>NW_024884697.1:22623192-22757463 GCF_019232065.1 Centrocercus urophasianus | reverse complement strand
TTTCTTTTCTTTTCTTTTCTTTTCTTTTCTTTTCTTTTCTTTTTTTTTAAGAGCTAGATCTTGAAATACCATTCTCTGCATCAACACACTTATTCAAATCACAAGATTTCTGTGTCTGTGTTTTCTACATAAGACTCCAAGGTGGGTTTTTTTCTGTGTTTTTTGTTGCTTTTTTTTTTTTTTTTTTTACTTTGCCAATGTGTTTTCCACATTTTGGAGACAGCAGTGCCCCAGAAGTTATTGCCGTGCTAATTAAATCTTGATCCTTGCTTGGTGTTTTTGTTAAATCTCTTCATTTTATCTCTCTCTATATAAATCCTCATCATATTAAGTAATTATAAATAGTGCAATTGGCTGGTCTCTAATTAGGGGAGGAAACCACTCGGTGATGCATGAACCACAGGTTAATATAGAACAATCTGTAAATCATTCTGCCCAGCAGCTTATACAGTACTATTCCAGCGCTGACTTTAGAATGTATGAAATGTAATGAAATCAAGCCAGTGTATCATTACAAGCACACTTTAATTAATAAGGACAAAACAAACATTTGCTGAGCAAATCCGTGAAGTGGGGCTCTGTTAAAACACCACGTGCCTGAGTTTTAGGAGAACTTATTTTACAATACTGAACAATTAGTACGTAAGACAATTGTTTGGTCTGTAAAACAAATGCAGTAAAGAGCTTGAACAGCAGAGAAACAAAAGGCTGCTAATTTTAATATCTCCCATTGTATTAAGAAAAGGTAATGTAAGTTACATAACAATTCCTAGGGAATAGCTGCTTCATTATCTCACCAATTAACTGAATCTTATCAAGGAAGAAATAATTGCATGTTAAGAGAAACCATGAAAAGCTGCACATTAAAACTGCATCTTAAAAGAGGGAAATGCCTCATTTAATTCCTGTTCTCTGAACTGCTAAAACCAGAACCCTATGATGTAGGCATATTTTTGGGGGGAAGGGGAAATGAATAAAAAACCTTTGTGTTACAGGGTTCCATCTCCCAGTGATGCCAGAGATGAATTCATGTCAGAATGGACTTTGCACACCAATCTGGTGGCAGCTGAACCACCCAATAATCTGCAAACTCTGGTTCTTCTGTCAGGATTATGTTTTGGGGTTCCTTTTTTGCTTTTCTTTAATTGTAGATTATTTCACTGGCATCACAGAATCATAGAAACACAGAACTGCAGGGGTTGGAAGAGACTTTAAGAGATCATTGAGTGAAACCCCATTGCTAAAGCAGGTACTCTACAATAGGTCACAAGATAGGTGTCCAGACAGGTCATGAATATCTCCATAGAAGGAGACTCCGCAGCACCTCCAGACAACCTTTTCCAGTGCTCTGTCACCCTTACCATAAAGAAGCAATTCTGCATGATAGTACAGAATTTCCCATGTTCAAGTTTTAGGCCATTACTCTTTGTTCTGTTGCTACACTCCACCAAGAAGGGCCTGGCTTCACCAATTGGCCTACCACCTCCCTTTGGGTATTTATAAACATTTATCAGACCCCCTCTCAGCCTTCTTTTCCACAGGCTGAACAAACTCAAATTACTCGGCATTTCCTCATATGGGAGATGCTCCAGGCCCCTTATCATCTTTGTGGTCTTCCACTGGACTCCTTCCAGGACAACCCTGTCTTTTGAACTGGAGAGCCCAGAATTGGACACAATCATCTAAATGTGGCCTCAGCAGGGCAGAGTAGATGGGAAGAATCACCTCCCTCAACCTGCCAGCTGTGATCTTCTTAATGCACCCCATGCTCTTCATATGTCTTTCTACTAAGAACTGTCTCCAACTGAAAGCAAGGAATTACATCAATACCTCAGTTGCCATGTTTTGTAATTATTTTTTAAAGAGTTGGGTTTACAGAGCTGGGGCTTTTCTAACCATAACATAGGGCATTTTGAGAGCTGAAAGCAGCTGGAGCAAACTGCTAATGACCTTTGAAAAGAATGCTTATTAGCTATGGTAGTACTTTGGTTGGTTTTCCCCTGCAGAGCTCTGACAGAGTGGTGCTTTGTTTGCTGTAAGTGTGTTGATGTTTTCATCATTCATTTACCATAAGGTTAGCCCTTTTCTTTTAATTTCAATTTTAATGGTGACTTGTGGTGATGAGTTCCTCTAGTGATTGTGGTGTAACTGACCCAGTTGTGAACCCTTTTCCTTCCTGTTTATATCTCTCTTTAGACAAGATGAGTAGAGCTGAATATAGCATTCCAGGAAAGGTTGATTTACACAATATTAGATTATTTCCAGTTGCATTTTCTACTCCATTCCCTCAATATTCTGACTTTTTCCGCCTTCAGGACCTCATGTTGAATAGCAGTATTTCCACAGAGCTCTCCCCCATGGTGCCAATTGCTTTTTTTTCAGAGCTGATGTGCTTGATTTAATATTCAGTGGGGCTGTATGAATAGATAAGCACCTTTCTTCCAACATTTATTGCATTTTCATCTTTTTGCTTTTTAGCCTCTTTAGGAGTAGTAGGACTCCAAACTGTTTTTTCTAATAGTAACTGATTCTAAAACACAAGCTTTGCTGTCTCATTTGCTATCTAAATAAGGAAATTTGTTAACTGTTTAGTCTTCTGCCTCTTATCTGATTTCTGATTCATGATAACACTTTCCCTCTTGCTACCAGCCATAGTATAATGACCATATGGCTTCTTTAACAGGGATTTCATTTGAGAATGTGCGAATCCCCATGCTGAATATAAACAACGGGGTTTTCAGCCATTACTTCAGAGTCTGCACACAGGGAATTCTCCTCTGTTCAGGAGGTATGGTTTTCTTCTATGCACCAGCTTTGCCCGTATAGGGCATTTATAACGCCAGCACTGAAACACAGTACAGGCACTGAATGTTTTGCAGCTTCATATAATTTATTCTGTTCACCTGGCAGTGAAGCAAAGCTTATCCTGAGATAATTTATTATGTTTTTTTTTCCAAATGTTTGCTACACCCCAGCCCTCTGTATCACTGAAGTGGCACAGTAGCCAATTCTACTGCAAGAAGTTCAACATTCATTTTAAATTCCTGGCACTACTCCCAGTGGAACTGTGTTAATTTGCAGCAGCTAAAAATACAGCCCAATAGTGCTGTTTTGCTGCATATCCCCTCCACTCTAAACAAAACAAAACATTTCAGTGCATAGAAAACACATTTGTCATATATATGACACTATTTAATAGCACACTGACAGAGAGGAGGACGATATCTAGAATTCTGTGACAAGTGTTTTAATCTGTTTCAGAAAGTGCTCACAGTGCACTGAAATACCTGTTTGATTTTATATAAAGCACATTAATAATACTTCTTCAATCAAATTCAATAGTGTTCCAGCTTTCCTGGCATTTTCATAACCGCTTGAGCATATGTAATGATTGGTTTTCCAAAGTCAAAATAACATTAATAGACTGGCAAGTTTCACCTTGCCAGGAGTGGTTCATTGTTGTGATGAGGCAAAGTAGCATTCTGGTGTATTACAAAGAAAATAAACCTGGTTCAGGAGACATAAAACAACCTCAGTTGGCCAACACCCAACTGCCCGCAGGTCAGTTCTCCGCTCTGAGGACTCACCGTGCTGTGTGTGTGAGGCTGGTTAGGCAGAGCTCACTGAAGGGTGCATATTTAAGTACTTTTGAATCCATACGCATGTATAAAACTCATGAGTAGAAATAAGGAAGATAATTAAGACCAACAAGTTGAGAATTAAAATAAATGCTTCGCTTTTTTTTTTTCTTCCCTTCTATATAAGAATAGACAATAAAAGAAAAAATCTGATTATTTTGAGGAATGACCTATTCACACTGTGGTTCATCCCTGTTACGTCTTTATACATTCTTTCCATTGATGGTCTTGTGATTTGAACAGAGCCCTGACCTCCCTCCTGAACAGGATGGTCTTCTTGAACCGAGGATGAGAAAATATTGTATTGGTAAGAAATGAGGTCTTTCATGGTCAAGGTAATGACTGTTAAATAAACTATTTCTTAAGCAAAATTAACACAAATATATATATAAAGGTGTGCATTGCTCTCATGTGACTCAAAATCACCCTGACGTTGACTCGACCAAGGCCTTGGTGGCAAGCATGGGAAATTCCCAAGGCTGAATAAAAAGCAGAAGGCCTCAGTGCCCTTATGCAGAAACAGTTTTTCAAAATAGCTTCAGAGAACAAAATGAATCATTCGTCCTACGTAGAAAGAGAAAAGGAAAGGGGAAAAAAAAACAAACCAAGAGGTAAATTCAGGTTTTCAGACTAAGAGCTTCAGGCATCTTGAGTCATTAGAGGTAGAGGGGGAAAATGCTTCTGTGCTGGTGGTAAATGTATATTAAAGGGGGAGGAGAAGCTCCCTCCTGCATTTCTGGCTGCAAAATCACTGCCAAATCACAGCAGTGCACCTAAATCATGTCCTTTGGTCAATCCATGTAGTATTAGAATTTTAGGGGAGTTTTAGCCCATATAATGTACACAAGGATTAGACTAAAACAATAATGAAAGAGGCAGGAGAGGTATTCCAGCATATATTCAGATGGTATTATATCTTTGCTCACATTCTCAGCACTTGTCACGTACCTATTTCTTTTGGCTGTTTGATAAGGCACTGCACAGATAGCCTGAAGTCATCACTTCATGAGAGATTTTACCTGATTATTAATAAGATCTGAAGCATGGAGAATTGCCTTGCTAGAGACAGAAGGCCATTATTTTAAGTCCTATCAATCATTGCAGGACAGTGCTCCTCTATTATCTGTGAAATGTGCATCTTGACTTAGAAAGGGTCTGAATCTAAAAACTAGCACATTCTATGTACAGAAAATTGCAGCATTTCTGGTATCTCATGAACTTCAACATTCTGGAGAAGTTTAGCTGCTTTAGCTGCTATTGCTTTAAGAGGGTCCTTCTTTTATTCTTCTTCCTTCTGTATTTCACCTTAGACACCTCTGTTCTTTTTTGCTGAACTAATTTCCTTGAATCTTACTGGTACACTGCCCTCTCCCAGAGGTCTCCTCCCACGTTTCATCTCAACTCTACAACAGACTTAAAGAATATAATTGTAAATACAGTAAGAAAACATTCAGTTCTGTCTCTGACACATGCTGGTAATTTGAAGGATATAAATGTGGTTGGGTTATGATGCCATTCCTTGGACTTTTGTGCACTTATTTTCCTCCATATCTAACAGTTAAATTACCATCTTGCTTTCGGATAAGGATTTAAACGATTAAGCCAGTCATTACCTGAAAGCATCTAAGCAATCTATTAAGTTAGGTTTAAAGATTCAATATATATGTATCATGTTTTGCAGATATGTTTACAGGAAGCTAAGATTTGTTGCAGAAACTTCTACAAACTCTAACAGAAGCAAAAGACCCCTGAAAGTGCAGTGGGAGCTGACAGGCAAAAAGCTATTCTCTATTCAGAACTGTGTACTAAAATATCACTGTAATAGTTTCACTTCATAATTAGTTCTATGTCCAACACCCAGGGTGTATCTTGGGACCTCCTGTAACTTTTCGTTCCGGTGTTCTTTGATGCTTTTATCAATGGAACATAGATCAAAGTTTAATATTATAACCACAGAATGAAGTTATCACCAAGATGGGTGAGTAAATAATGAGATTAGAGACAAGTTACTGCTACCGATGAATAGAATTGCTAGGATGACTAATCACAGTCCAGCAAAATGTAGTTTAATAGGGGCAAATGCTCTGTGGTGCATTTGGGTACAAAGAACACCAGCTGTGCTTACTGTGTGATACTTATTGAAGCAGTCACTAGAAAAAACAAAGTGGTTTTTCACTGACCTGTTCCATTGTTGTAGCCAAGCTATTCAACAGGCACCATTTGGATAGGCATCAAGGGTAATGCTGCAGTAACCTGGGAGGGCATTTTGCCTCTGAACACATTAACAGGGCCAGCAATGCTCCTAGAAGGCTGTTGCTGACTCCGGCAGTGCCAACTACGTATGGATGGGGAAACCATAGAGCATCCAAAGGAGCATGACAGTAAATCAGGTTGTGAAAAACAATCTGTGAAGAGTAGAGCTGAGATTTAATTAACCATGTTTTTAAACTGAAGGCTTGCTATTCATGTTGAATTTTGCTTATTTCTTTTGTTCATGAGAGTGATTACCAATTCCATGGAGAAGAGTTTACAGTAAATACAAATAAGAGCTCAGCAATGATAGTTTAAAGTTGAAGTATCATTTTACCATAAATACTTATTGCAGAGCCTGTGGTGGAATTATGTCATTTGGAACAAGTAATGCCTATAATCCACTTATTCTCTTCATTTTTTTTTTTCCTTTAAGTATTAATTCAAATTTTAATAGTATTGGAAAAACACAGCTGTTTCTTGTTGGGAAGATAGTTATTTTCTCTATTTTTACAGGAATAATTGATGCAGTGAGATGTGATCTATAAATCTGGTCTTTAAAAATTAAATTATATAGTGAACCATTTTTGTCCAAGCTGTTTTCAGGGAAGATGTGTCATTAACCCTTTTTCTCTTCCTTTGGATGGTTTTGTTCCAAACATGATTAAAAGGCAACTGTCAGGATTTAGACACAAGTATTAATCTTCATACAAATGGCTCAATTCCATTGCAGAAGTTTCCCATGCTGTTTTCTTGTGATCTGGAGCAGAAGTTTTACTGATAGATGTTTATACAACTGTTGCCAAAGGACATGCATGAACAAAATTAATGCCTAAAAGTGAGTAAACACGTGCATATATTCTTATACATTCTAGGAATTTTTTTTTTTTTCAAATTCTTAATGGCTTTTTAGTTCAACACAGCTTTATATTGAACAAAAGATAATTTTATCTGATAATACACAGAAGCAACATCAGCAGGATTTCAGATAGTTATTTACTCGTAGGTTGCAAACCACAAATAAGTGAATTAATTCATTCAAAACTTATGCCTGCAAAATTCTTATGCCCTTGCAGAATGTATGATGTTGAGATATCACATATGCTACAGTGGAAAAAAAAAAAAACTATTTTAGGAGAATTTCACTTGAGCTACTTTTCATATCCTTCTTATAAACTGACACGATGTATCTATAAAAGTGCTGCAGGAGATGCTGAAGCTGCATAAAATATCTGAATATAACCTGCCTTATGCTTTCCAAGTACTTTATTTTGAGATCTATGCAGACAACTAACTACGGGGTCCATTTGTAGTCTACAAACTTCTTGTAATCAAAAGGGTAAAGTTTCCATCTCTGGGTCTGAAATGTCTTGATGTATTATACTCTTTTTCATTGAAAGTCTGTTTAATTTATACACATGTATAGAAAATCTACTAACGTCATTAAGTTTGCTGGGTATCTCTTTTATGTGTGCTTGTGGGGAAAATAATTTTGCTCTGGAAAGAGTAGTTATTACATAATGCAATAAACAAACTGTGTGACTACATACCTGAATCTCCTATTTACTAAAGCTGCAACATAAGCAGATATGATTTCTTTATATAGGTATGAATCTTTGGAATGACTAATGAGTCTGACATACACAAAGATGGCTACATCCACTCTAAACAGCTTTGTTCCACTGCACAGTAGAATGAAACCAAAAATTTTCAAAAGGAGTTATTGACATATAAGTAAGGTAAAATACTGACATTGTTCCAGTAAGGAGATGGATACTTAAATGATCAGGATGTATAGGCCAGAGCCTCAAATCTAGATCTGCAAGCAGTGCATGGAAGTTCTTTAACTCAGCCTTGGCTGAGCACCTTCTGTCTTCTAGGGCCACTACTTTGCTGACAGTATTTCTAAAATCTTTCTATTTCTCTTTCTCTCTTCCTTTTAAAATTGTCTTCATACGTCCTTGTAAAACAATTGTGTTTGAGAATTTCATTTACTCAGAAATATCCTGGCCATTTCCAATACAAATTTGCTTCATAGATTTGACCCGAAGTGATAAAGATATTCCCTTACATTGCATTAAGCAAACTCTATACATGCTTAACCTGTCCTGTCCCAAGACCTGTGCTATCATCAGTGATGTGTGCCCCAAAACATTAAGACTTTGCAGTGCCTGTCCTCCTGCAAGACTGAGTAGCCACATATCAACTCTTTCAAAATACAGGAAACTAAATTAATTGATGATCATCAGAGAAAAAAGGAAGAGTTGGCGGAAGGAAAATAAAACCTTCATTTCTATTATTCTTTTTTAGAATAACATCAAAGCAATATTTTTTCAAAGTATCTCATATACAAACTATCCAAATAACAATTGAAATTTATTTCAATCCCAGATTTTCTGTCACAACTGAACTCTATTAGAGAACGCACTGATCAATACTAGTTACTGCTACATCACTATGCACAAAAAACACAGGAAACATAGTGGTGCTACCAAAAAAAAAATAATCACCTAATAAGCCTTCAAAGGCATTCCAAAGGCAACACGTAAAATCTAAGCAACTCCCACTAGTCTAATACAATAGATGACTTTGCTACTTTCACAGGTCTTGGAGGAATGCTCCAGAATGTGAGCTCTAGCAGTGAGGGCACCTTTTTCTCCATGCCTCCCAAGTGCTCCCTCTGCTTTGGGCAATCACAGCAGCAAGACCAGGGATTTGTGAAACTGGCCCAAGCAAGAGCAGCCCTCAGGCTACCACACTGAATGTGGAAAGTAGATCACCGCACAGCTGGTCGAGGACCAAGCAGCCCTGCCGTGGCTTGCAGCCACTACTGCAGGCTGTTCCTGTACTTCTGCCCTTCAGGTACTGGAAAAGAAGTTCCCATTCTGAGATAACCAATCTGGTTAATAGATAAACTTTCCATCTTCAAACATCAGAGTCCTTAAAAATACTGTTTTATAGTGAAAGAGACATTTGAAAACTAAGAGTTTGACACAAGCTGCATGTATGATGCCCTTCACATCAGGCACAAAAGATACTGTTTTAAAGTACTTATGCATATTCTTTAGAGCTACGAAAACTATCATTATACTCAATTTAATTATACTCAATACTATCCACAGAGCTACATCGCAGCAATTACAACTGTTCCTTATATGGCAAGATCCCTCAGTTTCCATCAGGCTGCTTTGTATCATAATGATGCTGTAACTCCCAATGTTTGTCTAATAGCAAGCGTATTAGATCTGGTTAAATACCACAAGCAAGGCTTCCATGGAAAAGACAGCATAATCTTATGGTGTCGAAGGGATGAACAGCTTATGCAGGTGGGATATCATTTTGCCCTTGAGTAAAACATTGCATTCCCTCAATGCCCTACATATGTATGGATGCATAGTTATATCTGGAAAGGGTTGTAAAATACCCTCTTTTAAATTTCAAACACTCAGAAGCTACAACTATGTCATTCCCCCTTCGTGAGAACCTGTTCGTTATGCTGTGTTTGCTGATGTATGGATCCCAGACCACCATTTTCTCATTTTCCTTTCAACTCCCATCTAATTTGACTATGAACACTCAGTAAATCATTGCACATTATGTATATAGCATCAATACTGGTGAATTTTTAACTGAAATCTCCTCTGAAAAATTATCAGTTGTTCTGAATGCTTTTGCTGTGTGCACTGTCAGTCAGGTAGGTGGTAGGCACTGAATATTGTCCTGTGGATCAGGTACAGACTGCAGTGGACCATACTGTGATGGAATACTGTTGAAATGAATAATATCCCACCTACTTTATCCCACCTTAGCAGAGATCCAGTCTGGATTAATGATGCAATTCAAACTGGATCTAAAGTCTAACTGTGAACGGTTGCAGAGGGAGATTGAGATCACAATAAAATAGCTGTCTGAGAGAGCTGAGAACTGATCCCTGGAAGTACCTATCCTACCACTGCACATAAAAAACTGAAAAGATTAGTCAGGACCAAACATCCACCTCCAGATGGCCTAATGTGGGTGAGACTAATCCAATTTTCCCCTTCTAAATCTGATGTTGAAATGATTAAAAGCCAAGCACTACAGAAAGGGACCTTAGATGGCATTTTACCTTTTTCTCCCAGTTCTGCAGGCTGCTGTGGAACTTGCAAAATTGAGTGATCTTGAATGCTGTGTAGGGAGATACCAAAGACTAACCCAGAGGAAACCCCAGGCATAGGTTATGTCTGGACAGGATCTTCTCTTATCTCTTGTGAGGATAGATGCCAAACTAGGAATAAATTAGAGAGTAGCAGGTTGCAGTCACTCAGCCTGTCAGGATAAATATTTGGTCTGCAGAGAGCTCTGTTATGAGCATTCCTCAACCTGAAATGTTTCCAATCCACCTCCTAATTGTGGGTGGTTGCTCTAATGGTAAGAGTGCTGGTGGGGTTATTTTCCAGCTTCATCTTTATGCTATATCACCATGCAGCTAGGAATGCAGGATGTGAAAAGGTAGAAAAAAAAACAAACCTAAATTTGAATAGTACCAATGTAATTGTTCTGAAGTATCCATCCCATTGGTTAAGATCCAAATCCACTGCTGCTCCTAGGAGTCCTCGTGCATTTTACTATTTGAGAGTCACTGTGTACAGTAGTCCGACGTAGTAGTCAGACATTCCTGGCTTTCTCTTCGTTCTGTACCATGGCCTGGTGCACATAGCAAAGCTGGAATTTTTGAAAAGATGCTTTAGGATACAAGAGGAACTGGGAAAGGGTTTTCTTTGAAACAATATCTTGGAAATTTTCAGAAAAGTAATGCAACCTAGAAGCACACTGTCAAACATGACTGCCTGCAAGATAACCTGAAATGATACAAAACCTGGAATCACCCCAAAATATATGAATGTAACATAAGGCAGTGGAATGAAAACAAAGTTCTAAGGAAATCCACAACTCGAGTGCACGGCACAACTCCTCTGGAGCCACTGAACAATTCCCTCAGCCCCTATCCAGCAGTGTGAAGAAGTGGCAATTCAAAGAGCAACACTAAGTCTCTCCACCAGATTCCTGAGGGGAGATTTCTGGGGCTCTAATGACAGCAAGATGGCATTTTTTACCAACTTACAGCAAAACTTGTGCTTTAGAATCTTATGCTCTTAAATTTAAATTAGAGGCCTTGAAACTGACAAGGTCTTCATGGCAGGACAGTATCTACTGCCACTGCTATAGGGCCTTAAACATGACATAGGTCTCTATTGCACCATAAATTATCTCTGCCATTCTTTACCATTTTGTGACCCTCACCTACCCCTCATGGCAGACCAAAGTCTGTTATAACACAGCTGACCATTCTGAACTTTCATCTTCCCCTACTGCTGGATTGCTTAGCTTATACAAAGAACAAGGTCCCATTGTGAAGCAGCTCACCTGACCCATCTTGCAAAATATTGCAGATCCGGCTGAAGCACCAGCTCAGATGGAATTATATTCTCAAGACCTAAATACTACTCCTTTTACTTCTTGCCAGTGTAACCAACAGAGACCTGCTCTGATTCTGCAGCCCTTTGAAAAGTTAATTTTTGGAGTAAGCTCAGGTGACAACAATATTTCTTTCAGACTTCATATCACCTTATTCTAAACAAGAATTACTTGGTCTGAAAGATAGAGAAGATTTCCAGGCATAGGGAGGAAACAACTGAAATGAAACAGTGGGCTTTTAAGCCACATTGTGCTTGAGCAGGATTAGAATGCTCTCAGGACTATGCCCTGAATCCTCGCTTCAAACACTACAGCATAATCAGCTTTTTAGGCCTTTCAGTTCCATGCAAATGGCAATAATGCCAATGCTGTCCACATGAACCCAATCACTTCCAAATAAGAAATAATGGTATTGTCATCATGCCATAGCAATAAGGCTATGACTTATCTATGTGGCTATGAGGAAATCAGATTTTTGTCCCAAAGTGAAAAATTCTATCATCATTCTCCTTTTAGATTCAGGCTTACTAAAGCCACAGAGTAGAAAGATAAACTACAGAAAATGAGCTTATCCTACTGCAAAAAAAATGAACACTCCTGCCACAGGAGATCCTGATATTTCTGGATACGGCATTATTACAAAACTCCTATTACCATGCTCTGCAAACCTACTGTTCTTGCTTAGTGGGTGCAAAGAGAGTGGACAAAGACTTTATCCAAAAGACTTATATTAGAGAGGTAGCCTAGAAAGCTGCTCTGTGATTCCTTTCTGAAATACAGTAATCGATTTTTTGACACTCCCAGACCCACCAGGGCAACATTAAGTAGCACAGTGGACACCATGGGGATGTAAGCTGAGCTGTATGACTTTCCCTAGTGTTCAAAGGTTGCTAAGAGATGAAGGAATAAGAAAAAGATTCTTTACTGGTCTCTCATCTGTAACTGGAAACATCACTGCCAGCTCATTCAGTTTCACACTAGTCTCCTACTGGAATCTACAAAAAAAACCATGATTTCCAGAGGTCACCTGATGACCAGCATTCTGCACTCTTCTGCTCAGCTGTTTTCCCCCAGTAGTTTATGTTTGCAGACCACAGACAGCAATCATTCACGTAGCTAATTACCAACTCCAAGATGGCAAATAGCTCCTGAAACAGACTAAAGATCAACAGCTTGAACTTCATCTCAGCTGTCACTGGGACTTTAGCCATGAACATTTCAGCTGCCAACAGCCATGAATGATTCCATATGTACAGTAAATTTAGGGCGTGTAAGGCTCTGTCACACTTTAAAACAAGTGCATTTCTGGCATTAGAGTCAAGAATGAACCACTTGGGCAATCACCAATATTACCATGGGCACTTGGTATTTACCATGGGCATTGCCTACTCCTGTGTATGGATAGCCTCCTTACATAGTAGGTGTTGAAGAGGTTTGTACTACAGAGTTCTCACTGTGCTTCTGGGCAGACATCAGGAAAATGTTTTGCTGTGACTATGAGAAGCTTTCTGCATCTTGCTAGTTATGGGTGAATAGCTGAAATGTAAGCGGTCAGGTTCTGACTGAACTTGAATTAGAGCTAAGCCTCATAAACTGTTGTATTACATCAGTAAAGATTTCTTTTGTTTATCTGCAAAGTGACCAGTGTAATTGGTCCACTCTATAGCTGATCTTTAAGAAAAATAAATCTTTGCAAAAATACCTATTATTACAAGTTAAACATTTCATAGAAATAGACCACTTATGAAAAATTGCTTGCTAAGCAAAGTTTTCTCAATTCTAGGATGAAATCATTTTTCAAAATAAGGAAAAGCATGGAATTTCTTGACGGCTTTAACAATATAGTCCTTCTTGGAGTAGGCTGGCAGCCTGGATTCCAGTCACTTGTCTGCACAAAGTACAGGTATTTAGCATCTGACTTGTCTAGGATAATTTTGCTTTGTTTCACAGAATAGCTTTCAAGAGGTTTGTGTTTGTTTCTACGTGGAATCAAAGCCTTTTTTTTTTTTTTTTTTGTAAAGGGGAAGGATTTTGCAGAATGGAAAAAACACACGTAGCTCTGCTCCTGCAATTCAGATCAATGGCTTGTGCACCAGAATGCTGCCATGACAATAAAAACCACTGGAAAATAGAAAGATCTAAGTGACCCTTTCTAAAGAGATCCTGACAATTTGATCTGAATCCCAGTACAATATCTTTATCACAATACCATCTTTCCTCTCTGAAACTGTCACTGTCACTATAGTAACTGCCACATTAAAAAAATTCCCGTTAATCTTGAAATATGAACATACACCAAAAATAGTCATGCTTACTGTAACAAGAGTATCATCCAAGGTTTCTGCAGTGCTTTCAGAGAGACCATAAACATAAAAGTTACAATGAAGAAATGTTTCCTATTTGTCTTATGTGGAGTTACATGGCTTCATCACTTTAATGAATTGACGTACATTCAGAAGAAATAACAGAAGTGAAAGAAAAGATGGCAATTGCTTTAGAAGGCAGACATGGCTAGATTGTGAAAGACAAGGTAGAAATTCTTTTCCACTTTACAGCTGCTACAAGAGCAAGTCATGATAACATGCAACCTTTTTCGATATCGCTGTAAGACAACATAATTAAATTGCCATGAGCAGACAACTCACCATGTCTTGCTTGCCATTGTTTTCCATGACGAGCTCCTCCTGGTTTCTGAAAATCAGTGGAAAGCACTGTGAAAAATCGCATGTCATGTAGAGACAGCCAGAGGATAAAGCAGATCCCTACCGTACAATATATAAGGATCAGCAAAAATTAGACCTAGCACATGATCTGTCCTTCTGTGTGCAAAGAAGGATTTTCTCCCAGAGTAATAAGGCTTTTTGTGGAAAAAGCGTTTTTTACTTTACTTGTTTGTAGATGCCTGATCAGATGTTAATATCTTTATCGTTGTCTTTGGTCTAAATTTTGTTTCTTTTGTATGGGATCTTTAGCATGGTGGCTTTCTTAACAGTCAACAGATAAAATGTTTCAGATCCATAATTTCGATTCCTGCCTGTAATTGTTTCATTGTAAGTTGAGTTATAATAATTACAGTAAGTTCTCCTTGTTCCGAATACAAACAATTAAAAATGGTTAAAACTGATCTGTGAAGTATTCAGCTCCGTTATGAATGCTGCTGGACCTCCTACTGTTAGCATAAGTGCTTATAAAAACTGCACTGCAAACAATGCATTCTGTGACATTTTTCATTTATTTTTTCAGCAATGAAATAAATATACACATAATGGATATAATACATAATCAGATCTGTACACTGTCCCTTGAACTTGCTTTACTAGCCCAGGTGAATTAATAGTACTAATTTTATCCTTATTTCCAGCTGCATGAATCCAAGTGGAAGATCAAGTGAGTTTTTGTCTGTGGATGGAAGGGGATAAGTAATAATAAGTAATAAGTATTAAGTAATAAGTAAGATCTCTGGACAAATTGCAATTGGAAGAAAGACTTTGTCCCTAGCGATTTTAGGCCCCTCTTTTTGTACGAGATCTGACTTATGGCCTGAAGATACCTGTGTTCCAAGGCAACTGCAACTTCTGTTGACCTAAATGGTAATGGGAACAAAGGTTCCAGCAAGTGTCGTAAGAATAAGCCCTGCCTCCATAAAATAGTGAGCTGAAGGAGAGGAGAAATGAAAATATGAACTGATCTTGGAAACAAAACAAAATTCTGTGTTTTTGGAGATCTCGAACTTACTTTCAGATCTTTGACCGGAATATCACCAGTGAAATAATAAGAAAGAAATAAGATAGCCTTACTTTTCTATTACAGACAACAAAATCCAGAAAACTTGAGAAACAACAATGAAGATTATGTAGGATAATAGGACCAAGTGGATAACAGAAGCTTCCAAAAACTGGTACATGAAAAATAAAGAGTGCCTTGTTCAACTGTTCCAAAATCAAACTAAAAATTTGTCCTCTCTCCAGAAAGTATTCTGAAATGTACTTTGTATCATTGCTGAACAATTCATTGCTCATCATAACACCAGCACACTTACCCTTAATTAAAAGTGTTAAATGTCAAGACTCTATCAAGAAACTGAGGGTATTGCCTTGTGTCCCAATTAGTTCTTTTATTAGCTACACTTGTAGAATAATTTTTAATGAACTGAGGACGTATTTGGTCAGGAACTGATTTAAAAGAGCAGGTTATAAGCAGTATATTGTTGCAGGGTAGGAGAACAGGTTATGCCCCAATAGAATTAATTGAATTAGGGTAAGACACTTTTATAACCTCATTTTTGTGGACAGCAGTATTATTTCTTATGTGGAGTTCTAAATGGTTATTTTTCCTATGTTTTAAACTGACAGATAATATAATTTGTAGGATTTTATAACATACTTTTTAGTTTGCAAGGAAAGAAATAATAACACGTGACAGAGACTGTGTAGGTTTACTTGTAAACTTTACAGATACGGGTTTTACATGGAAGGACTCTTGGAAGCTAGTAGGGAAATTTCCTCATCTTTAAACAGAAAAAGCATTAATTATCTATAATGTTATAAGTACCTGTAATGATTGCCTACTGAGACAGCATGACTTGTCAGAGGCTCGGTTCTGTAAGGTGCTGGTAATGTGGATGGGATGATGAGCAACCCCTGCCCTGCAGCATTCCATGAGAGGGGAGGTCAGATTTTCCTGATTTCTTTTGATGTACATCAGTGAAGGACTCTTTTTTTCTGCTTACTTCATCAGATAAACTCCAGGAGCAGAACTCACATAAATCAACATAGTAGGCCACGCTCGTTCTTATTTTATTTTATATCAAGACTCAAAAGGACCTGTAACACAATTAGAATTAAATAAGAGTTTAATCGTTTTTCTGTCTCAGGGGCCAAATTGTCTTTGGTTTTTGTTTAACATCTTTTTTTTTTTTTCTTTAACTGTGAACTGAGTTCCATAAATCCAGCTTGGGAACTGAATTCTTACTTAGCTTTGTCTCACAGAACGAAAGAAAGTAATGATTCTGAAGCTTCATTTCTAATTACCAAGAATATTGGTAATTAGATGCACGGGACAGGACACAGCCCTCCCTGTCCTACAGATATTCTGGCTCTCCAGTGCTCACAGGTATGAAAAGGGAACAGGTCTCATGAGAAAAATTGCTCTATATTTTTGCATTAGCTCTTTTACTGACCACTTCATTAAGATTACTTTATTAAAACTAAGTAAATGCTGTACTTGTTCTGTCAAACTTCAGTGATCCAGTGTGCTTTGAAGCCTCTTCTGATATATGGAAAAACTTCCTTTTGAGAATATTCCTTGGAGACTGCCAGTTCTTTGACAGCTTGGAGATCCATCAGGCAGCATAATGTATATGGGGAACAAATCCACGTAACACTCTCCTTTCATCCACAATATATTCCCACATTTCAGATATAGTTAATTATTTAATATCGTCACAGAAGAGATCTGCTTTCATTTGATTTACATGGCTTAATAATTTTGTGTTATTGCAAGGAAGGCTCTAGAGGGGCTGAGGTCCCTGTGTGTGCTCAGCACAGAGCAGAGGAGCTGAGGGGAGCCCTGATGGCGGCTGCAGCTCCTCACAGGGAGCAGAGGGCAGCGCTGAGCTCTGCTCTGTGTGACAGCAACCCGGCCCGAGGGAACGGCATGGAGCTGTGCCAGGGGAGGGCAGCTGGGGGTTAGGAAACTGTTCTTCATCAGTGGGTGGTTGGGCACTGGAACGGGCTGCCCAGAGCAGTGGGCATACAGCCCCGAGCTACTGGAGTTCAAAAAGCGTTCATGCAACGCTCTCAGATATAGGGTTTGAATTTTGGGTGGTCCTGTGTGGAGCCAGGAGGTCAAGTGGATGATCCTTATTGGGTCCTTTCCAACTCTATGATTCTATGATAATTTATTTGCAGGAAATGTATCCAATTCATCAGAAAATCTGTGGAACAGCTGAAACACCTCATTTGCTTCTTGAGATCAGAATCATTCAATTTTTGGAAGATCATATCAGTAATAAAGTCTAATTGGAGGGCAGATGCATTCAAATTTATTTTGTCCTCCTTTGGTGTAGGATTTTTCAGGCTTTGGCAGAGTTTTGCATCTGAGTCAGCTTCAGCATAAAGAGGCATTGTTCCACCTGCATAATGCAGCCTAGTAGTTCCCAATCTCATAAAGCCCTGAAGGAATAATCAAATCACGCTCTTATAATGCCACGTAGAGATTTCCATCTAATCCTTATCTTCTCCCGAGTGAAATGGGATAAAATACCTGTTTTGCTGAACTCGGCCTAATAGATTCACTTTACGGGGGAAGCTGATGCTAATGTTCATTTCCATGGAAACAGAGCTTGCAGAGGCATCTCATGCGCAGTGCTTTGGGTTAAGTGAAGCAGAGTTTGGGTCCCTGTCACTTTCTGCACAACCTAAGCACCGGGCATACTGCAGATATGCAGCGCCAGTCCCTGCTGCCCACCTCCCAGTGGGCTGGACACAGCCCCCACCAACTCACCAGAGTTGCCCAGAGCTCTGCCCTCCCGTGCTTGCAGCAGAATGCTTCCTGCAGGCTCCTTTTTAATCATTGAGGTCATTTTCAGTGATACCGTAATGAAGGCATGTTGAACCACAAGCTGCCCTTTGTGTACAGCATTTTCACTGACAGTTTAATAGAGAAAGGCAGATGCAAAGGCAAGGTATGTTTCAGCCTTTTTAGCTGCAATTCAGCATTGCAAGCTAGACCACAGAGCACATACCAGCACAGCTCTGCATGCGGTACTTCAGCACAATAGTTTTTTCTGAGCAAAGAATGACTGCCCTGGGTGTTTGATGCTGCTTATATTCTGTAAGGGCTCTAATTTCATTCATATTCCAAAGCCTCTCCAGGTGCAGAGAGCCTAAACACATGAAACAATCACTATAGGCAGCTGCTTAGCAATCTCTTATTTGCTGCCCAAATCGTTACCTTGAAAAAAGAGAAAAATAATAGAATTCTGGTACCTTAATGAATCTAAGTTAGCTGACAAAGACCTTGTGAAAATCCCATAACTCTTCAAATAGAAAACAGATTACGTTTTTTATCATGGAAAAAAAAAAAAAATATCTTTCCCGAGTTTATTTCTCCTTTTGTCTGTATGATTTCATTTACCTACATTCCTTTAGGCTTTGATGTTCATTTTTTCCCCTCCTGTTTGCATGCATTATTAGTGAGTCCAGTTTTCATTTATTATTATTTATTTGCACTACTTTAATCCACAAGGACCAACATTCCTTTGTTCTAAGGGCTATACAAATCACCAAAGAAAACAAAAGAAAAAGGGGAAAAAAAAAGTCCAGTAGAACAAGAAAATGAGAGACAGCAGGTTAATCCAAACAGTCAGAGACATCTCAAGGAACATCACAACCTTATTTGTCAGTATGACAGGCAGGGGTCTTAGAGCACCACCAGCCTAAGCACATATGTTCTTGTTAAGCAGGACTACCGGGGAAAATTTGAGAGGGAATTTTTCAGGAAAGACCTGTGTGACAGATTAACACTGACAAACTTTTGAAATGGATTTATATTTGCAAAATACCAGCATCAGCCCAAAATCTCTCTAAGAAAAAAGAAAAGAACTACACGTGAGACCTTTAAGCAAAGTGAGTGTGGGAGAAGGGGGAAGACTATGGACAGCATCATTAAAGGTAGAGTAGGACCTTAGCTTCCTGATGGTAATGAGACGTATAATTGCAGACACATGATCCATATACAAAGAAACATACATACATATATGCAAATAATTGCAGTCCTGTGAACATATTATTACTTTGAATAATCTGGATGATTCAGTACTTCTTCTTTCTGTGCTGCACAATAATATAAGAAATCCAGATTCATACAAAAATGCTACCAGTGTTGTTTTCCCAAACTGCATTACACTTCACAAAGGCAAATATTTTGAAGGCCGAAAAGCAGTATGATGTATTTTTCCCTGAAGCACTTTGTTGGAGGGAAGAGCTTCCCCTTCAGAGCTCTCTAGCTCTTGGCACTCTGCAGAATACTAAGCATGGCTTCCTCACTGCACTCCTTCCATGTCAGAGAGAACAGACACTGACATACAAAACATGTTTACAGATTTCAAGGACAATTTATTCTGTCTTCGCCATCAAACCTAAGGAAAAATATGCTAAAAAACCTTAGCATGAGAAACTCTACTGCAGTCAGTACCTTGGCCTAAGGTATCAGAAAAATATATGCTGATCCCTCCATGATCTCTCCATCTGTGGCACATTGTTTATTCCAGTACAAGTTTCCAGAATGTTCCAGTATACACTGCATTTATTAATGTAATATTATCTGAAGTTCATCATAAATGAATGTTAGAGCTATGAACATAGGGCCATGTTTGAATTTGAATCTGGATTGTCAGTATACTCTCCTATCTTTTAAAAAATAACATTTGACATGGGTATTTTTCAGATTGCCCAGCTGACACGACTGCATAGCAGCTACACAAGTTTCAGTTTTCCCTAGGATAATGTTTTAAATAACACATACTTATCATTTCTGAGCCTTACATGTTTGTCCCATTAAGCTTTCTATAATAGTTGAACATTTAGGTACAAGACTTGAGGAAGAAATTATGGTAGCAGAGTCAGTTTAAATAGGATGTTTCTACACATCCTCCTTGGTTTTCCCCATTGGGAAATTCATTTCACATTGAGTACAAGCAGCCTGGGTGGTTGATGGATCTACACAAGCGGTTAAAGCAAGGGCACCTGTATGCTAGCGGGGCTGCTCCAAGGGGTCTCCCAGTGGGAATTTAGACTCAGCTGCTGCTACCCTTCTCTCACAGCTTGCAATGTCAACAAAAAGCCGGAGGAAGAGGAAACCAAAGTTTAATTTTGGCAAGAATATAGAGTAGAGGTGGGACATCTGCTTGCAGAAGTTCTAGAGCTTCTACTTCCCAGCTGTCCATCCAGGCCATCTAGCTCGAAAGCCTTCTCCTCTCAAGACACAGGAGGCTGAGTTGGTCATGTCTCATGGTGCTTCTAGTCTTCCAGCTGTAAACAAATACCTCCTTTCCTCCAGTGTTAACTGTGATCTACTCACAAACTGGTAAACCTGCGTCACTCCACAGCTACATCTCATCCTACCCTGCTCTTTTCTGCCAAGTGCTCCCCTTTTTCTCTTTGCACTTACTTGTTACTCTGCTGTGCAATCCACTTGAAAGAAAATGCTTGAATATGGCCAAATAGCATTCAAGCATCACCTCGTTGGTTTTCACAGTACACACTTTCCTAATATCTGTTTCACTTGTAATGTTTGTCAGTGTTCTCCTGCCTGGAAATGGGCTCCGAAGTCAGTGCTTATACACAGCTGCATCACACATAAATTCCTGCCATGTACCACACACCATGTTATAAATAAATAAATAACCATATTTGCCAAGGATTATCAACTACTCCAAGTTCAATACTAAGGTATTCCACTGGTGATCATCCAGGTATATGTATGTCATTCTAGAAATCTTCCCAGGCCTCTGAAAGTCTTTGGCTGACCTCAGTTTGCTGAGCTCCATCTTCAGATACCTAACATTGCTTGTTCTGCCTCTGAGCTACTCCAGTGTTATAAATACTTCTACTTCTCAGCTCTTGAACTAATTAAATCCATGAGGATGATAAATGACGGCTTGCAAAGTTCTCAAGAGGTTCGAATGATTACTTTGTTGTTGTTTTGTCCTATTTCCTAATTCGTTATGCAAAAGACATTTTTAAACAGGGCTAAATGGAAAGCACCAGTGTGTTTGAGAAAAGCTGGCAAATGGTACTTGAGATCTAATGCTCTCACATAACTTGAATCCCATGTAGCACAGGATATACTTGGCCATTTGGGATACGGAAAATAATTTTAATTTTCCGAGCCAAAAGTATTATTTACTTCATTTTTAATGCAAGGAAAAATGGAACATGCAATAAAAGTAAGAAAAGGAAAAGGCTGTACTTGGCATTCTCAAAGCCTTAGGTCTTTGCTGCAGATGTAGCTCAGGTTTGAACTTATGTGTATCTCAAACCTCCATCACTTACATGCTGAAAAATCAAAGAAATTGAGCTTGACATTGCTCTCTAACTAGGCTGGTCTCCTTGTCCCCTGGGACAGGCTGGAAACTGGCTGCCACATTCAGCTGGTGATAACTGCACACTTTGCAACAGAGATGCAATTCAAACATATGAGAGCTGATAGATCTACAGCCTTTCTCACCCGTACCTGGAAAGACAGGTAATTTTCTTCGTAATTCATTGAAGAACAAATTTTAGAGCATCTTAACCCGCTGCAGCATGTGAACTGTGAGCTCTGCTTCCAAGCAGCCTGGTGACAGACATCTAATTGCAGCATCAGTCAGGCTGCAGTGGAACAGGTAGAGCTGAACTCTTACTCTTCCCCCTCTTACTATAGAAACAGATCTGATTACAAGGAACAGGAAAGCTTTTTTCAAAAAATTCCAGAAGACGACAGTCTTCATTCTCTCCAGTGGAAAGACTTTTTATCTTTCTTACAGTAGGGGCCTTAGAGAACTTGAAGTCCCTTAAGGGAAGTTCGGGTCTCTGAAGAAGTCAGGGCCTGAATTGCAAGCCATGAACAGTGTTCTGATAAAGACTTCTCCCTATTGCTTTTGCAGCTGCCAACCAGTTACTGCATTAGTGATCCCAAAGTCTGTTTTCAAAGTATAGCGCCTGTAAGAGCTTATATTTAAGCACGATTTGCTATATGCCATAAAGTCTACTTTATTACATTTACTATGGCTGAACTAAAACTTCTTCAAAATATCCTTTCTTTTTTTTTTTTTTCCTCAGCATTCCTACTTTCTTCTTAAGCTACTCTGTTCAGTTCATTTCTCAAAATAAATAAATAAACAAATAAATAAATAGAAAGGATATATCCTCTGGAAGGAATTGCAAATGAAACATTATTACATAACATGCAGGCCATGGTAACGTGTAGATGTTCCAACTAAATATGTTATTTGTCAGTGGTGGAAAATTTAGCAACTCCGTAGTAAGAACCTGTCCCTTCCCAAAGCTCCATCCGGTCAATAGCAGCAAAATCATTAATATTTTACTTACATTTCCATTTTTTTTTCTTATTTTGATTTGATACAGATGAAAGAAGAGAGATGACCACTGTGAAATGATTTTAATAGGAACAAATAACAGGTCTACGTCATTATGTCCTTATGGCATTGGAAAAGTGTTTGAGCTTAGGCAACTTCTTTGAATAAATTGCCAGCCCAGAACATGACACTAGATTGAAACTGAGTACACTTTTAGGCCTAGTAAATCTAATTCCTCTGGAGGGTGAAAACATATTTCTAGTGACTCATATGCTTCCTCCTCCTCACACTGATTGAGGGGATACACAGGATTAGAAAAATGGCTCAGCTCTATTTCTCAAAAACATTTGAATTGCATTAGCTCTATCAGGGGGAAAATATTTATACCTCATATTGACGTGCCTTTGTAAGGAGAACACATTCTAAAGCAGAAAGAGAACGCATTGTATTGGTAAAAAAAAAAAATAAAAATCATATCAATATTATTGTTTTTAAACCAGGCCCTTTAAAGAAGTGTTTATCATAAATAAAACTGAACCTGAAACTCAAAAACATCGACTGTCTGATGACTGGTTTGTTAGAGGTTAAGACAAAACTTTGAGAGACATTCTAGCCCAGACAGCAACAAAGAAGGGCTTTGGTTCCTTGGTCTCCTATGGAAAATACTTGACTGGAAGCACACTTGTTCTGTCCTGCCCTTTTCACAAACTGAAACTAATTGCATCTTGAGTCTTAATCTTCCTTTAGAGTTAATAACAAGGGACTAAACTCTGCTTTCAGCTATTGCAGTATTAATCTGAAGTAAGGCCTTTGAAGTGGGATGCGTTTTTATGCAGCATAGTCTTCAACAAATTCATTAACTATCTGACTGCTCCTAGAAAAACTCAAATTTGACATTGCCAGCTCATAGGAAGAGACTGAATTCACAGGACTGTGATGTGAATTAGAAGCCCCCTCTCTAAAAGCTTTATAGGCACTGCTGCTCTGCTTGGCCAAGGGCTGGGCACTGTGGGAGCTGCTGGAACCTCACCCTGCCTGTGGCACATGAACTGCACTGATGGTGCTTTGGGTAAGCAGCTAATTGCTGTCCGTGATCTCAAAGCTCTGTATTGTGCTTAGCACTCAGGCAGCACTGCTTTCTGTGCCAGGATTTGCCCTTTTAGAACGTGCTGTGTGTCCAGAAACCCTGGGTTTTTGGTTTCTTCTGCTTTTCCCAGCTGATCTGAGAGAGCAGCGAGGCAATGCAGTGCACTGCCAAGAGAGGTGGCTTATCATTATCACAGAAGGAGTTTAAAAGCTGGCTGATGTAAAAGCCTACAAGGATTAACACAGTGCAAGATCCTGCTTGAAAGAGCTGGAACATCTCCTCCTGCCCCCACCCTAACCTTTCCTGTGTTTGCTTCTTTGATTTACTTATAAACCTGTGATTTTTCTGGTTTTACCCTTTATTCCTTTCTTCTGTTCAAGTGTTCAAGGTCTGAAACAAATCCTAATTAAGAAAAGTTTGCTAAAAAATCTCATTGTGTATATAAGATCTGTTTCTTCACTTCTGAAAATAACCTTCACACTTTATGACATGTTTAGCCAGTGCTGTAGCTTCTGAGAGCAACTGCAGTGGTGAGCAAGGCATTTTCTTCTGCTGTCTGCCATCCAGAATGGCTTCAGGCTCTGTGCAGGGGCGAATCACTTTCTGGCTTTCTGACAAGCCACAAGGCACACCAGTCTTTCTCTGGGATATGTCCTGCAGAGGAGGCTGCCTTGAAGCAAAGGGATAAGTTGACAGAGCAGCCTTCCTACTGTCATCTGTGGCCCACTGGGCCTTGAGACAGCCCAAACACACAGCAAGGTGAGCTGGGAATTTCCTTGCCCCATGGCCATTGCAGATAATGTGCTTGGGGATGTGCTTGCTGAGTTAACGCGCTCAGAGCTCTGAGATCTCAGCTAGCAAAGACGATGGCAGAAAAATTACCCTGAATATGCTGGCCTTCTGTTGAACATGGACCTCTGCTATGGAAACTTGCTGCACAATGTGCAAGGGTGAGTAGAATCAGTACTGGGAGAAAGGCTGTTGTATACAGGCATGGGAAATGATGGCACAGCTCTGAGAAGTGGTAAACAGCTCAGTATCTGCGGAGTGGTAAAGTAGTTGGGTGACTGGACATCCACTGGGCAGGTTGAGCTTAGGATAATTTAGGTTGAAAGGGACCTCAGAGGTACCCTCGTCTGGTCAACTCTCCAAAGCAGGGCCAGGCTCAAATTGTAGCAGGTTGCTCAGGGTCTTCCACAGCTGAGTGCTGAAAATCTCCAGAGAAGGATTCAGAACCTTTTCTTGAAGTAATAACATGATCCAGTGCTTATCCATTTGCCTTTCTGGAAAGAGAGGAATTTTCCTTCCAGGGGGAGCTGTGTGTTCCCTTCATAATTCATAGGCTCACATGTTCTTGTTCTTCCTACCTATGAATGGCTTGCTTGGCAGTTCATATTCACCTTGCTGGCATTTATTGGTTTGTCCCATGTGCCTTGTTTCAATTCTACATAGATAATTTTAGCTCAAAAATCTTTAAGAAAATCTACTGCTGGTTGTTTCAGTGCCAGCTGTCAGTTAAAATCCCATGCGACTGTGGATAAAAGTATGATTTTAGAGGATGCTATTTAGACTATTTCTCATATCTCAGTATCTCCACGGGACTAAGTGAAACATAGCATGAGCTGCTGAATGAATGCAGAAGGCATTAAAATGTACAGGCTGCCAGCACAAGGCAGATGTAGAGGATGCTGAGGAATGAGCTGCTGTCTGTGGTGTGGAGCAACTTTGCATACAGGTCAGGCCAACAGCTGGTGTGATGGTGAGGGAAGGAAATAGTGGCATGGAGAGAATGGCAATAGCAAGAGAAGGCAGAGATTAAACTCTGTTGAATGAGAAAAGCAGAATGACTCGTTTGGATAGCTAGTAGCTTCTGGATTGTCAGGCTTTGCTCTGTCTCCTGTGTGCAGCCCCCTGAGATGATGGCAGCAGTACAGTTCACACTCTGCAATAAGAATGTTGTTTCACACATTTATTCACCCTCTTCACATTTTATTTTTTTGAGTAGAACCAAACTTTTGAATTCTGTATTTGCCTGGGCAGATGGAGTGACTACTATGGTCCCTGCCATCCAGCATGCTTAGAGAGTGGTCTCACAGCACAGAGTGCTTGGCTGCCACACCAACTCAAGGTAACCTTGTTCTGCTGCTCATTTCCCTCCATCAAGTACTGCACTCAGACAATGGCTTGCAGGTCTGCATGCTCCCCAGAAAATTCTGAAACCTGTGTCATGAAACCACAGCCTTGCTTCCCAGAGCAGAGCAGCAACTTCCAGTATGTCCTTCCTCCTGTTGCTCAGTTTATTTCCAAACCTCTGTGATTTCTACTACAATGTTCAGGTGTGAAACCTTCCTACAACATCTGCCAAGTTCTGTAAGAGAAATTTGTCTGCCCACGTGGGGGAACACGGCTGTGATGACAGTGTGATTTCTTGTTGACCGGATATACTCAACCTGGCAATCACACTGATACAGATGAAGAATGTATCAGAGACTTTGTAGCTATCATTTTGTATTTAAGATGATCCCTCTGACAGAATCTTATACATACTGGGAGTCCAGGCCTGGTAGTAAGCAATAAACATCTTCTTATCTGTTGCATATCTCCTCCTCTAGTATTATTGAGGTGGGCACACACTAGTAGATAGAGGCAAGACTGTGGTCATTAACCTCAGATGCTTCCTTTGGTTCAGAGCTTTGGCTACAACAATAGCAATAAAAGAAGCAGAAGAAGCAGCACTAGGAGATGTTCTTCGACTCAGAAACTTGGCTGTCTGCCCTGCTAATTCCTTGCATAAGTTTGGGTAAATCAGAATTCACAAACAGCTCATAGATTTTGAACTTCTCTCAGGTATGGTTCAGGAACCAGCACAAACCAGGGATTATTGCTGTAGGAAATATGCACAAACAAAAAGAAAACAAAAAGAAAGCTAAATCTAGATATTCTCTTCCAGCAAACTAGAAAAGTTTGAAAATACAAAATAGGTGGAACCTAGAAATTCAGAAATATAGAGGCATGCAAAAAGATCTTCCTTTACTTGAATTTTTGAAGACACTGCAGTCAGATTTTAGCAATAAGGCAGAGGAACATTTCTGATCTGGGAATGTCTCACCTGAATGGGAGTTCTGCCCTTTTCTCAGTTGTACTGGTTTCATACTGTTGTAAATAAGATCATTTTGGAGGAGTTAAAAAACCTGATTCACACGAGCATCACTGGAGGTAAACAAGGCCCCAGCTGAGGAGACCTGCACTTCAATGAAAATGATGGATTTATACATCTTTTATTCCAGGAAACAATATTCACAAATTAACAATGTTTGGGAGAAACAACAAGTTGATTTCTCAAGGCCAACCAACTACAAAAGTTAACAGTCTGGTTATTTCCTTGTCTTGCAGAAATCACAGAGAAATACATTCTTTTTGGCAGCTACAAAGCAAAGTGATTGTACATGACAAACGTTTTTAGTTTTAAACATTTGATCTCCACTTGGAAATTGTCTGTACTCAAGCATTTCCCAGTAAGACATCAGCTTCTTCTGTGACCCAAGTGATCCCAGGAGCTGGTGTGTGGGTGCTACCTTTCCTGTAAACATGTTGGTGCTGTTTCAATATACTTGCTGAAAGCCATTTGAATTTGTTCTTTTTTTTTTTCTTCTCCATAGTAATGCTTTTATTAGCTCCAGGGAAAATTAATTCTCCATTTACTGAAGAGTTTCACACGGCTGGATTGAATTGGGATCATCTGCTTACCTGATTAGTATGTACACATGTCAAGAAACAAGAATGATAAAAAAAAAAAACCAAAAACATTTGATCTCATACAACAGAACCAGGACTTCACTCTTCAAATTGACTTACATACTAAGTGTTCTGTGCAGTATTTGCTGTTTTGATCAAAATTTTGGATGAAGTCTTTACTTTAAGAGCTGCTACAGAACTACTTTCTACTTCATTCTGCTGTCGTTGCTGAGAAACAATCTCAGATTCTCACTAAACAAATATATCTGCTCACGCCTTGTTTCTTCTGCTTGAAAGAAGAATCTGCAAAGATTAAACTCAACAGTCATTAAATTCCTTCCAAGCTTTCATGTTTTTTTTAATGTTAAACTTAGCCTGAAGTTTGCAGAAATCTGACAATCAGGTATTGAATACTGTCAATGTGATCTTGGTTTTACCCTTGCCTTCCAAACAGGAGCTAATGACTACAAATAAGTAGATCTGCTTTGCTTTCGGAAGACATAAGGAAGTGACAGACTGATACTGTGTTCGCTGACAATACATAGGAATCACAGAAGGTCAGTTAATTTTTCTACCAGCTGCTCTGCAAATGGAGAGGAAAGTACATGTACTTTGTTTGTGCTAAGCCCATTAATGCAGTCATTAATTGCAGCCTTCTGCTCAAACAACACCCTGCACATAAAATAAATGAAATGTTCTCGAAGGAATTGCTGTTAGTCCAACTTGGCTTTTGAGCAAAGACATACAGAGCTGTACTTACATAATTCTTACATAGGCTAACATATATGACACCTAGAGAGAAAGAAAATGAGAAACCACAGCCTAATTATTTTCTGAAAACACCATTCTGAATTACTTTCTTTAGAGCAGCTGTAAGTGTAAAACCTCCCAGTGAAAAGCTTCGTCAGGCCTATACTACAGTGTAGCCAGGGTCAACTGATAACTCAGGCAGGTACGTTTTTCTTTGTTTAGCATGGCACTCTTGTCTTGAGATGTTGACTTGATGTAAATGTTGTACTTTGAT
Organism: Centrocercus urophasianus; assembly: GCF_019232065.1. Classification (NCBI taxonomy): domain Eukaryota; kingdom Metazoa; phylum Chordata; class Aves; order Galliformes; family Phasianidae; genus Centrocercus; species Centrocercus urophasianus. The sequence continues at coordinate 22,729,192 of NW_024884697.1, read as the reverse complement.
ACTTGGTACTTGGCATGAAAGAATCAGAAACATAAGCCTTTACTTTTGTGATTTACAGGAGCACCTGGGATCAGTCTTGTCTGCAGTGCAGCAACATGTGCTTTGCTCAGAATGCTGCACTTTATGGACTAAGATGCTCATATTCATGTCATTTTGCTTCTGATTATTTGTGCATCAACAGCCATGCCAGGTGTAGATCTGCTTTATCAGATGTGGCTCAACAGGGGAGTACTGAGATGAATACCTAAATAGCTGGCAGAGCACACTCATGCCAGCTATCTTTTTTCTACAGTATCAAACACAGACTTCAAACAAGGGCCATCTTGTGGATCCTGTTCCATTTAGGAATAAGTATTTGCTGGTGGTTCACCCTCTGAGATACAAAACTGACTCAGGGAAGACTATGGAATCCTGAAATTTTAACTTATTTCTGAGCTAGAAACATTTCTTCCCTTCAAAAAGTTTGAAACTCTCTCTACAGGAAATTCATGCAATGTCATCAATCATTTCAGTAGAAACAAGTTCTGCTTCAGTTTTCACTTCTTAAACATCATATTTTGATAAGCAAATAGAAAACTCAGCAGGAAAATATGCTAATACTAGTATATTTTTTAATTGCTTGAAAGAGCATTTTAAAATTTTGAATTGAAATGGTTTGTTTCAAGGGATGCTCCTGGAAATTTTCCCATGTAAATGCTATTCTGTCAAAATGGACAGGTTTGCAGTGTGTCTGGCTCTGGTGAAAATGAGTTCCACAAGGGAAAACAATTTCATTGATGTTTCTCTCTAGTATGAACCTACTTCTCTCAGGTACAGAGGCAGACAAATTATGCATGTATCCAGCTTTTATTTTACTGTGTTTAGTTGTACAGTACACGTCAGCACCTATCAGCAAAACGGAAAACAGAACAAAGCCATAATAACACCACCTATTTGCTTCAGTCAAAATGCAACTGACTATGGAACGAGCCCCGTAAAAAGAAATATCTGCCACAATTATCAGGTCAGTCATACTTCCCATTCCTCTAACTTCCTCAAAAACAGGCCAATCCTTACTTATCTAGTAAATCTCTGTCACATCTGGACATCAGCCCTTTTCCAAGATGAGCTACATGATACAGTGGAATAAAAAGAAGTAGGGATTTGTTTCTATAAACGTTAGCCTAGACTTAGTTGCATTGCTCCCTGTGGTGCAGGGATACTGCAGATGGCCTTGGTTGTAGCATGTACCCAGGACTGCCTGTCTGGGGTTTCACATGGCTAATAATGCATAGATCATTATTAGTCACTTTTAGTCTTTCCTAGGAAGGAATAATTTTGTCTGTCTCAGCACACCTTGGGAATACCTTCTTTCCTTTCTAAATAACAAAAAGAAACTGTGTGCTGGTGATACAGTGCAACGACAATGCAAGCCAAGTGTCTGGGCACAGACTGCAAGGGACTTCTGACAATCCTGGACAAGAAAAGTCATGAAATATCATACAGTCAAGCAATAGCACACACCCACTTTGAGTGCCTATTTTGAGATAGAGAGGTTGGTTGCAACCTTAGCATTTCCTACCTGCCCTGAATGGATCCTAATGTCACCTACCACAGTGGTGGATAAGATGTGTATGCTGCCTCCATTTGCAGCCTGACACTTCTGACATGCTGAGAGGTCAGGGAGCAAGCCAGTCTTTCAGCTATGCTTTGTTCCCATCATCTAAAGATTGTTTAGAAGCAGTCTGGTCTCTGGTTTTCTGGCAACAAAATTGCAAGCACCCCTGCTACCATAATAGGGATGAAAAGGACTTTGCCATTGTCCAGCCTCTCTTGCAGGAAACAGACACCAGCCTCTGAGACCTCTCTCATCAGATCTCACCATCACATACCTCCAAGCAAAGTCAACTGATTAACCAACCCACAGAGCTGTGCAAACAATGATTACCTTGGCAGAGCTGAGTTATTTTCAGTGCCTGCAATTCTATTCTCTCCAGGTGTAATTACAAGAGCAATCAAAACCAGCCAACTGTCTCCAAGTATTATCTCCTGAGAAAACAGGTCTTGAAATAGGCTATATATATTCACTTACCTCAACTGTAGCTCAGGGTGGCCTCAAAACGCTCTTACACAGCCTCTGTGTTTCTTTCTCTAACGAAGTAAAACCCTTGGCCCCTCCTTTTCTCTTTTGCCATTGGTTATAAACTGCATAGTGATGCTCTGAAGTTTTACTTCCTAGGCCTACCAACTCTTGGCTCTGAAGAAAGGCCTCCAGTACAGGTGGCAAATCACCTCCTTCTGTTTATTCAGGAATTTGCTCTCTCCAGTCTGTGTGTTGCTTCCCTGTTTTTCTCCCAGTGTAACCACCAATTAAGCTAGGACTATAAACTCATAAAGATTTATGGTCTAAACACTTACTTTTACTGATGAATAAGTATAGTCATTGCATTGAAAAATCAGTTCAAGAGGTGGTGAAGAGTTGGAGTATCCAGTTGTGTGCATCATTCAGGACTGATGTCCTTTTGAATAATGTCCGCCAGAGCTGGGGACTTTTGCTAAGTAGCCTGTAAGAGATACTTTAAATTTCTAAACCGTATTGTTAGTGCACTTTTGGTGGTGTTGTGCACACCCAGAAAAAGATAAAAAAGTAGATTTTAGATAAAATTATAGCAAGTCTTCATAGTTTAAGGAACATTAATGGGGAAACATTGTCTGAATGCTGAAGAAATTCCTGACTGACAAACTGGTGACTCTGTGCTAAGGAGCACAGATGAGATCCCAAGTGAGCTAAACCAAGAAGATGCAAAATCCCTTGCTTCCACCCATGTATTTGTGAGCTTTTCTGTGTTAACTGAAATGCAAATCCTATTTGTCTTATGAACACTAGCTCAGGGTGCCTCTGACAGAAGCACCGCACAAAAAGATTGGTGAGGTCATGAAGAATGATCATCATTCAACATCTTTGTCTGTAGTTGCACAGGTCCTGATAAAGGCATTTTTCACATAAGGTGTGCTCTGGCTGTAGGTAACAAGGTAACACTTTCTACTCCCAAGCACTTACTTCTGTTTTATACTTGTGGCTCCAGAGGTTTCATTCTTTGAAGCTTTCATCACAAACATGTGGTACTTCATTCTGTGAAAAGCGCTGTCATTTTCTTGAAGTAATCTTAGCTTCCACCTATTGCAAAATATCAAATATATTTTCTTTGAAAAAATACTTCTAGGTAAAAGCAGAAATACCTAGAACTGCTGTTCTTGCATGTGGGGAAATTAAAGCAGTCTCTGAAATGCATTTGCAAAAGAAGAGTGACCAAACTGGTTATTTTTGTGTTTAATTGCTGTAACAACAATAATTTACTTTAAATCTTGGCCATGCAATTGTGCTGTAGAATAGGAAGAATTGCAGCGAATGGAGGAAAGACAAAAAATGGATGAAAATGTTTGTGAAGCACTTGGAGGATGGCTCCATGACAGTGCTCATGCTCAAACCATCTAGACTCTGACAAAAACAATGAACGTCCAGGAGCAAGCTGATTAAATAATGTAAATAATGTAGTGGACCTAAGCTCACATAAAAAACATGTGTAGGTGTGTTTTGTTGTTTTTTTTTTTTTTAACTGCAGAATGCAGTATCCAAAAACAGAGAAAATCAGGGTTGGGTTGGTTTTTTTTTTGGCTTTTTTTTTTCTTTTTTTCTTTTTTTGGTGGAAATGGAGGCAGAAATGAAAGCACAGTACAAGCTTTACAAAAAACAAAACAAAAACAAAAACAACCCTAGAACGTTGGCTACATAAAAGGTAGATATTGCCATATCTGCCATATCTGCCTCAAAGATGGAATGATCATTTGTTGATGTCAACAAAGTGCCAGAAATAACCTCAGGTAAATTCTCCCCTAGCCTCAGTAGTGTTAAGACAGGGGTAACTTTGGCAGAACTGTTTTCCCAGTGATCTCTCAGTGCTCCCTGCTCCTGATTCAAAGAAGATTCTTTTGTTGAAAGTGTTACATGAAATTGTGGGAGCAGAGACAATAGATGTGCATTCATGTGGTAGTACATCTTAGCTATTAATTCCAGCCTGATTTGTGATGGCCTGTGCAGAATGTCTGGTATGTTAATATTATGCTGCTATAGTTTACTTGTTAATTCTCCCAGAGGGACTGATTTATAATATTTCTCTTTGTGGTAATAATTTATGATACTATAGGTTGGGGAAACAGTAAAGTCATTAATCATAAGAAAATCACCAATGCCAAAAATTCACAGTAACCCCATTAGTCATTTCCTAAATTTTAAGTATTTTTGCTTTGCATCCAGCAACTGGAACATGAGAAATGACCTGGTTAAGAATAATTTTTTTGTTCTTCCCAAAAGACCTTAAGAATGCACACCACTAAATTATTGGAACACAGTGGGAGTATAGCGTACCGTTGATCAGGTAGGTACTTTAATTAAGACTTCTAGTGCAAAAGCAGCTACACTGCAAGACATTGTCCTACATCCAAGTCAGCATTCTCCTTCTTTGTCATTGTGGACTTCAGCTGTGTAAAGCAACAATCCTGTAGGCTACATGGATTTGAACACAGTTTCTCCTCTGACAAAAGGTTTAAGACAATATGACCACGTATGATAACAATATGTTATCACCTTGCTACTAACTGGTAGGATTTATTGAGGCCTTGCTTGAAATCTACATGAGGAAAGTACAGAGTTTATGGTGTATGTTTCAAAACTTGTCACAAAGTCACTCCCTCCCTGATCTTTTTCTCCACTCCCCTGTTTTTCAGTAGGATCTTGTGTACTTCTAGGCTGCATCATCTCCTTCTGACTTATTAAAGACAACTATACTGGTACTGACTGGGTCGTTAAGTCACTATCACAGTGCTGATGATTGATAATGATGTTTTGTCATGAATCAGTGTTTAGCAGTCTGTGCTTTATGAAATTGAAATTATTCATGCTTTTTTGTGAATCAGACTCTCCTGTTCCAAATCACTGAATATATGTCAGGAAAGGCACAGCTGCTGAGTGGCACCTCTCTCTGTGGCAAACTGCCTCTGTGCTCTCAGGGAAAGTCTATGTGCAAACAGGCTCTGAAGTGGGAATGACTGCATGCACTGCAAAAGCCTCTTTGTTTTTTTTTTTTCCTTTTTGTGGTATATCCAAACTCCATGATTAAAACCTTGTTACTAGCTTACCTGTCACCTTTTCACTTTCTCAGCTTTGGCCTTTCCAGTAATGCTTAAAAATCAGTTTCCTGAGTGATCTGTCTTGATTTTCATCTTTTCCAGAGATGCTATTTACAGGTTGTGCTGGTCAGTTACAGTCTCAGTTTCAACTCCTCACATGAGAGTTTTCTGACACTTGTGTACTTGCAAGAGTAGGAATTATTAGTAGTAATGATCTTCATGGAACCCATTTCTTTAATTTTGCATTCAGGTTTCTAAGAATGATGCTGCAGCAAGCAATAAGCATTCCCCTCCAATTTTCCACCCCTGAATTCTAGTGCTGTATATCTGAATCTAACTTACGTTGTTGTTTTTTTTCAATAGTTTCATTAAAAATAGCTCTAGTAGCTTCAGGTACCATAATTAGGGCAGAATAAAGATGAACAAAGCTGTTTGTCTGGTTGCCTTTTTTCTTACAACATATGACATCTGGGATTACAATGTATTTTGTAATACATATGTAATGTAATGTAATAAATATTGTAATACATTTTGTCATAGCTATGACAAAATTTTCCCATGCTATGACAATTTTCCCATGTAGACTGTGAAGTTTACTCTTTGTAGTAGCCTGTCCTTCTTTAATATTCTGTAGTTTTAAGATAGAAGTTGGTGGCTGATCAAGGGTAACAGACATATATCAGAAAATTATATTAATGATGAGAAGTAGGCAAACTCCATGCTGAGAATGGGAAGCACATATGTGAACTGCAATAAACAAGGAAGAATCTCCTTTCTCCTCTTTGAAAAGTCCATAGCTGGGCAGCTCAGCTGTGTCTTGCAACAGGTTCTATTCTTCCTGAAAGACGTAGTCTCATGTCTCATTTGGGGCAAACAATGATATTAATAACGGGGTTAGAAAATTTAAAGGATCAAAGGGGAAGTAAATAAAGGAAGAAAAAGGGGTACCATATAATGATAACATTGGAATGCATGAAAATACATAAAAGACTGTTTGGAAGATAGAGATGTCGACTGCCCTGTGTCTGTGGCAGAAATGACAAGGCTGCAGCTGATGACTCATATTACGTTTTGTGGCAAAAAATAGATTCAACGGGCTGTGGAGCTTGGAAAATACTGTTTGGAAAAGCTGTGCAGTCTGTTATTGTACAGGTTGGAGAATAGTTCAGACAAGAAATATGTCCTAAATAAATATATTTAATCTTCTTATGCTGTACAGGTATGCAAAAGAATGTACTGATATATAGTTCAGGCCTGGGTTATGCTGTACAAATTACAGAATGCACAACACACACTAGGTGAGGTGAAGAAAACTCTGCATCTTCTATTGAATAAATGCAGCTGATTTGTTCTCAGACATTATCTATTCAGGAAAAATAGAGGAAATATAGAGAAAAGGAAGGAGAGGAGGTCAAGCACAGTCTTGGTATGAGACAGCTCTTACAGTCATTGCAACCTGCAAGCTGTACAGGGTGGGATGTCACTTGCCAGCACTGTTTGAAGGGTGAGAAATCTGGATTATATTAGATGAATTTGTAGATCATTAATTCGATGAGCTGTTTGGACTATTTCCATTCTTTGTATACTCATCCTTTTTTCCTTTGCTCACTAGATATGGAATGGATAGAATGCTCCAGAATTGGAGCATTAACTCTTCAACTCCCCGTGCACTACATGATGTTATGATGTGGAATACCGATAACTAAAAATCATAAAACCAAGACAATTTACTAACTTTCTGCACAGACATTTTGAAAAACATATCTTCCTAAACTATATTCTGTAGGTATTTCTTCTGTACATCTGTGCCACAGCTTTCAAGTTTCCTGCAAATACATTGCAACTTTACAGTTTTTAAATTCAAAGCAAAAACTACAGGGAAAAAAAACAAAACAAAACAAAACAACAAAACCTCAAGTGCCTCATACTAGTTATATATTATATGGGTTTTTTCCTGGTTGCTCAGCAATAGAAAACGCAGGCATGTGTCTCCCTCCTCCATCTCCCTGGCACCACTTGGAGATGTTTTGTCCTGGCCTTTCTTCTTCTGTTCTTACCTTTCTGTGGGAGTGTCAGTTATGAAAGGGTTTTCAGCCTGATTTTTTTCTCTGAATTTATATCTCCCTGTTTTCTTTTAGAAGACCGCTATATACAAAGGGCTGCTGGGAAAGAAAGGATGGAGGTGTGGGAGATGTATGTTACTTTAACTTAGGTGTGGAGATGCTTTAGACACCTGCTTATCTGCAGCATCCTTCTGTCAGTGAGAAGATGAAAACAGTGCTAGAAGACAATTCAGTACCTTTGGGACCTGAGTTAGCAGCTAGAATTGTGTTGGTGAGTCCCCCACAGCCACAGGCCTCAGAAGGAGACCAGGAGAGCAGAAGATGGCTCTTCTTAACAAGGTGAGCATTGAGATACAGGTCAGCTCCTCAGCTCAGAAGGGTTGACCATCATCTTGCCCACCTGTACACAAGCAGGATCTTCAAGTAGATAATGCCAAAGTTTGTCACTACCTTGACTGCAGGGCCAAGAGGCCATTCAGTTTTGAGCTCCTGCATTAATCTCAATGGGGTCATTTCTACATCTCATGTTTTTTCTTATGGTTCTTAGTAGGATTTCGACCAGACTGCTGTTCTTGCCACAGCCATATAGAGAATTATTGATTGATATCATCTCCCCAGTGAATTTGCCTGTGCTTCTGGATACCGAAAGAGCTGTGGGAAGGCAGGTAGGGAGTTATCAGCACCAGTGTGATTGAGCCTGCAACCTCATTGCAAGGTGGATGAATCACCAATGCAAAAAAACCCCACAATTCTTGGCCTCAAGCTTATAGATATGCACTTGTGCCAGCTGGTGAGAAGATTGGGTAGGTGGATGGATGGAAGGGTAGGAGCAACAGCTGAGAGAAAAAAAGGACTTCAACCACACTTGAGGCAAGAGAGCTGACTGTAAGTTTTTGACCTCATTTACCCTCTCCGTTGTGGCCATGATTGCCACTAGGCAGCAGCTTTTCATCCTCTGCAGTTTTCAGCAGAAAATGGTGGTGGGTGAGTTCTCATTTTGGTTTATCCTCATGCACTGTTCTGACAATAAGTGTACGTGCTGATTCACAAAGCAGATCACACCTGCCTGCCTTAACAATGGGAAGAACTGCAGCTGCCCACATTTAATCCATCCTTATGTCTGTCAGGGTACAAAGTCAGCAGTGGGCCATACCTGAAGCTTCGCAGAGATACACATCACCAGGCAAGTTAAATCTTCATTTTTTAATCCGTCATGTATAAATGGTTATCTTTCACCTCTTCCTGCAGTTGAGAAATGTGTGCAGGCAGATTGTGAAATCCTCAGACACGCTCATTATTCAAAACTGTTTTCAAATTGGTTTGCAGAATGTTTCCCATGTGCAGAGCCTAAGAGTATTTTGTAACAAAGAATTGGTTATCTGGGCTTCGTTGGTGGGGTAACTCTTGCATTGCTGGGTTTATCTCAAGACAAGAAAACACAGTGCAATTAGCAAATTCTCATTGCCATCATCAAATGGCAATGCCAAATAGAATTCGTAAAATTTATTGCCAGCTGAAACGTGCAAGTTAATAGCCTGTCTTCATTTAGATGTGAATTTGAAATTGTCACAAACTTAGAACAGTGTTTGAGACTCAGGTTATTATTTATAAGTGTGTGTTTAGACTGTTCATCCAGCTCTGATACTATATCTGTACCATCAGTTAAGTGGCAATGCACGTGGCAGAGTGGCAGCTCTGCAGCCTTGATTTATTCACCACCAGGTGCACTGGCTTCACGATCCAGTTTCTGGAGAAATATTTAAACCTCCAGCTGGCACAATGTAAAGTAAAATTCTAAATAAAAAAGTGACATTTAAGGAAAAAATAATGAGAGGTCTGGAGAGCAGCTAACTATACACAAAACCTTGGTGTGCTGCAAGAATAAAGAACTTCCCAGACACCGTGTTCCTACATATGGGCAAGACACATGCACAAGAATGGGGGTGACTGAGATCCACAGGCACAGTGTTTCAGTGCAGGCTGCCAAACCCTCTGGTGGAGCACCCTGGGCTGTCCTTATTGGAAGAAGGGAAGATGAGGCCCCAATTTCCCACTGTGGTAAGCACAGATTGCCATTTCCTACTGCTCTGTGCAAGCATGCATAGACAGTGCAACTTGTCATGGTACCTGCAGTGTCTCAGGATTACTAGGAACTATCCCAAACACATAAAGCCCATCTCTTCTGTATCCAAAGGACATCCAGACATCCCCAAACACTGAACAGGGACATGTACTTTTCTTATGTCCCTTGTACCAGTCAAAATGTAGTTTTCTTTAAGGACAAAGTATTCACGTGGTTCAAATTTATGTTAAAGAGAGCCTACATGGTATATTGAAATAGATGAAATAAGTATTGTAATTAAAAAAATCATTAGGAAGCCAACCTAGGTAAAAGAAAACAGTAGTAAATCAATAATCTGACCATTAAATTCTGTAATTCCTCTCAAGAACACTCTGCCCTGTGCAAGTTGTTCAGTGTGTTAAGAGCCATTTTGTTCAGTGTCACTAATGAGTCACTAACAGACTTCTTTTGAAATGATTTCCAAAAGATCTTTTGAAAACCCATCTTGTTTGTGAGCTACATCTTTTGCATATCGTTCCCTGAGAGATGCACCATCCCTTCTACGCGATGCATTTCTAATTAATTATTTGCTCTTATATACCAGTACTCCACAGTGGCATGGGGAAAAAAATAAAAAATTGTTCCAGTTTGGTATTTTTCTATTCATGAAAGTTTTTACTGAAGGTTAGTACAGAGGAGAACAGCAGTGGTGTCCAAACAGAAGGGATTTCCTTGAGAATGCATGTAGCTGCTTACCTCTCAAGGATAACAGTGCTTTCCCATGCTTCTCTCTCCCCATCCCTGTGGGTATTTTGAACTTCAGTCTGGTGCAGGACATGTCACCATGTCACATGTCACCATAGCACTACTGCCTTCTGTTGGGTGACTTTAGGCTAAGGAGAGGCTCATAGCCAGCAGTTCCTGCCTACATTGGGGCTTAGGCAGAGTCCTGCTGTGCACCCAAATCTTGTCTGCCTGCCTGGGCCCTGGGCTGCCCCTTGGGAAGGAGAGAGACCTCTCCACCTCCAGAATCTCCTGTTGGCCAGCATAAAAATATGAAAGCTGTTTAATAAGTTTCTACACCTATGTTAAGAAAATGAAGGATAATTATTTTTTTCCAGTGAGACAGTAGAAGGTATATCAGCATAATGTATTAATCCAATTTGAAATTTGGGTAAGACCTCTCTAACCCACCTGGGACATGGGACCTGGCAGAAAAATGACACTTTTACATTGTAAGCAGGGTCATTTCTACCCTGCACTGCAGCCTCCAGAAAATACCTCCCCAGGAGTATTTATACTCCCCTTTATTTGGGCTTTATTTGGCAGAATGTCAAAACCAATTATAAAAGAAGACCAGCTCTCTCCAGTTCTGTAGCACCATAGGACTGCTATCATCTTCACACCCAGTTCATTATTAGACACTCCTGGCCTTTCTGGCACAGACAGCTACAGAGGAGATGGTTCAGTCTATGTGATTACAGGCTTATCACCGAGACTGCAAAGGTCTGGTGAGGAGCAGATGCTAGGCAGAGGAGCCCTAGCAACCCAGTAACGGGGAAAATGGAGCACACTGAATCTGCTGCACCTGAGACTGCCCAAAGGAGTGTTCACCTATTGTGTGTGGTGCAAAACCACGAAGGTGAGCTATCTCCATCAAACACCTCAAAACCTGTCAAGGGTGTATGAGACATACGGGATATTTGGATACCTTGGGGATGGGACAAAGGTGGGGGAAAAGGAAGGGGTCGGGGCAAATTGGGGAAAACTGAGGTAAGAAGGGACAAAAGGGCCTGGCCATATGTAAGTGGGTTAGCAGGCAGTGTACTTGTGTGATTGAGCTCTGTGCTAGATCACCACAGCCTAACTGATATTCTGGTTAAACCCTATTTATAGCCATCTTCTGTTCTGAGTAGGAATGTGTGAATGCCAGTGTGCTTCAAGCTGGACGTGTAGGCATATAGGATAAGAGATGGGCGTACCAAGAAGACTGTGAACCTTCATGCATAGTATGTCTAAGGAGCTGAGGAAACTGAGGAACCTGGGACCAGCTACTGGAATTAATCCAGGTAAGGCATTGCATCACCCCTGAAGCTGGCTGTGTATGAGTGTTCCTGCCTGGAATCACTTCCCCACTGTCCAGACCTGGGGAAGCAGAGCTGCAGCAGCCTCTGCAATACTGTCGTCTGTTTAATTAATAGTGGACTATGTCCAGAAGTTAATCAAACTTGAGCAGAAATTATGAGAAACACAATTGTTTTTCCCCAGAAACAAATTGTTTCTGGGGAAGGCTTGCAGCCTTCTGGTCCCACCCTTGCCTCTCCACCTGCCATTTAGTTCTGCTGTCATGTTGTCTAGGCTTTTCATAACTCTCAAAATCAAGAAGAAAAATCACATTTTGTTTGCAAAATGGATCTCAAATCCAGCTCTGAAGTTTAGCCTCTATTGCCTCTCCATGAGCACCAGTGGCACCAGCCCTGTGTAACCTTTCCCAGTGTTTGTTTCACACATATGAAAGTACACAGATGGCCAATTATGCCAGTGACTGCACTGAATTATGATGTATAATTAGAGATGGGAGCAAGTTTCTAAGTTGGGAAAAAGTCAGGTCTGATTCTTTTAGACTTTTGGATTCATGGGATTTGGGGAGGCAGCTGGTGTGGTCCTCCTTTATCTGAACATTCAGTGCTTTACCTCCATGTGGGATCAGGAGTTGTGCTCAGTGATCCTCGTGAGTCCTTTCCAACTCAAGGTATCTCATGGATCTATGACTTAAGGTATAGATTTTTCAGTTTCTTGCAAAATACTTCAGCTTGAGAGAGGAAATACACCACAAGAAGAGGGAGGTAGCAGTATTATTTATACAAATAACTTAGCTAAGGAATAAGCCCACTCCTCCTCCTACCCAAGCTTGAGATGAATTAGTGGCATTCATTTCTACCCTGCTATGTTCCACAAGAAACACAAGATTGTACTTTTCACTTCAAGCTTGAGTAAAAAGACATGACTGTGACAAATCAAACCTTTTGGACCACCACCAAGTCTGAATTAATACTAAAAGAATTACATGCAGCCTGGTATTTTGTTCTCTTCTTTCAAGTTTATTCTGGTAGAAAAGTAATTAGCTCTTGAAGCACAGCTGAACCTTGCCTACTTTATACTAAAACCTGACTCACTGGAAGTCGCTACAGTTTTCAAATTCATGTGCACGAAATGAAAGCATTGAACTGCAAAAATCAATACTTCTCAAAAGATACTTTCATCTGATATCTTTTGTTTAATGTCATTTCAGATAATATGGAGTTGTTGATCAGTCACTAAAATGCAATTATGGTATGTTTTGTAAGAAATGACATCTTAATAGAAAAGCTTCCTCACCCCTCAAAAGACGACTGCTGTGATCCACTACTGGAGTGAGAGGGGAAAAGATGTTTGATTTCATGAACCATCTAGAGAGTGGGTGTAAGGCACTTGGCAATTGTTCTTCAATATAACTGAAATATAATTGACTATTGTTTACTTCCATACATTTAGCAATAATGGAACCTATTTCTAAGGCAGCAAAGTGTTAAATGCCTGACAAATCTGCCAGAAGAATTTTGCTGGATATACTTATTAAATTTCTGACAAGAATGTAAATACATTGCTCTATGCATTATTTTTTTACAGCTTTTGTTTCATCTCCACTTGGCCAAATACAGTATTTTTCAGCCAGTAGATCCATCAGAACATTTATCAGTTTCCAACCTTCCTTTTCATTATTGAGGTTCAGCTTTGAAGAGTTATTACAAACATTTTAAAACTGTATCTATGAAAAATACATAAAATGCAAAATAAATGATAAAGGACGTGCTCATTGCAATTTTTAGGTTGTCAAGTAAAAAATGCTTATGAAATGAAATGCAAACTTCAAAAAAGCAACAGTGTGGCATGCAATAATTTGTAGTAAATCTTTTTAATAAGTAGCTACATGTATATAATTCTTCCTCCTGTAACAAACTAAAGAGCAAAAATCAAACATTTGACACTGAACATCTCCTTATGCAATGTATTCCCTCTCTACCCTCCCCCCTCCCCCAAAAAAAAAGAAAAAGAAAAAAAAGAAAAAAGAACAAACATACAAACAAAAAAAGCTCCAAACAAAAAAACATCAGCATTGTTTTTACATGAGTTTAATGCTTTTCATGTGCAGCCTGGACTGCTACTGTTGCTGAATATTACAGTGAGCTCCATTAACATGTGTTTCTGCCTGCATATTAGCAAATATTACAGCTTTACTATTTTAATGGCTCACAGTTTTCTCATTTTGCTTCTCCCTCTCTGAGGTTATGAGCATGGACTGCAGTACCTACTGTCTGACAATATCTGTAGTAACTATCTGTTCCCAACACTGTTAGGTCAGCTAAATAGGAGAGTGACCAAAAACAGCTCAATTCCATGTCCCAAGTACTGCCTGGCTCAAGGTTCTGCTTTCACACAGTGCAACGGAGCAGCTCATCCAAGCTCTCGCTGTGATGCAGAGAGGACATTTAAATTCTCTGTGGGTTGGCTCTCTGTCCAGAGATAGAAACTCAGCCTCAATTTCCAAGAGAGCCTAATACTTGTGATTCCCAGTTTAAAGTATCCTGGTGTGTACCAAGGTATGACCTGAAAAAGGGAATAATAAAATAACTAGGGCTATCCAGATGACTGTCCCTCCCCTCCCCTCCCCTCCCCTCCCCTCCCCTTCCCTTCCCTTCCCTTCCTTCCCCTTCCCTTCCCTTCCCTTCCCTCACAATTGCCCTGCCCTCTTCTGAGTGGAGGTGCCATGGCACCAAGAATTAAAATTCTGGATTGACCAGTTTTGTCCACTAGGAATCTAACAGACTCTGGAAGTTATCTTAGCTGGTAGCTGCCTCCAAAAATTTAATTTAAAAAAGGCATCTGCTGAGAAAAAAGGAGATGACTGGCAAGCTAGATTAACTGCACCTGGATATTTCAAGCATTGTTTCTTGATGTTATTAACTACCCAAACGTGGCCCAAGACAAAAAGTAAACTTTAGAATCATTAGATTTCTTGCCCTACAAGAAGTGGTCATTTATAAACTTACCTAGCACTGAAGATATATTTGGCATCACCTGACATCCTTCTGCTACTACTCATAGCTTTCTATTAGGCTACAAGAGACCTCATCTCCCTTATTTCTTACTTTATCTCTTTTATATCTATTTTTATGCTTTTGTTTATTCGCTTTTCCTCTCAAAAGGCTAAGACAAGTATACTCAACAAATGTATTTTTAGCTTAGGCCTGTTGCATTCCTGCAGGACAAAGGAATTGTAGATCTGCTTGCAAATATTATGCTACTTCTTTTAGTTGTCCTTATGTAATTGTGGATTAGGCTTTCAGTATCTACCTGCAGGGAATTCATGCTAAGCCATAAAAGCCTTTACAGCAGTGACTGGTGAGGCACTAAAAATACTTTAGTCAGAAACAGCTTGTTTCAGCTCTTTATCAGGCACTAAGAAAAGTGTGATGCGTAATACCTCACTGAAGAAGGATGACTTCCAGAGGAGAAGCACAATACTCCTGGAAGTTCAGAAGGAGAAAAAAAAGAGATTGTGACAATCCAGGCACTGGATGTTCCCTTCTACATAAGAGAAAAGTCTTCTCAAAGCAGCTCAGAATACTTAACAGAAGCTACCCTGAAAAAAGGTAGTCCTAGTCCCAGCTCAGTGCTCTTAACTCATATCAACTTTGCCCTTATTCCTTTCTCTAAGTCATCGTCAGGTAACTCCTTCCTCCCTTTGCATTTTATCTTTTCATATCTCCGTAATTTCCAGCACATTTTATTTGCTATTTCATCTGTTCTTTCACCTTCCAACTCTCTCTCCTGCTGATTGATCAGTGATGGATCACGTTTCAGTCTCTAGCCTTGTTTTGTTTGTCCTTCCCTCCTATTATAACACCCTTTCCTTCTAACTCTGTTTCTTTCTGATCCCATCCTGATGAATGTCCCTAAGACTAGAGTATCTTCCTTCACATGAATTTTGTTCATCCTCTTTTTTATTTTAGTGCTATATCTTCTCTAATATGGTCAATAACTGGGCTAATAGTTTCAGGTAGCAGTCCAACATCTTTGTTGTACTTCTTAAGTGTGCTGTATGACTTCATCTTGCTCACATCAGTTCCCTTTCTCCCTTTGTGTAATTGTTAGACATTTTCACATTTGCACTGCCATGAGTCTTTGTCTCATGATGTTTATGCAACGTCAGTAGCAGATTATTTGTACAGGCTGAGGAGCTGTGAATCACAAGATGACTGAGAACTCATTATGGTCTTGCACACCAGCACTCCTTTTGCCCAAAACACAACTGGAGTTTTCTGATTCTCCTTTGCCATTCACAACACCCTGTTTACACAGAACTGTTGTGTGCTTTCTTTGCTTCCTCATTTACTAAATCTTGAAGGCTGTGTGTAAGTACTGATGCAACATACAGGATCACCATCAAAAATAGTGCTTTAAGGTTTTAGCCATTTAAGAATTATAATAATTCCTGTCTATAATTTTAATTCAAGTCTTGAGCTTGTGATTGGAACAAGATTAAATAGCAATCTATCTACCTATTCCTGCAATTATTCCTTCCAGATGTCAAATAGTGGATAAAGACTAATACCAGCCATGAAGATCAATAATTCTGATACAGCATCATTTTTACCCATTATTACATTGTGTGACATGATTTAAACCTGAGTTTCTGCCTATGCAGAAACTATTCTCTTCATTCTTTTTTTCCTATAGCGTGATGTTCCTACACTTCAGAGGCGATGCGTTACGTAACTGATTTTTCACAAGGAAATAAAGTTGACAACAGCAAAAAGGGTATCTGATGCATTGACTGTAATAATTACTCAGAAAGACTATTTTAAACTGCTTTAATCAGTGAGCACTGGAGGACTGATTCTGTAGCACATGCCTACTCATAGGAAGAGCTTCCACAGTGAGTTGTAGGCCTTCCATTGAGAAAAGAGGAAGTTCTGTAATCAACACATTATGCAATTATTATTAATAATTTGTCCAAGTATTTCTGGTCGGACAAGTGTCTGGGAGATCAAGTTAGTCTGCTTTTTGTCACAGTTCCCTGAAGTTCAAGCTGTGATTTCTGGCTGCTCCCTTGTGGTCAGTCCTCCAGCAGTAGGGCAGCTGCCTATGAGCCTTTGCCTCATCTTGAGTAACTCTCAACTGCACTTGAGTTAGCAGGACTTCAAGGTCCTGCTAGGAAGAGGGATTCCTGAGGGTCCATGACAGCATGCTTTTAAAGATATGTCTATACACTGAAGAAAGGCCTTAAGCAACTTGTCCTTTGGATGTAGCTGAAGGCCTCTGCGGAGGGTGACTGACCCTGGAGTGAAAGAAAGAATAATAAATATGAGGATCAGGAGTTTCTTAATGTTACAAGTTCCATGAACTGGAAACTTTTAAAAATCATAAGAAAGGAAATGCCTGAGCCCCACACAAGATCCACACAGAGTTCAGAATATACAAGCTAAAAATTGTGCAACACCAACAGCATGGTCAGTACATCTTATTCGAATGAAGTGTAAATAGAGCTAGTTCATTTATTAAGTGGAGCCTTCCTCTCTATTATGTTTATGTGAAAACATCTTGTTTTCTTCATAAATGGAAAAATAAACTACAAACACTTTATCACTTCCTTACAATTATTTTTCCCTTTTCCAAGAAGCAACTCCTGAATACAGACCAATTCAATAGGGCAACTCCATATAAAGCATATTTATTTAATGCAGTAAACCCGTTACACGGTGCTAGCATGGGGCAATAGTGGAAACTCTGATATCAATAAGTAAATTTTACATTATCCATAAAAGAGCTCAGTAAAATGCAGAAAATCAGGCTCCTTTGTTCCTGCTTATAAGGTTACAACCCCAGAACTATCTATATTTAATGCTGCTTCTAACTGAAGTAAGTGGAAAATCAAATTTGAGGGGTTTGAGTGAACATCAGAACTGAAAGAGGAAGGCAGGAAAAGAGCTGACTGGCATTCTGCCACCAGCCTGGTAGCCCAAGATATTATATAGTCCTTAAAAAAATAACAGAAGAAAACATATCATATAATATTTTGTTACCAAGCTTGATAAATATTTATCTTTTCTTTGAGTACATATACTCTTTGAGTACTGCATTGTACTACTTTGAGTACTACATTGTAACCCTTACATCTATGAACAGAACCAGAGCAAATTAGAAAGCTAGCAGCACCCAAAAAGGTTGAGATTTTGCAGAGCCCTGCTGGACCTAATGGCAACGATCATGTTATTATCTGATATCAGTATTAAACAAGCATTACCACAACGAGCATTTTAAAAATGACCAATTGCGTCCTCTACAATCTGCTCTGTGGTTTCAATGTGAAGATATCTAAAGGTCTCCTTGTGATGGATCTCACATATAACAGTTGTCATTTAAAAAAAAGGCTCCCTGTGAAAAGACATATTGTTTGGATTTGAGTCTGAGTTCTTTGACACACTTCTTCCAGTACAAGTTCCTGTCACTGATGTTTAACTGAGTCATTGGACACTCACTCATTCACTCTTAGGAAATTCGCTCTTAGGAAATTCCCATAAGCTTGCTTTAGCAGATCTCAGGCTTTGCCCATCAATCAGGGAATGAATCCCTGGATACCACAGTCTCTGTGAAGACAAGAGACTTTGAGTTGCTGAAAAGTTGTGAAAATGAAAAATCAATCCTTGTTCGGAAGCTGATCAGAGTCAAATCTCAAGCTGCAGAGTTCAAATGAGTCCAAGAATTCCCAAGATGTTTATTGGACTGAGAAAACTGAGCCTACACATTTGAGGGTCTAGGAGTTTTTCCTCTTACTGAGTTCTGTTTGGTTTCAGGAGCATTATGAAAAATGATTTTGTTATAAACTGACAAGTGGTGCTAATCCATGGTCACCATGGCAAAGATTTCCTGAACAAATAGCTAGATATCTAACTAGTTCCTAACTGGGATCTCTAAATTTGAGTGTATATATCATGAATGATTCCTGGAGGAGGAGGATTTGTCAAAACTCTGAGCTGATGAGAACACTGAAATTTTGAAAAAAAAACTCCTTCAGAAACTGTTTTGCCAGAGCTGCATTACAATTCAAGAAACTACCCTGAGAATAAGAATTTACTGTTGTAAAGATCTCTAGCAGAGAACATTCAGTTTAAACTGGCAAGTAACCGTACATTTTGTTTTAGAACTCTAGCTTAGCATTGTATGCTACATCTTCTGCTTTATTCTTGTAAACCTTAACTACTTATGATGAAAACATCATAGAATGTCCTTAGCAGAAGATTATTTTACCTGCACTGGTCAGTGCTATCACTTGTGTCTGGCCAGTTTCCAGGTATGGCTTGTTCAGAAGATGATAACTGATCTTTTGTGAAAATTATCAACCACATGAAATATCTTCAGGATAAGATAATCTGTATGAAATGCCTACAGATACCGGGTTTTTCATCTTTCTGATTTTTTTTTGTTATTATTTTTTTTTTGTTTTAAGCACATATTGTGGAGCCCCAGCTAGCCAGGCTCCAATAAATTCCCTGAAAAAGAAGTGAAAAATGATCAAGACAACAAGAGCTGTTGACCTGGCATTGTTGGCAAACTGTGCCACATTTCATGCAATGTAGCCTATCTAGAGTACTGGTAACTATGGAAAACAGCTCTAATAAGGCCATTACAGATTACATACTTAACAGACCAAGACCTTTTTTTCCAAGAAAAAAAAGGAAACCATTAAGAAGAAAAAGAAAAATGCAAGAGCTTCCTCAACTCTGAGCCAGTCACTCCGCAGCAATACTCATGGGCTGGTCAAAGAGATGCTCTTATCTCTGAGACTGTCTTCTGCTGATTTACTGTCTTCTCTATAGAAACCGTGTGTTACCATGTTTTTCATCAAACAGCTGAGGAGAAAATTGAAAGCACTGAGCATAAAGCCAGTGATGTATTTACACAAGTTCCTTGTTTAAGCTCTGAAGCCAGCTTTTACTGCAGCACTTCAGTGAAAAGTGCTTGTTTATGCTTTTCCTGTTGTAAGCTGAAATAAGAGTGATCATTTGGGAGACTGAATCCTGTAGGCTTTAATTAATTAACTTCAAGTTGCAGGGAATTAAAGATGGGGATCCTTAACTCTTGGTAAGCTATAGAAGAGATATGCTGTTAGGCAGTTTATGAACACTGCATCAGAATAATGTAAACTACTAGTGTGGGAGAAGAGAGAAGACCAGAAAACCTATGTGTGTATTTCTTTTATTCACCTTACCCATACAGGTTATCTTTGCAAAAAAGAGGGAAGTGCTGCAGGAGCCTGGTGTCAAAAAAGAAGCTGAAAATGCAAGACTAGAAAGAGCGTGGTGACAACGAATTGTTTTTGTCTCTGGTTATATATGACAGCTTTGAAAGATCCAGTTGGGCTGAAATCATTTAAAAAATGATGTGTTCTGGATCTTTTGAATCTACCACACAAAAAGAGAAGCTGAGGAATGATCTGAAACCACAAGCCATCTGGTTCTTTGGTCTCCTTATTAAGTGGTAGAATTTTCGATAGGAAAAAATAAGACTGAAACCTTTGTCTGCGTTTGTCTTACCTTATTACAGAAGATACACAAAGACTCCAGTACTGCACAAAGACATGGCCACTGAGCTGGCTGTCTATCTCACAATTTCTTAAGGACAAGCTCCAAGAAAAACATTTATGAGTGTAAAGAACTATTCAAGCAGAAGGTGTGAAGGTCCAAGATGGTGATTCAAAAAGAAAATAATCTTACCTCCCTCCCTTCTTCTGATGCCTGAGTCTGTCTGTACCTAGCCCTATCCAGAAGACTTTTTTGGGTGACAAATATCATGCTGTCCCAAATGGCTGGAGATCCTACTTTCTTGCTTGAATTGAATGTCTGATATGAACATATCTCCCATCTCACATTCCTTGGAACTCACAAAATAGGCATCCTAAGAGACCCGTATACAGGCCTGATCTGTACGCATTGCACAGTCACTGAATTTAATGAAAAACACAGTGGCAGCGGTAACTGTGGTGACAGGGATCACTGTTTATACAATGCCTTAATGATTAGTTGCCAAGTTAGGAGGAAGCCAAGGACACAGCACCGTATTTTGCCTCTAGGAACAACTCGTAGGTCAAGCACTCCATTGCATACTGCCAGCAGATTCCTGGGGGAATGCAACCTGGATCAGAGGGGTTAGGAGA
This sequence comes from Centrocercus urophasianus, assembly GCF_019232065.1. Classification (NCBI taxonomy): domain Eukaryota; kingdom Metazoa; phylum Chordata; class Aves; order Galliformes; family Phasianidae; genus Centrocercus; species Centrocercus urophasianus. The sequence continues at coordinate 22,708,644 of NW_024884697.1, read as the reverse complement.
GAAAGCAGCTGGTGAAAGCTCTCAGGCTACAGCATTATTTTCACCTGTAAAGTCTTTCTTTGTTTTCATCTTACGATCACTACCAGAACTTCGAGTTTTGGAATCACTCAGAAAAGATGTACGGAGTTATGGCCATGGCCAGCTGCTGTAGTATCACAAAGGACAATTCTGTAGCAACAGGAGATATGAAATGAGCCTTAAGTTTCTTATGTTAGCAGAACTGTGCTGCCAGAAACAACAGGCCTGAGAAAGCCCTGGTGGAATTAATGTGTCAGGAACCATGGCACTTTCAATATTTCTGATTTAAAAAAAAATAGTTGGAGGAAATAATACAGAAATTGCCAAATATTTCAGGCCGAGTCATGTTTCCATAAAAGTCAGTGGGAGACTTGCCATGCACTTTTAAAAGACAAGGATTAGACTCTAAATAGCCCGTTTATGAGGAACTAGCGATATTTTAATGCACCAGTATTTTTCCAAACTGTTTTAGGAAACTTATTAATAACTGAAAAAAGCTGAAAAACCCCAAACCTTGAAAAATGCTTAATTACCATAGCAACGCCTCTAGTACATGCTGTCAGATACTGTAACTCCAATGAGACACAAAGCTGCCATAAGCAGACGGCTTCTTCTAAAATTCCCTGATTGCTAAAATCAAAGAATTGCACTGCATAATCCTCTTTAAACACAAGAACAAAATCAGCTTCTTTTGCCATTAGTCACAGTTAGCAAACAGGTTTCCAACCTTTCCATAAGCAGAGATCACCTTTACTTAATGCTCTTAAAGGTCTTTTAGCTACAAAACTAAATATGGAATCGAGTTAAAATGAATGATACTGCAACATCTGTAGAGAGCCTTTCTCCACGTAACTCAGTCTCACTGAGAGAGGCAAAAAGTCTGACTCCTGTCAGCATGAAAATTCAACGTGCTTAGTTTGAAAGAAATTGACTTGCTGCATAAACACGACTCTTCCCCTCTCTTAATAGGAAATAAATGTATTAGTAGTGGTTATAGATTCAAAAGCTGATCATCTGAACCTCTGCCTTGCCTCAGTTTAGCAAACTGCCTGACAACGTTTGATGCACAAAAGTATTGCTGGTATGGTAGAGGCTGGTGTGGTATTGCAGGTACGGTAGCGGAGCACTCAGCCTTTCAAAGGGAAAGGCCTAACTCTGGCCTCAGCAAGCTTTGCATTAGGCTCTAAAATTGCTGATCTTGAGGATCTGTGGTCAGAAGAGCCGAGGTAGCCAGAGAGGAGTTCACTGGCAGATATGTGTTGTGCAGAGCATGACAGCTTCTGTTCCCTATCCCTGTCCTTGGGTTGTTATTAAGATCCATTGCGAATGTTCATCTTAAGAAACATAGAAGACAATTGACAGTGGCCATTACAGTGGACAGGATTCACACATTCGTGGTCTTAACACTAATTTCTTACAACTGCTGATCATTTTATGTGAGGTCCGAAAATTCGTCTACCTGGTGTTGGCATGCCTGACCAACACCACTGTTTGAGGAGGAAAACCACAAAAAGTCCTGGTGTTCATATACAGCATACATGTGTCTGTTTCCCAACACTAGTCCCACCAATGCTGAGGACACTTGCTGCAGGTGGCAGTGGAGGATGAAGGCAGCAGGTGTGCTCAGAGGCAGCAGCACAGCCATGATGTGGCAGGGACATGTTTGCATGGTGTGCTCTCCCAACTCAATTCTTCCCAGTTGTTTTCAACTGCTGAAGAGTAGAGACCCTCTTATAACAAAGGGATCTCCTGATAAACACAAAGTAGCATAGGGAACAAGTATGCAGCTTTGTGGAAGAAGCAAGCCATACACTTGTTTTACTTTATTTCTGGCTATTTATAGCTTATTTGAACATTCTGACAACTGCAAACAATGCTGTAGGCTAGCTATTTAAACCCCCTGCTGAATGTATCCTGGCAGGAATGAGAGGGGTTTATTAATTTTCTAGCCAGAGAGAATTAAGCTTGTGATTCACTGCAGAATATGCCAAAACAAGTCAGCCACTGAATTTTTAAACTTTTGCTTCCTAAATATGAACTCGTAGACTGTTACCCCAATTACTTCTCTCCTTTTTGTGTATGAGTCAATCATTTTATATGCAAACAAACAAACAAACAAAAATAAATAAACACCCGAACATCCCAAAGCTCTCACCATTTCAGCAAAGAAAGTAATGTATATTTGCAGAGGGGAAAAAAAAAAAAATTGCAATGCTGAGCTATTGGATTTCTGCTACACTGGAAATCTGTGGGCTCCTGAGCAGCAGGTTAAAAGAATAATGTTTTGGAGGGATAACACCATAGAATCATAGAATCCTTAGAGTTGGAAGGGACTTCTGAAGGCCATCTAGTCCAACTCTCCTGCAGTGAACAGGGAGACCACAGCTAGATCAAGTTGCCCAGAACCTGATCCAGCCTCACCTTGAAAGTCTCCTGGGATGGGGCATCAATCACATCACTGGGCAACTTGTTCTAGTGTTTCACCACCCTCACTGTAAAAGATTTTTTTTGTTATATCCGACCTAAATCTACCCTCTTTGAACTTGAAGCCATTTCTCCTTGTTTTATCGCCACAGACCCTGCCAAAGAATCTGTCCCCTTCTTTCCTGTAGCACCAACTTCATCGCACTGCAGGGAAACTTTAATTCTGCCAATTCTGTAACCAGGGAAATTGAAGTTAATTCTAGCTACCACCTTCTCAGACTTCTGGTAAAAATGGTATAGCCTATTTTTGAAACCTCTGTAAATATCTCTAATGACTTTTACTGCCTATATCAATTTCCCGACTAGCACTCTCTGGATAGCCTAAATTAAAATATGTTCGATATTATGTGTCATTAGTAAGTGTGCGCTCTCACCTTTTTATGTACAAGATATCTTTGCATCATTTGCATTTGAAAAGAATGAGCTATTTTCAGCTCTGGGAGAATTTAATCCACAATATTGCTTCGTAATTTTGCATTCACCTTAAAAATTCTCTTTCTCCTGCCACACCTTTCCTATCTCTAGCACTGCCAGTTGGTCCAAATCTCTCATGAGTACTGCATGGGAGCTCAAAAAGGAGAGGTAAAACTTAGGTCATCTCATGTATCTTTAACCAGAGCAAGGATGATCTCTGTTGTATGTACAAGATCTAAAGGATGTATTTTCCTACTGAAATTTCTTCCCTCTCCTTTCTTAGACTGTACGCAATGTCCTATGGCAAATAAAGGCAATGCATATGATCTGACAGTGAACAGGTTTTTCAGTCCTATCTTTATAATTATTTGCACTGGTGAGCTTTTCATTATTTACATAAATGACACATATGTTCATTTTTCTCAAATTTCCCAGTTGTAATTCTTCCTGATTTCACAAGGCTTCATGTTAATCGTTAAAGAATAAGCTATGATTGGAAATCTCCAAAAATATAAGCATATAGCGCTCAAGGCCATTGAAGGATTGTTTTCATTACCGTGAGGAATTAAAGGCAAAATTTATCCCAATTGCTCGAGCAGCTCTGTGCCTCAAAAGGTCTCATGATTTGCTTTCACTGAGTCATGTTCAGGGGTCCTTTCCAAGATGTGCCTTCAGCTTCCATGCACAAGTATGCAATGTAAGCACACTCGGAGCCTGCTCCTAGTTAAGCCACCCTGGTACCATCATGTTTAGCCCCATGCTACCATGAAAACAGTTCTGCAGGTTGCTGCAGTCACAGCTCATCTCTATCCCCATTGTTTCACAGCATTTATTTGTTTTTGTGTTGTTGTTTTTTTTTTTTGTTGAGGCTGAAGTAAGCTTTAGAGTGAGTCTTAGCATCATTTTCCTCTTAAAATTCCCTATGAGTTACATCTCCCAGTAAAGAAAAAAGAATTCAAATTCATATGTTCTATCAGGCATGTGCAACCTATGGCCCATGGGCTGCATGCAGCCCAGTCCAGCCCAACTCAACTCAACCACAGTCACTCTCTGCCATGCACAGTCACAGCGGCAGCTCTTCCTACTGAGCAGCCTGGCCCAAGATATACAAACATCACTCATCACCAAATATTGGTGTTCTGTTTGCCCCATCTGGGCTGAAACCAGGGCACAGGGCGCAGTGTGGTGCTAACTCACATGGTGGCAAATAAGGTCATGGATTTTGATGCATTTGCTAAGCACAGTCTTTTGAACAGCAAAAAAGATGAAGCCATGCTTTCCATTTTGATAACATAATTTGAGAATAGATTTAAAGGTTGTAAAAAAATCATTGATCTTTTGGGTTTATTTGTGACTCCATTTCTAGCCAACATTAATACATTACTTGTGAATTTTCAAATTGAATCCATAGAGTTGCAATCCAAAATCTGACCACATCTCATTACCAGACTCTAATAAGCCCTCACTCACCAGTGAGGAACACCCCTCACTTCACAGTCACACCTTACTTGTGTCACCACATTTTGGCACTATGAACATTTGTGAACAACCATTCACAGCTGTGAAGGATGAAGCACAGGAAGAGTAAAATTTCATCAAAACTCCCTAATGAACATGCTGAGAGCTCACTGAAAATGGCAACCACTGCCACTGAACCAGCCTGATGTGGTAGTTTCACCATAACTGGGTCACATATCCCATTGGTTTGATGGATTTGTTGCTCTCTTTTTTATATTTTTCAATAAGAAAAAACATTAACAATTAAAATAAGTTTTGCTGTTTATACACATTAACTGTAACATATATTTAATGAGGGCCACTCAGAAAATAATGCCTCCTATTTTATGACATTGGCCCACTGTGTCTGAGGCAGATGGTGGTGGTATGGCAGCAGAGGTTAAACCTTCCCACCTAAATTACATGTTGTTTCCATGTGACAGCAGCAGAGGGGCAGTCTGACACGATGGTGTATGAGATGGAAGTGCATATGAAGCAACTGTGTATCACTGAATTCCCCCATGTGTAAAAAATGGCATGCATTGACAATCACTATCGCTTGCTGAACATTTTTGGAGACCAAACAGTGGATGTATTTACAGTGAGGCAGTGGGAGGTGTATTACAACAGTGGTGACAGCAACAGTGGCCTACCTCCACTGATTGTTCATGAGCTCAGCATGAAGGCTTTTGTTCACTGGCAAAAATGCACAGCTGTTGGTGACTGTGTTGAAAAAGACTGTTTCATAGCTGAGAATTTGCTTTATCAAATGGTGCCATCGTACTCTTTGTATCAATTTTATTTTCCATTGAAATAATTAGGACATGTTGCTTTCAGAGCAACCTTCATCGATGCAGCCCTAGGCAATTCCTCTTCATTCATTGTAACCCAGGCAAGCCAAAAGGCTGGACAACCATTGCATTAGTTTCTAAGGTTCAGGATACATAAACTGGACTAGGGCCTGGCTAATCTCTCACATCCCCTTAACTACTATAAAGTTAACTAGATTACCAGCTTAGTTGGTAGGCTGATATTTGATCGTACATCACAGCTCCTGTCATGCATAGGAATTCCTAGCACTCAGAAGGAACAAGATGGACTACTCTTGAATTACCACTACTTTCTAATATTTTGATTTTATAAAAGAGATGTGACAATGGAGTCAAATACTCCCATTCCACAGGAATTCCAATCAATTCCACAGGAATTCTGACGCATTCAGTGCATTAGATCGGTGTTGTCCTACGTTAAATAGACACCTGCCTATTTTCTTCTGAACGTGGACACGGAGATCTGGGATTCTGTCCCTGCCTCTCTATTTAAATTCTGTATGATGCCGAGAATGTCGCCCAAACCACAGTTTTCAAAATGTGACCACAAGTTATACATTCCTTATTATTTGGGTATCTAATATGAAACATCTGGGGATGATTTGCAGGCACAGAGAGTACTTCAGCTGGAGCCAGTTCCCATTGCATTACATTTTATAAAAAGGTTAAGTGCTCTGAAATATGAATTCCAAGCTGGCTGTCTAAAAGCAGTAGGTATTTCTGACAGTGGGATAGTAACACAAACCATTCCTATAGGAATTCAATGACGAGCTCACTAACATTTGTGAAGCACTAACAGCAAATCTACAGGGATTTGGGAAGTGCAACGGAAATATTCCAGGTGCCCTGTCATAGTGCAGGATCCACAATTCTGAATTAGCAGCACACAAGACATCAAAAGGTTTTGCATAAAGTGAGAGTAAAAATTTCTCCTACCTTCTCTCCTTTTCCAACCACATATATACATGTTGTACACTCAGATAAATGAGAACTGAGATAAATGCAACAGTAAATAAATAATCCAGTCTACAAGTTTGGTGTTTCTTCAGTTTTAAGAGCTTGTGAAGCTCTGCCTCCCACAGAACATGAGGAAAGAGAGGCATCTTCCAGCATACCCAGGTTATCTAATGCCAGCATCCAAACCATCAAAACAGGGACCGCTTGCACATTTCTGGTTCTGAGTCCTACTTTAGCGCCTGTGTCCTACATAGATGAGATAAGAGGCCCAGCTCTTTGCACCCTGATTTCTGTTAAAAGGAAACCCAGCTGAGCACCACAGAGGCAACCATGATATGTTCTCATAAATGTCTGGTGTTAGTAAAGGGATCAGCAGTTTCACATAGACATAAGACCTATCTATCTCAACTAGAACATGGCAGGTCTGCGTTAAATTCCTTCTACTGCTGCCTGAAGGAATCTGACCTAACATCTCCCACATCCAGGTGAATATGCTGATCACTAGGTCAGCTATTTTAAGGCACATAGGTGAGGAGTCCCATTATTTCTGTTCCAACTGTTCCACTTTGCAATGCAGTGAACATTCATTAGGCTCACCAGGGAATTAAAGTATAAAAGTATGTCTCTAACTGGCTTGTTAGGATGCTCAGCGGGGAAGGTTGGCGAGCAATACAAAGGGATGCAAAAAGGGAAGAAAAGTGAGTCTAGTCCTTGCTTGAATTCTAGGAGCAAAAGCAAAAAACCATTCTCTTGATCAGGAGCACTCCCCCTAGGTGAATGCATGAACCATTAGCTTTCTCTTCTTTTTTCTTTTTTAATCTAATCAGTTGTTAGTTCTCATGTGCCCGGAAGAACTATTTCACCATGTATGGGAACTACTGAGTCACGGCCTGAACCTCTGATTGATCACCTGAGGCGAGCTGTGAGTCAGCCAGAGGAGCACAGGTGAAGGCAATTCATCTGTGCTGCCAGAAGGGGTGGAGCCAGGCTGCACTCCTAGACCTATTGAAGAGCAGGCTACCAGCGGGGAAGGATCTCATCTGGAGATCCCTCCTTCTGGTGTTTTGTAGGTGAGCCCAGCATAAGGGTAAGCCTTCCATTTATTCTCTTGTTATCGTAGTCCACTTCGCCTAACTTTTTCTTATTTTCTTTTCTTATTTTCAAGAAGAAATAAACTTCTCTTGTTTATTTTGTGATTGTAACATCTTGATATCCATTGATTATACACACCAATATAAGCTTGTATCATGACATGGTGAACACCTTCATCTCCTGCTCTCACTGTTGGAGTATTGGGCAGCGGACATGTGCAGCAAGAAAGGCTACTCATTCCTCCACTGTGCGGGTTAAATAAGCAATACAGCTTATATGTGTCTTGAATTACCCAGTTAAACAATAGCAAGGGGTTTTCCTGATCAGTGTTTTGTCCTGAGATGCTCATGGTGGCAATAAGATAGAGCTTGCAGGCTTGAATCTGAGTGTGGCAGCAGCCTTCATAGTACTGACACAGCTTCATCAAAGTTAATAGCTGTGTATTTAGTGCTGGATAATGTGAAGAAAATGCAGTGTGAAGCAAGTCACAAAATGATGAGAGTGATACAGTGAGAATCTAAATTCTCCTTCTAAACTACACTTACATATAGATCTGGGAATAAAAATGATCCTGATATAGAAGTAATTAAATGGAATGACTGCAAAAGTCTGATGATAGATTGTCCTAACTTCAGTGAGAAGCCCTTCATCTAGATGCACTGAAAATTAGATTAAATAACCACTCACAGGAACTCGTCCATAAAGGTATTTTTTGCCTTTAGACTTCTGCTTTAATGACTATGTAATTATTGGAATGAATTGAGTTTGAAGGAACATTAGCACTTCTAGCACAGGTTTTATCAGGCAGCGAGAGTGTATTTTGCCTTACCGTAAATTTTATTTTGACCCTGTGACACCTTACTGCTGAATCAAACTTTTCATTTGTGAAGGTGATAAATTCATCCCTGTGGAAAAAGATTCGTTTCAGATTGTTTGCAAGGACTGCTCCAAAAATAATGCCTCTCATTATATTCTGTAGGCCAGGGACATCAGAGTAGGATGTTGGTGGTATGGCAGTAGAGGTTGAACCTTCCTGCCAGTGTCCCATTATGTGTTGTTGCTGTGAGACAGATGGCAGCAGAGGGGCAGTCTGACAAAATGGGGTCTGACACAGAAGCATGTAAGATGCAAAGATGCGTCACTGAATTTCCTCCATTCTTCAGGAAGAATGATATCCACTGACATTCATTGATGCTTTCTGAATGTTTATGGAGACCAAACAGTGGATGTGAGCATAGTGAGGCAGCGGGTGGTGAGTTCTGACAGCAGTGACAGGGACAGTGGGTCATCTCCACTGGTGCAGATTGCTATGAGCATGGCATGCAGGCTCTTGTTCACTGCTGGCAAAAATACACAGATAATGGTGGGGACTGAGCTGAAACTTTGGCGGTGTGTCTGTCATCCCAGTTCCGCCAAAACTTATTTCAGATTTTCTGGCTATGAAAACCCTGTAGATTTTCTTATGTTTGCATGTTTGTAGCTGATTTGGGACTGCAACTTCCTCTTATATATGGCAGAGGGGTTTGGTGGTAATTTTTTGGTGTTTGTTTTTAAAGAATGCACAGACTTACAAGGAATAGAATGCAAACAGCAATTAGAGGAAGAACAGCAGCACCAGCAACTGTCTTCATACGAACTTTGCTGTTTTATTAAGCTTTACCAATGGAGATTGGATGCATCAATTCAATAAATTCTTGTTTATCTTACAGACTGGTAAATTAGAGTTGTGTTTCTTGTATTTTTTAAAAAGTTGCTAGATCCGGATCACTATTTTGATGCCTTTAATATACCTACAGAACTTTTATGCCATTCATCTTCCATAAACTCTACCTTTTAGGTGATAATGATTTGGGGACTGTAGGAAGAATTTAGATTGTATTTTTCCAGGACACTTGAGAATATCTGGGGCTTGGTATGCTCTCATATTACAAAAGAAGTATTTTGAGTGCCCAGAGAGAAAACATCTCTAGCAAGAGTTGTTTAAAAAGATTCAGAAAGAAAGGATTACATCAGAGGAGGGAGATTGCTCAAAGTTTTCCATTTGCTGCCAGAAGTCTGGTCAGGCACCCTCTGTGACTAACCTCAGTGTAACATTAGCAGGTTTTATAAACTGCAATTACACATTAAGAAATATTTCTTTTGTTCCTGCTTATAGATCTTCTTGGAGGCTGGTGAATGTGAACTTTTCTCTCTTCAGGGATGCTCATTTATTCTGGATCAGAACCAGAAACCAGAAAGTGTAATTGTCTAAGTGACGAAGAGGATGCACTTATTTCATTGAAGACATCACTTGTCCTAAAAACACAGAAATAAGAATCTTGAAAGGACTGCAGGAAGCTACCCTGCCATGGCCCTGCACTGTCCTTAACAGGTATTGGAACTGGCATTAAACATACTCAATAAAAGGTATTCAGCTGTATTCTTGAGAGCTAAATCCAGTATTTCAGCAACGAGAATATTCCTTCTTAAAAGGCTTATAGTAAATATTCTCTGCTCTAAATTGTACTGATTTCTTCTTGCCCTTCCTCGTTGCTCTTGAAAAACTGATCATCATTCTTTCTATAATTGTCTGTTTTACATACTAGAAGACTTATCCCTTTTAATCTTTTTTTTTTTCTAGCCTAAAGGAACAGAAATACCTTTCTTTATGGATTGCATTTTCTAAACCCATTAGCATTCTTTTTACCCTCCTCTGGATCTTCACCAAGTTATCATCTTTTTTAAAATTCAGTGGACGCACCGGTCTGAGATCCATTTGGCTTCCAAGTAGAGCAGAATAATTACTTTTCAAGGCTTGCATACAGTATTCCTATAAAAATGTCTTAGACTAAGAAGTGTTGTTTTTTTTTTTTTTTTTTTAAATAAATATAGTGTTGTTACTCACAGCCAGTTTGTGATTCACTACAACCTCCATATCTTTAACTCACGTTACATTTGCCTGTTTGCATTTGTATTTGTCGAATTTCATCTTTTAATTTCAGATAATATCTGACTTTTCAGAGTCATTTGACTTCTAATTCTGAGCTTGTCACCAAAGTAGGTGCAGCTCCTCCCTTCATATTGTCTGCAGATTTTTAAAATGTTTTAATTTAATTTCATTATTCGATGATTAATAATAATACTCAGAAGAAATGAGTCTCCATGTGAGGTGCCACTCCAGCTTAACATTAATCACTGAAAGTTATTCTTGGCACTCACTCATAACAGTGACACGCAGAGGGCAGGGCTCAGCACTTACTTTTCTCAGGTGTGGGCAAACCACCCTGGTGCCTGTGGTAGTTCTCAGCTCTTTTGCAGAGCAGTGATGTTAATCTAAACATTAAAGCCTGTGAACTCCTTTTCCCAACATATACCTTTCCAGAAAAATTACACGATGGAAGAGATGGAGCCAGACTCTTCTCATTGCTACACAGTGACTGTCAGAGAGGCAATGTGCATAAAATGAAATATAGGAAATTCCATTTAAATGTTAAAAAAAAAAAAAAAAAAAAAAAAAAAAAAAAAAAATTGTGAATGGTCTAAAATTGTAATAATTTTTCTGGAAGCTTTGTGCAGTTTTCATCTTGAGGACACTTAAATCCTGAATTAAACACTTAAATCCTGAAACCAGCAGTGCGCTCTGGCAGCTCGAAAGGCAAATGGGATCCTGGGCTCCATCAGGAGAGGGGTGGTCAGCAGGGAGAGGGAGGTGATTGTCCCTCTCTACTCGGCTCTTGTGAGGCCCCATCTGGAGTACTGTGTCCAGGTGTGGAGCCCTCAGTACAAGAAAGACATTGAGATTTTGGAAAGGGTCCAGAGGAGGGCGACTAAGATGATCAGGGGGCTGGAGCACCTCCCCTATGAGGACAGGCTGGGGGAGTTGGGCTTGTTCAGCCTGGAGAAGAGAAGGCTGCGGGGTGACCTCATTGCAGCCTATCAATACCTGAAGGGAACCTACACCCAGGAGGGGAGTAAACTCTTCAAAAGGGCTGACAGCAGCAGGACTAGGGGAAATGGATCGAAGTTGAAGGAGGGAAGATTTAGGTTGGATGTTAGGGGGAAGTTCTATACAAGGAGAGTGGTTAGGCCCTGGAACGGGCTGCCCAGGGAGGTTGTGGATGCCCCGTCCTTGGATGTGTTTAAGGCCAGGTTGGACGGGGTCCTGGGCAACCTGATCTGAATGTGTGTGTTTGGTGGCCCTGCTAGGCAGGGGGGTTGGAACTACATGATCCTTGAGGTCCCTTCCAACCCGGGTGATTCTGTGATTCTGTGAATTGACACAGCCCTGAGTAACCTGCTCAAACCAACCTCGTCTGAGCAGGGGGATTGGATGGAGTCCTTCTGAAGCTTCATTTAACCTCAATCATTCTGTGATTATATGAATTTACTAGAAATCTTTTTTTTTTTATTCTACACATTCTTTCTTGAATTTGAACAGTGACTTTTACAAGCAGTTTTCACTTCTTAAAATAGTAGTTTTAAACAGCCTGAAGTCATGGTTTAATCTGTAGTCATTCTGCTGAAAAAAAATCTGGAGATGAGTCTGAGGATTAGATTGTATATTTTGCCTGTCTCTGTGATACTCCGCATAAGTTATAACATTTCAACAGCATTTAAAACTATAACTGACTCCTCTGGAGACTGAATATATGTCCTTTTTAACTCCAGATCTAAGGCTTTCTCCCAGAATTTGAGCACTGGTATCAGACAACTTCTCCTGCAATCTCCCTCATCCCACCATTCCACCTTTAAAAAGCAGCATGTTATTTTTAAGGAAGCTGAAGCCCAGTGCCAACCCTATTAGTGAAAACCTACATTCATCTTTGTGACTCATATGACCCAGCACAGGCCACTACAGTCAACTGGGAGTATTGATGAGTATTACTTGTGACCTGGACTCCGTCCCCTGTGTTCCCAGAACCTTGTAGTCATTTCATTAGTGCCCACATGGATGAGTAACATGAATAGTATGAGTCACAGTCAGGGACTGGATATGCCCCAACAGTCTTTCCACTGTGCCTAAGGTTTTGGATTAGACAAGAAGCCCATGTCCTGGCAGGAAGGTCAGACTGGCAGATGGGTGTCTTTGGCCCCATTACAAGAGTCTCTTCTAATTATCTGCTGAGAAGTTTATCACTGGAGCAGAGAACACAGGAGATAACGTGGTTATACCTTACCAAAGAGCTGGGCCAAAATGTATTTGTCTTGAAACTGAATTTTTTCAACACTTATCACTCCTGAAATACGGATTTTTTTTCATCCCTAGAGTGGTGGGGCACCTCAGGCTTCTGACTTTACCACGTACAGAACCTGTCATGTAATGAACTGAAAATTTTTGTGCTTACTGTTTTACAAAACTCATAGACTGGTCAAAATACTTTCAATTCTCTTATAACTTGATTTTTGATATTTGGCAGAAATTTAAGAAGTATTTTCATTTCTTGCTTTTCTATTTAGGAGATTGCTTTTCAGCACTTTTCCTTTTTTACATCGTTTTCTGATTGTGAATCTAAATATAATGGAGAGTTTTAAACAATCTGTTCAGACAGGTTTCTAAAACATAAAACTAGCACATGTTCCTGAATACCAGTGCAATATCAGGGTGTGGTGAAACAACATTTAGCACATCTCCCTGTGTACAGTTCTCTTAGTTACAAGGTTGAAATCCACACCATGTCAGCTATAACACTATAAAAGTGCTTCTTCTTTCTCTCATTTGCATCTATTATGAACACCATTGTGTTCTCACTTATTGGTAAAGTTGACTAGTCATTACCTAAAACAGATAAATAGAGTTTTCTAAATCCACTGGGATTTAAGTGTTCCTAAATACATTTCTTCTACTGACGGAATTTCACATTTCCTTACCGCAGACAAATGCTCCTCCCCAGAAGATTGTTGTACGTTGTATGTAAAGATATCAGTACTTCTGTTCTCCAGGTAAGATACAGATGGGAAGGCCTCAATTGGAAGTCTTGCCAGAGCTAGTTTTGAGACACTGGCCGGAAGGCTGAGCATCAATTTGTCCTTTGGAAAAGTAGGAATTTTCCATTACCATCGAGGTACACTATAAAGAAACTCATAAGAGTTTTGGGAAAACCTTAATATGATTTGGGCACCTTGAAGGGCAGTTAGGTAACAAGGCCACCAGTGAATCCAGCCTTTTATCATACCAGAAAATCTTAAGCTACGTGGGGAAATGGTGAGGCAGTAGTCCCACGTGTGAGGAGAGGCAGAAACATAGCACTGGTTATTTCTTCTAAGAATTAGTTCTGATCTTATCATCTAACACCACTAAAACTCCTATGGTTCTTATAAAAGACACTTGAAATTTTGGCTTCAGCAAAAAATTGGCTGCCTAGAGTTGTTTTTTTTTTTGCCTGGTAGAATGACCCTGCAGCTAGGCTGATTCGCATGACTCCTCGCTTACCTTAGGGCATATAGATCCACATTTCTAATTAATATCATACACATGGCTAGTTTACTAAGAGCTGGAAATTTCAAACCTGCAGAGACAAACACAAAAGCAAGTACATTTGTTGATCTTTCCCAGACAAAGCTCACAGTAACCATGCAGATAGAAGGATATAACCCACAGGTTTATGTGGAATAACATAAAGAAAATAGATAAAAAATCTAATAGTAATTCCTGGAAATTTCCGGCTTTCTGCCTTAGTGCAGTAATATATATTGATATCTTCCTCCTGCTTCCAAAAAGAGCAAACAGTTTTTGCACATTTATAACAGCAAGTCATGATTTCCATCAGCCATATCAGCTTGAATGCTCCTACTCTATTGGCTTCTTAGAAGTTATATTGGGCCAAAGTATTTGCACATTTCTGAGACAAATCTACTGTTACAGCACTAAGGACACATCCCCATTACAACATAGTTCATAGCTATTTCAGGAATGAAGAGTTTTAAGAGCTCCCCAAGGTTAAATACAGCATCCTATGTGCAAGCTGAGTTGCTATGGTGACAGTGCTTCATGCTTGCATCACTCACTTGTTTAATATGGGCCGATGGCCTTCTGTTTTCTAATTGTTGATAAACTATCAAACTGACTTAGATAAACTGTACAAAGGTGATACAAAACGTATTTCAGAGCTCCAAACTGAATTAAATCTGAGGAAAATTCAGCGCCATAAACAAAACTCTGTTAAGATAAATTGTTGGTTAAAGCTGTACAATAGAAGCAATCTTTGCAGTCTAACAGACACAAAATGTGTTTCTACAGAATCAAGAGGTAAAGCAGGAATTAGGAGCTCCCGTAACAAAAGTGAACCATTAAATATCAGGAAATTATATTTCTGTCATTAAAAAATCATCTCATGAGAAATTCCAGAGATTTCTAAGCTTCTGATCTCAGTCCTTCATATTGTTTTGAACTCCATTCACCAGCAGTTTGAAGCTCACTGTCTATCCTTCGGAAACAAAAACATACATCCCATCAGATATGAAAATTATTAGTAATCATTTCATTTGTTTGCTTGCTCACTGTTTATGTTTTTTTTTACAATTCAAATTCTTTTTTCTTTGAGAAAGAATTGTAAATAAAAACAGAAAGCTTTCTCAGCAATATATGAAGTATAGCCTGTAGCTCTGATAGCGATCTTGTGAGACAGCAATTGATTTTAGGCATTAAATAAGTACACAGTTTCTTGACTGGGGTCTTGACAGGGATCACAGCTCTTTGCCCAGGTGTAACTTTAGTTTTGTTTCAGTTCTAGTTAGAAATAATCAAAATATATGCGAAAAGTTAAAATTTTAAGTGAAACTGTTATGTCTCTTAAATTTTAGGAATAGTACTGAAATATTTGTGTTGTGCTGGGGAGACAGAATGCTTTTAGGCAGCTGATACAATCAAATGGCCTTGGTGCATCATTAACAGGCAAAATATAACTGATTGGATTTCTTATAAGCTCCAAAATATGCTGGAAATGAAAGATTGTCTGTTTCTTCTTCTCAGCATTTAGGCTTTTCTCTTAAGATTCTGTGTCACTGAGCATACTTTGCTAACCATACTTCTGGTCAGTCATAGATTGAAAGGCACACTCCGAGATGCATACTTCATTCCCAGTCATTGGATGAAAATACTTCTGGAGCAACACTTTTTCTTTTAACAGGCAAGATATGTTGCTGTACAGCTCCCTCAATGTGAGTATGTAGAATCAGTTTGTGTTGGTTTTTTTTTTTTTTCTTTTTTTTTTTTTTTTTTTAAATTTTTTTTTTTTTTTTTTTTTTTTTTGCTTTACCTGATTAAATATATCCAGGCATGCTTTTTATTGTAGCAGCAAGCATAAATAGTAGTGCTAAATACTTTCCAAACAACCATTACCTTTCTTCTGAGGAAGTCAGAATTTAGACCAGGAACAATATATGTCAATCATTGGCAGAGAAATGAAAAAGAGACAATTTACTGACACAAACAAATCTTCAAAGCTCTCTGAAGTGAGAAGAACCCTGAAGTGTGGATGAGGTCAATGTATTCTTGTTACTTTCACTGGAAGTATTAAGCTAAAGGTAATTTTTTCCTTCCTTTCAAAATTCCTGCAGCTAATAAAAGAATAGCTTAATACTCTCTGTTCTGCTATGCTGTTGAATAAGTCTGTAATGTATTTGGAATGTATAGTTCCTATGCAGTAATTGCAGAATGGATAGACTGATGCATGTGATTCACAATAGACTGAGAGGTGTATTTATGGAAAGGCATTCTTTAAAAAACTGCGGATTTCAGCTTTCACAAGAACATCTAGTTCCATCCTTTAATGCATGTTCCTCTGGAGACCTGGGGAGTCTGTAGTTCAGAGACTAAGATAAAATGCCTTCTGTGAAATATGTAGAAGTAAATCCTAATCAGAAATTAAGGAGGAATTATGATATGAGATAGGAATAAAAATTACATTTGTTACAATTTTAAGCTGTTGCCTTCATTGATGCTTGTCACATGCTGCATTCTAATAGCCATATTTTTGAAAAATTGGTTCATAACCTTGGTTGCATGTATCTTGCAGCAAGCCAAAAGGGGTTCTTAAGAGAGTTGAGGCTAATTAGCAGAGAACTGTGGCTATTTGCTGGGGAGGGAGGACACATATGCAAATGAAGTAGTATCACTTCTTAGGACACTCTCTAAGGACAAGGTTTGAGGATCAGCCATTTCCCAATTAGATCTCTTGATTCCCAAACCTTTGATTTCCAAGCAAGAGCTGGTATCTAGCTAGCTCTAATCCCATCTTTGCAGTAAAAATAAGATGCCCCAAATAAAGAGGCTTCAGAACGAATTCTACACATTGCCAGTGGAAAAAAAGGCATATTATTTCACTATGTGAAAGATATGCTAGTAGTTTAGACAGGCCATGACAAACAAAATATATATTCCTCCAACAGAGAGAATGGCCATAGAAAGTATTAACATTTCAACACGTGGGAAAGAAATCTATGTGGATAAGCCTCTGTCTTGAAGAACTGCAGGATCAGTACTCAGGAAGGGGGGTAGAAATGTCAACGAAAACCCCAGAGCCAGTCCTTCCCCACCCACTTTGCACAGGATTAAGCAGAAATGCATTCACACTTCCCTACTCTATCAGTACTCTCTCATCTGCCACGAATACAACCTTGTTTTAGACATATACAGTATGTGCAAAGTGTGCACTGCTGACTGTGGATTAGACCACCATCGGTGTACACAGCATATTGGCTAAATGACTCAAATATAAGCCTAGGGTCAACTGATGGTTTTCTTTAGTTTTTGTCAGCAGAATTTTATTGGACAGTTAATGATAGGGTTTACTGGGCATTTTATAAGTGATTATTTTTGTTTGCTTTAAATTTAATCTGGCTTGGACTAGATATTCAGTATAGCTTAGTAAATTAAAATGTAACAATCCTGTAAAATGCACTACAAATTAGTGTCGATATTCTGGACAGTACTCAGAGAAATTAAAATATTTTGCTCTAGAACATCCAAAAAGTATCAATGGGTTCCTCTGATGAGGTTTTTTGGGGGGTTGGAACAAGGAAAGTACTCTCAAGATAAGCATTATCCACACAACTTTTCTGTTATGTAGACGTTTCCTGGTAAGAGAACTAGAGACTTGGGGATTTAGGAGAATGTCAGGGAGTGGTGCTCTTACAGGTCTTGCAGGGATAGTGGAATGAGTTACAAGTCTGCTGTTCTATACTTTAGACACTGTAATGAGGGATGAAGAGTGACAGCATGGATTTGCAGCATCTTACTTTAGTTAACTTTGGGATGCTATTCTCTGGCACAATTGACCATTATCTTTTAACTCCAAGAAAAAGAAGAGGAGAGGAGAGGAGAGGAGAGGAGAGGAGAGGAGAGGAGAGGAGAGGAGAGAAAATTTCATATTTTAGTGAACTTTTTTACTAGCTCTGCTGGTACCAGTCAAGACTGAGAAGAAAATGAGTGTAATGACTTGAGTGCCATTTCGGTAGATGGTTTTGGCATTGAGGAGTCAAACTGCACAAAGGTTACTGCTTCTCAGAATGAAATCATGAAAGCCTGCTCTCTTTTTAAGAATGGTTCTTCTCCATCTGGCTAGAATAGATTCCGAAGATAGAAGAGTGAGATGTGACTAACTGATAAATACAGGATGGCAACCTCCAGAGTTGTCAGCCTAATAACTTTCAAAAGCATTTCAATCCCTGACAAAAATTCCAAGAAAACAGAATTCTTCAGGTTAATGCCAGAAATCCGGCATCATGGTGAAGCTAGTACTAAAATCAGATTCCCTGCTGTCTTCCAGTGTGAAAATAACTCAGTACTTTTGAGTACACTAGAGAAGACAAAGCATCCTAACAGTTTTTCGGAGCTAATTAGGCAATTTCTGAAGCTAGAAAAGATGTGTTCCTAACAGTATATTTAAAAGATAAACTGTGGGATGGATGTGTATCTGTTCTACATCTTATGTTTCACAAGAACTACTTCTAAAAATTATGTGGACCTAGCTGATAAATTCCTCTGCACTATAATTAATTAGACAGATACATCTTAAAACAAACAAATAATGCAATTTAAAATCTATGAATTAAATTATCACAAACACAATGCTTTAAGATTCTAGAGCAGGGACTGTATTTCATGAAATCTGAAAGATGATGACTTCTTTGTCATTTCCACCTTCTCATTTACAGAAGCTTAAGCAAAAGTAGGCCCTTCTAAACTGGTTACGTTGGGGAAAACTCTGGAGACTGATTCAAAGGCAACAAGAAACTTCTTTGAAGAATACTGTCCAGAAAGCAGCACTTTAAAGTAACTATTATGTACAGGTAGTCATTGCTAGAAATAATTCCTCTCCCAATAAACCAGAAACAGGAAAACAGATAAACAGTATTTACCCTGAAATTTGCTGAGGTCACAGAAGAAGGCAGGTAAAGAACTGGGAATGAAACTTCATTAGTTTTTACACTGTCCTTCATTTGTGATTATAAGTTTCTGCTGAGAAATGCCTGCTCTAAAATGAATTATGAGTTAATTAGCTTTCAGAAGGCTGACTCATATAGTTCAGAAGCTTTAGCCCACCAATTTGAAAAAGAGCTCTTTGACATTGCATATTAATTGTAATAGAGAAAGGAGAAAACAAAAATAACAAAAAAACCCTGATTCTTCTCTGTCTCTTTTTTTGAAAGAATAATCATTTACAAATCAAGACATGTAACTAGTTTCCAAAGCAACAGTAGCTAAGAGAAACCAGTCATGTTTTTTTGCTGGCTGTTTGACAATGGAGTTAATACATTTAGGTGTGAAATATTCTATCTAAATGCATAGCAGTATTGTCATGATTGATAATTAAATATTTCGCATTACATTGCAAATCAATTGCAATTTCACATTAATTGCAAAAATGTCATTAGCATAAGAAAATGTAAAGAACATTATGAAAATACCTCTCAATTGAAACAAATGTTAAAAAAAAAAAAGATAAGGTATACTTTCCTTGGTAGCAGAAATTAATGGTGAATTTGGGGATCAACTATATATTAATATTGACAGTAATATCTTGTTAATGAAGTATAAATGGCTTCTTATTACCTAATTGAGAGATTAGCCAAATGGAAAATTAAAAGCTGGAAGTAGATCCCAGGCACTGCCAGTTGCTGATAGTTCAAGGGACTGACACATTGCATGGAGACAAACTTTTGCTGAAACCTGACTTGTGTCTTCAGAAAATATCTAATAATCCATGCACATTTTTACAATCCAGAGCAGAACATGATGATCAATGAGCAGGGGGGCTTATGCTTTTAACATCTTGATGAAAATATTCCTATTAAAGCAGTCTTTTTGCAGAAAACTGAGGCTTTGTTTAATTTTTGACATCTGCTTTTCATGCTCTATTTATTTTTTTCTATGACATATGACGACCTGAAAGACAAAATATTTTCTCTGAAACCTCAAAATTTTATGTTTTGAAATGCAAGCAGGTGTCCTCTGAATTTCATTTTCTCCCCATCTCCACCATCTTCTCAGATTCCTCTCCTGAGCCTCTCTTTCCTGGTGCACTGTCATCAGAGACTCCTAGGAATTTGGCAAGACGTGGATGTTCAAACACAGAATAAACAGAGAAACTGGACTTGAAAGAGAATTAACTATGACTTGTATGGTGGCAGCAATTCCAAATACATTTCATTTTTAGTCGAATACGCACGTAGGTATTGTTTTTAAGCATTTCTGACAAATGCAATAATTACACTTTACTCAACTAGCTGTAATTTTCATCACTAGTTTCAGCTGACCTATAAAGCCACCTAATTACTGGGCATGCAGCGATTAAAATATATATGCTTAACATTGACGATGAAAACTTTTGTACAGAATACTTCAGTATTGCAGAAACTGAAGAGACAGCGTTACTCAAATCACTTGGGAAATTCCAGCAGCTATAGCGTCAAGCCATATAACCATGCAATACCCTGCATATTATAGATCTAGCTCCTTAGAAAAACACTAGCTCTGCAACCATCCATCAAATAAATGACTCAGTCTTGCAGAAGCTAACCAGTAACAATAGGCTTATCTGTATTTTGTTCAAGATCTTATGAGCTGCCTGGTCTTGGATGCCAAGATACTTCATAGGTACTTCAATATCCTACACCATGTGTAGGATTTCATCAGAAAGTGACCGTGTGTCTCAGATTTTTTACAAGGAGGAGCCACTAGAGTGGGATCCCTCTTTCCCCCTCATACACATGACGCCCCCATCTGAACTTCTTGCCTGTGGTACACTGATGGCTCAACTGCTACCGGTAGCTGATTTAGCTCAGGGCCAGCAGCAAGAGGAAAGACAAATGGGACAAAAACCATCTCCACAGCACATTTTGTCATGAAAGACAGTACCTGACTATTCACTTCTGTTTAAACAGCTCCCCACTGTATTTCGTCAAGCCTCAGGGATATCACTTCGATGGGAATCGGTCCTCACGCACATCCCTGGAGCTGTAGCCATTTCTGTGCTGAGTGTGATCTGCTTGGCCTTAATGGCTCCATCCTGGATATTTTCTGAGTCCTGAGACATGCTCACAAGGGACCATCTTCTCAAGTGGTTTTGTGGCCAATGGAGTGTAGGAAGTTGATCATCCTGGTGTCAGTCACCCACTGCATGGCGTTGTAGAGCGGAGGGCCATGGAGCCCAGCTGGGTGAAGCAGAGCAGGCACGGACCCATCAGACATGGAAGTCTAGCGCTTTTGGGCCTCACACGTTAGGCTGGAGATTTTAAGGGTGTCTGTGTAGGGGACAAGCTGGCCCAGTCATGCAGAATAAGATGAGATCTTCAGATATTCCGTCAGGATGAAGGCACCAAAACTACCAAAACTTGTGCTGAAACTCAGATTTTTTCTCCACAGACGGCTTCAGAAGAATATGTAAAACTGATCTGACCCAGGAGAATACTCCAGGGCTTTGTGCTCGAACTTGCTCTGAGGAGCAAGCTGAGCTGAGGCTCTCCTCCACGCCTAGGAGCTGGCTCTCCCTAGTCCTGGGTCCTGGAGCAGTCATTAGGCTTGCTCGTGTGAAGACATGGAAAATTTGGGCTCTCAAAAGGCTGGATAAGTTCAACTTAGCGCCTTTGTCCTTTGTGTTCTCTTAACAGCTCTATTTTTCCAAGGTTTAATGCTTATCTCTTGCAGTAGGAAATCCCTTTATAACACATCAACTTGCCGTATGTCTGACGAAGCGAGTTTAGAAAATTGTAAAGCAAAGAATGCTGCTTTTAAAAAAGTGCTATCATAATTATGTGTACTTGTGGGACAAAATTAAAGACAAACGATTGAGGGTTGAGGCCACAGTAACATGGTAATTGAAACGTTATCCACAGCGTCCTTTAAACAATAAGCCAGATGCTAGAGACCTTATTCCAAACTCTGATTATTATTTCCTTTGAAGTTTTATAGAAATAATGTTTGGTATAAAAATGAGCTTGTAATTTAGGATTTTTCCCACTCTCTGTATGCAATTTTCTTTTTTAAAATATAAAGAGAAAAGGAAACAAAGATTTCATGATAAGAACAAACTGAAATACAAGAACTTATGTGGGAGACTGAAATAGCAGCAGGATTAAAAGCAGAAAATACACACATCCCATAGGTTCCTTTCTTGCCTTGGAGGCCTCCCATTCAAGTACTGACCAGGACAAATGTAGCTTGGTTTATGATAGCTGACAAGCTCAAAGCCTCTCTGACTGAGACAACATTAAGTAATTTTCAAAACACACTTTGAAGCTCTAGGCAATAATAAAACAGTATTAGGAATGGAGTTCAGCTCTTCTACATTTGCTCAGCATTTCATCTATACTGCCAATGTAGAGGTAAACTTTAATCTGTCTATATGTTGAAGGCATGGACTTGTGTGTATATATATACATGTTGAAGCATTTTATTAACTCAGAATTGGAAAGATCTGCTGTTTATTTTGGAGAACTTCAGATAATTTCAGAAGGATGTATTTATACAATACTTCTATTTTCTTATTTTATATAGCTGATTGATAATATACATAATCTTTGTTAAGTACTTTTAACAGTTATTTACAGTTTGTTAGCTTAAATTAAAGAAATTCTTCTTAATTTTTAAGGATTTGGGGAAAATCCCAACTATTTGTGGAAGAGAATGGATTTTATGGCATGTTTCAGCACTGCTAGAGTCAATAAATTCTCATTAACCTCAACGTCTGCAGGACCAAAGCCCTAAGATCTGAATGGCTAACAGCTGTCATCTTGCCCTCTAGTGGCACCACTAAATAAAAACCATATGACTGCAGTATTCTAAATTTATGAAAAAAATTAAAATTGATTCATGTTGAACCTGGAGAAGAAAACAGATACAAAAAGTGCCCAACTATTCTAATTTCCTTTAGCATGGCAGGCAAGATAAGGCTGTTACAAAAGGTCTTAAAACTTTGCAGGAAGGTTGGCAATAGAAGATCAGGCAACTTGGATAGCTTAGTAAACAATTACCCACATTTTCCCAGTTTCTTCTGAAGCTTCCCATTCAGGGGCTATGATGTCAGACTTTTTGATCACTGGATATCTCCCAGTTCTCTAGTTACTGTGAGTAAATGATTAAAAAAAACCATGACTGCAGGAATTTCTGCCTCCAATTTTTGCTGGCAACTCTATGGTTTGTTTATAGGATGCAGAGTTGTTACATGCAGAGATTTGGGAAGCTGATATAGCAAAAAAGTAAACCAGCACAAAGAGGGGATTTATTTTTAGTTAAATCAGCTCTCCTATCCAGTTCACCAGGTGAATCCTAACACTAGATCATGAGAAGAAAGAGCTTCCTAGGGAAACTGGACTTTGATCAGCTTTATCTGCAAAGGCACTGACTGAGTAACGTCAGAGATTTGGGGCAGACACAAGGAGAGGGCACAAGAGCACTGCTGTAAAGGACCTCTGTGTACTTCAACCAAGTCTTCTATGCGTTATGCAGATTCATGGAGAAGAACTGCCCAGTCTCAGCGTCAAAAGCAGCTTTTTCCATGGAACCTTCAATGAATAGTTCAGTTCTGGAGACAATTCAAGATCTAACCTCCACCAGCTTTTCACCTGTTGTTCTTGTTTTTCCCACTTGAGAGGGAATCTGAGGCTCTTTAAGTAGTCCAGATTTTTTAAGTAGTCCACGGTAAAAGACTGTCAAAAGTACCTCACTGAAACTGCATAAGGAGGAAGAGATTATACATTCCTGGCAAAGAAAATGACAAAAGACTTGAGGATCTTTCACTACTAAATGATACAATCAGAACTGCAATATTCATGCAAAGGAAAATTCATAAAGATAAATCGTGCCCTGTGAAGAAATGACACTGCCCCTCACATTAATGATCACCTCCATTGAAAATGCCTGCACACAAAGGCTTCTAAAAGCAATAAAAAGTATCATTTCAACAAGGCATACCTTTGTAATGTTGCAAGAGAGTTTCTATTTCACTCTACAGAAGTTACCAAATAAAGATGAATATCTTTCAAATTTTCCACTAGGCCTTAGTCTAGAAATCCTTAGATGGTATTTAATCATCGTGACTCTGGCATACACTCGTAAGAGTATAAGTGCACAGTTTCATACCAGTAAGGACATTTATCATTTCAGTAGGAATTTTTCTGTGCCACATGTTTTGATTACTCAAAGCAAATAAACCAAAAAAACAAAAAAAACCCCAAACATTACTAGAGATGATCCTAATCCACAGAATCCTGATGTATAAGTAAAATTGGTTCTCCTACGTATTTTGGCTCATTCTGTAGCAGAGATTGTTTAGGAATCAATAACATGAAAAAACAGAAAGCAACATAAATATACACTGATACAGAAACCATAGAGGTTTGGATTCAAGCTGCTTTCTTTGTAAATAAAACTATTTCTAAGTGCAGGCTGTCAGAGTAATTTTTAAAATGTTCAGATTTTAGGCACCTAAATCAAGTAGTTGTCTTCTTTATTTCCCTTCTGAGTGTCATACCACAAGTCATACAAGTGAAGACAAGTCATCACTTGTCTTACCACAAGTCATTTTTTCTAAATGTTACTTGAGTCAAATACTTCTAATTGATTCAAATGTTGGAAAAGCCTGTTGGTTTATTGGCAATGGGTGAAGCTCAGAGAGCTAAGCTCCCTACTTTAATTTCTCTGATTTCCTTAAAAGTCAGATGAAATAAAGCAGTGATTTCTTTTTTTACCTGAAGTTTTAATTACAATCATCATTTTAAAGATAGTGCTTTAATCTAAAGAGGTGCACTAGGACTGTTCTGGTATTGGAACACACATTCTGACCTGACCCTACTAAAAATGTTCCCATAGATGCTAGGGATTTACATGCAGTGCAGTCAGGAGAGAAAAATCTTCCTTTAAGTGAGAAAATGTGTTAATTGTTCAGTTCATTTGTTCAAAAATCACAGGATTTGGTTCTGTTCAAAGCATCAGCAAAGCTATCAAACTGATAGATAATTTACTGAATGTGAAACTTAACCACTATATTTCTGTGCGTGACTCTGGAAATAAAAGCTCTGATACAATACCTGATCAAACAGATAATATTCTTCTAAATTCGAATGAACTCCTGTGTATGTCCTACCTAACTTAACATATGTTCACTTCAGAACACAAGTTAAAACAGCCCGTGCTTTCAGAATTAAAATTTACAAGATGCAAGTGTCTAATGATCTGTGATATTTCCATTTTTACAGACTGAACTCAGGATCATTAAATTTTGATCTTTACAGTGCATTAAGCATGCATAAAATGTCTCCACGCTGGCAACTTAAATCATGAACCTTTCCTAAAATCTTCTAAAAATTCTGTATAGAGTGCATCTGAAATACATTTCTGTTGGAGGCAATGATGATGTAGGAGGTTTATATATATGCACATGCATTCCTTTTTTATGTATAAGAAATTTATGTACATACTTATATAAATGAGCAATTTCTTCAGGTGTGACGCAGATGAACTATGAGAAGGTTCAGGTTCATTGCTAGTTTCTGAGTAGTGGTAGGATATTCAGAACGTTTTCAAAGATCCATCCAAATATCCCTCCTGCTGTGAAGCTGGGACCAGTGGTAAAATGGAGAAAAACAGTTCCCACTGCTAGCACTGTGGACACTGCATTGATCACAGATTTCCTTGCTCATATTCTGAATGCACTTATGCGGTGCTACAGCTAATTGTATTAAGAGATAGGAAGCTATCCCACAGTTACACAGAGATTCAAGATGAGAAATACTCTTGATCAAACAAGTGCAGATATAACTTTATATTAACAAGAAAAGAGAGAAGAAAAAGGAATGGGAGCACGAAGATTAAAGTGGAAGATGCAAAAGGAGATTTCCAAATGCTATAGTTATGCGTAATTACTTCAGGAGGTACCTTAGTGATGGATGTATTTTCTGAAAGATCTTCAATGAGCTGAATTTCATTGAAAGTGCTTAGCATATTTCCTTTTGCACGCATTGGTTGTGTAAGTCTTTTTTAATTCCAGCCTGACCCTGGCAAATCCCCGGAGTCAGGTGGAGCTCAGAGCTCCATGGCAAGCTCTGTAGCTCCAAAGGTGAAAGCCAAGGTTAAAAGGCAGTAATGGACTTGCTTAGTCTGAGCCACAGGGCCAAAAGGGCAGCAACGAGTCTCACGTATCCTGGCCTGAAAAGAGGAGACAGATATAACCTTTGGCAAATTGAATTCTTCAGGGACCTTTGTTTCAGCTTTGTGGGCTGTGTTTCTATGAGCAGTAGAGGACATCATACAGCACAGAAATATAGGACAAGTGATTACAGTGTGCCAGATCTGTGGAGAGCGGGTGGGAAGTGTTCATCTGCATATGCTGTAACAATTCACTAAATGCAGTAAACTGCCTGCAAAATTTACATAGTGGAAAGAGGACATTTCATTTCTTCCTCCTTCTTTGAGGGAGACAAAGAATGCTTTTGTATCTCATCAGTCATAATCTTAAAAAGATTTTGTTCACTACAGGAGAAGTACCTGGTGTCATTTTGGTGGGGCTAGGATTTCACCTTGAGCTCACCAGTTGCTCCAATGCTCTCAATATTGGAGATCAATAAAATGCATTCCCAGACTTGGAAAACATTTCCTCCAATATTTTATGCTAATCTTAGTTGCTACATTGGCTCTATGCATGTTAAACTTTTGCAGAATCATTTAATTTCATGAGAAAATATCAGAACAGAGACTTCCCATGCGACTGAATTTGTTAATTCAACTGTCAAAATGCAAGATTTTGTTATGAATCTATATCATAAAACAAAACTTTGCCATCTAGCTTGGGTGGTCCTAGGTCACCTGTCCTTAAACATTTAAACTATGTCAGAAAATGGAAAGGTGTGTCTATTTCCCTTAGAAGTTACTTCTCCAAAAAGGTTGTTAGAAATTTGCTTTCTCTTGCA
Source organism: Centrocercus urophasianus (assembly GCF_019232065.1). NCBI lineage: Eukaryota > Metazoa > Chordata > Aves > Galliformes > Phasianidae > Centrocercus > Centrocercus urophasianus. The sequence continues at coordinate 22,681,969 of NW_024884697.1, read as the reverse complement.
TGTATTTACAGTGCATAATTATTTTAAAGCAGAAAGAATTCTAGTACCTTTGCACATCCCCCTTTGACAGCAGTCATCTTGGATTTTAGTAGCAATTACTCAGAATGAAAGGGATGTGTTATTGTAATTGACTCCTATTTATATGCCCCAAAATATCATTTGGTGTGGGTGGCGGAGGAACCTCCACCAACATGCTGATTTGTTCCGTTACTACATGTTCTTTGAGATTATCAACAGTGTGAAAAAAATGAACCTGCCATATGTCTATACTCAGCCATTCTCCTTTTGGTTGAATGTACGATGCCCATTTTATAGAGCTCTAGCTTTTACACTCTCAAACCATGCTGAATGGAGACTCAGCACTCAGCTAAATCCAATGATCTAAGGCAAAGCAGAACAATTATGATTGTACATCTGATCTTCTGCACCACATACAGTTCTATCTAGTCAAACCCAATCGACTCCTGGTTAAAACAGGCTACGTAGACATTTTAGGAAGATGTCAACCATTTGAGTCAGCAGCAGAATGCCTGAGAGGATGGAACAGACTATCAACTGCTTTTCTAAAACTAACATGTAGCTACCCAATCACCAATAGAAAACTACACCTTGGGAAAAGTTGAAATGAGTCAAAATTTATGCAGCCATTAAAAATATATCTTTATATATGGTGAGAAATTGCTGGAAAAATTCATGTCCTCTGCATGTCTTCTTTCCCCTTACTGCAACCATGTGAAGATGTAAGTTTTCCTATAGAGTAAAGGAAATAATGATTAAAATGATAGTGTGTCACATCAACTTGTGTGGCATGTCAGCTGAGGCCAACTCACTCTCAGCAGCCAACTTGGCTGCCTGTAGGAATAATTCTGGTCCATTCACCAAGTTCTCTGGGAGAAGAAGAACCCTACAGTCAGAGTGCATATCTCTTCTGGTTGGGCATATTACATCAAAGCACAAATAAAAACAGCTATGGGGTATATCACATTAACTCCATTTCCTATCAAATAAGAAAAGCTATAGCCTGGTAAGATTTGATCAGGTCTTAAGCACTGCCACAGTGGGAAATCTACTGGCACTATTTCTCAGGTTCTGGTGCAATTACATTAGTTTCTTCTATCAATTTGGGACTTTATCATAGTGCTGCTGTCACTTTGCATTCTCTGCTGCTCACTGGTGTCAGAACCATCTCACCCTAATTCATACTGCCACTAGACTATTTCAAGGAAAGCAGTGTTCTTGATTACAGCATCAGATTCTCTTTGTTCTTCTCTTCACAAACATCATTAGCCTTCCATACTACCTGAATAACAACGCCTACCCCTGCTCTCATAAAGTGCTTTTGTAACTCACAACATGCTGCAAATATTTCATGAATCTCCACCTACAGCAAGAGACAGGTGGGCCATGGGCTGCATCTTGATTTGGGCCATAATCTATGAGAATAGTGGCTGCTATTTAACTGTGAAAAGCTTTCCTTGAATTGTCTCCTTATTTAATGCATCTGGTACGTACGATGCAGCTTATATCAGCTCTAGGAACAGTGCTTCCTCCCTGATGCCTATAGCAGAGCAGCTCCCCAGGTAATGAGCTGAGGCAGCCAGGAGTAGGAGAACAGATAGGTGGTTCCCCTTGGGGAGCATGTAAAGCACAGAAATGGGGCCCCAAGGAGAAACACTGACACCTGAATTACAGGGAGCCTGTGGGAGGAAGTCTGCTGGTGTAAAATGCTAGTCAGGAAGTGATAGGCACAAGGAAGTGAAAACTGGATACAAGAAGGGAAAAGTTAGACCTTTCATACCTTGATTGCCTGGAATGGGAGGAGGTTTTGAGAGGAAGACCCAGGGGAATCATTCTGACATACAACAGACAGTGTAGGTTTGGTGTGGGTCAAAATGTGTGTCAGTCTAAATTATTACAGCAAAGTAGGGGTAAGGAAATTTGGGAACTGATAGTTCTTACACATTACTCTGTGTAAGGGACAGAGAGTAAGACTTTGACGTACCCGAGCTTTAATCTTGGCTTAAATATTGACTCAATCTATTGCCTAGGGCAAGAAATTGGTTAGATTGGGTCAATTATGTCTATCTACCTATTTCAAAGAGCTGCTTTGAGGATTAATTAGTCATTGTTAGTACATTTCTTTGCAGATGCAAATGTAGAACTGTATCATTAAATGAAATAATTACATATAAGGTTATGTGGCTTTGATCTTTTGCTAAAATACATAAATTAATAGCATAACATCTACTTCTATTTTATTTTTAGGGATAATCATAACCCTGGATAAGGAATTAGCAGTGCCTGTAAAATGTGCCTACACGGTGATTGTATCAATGAAGTCCATCAAGTAAAGATTAAAGCAATACAAATTAGGTTTACGTATTGTTTCCTGTTGATATCCAAAGACTTGGTGAATCTGAGTACTGACAAATATTATACCTATGGCAGCCAACAGATTTTGGTGACAACAATGAAAATCTTAACACAAATCATGACAAGTTGCAGTGGAAAGTTTCTGGACTAGACTTGTCATTAAGAGATTTTGTATTTTCTTTAATGAAATTTTATTAAACATTCCTGAAAGGACACAACAGCTCCACCACCACACAGTCTGCTTCTTTATAGCTGTCACTTAGCATTTATATAACAACAAAATTTAAGTTTTATTTTAAACTGATTGTTTTCCAAACAGCTTTTGTGTGCTCAGTTATTGAACGTGGTGGAGAGGGGGAAATGCGAGGGAGTGTTAGATTCCTTTAGGGTTCAATCATCACATGGACTTTCTCACAACTCCTAACACCCATACTACACTTGGTGGGACCCATCTGCTGGGAGGAAATGGTGCCTAGGGCCTTTCATTTCTCATTTAAAGTTTCTGAATACAAAAAAAGGTTGGCAAAATGGCTGAACAGAAGATGACTATGTTAATATTTACCTATCTTCAGATTCCATTCAGAAAGCTTCCTATATTCTATTAAACTGTCAAGCCAGTGCCTTTACTGTGGAGCTCACAATGCTGTCCTTAGGCCAGTTCATCATATCCTGCAAAAGCAAACCTAAAGATCTCCACCAGGGAATGCATGCTTCCTCCGTCCTTTATTATTTGCTTATAATTGCTTGGGTTAATTCTTTCCTCTATAGCCTCTTTTGCTTTGTTCTTCTCATCTTCACTCTAACCCTTGCTCATCCTCTCTCAAGAGAATTATTAATTCATAATATTTTCTGGAGTGATGTCAATTCTCATTCCCCCAATCTCCTCACTTTCAATACCACAGAAAAGGCCTGTGCCCCTGTTGATGCCAGCTGCAGGCACCTCTCTCCACACAGCAAGCAGCGCCTGTTAATGAGGCCACCCCAGACTCAACTGAACGTTAAAAATATCATTAGCTCACCTTAAGACAAAATGTTCTCTCTCACTTTGTAAAGGACAGCTCAGATCTCATCAGGAAGCCTTCCAGTATATTGAAAGTTGCATTACATGTAAGTGTACTGATATGCCTATACACTCTGCCACACCTTGCATAAATATATCTATGCATTACTGGCTTTTATATGAGATATGACATGCAGCAATTAATCATGTGGAAGTGGTGAGGTTTCATGTGGCAAAGCTTGAAGCGACACTGTGATCGACTTACTGTTTTCAAGATGCATATTTCATAAAACACTTTGCTTTCATTCTGTAACTCTTCACGAAGGGGGTTTTCCTCAGGAGCCTGGTGAAGAAACCAGACAGTACCTCTTCTCCTCATCCAGGCTGCTTAGTTACAATTCATGTGCTTGTTTCCCAAACCCAATACATTATAGACATTCTCAGTTCAGAGATTTCATGGTCAGACAACCACAGCAAGAGAACTAGATGCAGAAAAGATCTGTTTTATAGGACAAATATACAAGAGTGATGGTGAGTATTCCAAACACAAAGTGTCTGATTTTCCATCATTTTGTGAGCTTAGAGTGAGAAAAAATATAAAAAGCCAGCAGATGAAAATTCCCTATTTATTTGTACATCATGTTGCAATCTCTGCAACTCACTCTCTACATCTTCAGTACAAACGCAGAACACTGAAACAGGTCTCTGTGGAGGCTGAGAAGAATGAATGGCTAAATTGAAACACTGACTTTACAGAATCAGAATCAGGCCTACACTGCATAGATGCAAACTGCCAAGATAAATGGAAAGAAATGGCTTTAGCTGAGTTTAGGATTTGGGCTCCACTTGATTCCTCCAGTAGCTTCGCAGGTCCTCTTTTCCCCAGTTGCTTCCCTCAAACACACAAGTGGGTCTGGTCTCCAACCAGTTTTACAGTAACTTTTGTGTAAATCCCAAATGCTCTTCTCCTGCAATCCTAGACAGCAATCCTCAGACTGTGAGATGTTATAGAGATCCACTCTCATTTTGTGGACAGTACCGTGTTACACAGCAGACTGTGGATCCCGATAAAATCCAGGAGGAAATGGAAGCCTCTGCCCTCTTGCAATTTCCTCTGTCAGGACAGTGTCATCCTGACAGACAAGCTGCTGCATCCCTGTTCTCAGTTGCTCTATGGATCTTGCTTTACAGTACTTGCTCGCATCTGACATATTGCAATAGATTGTTCTGCAAGCCCTGCTAACAAGGTGAGGAAAAAAATGGTAAAGAACAAAATGGGGAAAAAAAATACCTGATCTGATGATATAGTGATATAATACGTCAGGGTTCTACTCCACCCATCTCCTAAATCCAATGCACTAGCATTGCTGAAATGCAATAGCTGGTCTAACCTTGTTGCCAGCATCCTTCATGCTCTTTTCATTTCTGTGTTCAAATATTTGCCTTTGGAATCCTTGCATTGCACAGAGGCCCCTTGCTGGACAATGTCTAAACCCAGAGCAGCAATTGTACCCTTCTGAACTCAGGCTTTCTTCAGCTGGAACATTACAGATTAATCACCAATTTAGCACAATAATGCTTCAAACTGAAAAATAGACCTGCTTCAGAAAGCCTAGCATAATACTTGGCATTGTGTGTTACAATATATACAAACATGGTCCCAGGATGCACAGTTTCTAAACCTAGGCATTTTCCTGGAAAGGTTTTATTCCTGAGATACAAGTAATGAATGTTTCAAGAGTTTATCCTACCTTTCAGCTAGGTATGTATATCCCAGACATAAACCTTCTTGTAAAAATAATTCAGGAATGGTACAACAGAAGAAGAAAGTCTGTATTCAAGTCTCTAAGCAAGTTTTCTTCCAGTGACTGGAGATTAGTTACCAGCTCAGCTTTCTCCAGGAATTGAAGACAATTAGGTGCCTCTCATCAAACACATTTTCAGAATACAAACACATCATGTTTATATTTCAAGATTTTCAGAAAGTCTTGAAATGCACTTAAAAAACAGCCACCAGGCTAAATCTTTGAAAGGCATTTTGTTTTTAATCAAAGGCAATGTGATGCTTGTCATACTGAATGCATTTTGGGTATTAACAGTATCATGAAGTTTTGTAAAAAAGGTCTCCATTATTTACAATAGTTCCTACTCAAGTGGTACTGCTCATTTCATCTCATTAAGCACAGCTTAGATTGAAACAGGGGACCAATATTATATAGCAGCTACAAAAGAAACAGACAAACATGCATACACGTAAAAGCTTTCCAATTTAATATTATGCTTGCATTTCTGATAATGCTCCCCAGGTAGAGACCAGAAATCAGATTCAAATCACCATAGATTCGTACTGGAAATAAAGAACATTGGGTATATTCTTTGAAAACAGTCATAACACCCTCTTGCCAAAACCCAGCAACACTTTATTATTTCCTCTGTAACACAGCCCCTTTTCCATGTGCAGAACAGATCACCTCCTGTTTAAATACCACAATCGTGACTACAAAATACTAGAGTCAGCCAATACTGAAAACACTTAAGTGCTGTATATGTTCATAATAAAGAACAAAAGTATGAAATCATTTGCAAAAACAGATTGTGCTCATTAGCTCCAGGACAGCAGAGACTTGCACAATGACAGTCTTATCTTGATCTTGTGCTTCAGTTTGTGACAGCCTGTTTTGCTCGGGAGACAACTTCCACACCTGCCTCATCACTTACCTGGCATAAGAGAAGACAGACTACTTTCTAAAAGATATATAAACACCCTAATATATCATGTCAGTGTCAATAAGAATGGCAACGAGTACTCCTTCCATTCTAATGACCTTGTTCCAGGTGCATTTAATTCTCCATTTCTTTTTCCATTTTATTATTATTTTTAAACTGAATTCATAGACAAGCATGTGAGGCAGATGATAACAGTACTTTACCTCATGTGTGGTGGTGGTGTACTGAGGTCCACATCCCACTCCGGAACTTCTCCTTAGGAACTGAAAGAGAATGAAATGAATGTGGATATCAAAGTAAATGGAGTCTCTGGAAAGTGGAAGAGGCCAGATGGGAGATGTTCATACACGTTCATTATCACATAAAGACATACAGCAGAAGGGAATCAGGAGAACCTTCCTCAAGCATCAAAAGCGCATTGTAAAATAAACTGTGACAAACTGCATACAGTCTAGAAATCTGAATTTAGTTTCAACTGCTGGTACACAGCAGCCTTAGCAAAACAATTTTCTTTGCTTCCTGTCTGTAGTGAATGTCTCCCTCATTCTGCACTGTGTCTTGGCTATTCACTATGTAAATTCCTTGCAGCCAAGACTTTTGGTCTTCCTTGTACATACCTGTACAGAGTTCAGCATAATGAGGCCCTGTATGGGAACTGCTGAGTCACGGCCTGAACCTCTGATTAATCAGCTGAGGTGAGCCTTGAGTCAGCCAGAGGAGCACAGCTGAAGGCAATTCACCTGTGCTGCTGGAAGGGGGGGGAGCCTGGCTGCACCCCTCCTAGACCTATTTAAGAGCTGGCTACCAAAGGGGAAGGATCTCTTCTGGAGATCCCCTCTTTTGGTATCTTCTGGTGAGCTCAACCCAAGGGTAAGCTCTTCCACTTATTCTCTTTTGTGATCATTGTCTGTTTGCCTTACTCTCTTGATTATATTGTAATTATAACATCTTGGTTATACAGGCCCTGATACTGACTAAACTCTTTTGGTGTTATTTATAATACCAATATTTAAAAATTAGCTGATTTCTATTTGCAGTTCCACCACTGACTTTAGAAGAAATTCTGCAACTTCAGTGAAGGTCTATGCGATTCAGCTTAAGATTTAGTAACCAATTGGAGTAATGCTTTACCAATCATTCTGAGATATGGTAATACTTCAGATGTACAGAATACTTTTAGTCCCTACAGTGAGCGAAGCATGTCCAGAGCAACATTAGTAGTAGCAGCATTTCTAGCATTAGTCGAATAAAATATTAACAAGCCAGGATCGTATCTGGAAATTTGATGCCTTCAGGATGCTTTCAATATTCAATGACATACTACTTTTGCCAACGCCTATAAATGGAAGGAGTGCTGATGAACGACATTTCACTCACTCTTCTTGCTATTCAATTAGATGTGGCTGATACATTAAGTGGTTTTCAGTAAGAACATAAGGGACCAGCAGGAATAGCATTAATCAATAATGCAATAGCACAGTGGTTGATAATGAAAAGGCAGCAGTTACCAATGGATAGCACTGTGCTCTCTGCGACACAGCTCTTCTCTCAGGTTCAGTGCTGGCGGTGGTGGCATCTCTTCCACATCACAGCTAGTTATAGAGTGCTAGTGCACTCTAACACAAGGACATGTCTGAAAGCCTTTTATGCTTTTCCTCACCGCTTCTCAGGCACTGTTCACTTGCAAAACTAACTTGATCATTCAGATGTTAGACATGCTCACCAAGTGCCCCAGAAACTTCAGAGCAAGACATCACTCCAGAGTACAATTAGGCTCAAACACATGATCACAGTAACCCAAGAACAATTCTATCAAAGCCTACAGAAAAAAAAAAAAAAAAAAAAAAAAAAAAAAAAAAAAAAAAAAAAAAAACACAACTGTGAACAGAAGATAACTTCTTGCTGTAAAGCAAATCTGTTTCAAATAAAAAGCTTTACCGGTGTAAAGGCTCTTCAGACAAGAGATACATCTTTTCATGTCCCAAAGCCCTGTTGTTTCTTTGTGTGTGCATGTATGCATGTGTGTGTCTGTCTGCCTGTTTTTTTTCACAAGTGTCTTCTTCTGCCAGCCATTCTTACCCCACCATTTTCTGGAGCTGCAGTCCTCCTTCTCCTTCAGATCTCCTTGTGCTGGCTGCAGCCCAGGTCCCACAGTAAAGAATGTGCACGAATCCTATTCACAACAAAAGGCCCGACATTCTGCCCAACACTGATGCCAGCTGACTGGCCTCAATATCTGAACACTAAGATAAAAAAGACCCGTAATTATGCAAAATCTTGATGCCAGCAGAAACTCTGAGGATGTGAAGAAAGTACCTGAAAGTACCACGTGGAAGCACCAGCACATACCCTGGTAGTGAACAAAGATTCCAGCCGCCATTACCAAGGAGATTTTGGGGGTTGTATGAGAAAATATCCAGCTGGAGCAGTAGTTCAGTACTTCTAGCAGTACCTAAGCTAGAAATGATGACAAAACAGACAGCCCTCTTCAAGGCTGTGAAGACAGCATAGCATCTGCCATCCTCATGTGCCACATCTTTTCATTGCTGTTGGTGCAATTGGTTGCCTGTGTTCGAGTTTTGCCTTTCAGAACACAGTCTAGTGATAAAAAATAGCTTCCTCCTTGCCCTTTGTTCTTCTGTGTTTTGTTAGATAAAACAGTTCAGTGCCTGTTATAGGAACGCCAACTTCTCCTACTTATCCTCGTCTTCTGTTGATCACTTTTCATTTATATGTTTCTAACAAGAAGGAATTCAGCACCTGTTCTGTGCAACATCAAATTCACAGAATGTTCTTTCTCCACTTCCATAGTTGCTTTAAAGGTCCTGGTACCAGCAGACTGCTCCGTGGTACATTGAATAACCTTACTTCACAAAATAATGATACCATCTAAGTAACAATGCAGAATTATACTGAATTTCTGGTCCAATCTACATTACATCTGGCAGTAGGCAGTGTGTAAGGCACCCCTGAACATGAAACAAGAAGTAGAACGGGTCAAATAGGCATCAGCATAGGGAGTGTTAAGATAAAGAGCCTTAAACTTAAAACTGGAAGATCTAGTAATCTTAACAGAGGCTAAGGATTAAGATCAGTGCTTTTACAAGAAGATGAATTATACTTTGAGAACGAGGGAATGTATCAGAATGAAAAGTTTGCTTCACAAGAGCAATTTAGCAAATGCAATTTCAGCTATGACTGTAAAAATGATGAACTTGACATGCTGGTAAATGTCAGTTACTTGAAGCACATTACTCATTTTATGTACAATAGCATTGTCTTAGTACTCTGCTTAGAGTAGATGAAAACAACAGTCTACTTGCTCTATAATTCTATAGCTGTAGGTACATGACCCATTAGCAATCACATGTTTTCTACCAATAGTTCACAACATCCCCTGAAATTACCATCTAAATGGAAAATAGTACTGATTTTCTACAGATGTTTTCAGTTTCTTCAGGGAAAAAAAAAAGAAAAAAAAGATAGCAGCTAAGAGTTTGTTTTCTTGCAAACAGAAACATGCACTGTTATTTTTTTATGCTAGCATATTAAGTGGGGAATCGGTAAAGTCACTAAGACTGGTATCGTATTTTGTGTGTTAGCAAAAATTGCTGGAAAAATACACACTTTCTAGTATAAAGGAGACATGAGTAAAATGCGGGTTTTTTATAATGTTTCCTATGAGAGCATCAGTTGCTATCATAACAAACAAAATTTATATCAGGTGTTGCTAACTGCTTATAAAAAGAAATAAAAAGCACTTTGGGACTGCTCACGTGACAGGTTTGCTTCTGATGCACTGTAACTTATATTCTGTGTTTACTGGCAATTTTCAGGCTGCAATCCTTTTAAAATATTTTCCAGTTGTCTTGCTGCAAAAACCAGCCATTTGATGTAACAGTATCAACATGAAGCATGTCCTGTCTTAGATCACAGCTAGCCATGCATGAGGTGAGCAAGATCTTTCTAGTTTTCCCCAGCCAACAGCTATAATCTGTGTCCTTGCACTGCTGATGTTGTATCCCCAGTGTTTCTACAGACTCAGAGGAACAAAGCCAAGGTGAAGGGATGTCTCTGTTTATCCTGAAGACACAAGAGGGCATCAGTCATGTTTAGTCAGCTTGGGTGTGTATAAACTAAAGAAGAAATAAAGGGTTAGGCCAGGGACACTCTGGAAATGTAGATAAAAACCAAAGAGGTTCAAATCTTTGAGTTCCAGAAAATATGAGAAAGGCTGTCAAATGTATTAAGTAATGACATGCATGAGATTTGGGGGTGCTTAGTTTTCTTCTGCAGGATGTGATGTCTGCTTCCTCTTCTCCAGTATGCACCACTCCATTATTTCCAGCCTCATGTGCAATTTTTTCTGGATGCAATTAGTGCTGAGCAAACGGACAGATGTTGCCAATTTGGGAGGATTTGTTACAAGAAATGTCTTAAATCCCCTCACAGTCTGAGCATTACATTAGAGGTTCAGCTTTCAAGGAAGCCTGAAGAATAGGCGGTGTACTTTTCTCCACCAGATCCGACAAGGTTTGAGCTTGGTAGAGTGGTTCTGGGCAGGCCTTTAATTCCCCAACACCTCCACAAAGTCATTTCAGCCTTTAGCATGGCTAGGTCTATAAAGCATACCTATTTCTTGATAGCTAAGGAAAGCAAAGCCACAAGAAGCTGTCGTGTTTGAGGAAATGTAAAAGAGATAAACAGTACACAGTGGCAGTAGCAACAGATCATCCACTCATCTGCTCTGTCAGCTCAAGGCTAGATAACAAGTTTACACACAGTAACTGCTTGCAAATACACCCTACAACTATCACCGCAGGCTTTCCTTCCTGCCCTGGCAGAATATGAGGAAGCAGGAAAGTAAGCAGAGACACTCCAGGGCATAATTAGTTGGTTATATTTTCTGTGGAAAGCATAAAATAGAGCAATCGCTTGCGATGGAAACCTTGAAGTATAGAGAGTCAGTTGCAGAAAAAAATGGTTTTAATTACAGGAGTAAATGGTATTATCAAGTGATATGCTAGACAGGGGAAAGGGAAAGCCTTCCTACAAAGATGCTTTGTTTCTTCAATTATTTGAGAGCATAATGACCATTACGCTGATATTAAGTTATTGCTATGTCCTAATTATCTGTCTGCAGCAACTCAGTGGAAGAAACAGGCAAAAGGGTAGCAAAATAGATGTTTCTCATCCTAACACCAATGTTGTCTTGGCAGCTATGGCAAACAGGAGCAAAATTTGTGTGGCTTAATGTAAGTGCTGACCTGTGAAATTCCTGTGTCTAAGATAGTCACCCAGGTTCCTTTTATAGCCACCAGAGAGAAAAGCAGAACTTCACTGCAAAATGCACCTCAACTGATGGTAGAAAACAAATTATTTTTTCTCTGTAAAGAAGACTAGAATGACATGCTAAGACACAGGTACCACATTTCTACACCTAAAATCAGGACTCAAAGGATCCTGACCAGTGAGAGAAAAAAGATAGTCAAGGCTGCTTATTCATCACATCTTAAAGCCACTGGATTTCTCCTCTGAAAGAGCTTGTAATACAACCAGAGGCTACGACTTCCCTCTGCTGGACAAGCACCTAAACCACAGTTTCAGACTCTCGCTGGCCTCATGCCAGCTAATTGAATTATGTGTCCTCTTTTTGTGGCACAGCTTCAACCAAAGAGCCAGGTTATAACATCATACCAAAACTTGGTAGTAAGAGAGGAGGGGAACCTCTGATTTCTTTAAAAAGATGTCGGTGTCAGATCAGATCTTTCCGCTCCTACATGGGAGATTATTATGCAGGAGACTGACAATAAGTAGTGACTTCAAGCAGAAGGCTGAACCTGGATGAGAATTTTGAGAAGGCAGGCACAGCTGCTCATCTGTAAGCTCCCCTCGAGTACTGGAAAGCCACAGCGAGGTCTCTGTGCCTGAATACGGTGTAAGAGAACAGCATGTCTTTATTAAACTAAATCCACAGCTCATGTTTACTGCTGGAAGGCAGATGTGCAGAAGTCAGGGGACACAAGATGGAGACATGCTAAGCTATGCTGACTTCTCCCAGTCTGTGCTTTTGCTCCAGGATCTTTCTTTTTAATAGGATTCCATCGCTCAGTGAGAACACAGGACAACACTTTGTTATTCAGAGTTTCATCTACAGAACGGGGAATAAAACAGACAACCAAATATCCAGTTTGTATTTCAAACACCTGACGATATCTTCCAATTATTAACAGACAGACTGTACTGCAATTATAGATTTATGAAGCTTAGAAATGAAACCACCAAAATTCAAACTAATCACTAGCGGCGGTGCTTCAACAGGGACTCTGACCACCCGATCCCACCGCACATCCCTAGGTGCCCCCGGCTCCCCACGACGCCCCTCAGGCGCCACACGCAGGCGCAGCAGCACTGCTCCGCCCCCACCCGCCTCTCTACGGAAGGAGCCACGTGCTGCCGAGGGGAGGGACAGCCAGACCCCCCTCAGCGCGCTGCACTTGGTACAGCCCGCCCGCCCCTCTCTTCCGCGCGCCGTTTGAAACCCAGTTCCGCCGCGGCGCCGCGTGTGCGCAGTGGCCAGAGAGGGCTCTTCCCGCCCTCCTGCAGGGACCGTGCGGCTGCGCGGCGGGAGAAACGTCATCGGCGCACGACGGAAGCGCTTCCGGAAGTAGTTCTGCGAGCGGTACCGGAAGTAGTTCTCTTAGCGGTGCCGGGAACGTTGCTGCCGGTGCGAGGTGAAGCGCGGGAGCCGCCGCCATGACGTCGGCCCTGGAAAACTACATCAACCGTATCCTTTTGCCGAGAGGGCGATCTGGGGGCGGAGGGGAGGCGCCTTTCTTCTGCAAGGGGCGAGGCTGGGTGCGGGTTGGCGGTAACGTGCTGCCGTGGCTTATCGCTCTGCTCGGGTCTGTCGTGGTTCATGACAAGCAGAATAGGCGATCAGAGAGGGCCCCCAGTGCTGCCCGCTTGTTTGTTACTTGTAACAAACTGTGGTGAGGGCTGTGGTGAGGAGCGGGATCCGCAATGGACCTGGCCCCTCACAGGGTGCATAGCGGGTGTTCAGCTGCCAGCTTCACGTCACTCCCTCAAAAGCCATGCGCTGGTGTTCTTAGGATCTTTCTCTTGCAGGGTTTTTCTTGTTTCTTTGTTTTTCCTGTTACTTTCAGTTTTATTCACAAACAATAAAGTGTTAAGCCAGCATCACTGATAATAATGAATGGTAATAATAAGACTGGGAAAATCAGAGCTTCAGAAAGAAGGGTGTGCAGTGTCACAGTCAGGATCTGCGCTGCTGCACAGTTTTTAAGCTCCTAGCCTGAAATGGCTGTCCATCTCATTAATAAAACTGTTTTCATTCCTGTTCTGAGCTAGAGCAGTTAGTAATAGGAAGGGAGTCGAACTTTACACTGTAGTTTGCTTTTGTAGTGTTCATGTTTGTATGCAGCTGTGTATGTCTGGGGGAAGTGAAACTTTAAAGCAGGTTGTCAAGACTTGTTGTCAAAAGTTCATATTAAATGTAGAGGGGTGTTGTTTTTTGTTTTTAAAGGCCTCTGGTAGGCTTTTCTGACTTTTTTGATCTTACACATAGATGTTACAGAAAATGTTAATGATTCTATTTCATATATCTCTGAATGCTTCCTTAATGAACTCTTGTCAGGTACTGTTGCAGTGATAACTTCTGATGGAAGAATGATTGTGGTGAGACATTTATTTTCAGGGGAAAGCAGGGCCTCAAGACACTTAGCATTTTCTTGGGAGAACAGATGATTTCACAACGAAAGCCTTCCTTCTCTTGCCCTTCCCCAGCTTTTATAGCTGAGTGTAACATCACTTAGTGTGGGATACACCGTGTTCACTTTGGTTCAGTGCTGTGTTCCCTCCTGTTCCTTGCTGCCCCTGGCCTGCTGGCTTTTGGTGGCTTGTGTGCTGCCTGGGTGTGATGCTGGTGCTGCTCAGCTACAGCCAGAGCACTGAGGTGATATCAGCACTGTCACAGATCCAGGTGCAGTGCACAGCCCTGTGTGGACTGCTGTGAGAAAGGTTAAGTCCAGCCCAGCCGCACTCAGTAAAATGACGTTGAATTTCATAATCCGTTAAATGATACAAATCAGTTTTTATAGTTTTTCCAAACTCTTGTTAAAGCAACACAGAAATTCTTCCTTTTGTGTGTCTTCCATTTTTGTTGAGTAGTGTGGTGGAACCAAGATAACCTCCTTTAAAGAGGTGCTACTTAAAATTGCATGTTAAAAATAGTTTCAGTGCTGTTTAACATGTAAGAATCTAAGTTTTCTGTTCCTTGACTTTGTTTTTAACACTGGATTTCTGGAGGTTTTGGGGTTGTGGATGCCCCATCCCTGGAGGCATTCAAGGCCAGGCTGGATGTGGCTCTGGGCAGCTTGGTCTGGTGGTTGGCGACCCTGCATATAGCAGGGGGTTGAAACTAGATGATGGTTGTGGTCCTTTTCAACCCAGGCCATTCTGTGATTCTATGAAATTTCCATACAAGGAAGACTACAAGCTGTAAAATCAGTTGTCTAGAGGACCTAAATAAAATTTTTATCTCTTATTCTAAATAATGTAGCTGTTAGTATGAACACTCAGGAGTAAATATAGATACTTGCTTAAGTAGATTACCATTTTCAAACTTTTCTTCTCCAGCAGTTATGTTTAAGACTAACATTAAAAACTAAATAGAGCATCTGTTCTCTAGTGTCTTAATATTGCCACTTTGCTGTTTAAGATATCTGTGAGAGCAAAGATATAAATTTAAAAGGCAGTTGGAGAACTTTTATTTTTGTATGCTTGTTTTTTTCCCCTCAGGGAACCCTCAAAGGTTTCGATCAGACCATTAACTTGATTTTGGACGAAAGCCATGAAAGAGTGTTCAGTTCTTCACAAGGAGTTGAGCAAGTAGTGCTGGGATTATACATTGTAAGAGGTGATAATGTGTAAGTAGAGCATGGTTTTGTTTAAACCAATAAAAAAGTTCAGTGTGTGCATATATATATATTTCATATATATTTTATATATATATATATTTTTATATATATATTTACATGCCTATGCAGTCATGTGTCTTACATCTTTCTATCTGTGGATAGCCTTGATAGAGCCATCAAAGCTGAGGCATATGAAGCAGCAAATAGCAGTGTTTCTGTTGCAAAAGTGATTGCATTGTAATGTTAAGATATTGTTGGCTAAGAATATCTGAGTTGTAAATTAACCAGGTCACCAGTGATAGCAATGTGAGGAAAGGGTCAGTATGAAGCTCAGCATTTTTCTTTTTTAAGTCTAGGCATTGTGCAGATGTACTTTATTCCAGTCTGTGTATGGCAGAGTCTATTAACAGAAAAAGAGAAAACAGTGAACATATGATAAGGCAGGTCTTGCACACCATGAATTAGCAAAGTAGACAAAGTTAACTTTTAATAGGATTGATTTAGGGACGCTATGGGAGAATTAAGATGAGCTTTGAGGGAAAAGGGAATGCTTCATATTCTAAAAAATGCTCAGAGTTTCAGGCTTGACAATGCAGCAACTGGTAGCTAAAGCTGATGTAGCAGCAGATGGAGGGGGGAAGTTGACATTTGATGTCAAATGCCACAATACAGTGAGCAGAAAAGCTCATTGAATGCAGAGAAATGCAGAGTTGATGTGTGAAAGAGATGAGGAGGCCACAAGAGCAGTGGAAAGAAGCTCCAGTATATGGGCCTGCAGCAGCATTCTAAAAACAGATTTATTTATTTATTTATTTATTTATTTCTGGTCATGCCCAGCTTAGGTAAGAATTTTCATTTCTAATTCCAAGGAATATTCACAGGAAATGCTGGGACTGAGATTTGTATCTAGATGTGTTTATCCAGTGTCATTGAGAAAACATTATTTTGGAAGGTCCTCATCACTTTTTACCCTTATTATAAAAAAAGCTCAGGGAGGGAAGGTTTAAGTTGGATGTCAGGGGGAAGTTCTTTACAGAGAGTGGTGAGGTGCTGGAACAGCTGCCCAGAGAGGTTGTGGATGCCCCATCCCTGGAGATGTTCAAGGCCAGGTTGGATGGGGCCCTGGGCAGCCTGGTCTAGTATTCAATGTGGAGGTTGGTGGCCCTGCATGTGGCAGGGGGGTTGGAACCAGGTGATCCATGGAGTCCCTTCCAACTCAAGCTGTTCAATGATTCTATGAAAAAACATTAAAAAAAAATAAAAAATTGACAAACAAACCAAGGTAGCAAAGAGGCCAGATCTTTCTTCTTCCTACTTGATTTTTTGTTTCACCATATCAGGCTGCCACGCTATTCAAATATATTCAATGCTTTCTTTTGTAGAAAAAAAAAAAAGTATATTTTTTGTATGCTTAACACATTCAGAAATATATTCATTAGAAGGAATATTTCTGTATTCCTGCAAATATTAACACACTGATGTTTGCTGTCTGTATAAAGGAGGAGAGTGGAAACTTTAGCTTCAAAAAAGGAGACTCTGAGAAGGTGGGGAAGCTACAGAAAAATAAACAGTCAAGGGATAAAATGTTTTCAGGCATTCCAGTGTGGTTAAAGGTACATCGTAGAAGCTTGCAGTGAGTATGCACCATCAATCAGAAAAACTCAGTGTATTTCAAAAGCAAGTGAAGGTTGTTAGAGGGAGGACTATTGAACTGGGGAAAATAGGAAGTATGTTTATGGCAGGTAGTCACGTGTTTTTAGAAAAACAAACACAACTTTATTAAAGATTGTGAACAAAAACTATTTTAAAAACGAACATCATAAATGCGTATCTGTTTTCTCTACTTTAGAAGCAAAAGCTATGTAGCAGGCATCAAAAGTGACAGATTTTATTTCTTTACGTCTGTGAGAACGAGAGCTGATGAAAAATCTGTATTTGTTGACATGACATTTATGCTCTGATGCAACGGCCAGTTTTTAATCCAAGGAAATGTTTTAAATTGAAAAGTTGTTTCGAAAAAAGCTGTTAACAGTGACATTGATCCAGGATCAGGTTTTTTTCATCCAAGAATTTTAAAGGGATTCAAATATGAAATTGGCATTCGTGCTGTTGATACTTGAACATTCAGCTGATGTAAGCAGTTTAAGTTTGTGTTGTCTGAGTTGTTGGCATAGTGAAGGTAAGTCAGTGGTGGAATTGAGAAAGCTGCTTGGCGTGCTGATCTACTAGTCATCATGGGAATTTTGATACCTTTTGGAGATGTCTTACTCCTGAACTCAGTCTCATCGTGTCTCTGGCTAGTTCTTTGTAAACACTGATTCATCAGGAAGGAAAAAATATTAGGGATTATTAGAAAGAATAATAGAACAGCAGGCACCATTGTGCCATTGCATAAATGCCTGGTATGCCGTGACCTTCAGAGGGCTGCAGTAGGAAAATGCACAATGAGCAGAAGTCAGAATAAGCAGAGGTATGAAATGTTATTCGTCACGGAAAATCTGAACAGACAAAGGCTTTTCAGTGTGCAAAAGGCACAGCTACAGAGGCAGCTGATTGCTGAAATGATATAATGAGGTGGGAGATTACTATGAAAGTTTGGCATTTAAGTGATAGAGCTCTACAATTAAATTTGAACAATAAAAACCAAGTCTTCCCTTTCCAGGATTTTAACAAATGATAACTTGTTTTTTATTACAGCGCTGTCATCGGTGAGATCGATGAAGAGACAGATTCAGCTCTTGACTTAGGGAATATTCGAGCAGAACCCTTAAATTCAGTTGTGCATTGAAAAGAAGAGAATGCACAGGGACTTTGTAAATCTTTGGTTGTACAGACCTATTTAACAATGTTCAACAGTTTTTACAAATTGTGCGTAACTTGTTTAATCACCAGGTTTTTTTTATTATGAATATGTTGTAGTTTCACATGTAAATTAAAGTTTCTACATTTTACTAAGTATGTTTTTGTTGAATTTACTTTGGAGATTTCATGCTGTGTAACTTCACTACAAAATGTATATTGGGAAACTGAAGCAGTATCGGGAAAGGAGGCTCTGCTATAGAGATCAAAGAAGATAATGCATCTCTGCTCACAGGCTGATGTAAAAGTAGGTGCTAGAGCTTTCCTGGGGAAGGTGAGAAAGGTGATTTCAGCCTCCTTTTCAGAAAAGACTGCTGACAAAAACTGGCAGCACAAAGCCCAAATAGGCTGATAGGCTGTGTGTTGTTGAACTGAATCTTCTTCAGTGAGGCAGGCAAAGGGTGGCCTGCTCACAGGTCTGGTTAGGATTGTAGACAGCAACTCAGTGCTGCCAGGAGGGAGCCTACTGGGAAGCAAAGTTTGGTTACCCGCACACGCAGGCAGCAGCAATGTTAAGATTATTTTTTACTTTTGGCTTGCATTCAAATTTTGTTTCTGTTTCAACACCAGATTTTATTTCCATTCGATGCTCTTGGTTTTGGTCTGGATTTGACCAAAGTGTGTGCTGGGTACACTGGTGAAGAAATCAAAGGCAGGAGAACTGATCAGAATGGGGTTCTTTAAATCAAACCTAAGGCCCGCTACCCTTCAAAAAGTACAAAGATGAAATTGCAGCCTAATGAAATTAGGCTCTACAATGGATTGTTAGGTCCTTGCAAGGGCATGGTGCAAAAGAAGCACTCAAAAAACTGTATTAGATGCAGAAAGTTGAATTGTAACCAGTCTGATACAGCATTTGTATTCAATCAAACCTGTGCTTCAAGTAAACTATGCGTAGGTCACCAGTGAAAGTTAATGATTTCTTGAAAAATTGTGATGAAATGGATCAGTAGCAGAAATAAATGGGATTGAAAGCAAAGAATGGATATCGAAATATGGCCTTACAGTTCTTAAAAATGCTAGAGAATTAGTCCCCAAAGGATGAGTAGGCTGAAAATTCAAGGGTGATGTTTATGTGTATGTCAACTAGATAAAATCACATGAAAACTACATAGCTAGCCAAGAAAGAAAAGACAAGAAAAAAATAAACAGAGCTTAATTTTGAGAGGAAAAGTTACGTTCTCAGATGTTGGAAGAGGTCTGGAAGAGGAAAGAGAGAACCACAAACTGTTACTGTGTTGGACATCTATGCCAGCTGCTTTGTGCCATTTGGCTAGCTGCTGAGGTTCCTGTGGTTTTCCACTCTGTACAGATGTAGAAAAGAAAATGTTTCCTAGAAGATAAATGGTGTTTTCTTTAAAAAAATAAAAACTCTCCCTGGGGGGAAAAGTACTCAACAAAGAAGAACAATCCCCTTCTCAGGCTTGAAGGTACTCTCGGTGAGTACTGACTACTGGTCTTAGGACTGTCAGGTGGTTCCTCAGAGTACATGGAGAGTCCTACTGAAATACAAAAAAAGGTGTCAGTTCACAGTGTTGAAAACTGGGTTTTTGTGATGAGTCAAAATCAGGAGCCTGATAAATAACAAGTAACTGAGTAAAATTCATCGTGTCCTTGCAAATGAACAAACTCAGTTTACAGAGGTGAGCAGGACAGAGAAAGATGATGCTGAGGACAAAAGGAAGTAGCGCTGAATTGGAGGTAATTGTCACAATCCATGACGTTTCCTGCATTGCCTGATGTTGGTCGCTTCCTCCTTTTGTTCATTTAAAAGATGTCATGGTGTTAAAGAACAAGTCTCCAGTGAAATGACTGAGCTGGTTTATAAAAAGATGTGTTGAAATTCATTTGGTGTGCTTGAAGCAAAACAGAAACCATCTTAGTGGTCAAAGAGCAAGTTCCCTAATTGCAATCTGTGTGCAGAGCCTCCATGTCCACGTATCTGTAAAATTCTTCAGACATTACATGGTGTATGGCTTGAAAAAACATGGATTCTGTTTTGATGACTTAGGCTGATAAGGGAGGCTTTCTGTCCAGCTCATCTTTTGCTATCAACTATGGCCTATTGTCCTTAGGCCTTGGACTTGATGTGTATCAAACATGCTGAGCTAGATCTGGAGATAAAACAGGTTGTATGATATAGCTACTACAATTCCAGCAGTATATTACCTTCCCAACAAACATACCAGTTCTGTATGTGTGAATAGGTGCTTTTCCACCTATTAGCTTCTGATGGGTGAAGCTGTGCTCCACTGAGAATTTTACTCTGCAGGTTCATATGGAAATGATCCTAAATACCAGGTTGGTGTTCTCAGTGCCTTGGTGAGAGATGATTTAGTTGATTCCATGGCTGACAGCTCATGGCTTGGTATTTTTATGTCCCTTTAGGAATTCATGAAGGCGCTTCTCAACACAGTAAAAGCCTCAGAAGAGATTGAGAAACTCCAAATAAAATAACACCGGTGAAAAAACACAATTTGTGCTTGCAAGATTTATTTGGTCTGTAGCATTTCTGAACACATCTGCCTCTTTTGCATCTTTCAGGCTGCGGGTTTGAGGAGCCACAGTGCCAAAGGAAGCGGAAGCCAAGGAGCCAGATGCAGTAGCTCTGCCTCCATGTCTAGCAGCAGTGTATGCAACTTGGCTCATCTTTAGTAATTGTATTTTCATTGCTGCTTTCCAGCTGTGTGTGCTGCTTAGTGATTAGAACCATGAAAAAAAAAATCCATGAGTTTTCTTTGAGTGGAAAAGGGTTCCTCAGTCTCTGTTGCTGTCGCATCAATGAGCCTCAGCTGTCCCTTGCTTAAAGAAGGCATATTTTGTGTGCCAGGTATTCACAGGCAAAAAATCCACCAAAGCCATATGTGTCAGCAAGTGGTATCTGTACAGACAAAGCTTTGAGCTGAGGTAGGGGAAACTTATATCAGGTTTAGTTTAACTACATGTGACAGAAGGCAATAATGAGTCAGGTGTTTGCCTTGACAATCCCACACCTGTAATACTCTCTGAAGGATTTTTTTTACAGTAATTTTTACAGTAATTGCATAAATGGTGACATTTCTTCCAGTAGTAGCATCTTCCCTGAAGAAAATAAGAGCTCCGCTGACAGAGGTAGAAATCAAAGGTGAAAACAATAGCATTCAGACTTCTGCCAAGAGCTGCTTGCCTGCGCTGCGATCCTGACCTTATCCAGGCAGTAATATCTTCCTTCCTGGACCTCGCAGCACGTTCCAGGAACTCAGGGACTTGTGCTGAACAACGTGTTGCTGCTGTTAGTCTGATATCAGTAACGCTGCCCCTGAGCAGATGCCAAGAAACGTCACTCCATGCTGAACTCCTTGCCCACCACTTGCACTTTTACATAAATGGTGTTGGTTACTTGTGGGGACACAAGGGCAGGAGGAGGGCAGTCCCTGTACAATTTTTGTTCTCTGGAACATCATTTGTGGTTGTTCCCCCCCCACTTCCTCATTATCATTGTTTTGTTTTCTACTCTAGATTTATATTTTCTTGACATCAGTGTAAATGTTGCCAATAGTGATGATTACAGTGTATTATGTGGAAACTGGAATGGAAATTGTACAGGTGGAAAAATCACAGAAACAGAAGTCCATCAAAAGGAGGAAGAAGTGGGACAGCAACCTGTTGGAGGTGGACAGGATTCAGCTGTACAGCACTGATCAGAGCCAAGTTCTCGTGAACAGACACAATGTGCACATTATGTTGTGAGAAGCACTGGAAAACTGTGAGAAAACATTCTCAGAATTATTTTAGGGCGTTAGAATGTTGTAAAATTCCTAAAGTGTGGTTCTTGCTTGGGATTGTTGTGCTTAAATGAGAATTCTCGCCTGTATAATTTCAAACTTCAGCTCAGCTTACAGTGCAGATAGAAACCTGTATGCAGATACATGCTGCAATGTTTCTGCTAGGCATCGCCATCCAAGCAGAGATTCTGGTGGGTTATGGTGAGCGTCTGCACTGATGGAACGTGCAGGTGTCATAGTGTCCCCAGTGTCTCAAAATTGCTTAAAAAGCAACATGAGTGCAAAAGACCATATGCATATGTAAAAGGGGGGGAAAAAAAAGCAATTATTTCATTTCATGCTGAGCTTCCATTTCCATTTTCATTTTTGGTAATTAAGAACTCTTCTTACCAAGTGCAGCCCAAGTGCCATTTTATCTAATGCCACTGCATTGACACTTACTCATGGAAGCTTTGTTCTGCAGCAAGACGCAGTGCAATGCTGAGCAGAAGCCAAGGAGGAAGCGATTATGGCCGAGGAGTTGATGCTGATTGAAAACGTGTGATGCTACAGAGGAAATATCACACAATAGAACCTCAGTTCGTTTGGAACTCGATTTCAAAAACAGGGCACATGAAGATGTAAACAGTCAATAGCAGCGGGTCCCACCTTTCTGCTAACAATCAGCTCATTAGTGGTAGAAGCACACAGAATGATTTCCATGATTAAAGCACAAGTGCAAAGTGTGCGCTCACCCAATACACGGAAACTGCCTTCTTGCTTTTCACCATGTTTCTCCTACAGCTTGTCCCACCTCATCCTGGACGCACGTCAGCCACAAATACAGTTTAAGTCAGGAGCTGGAAATGCTCGAGATCTTTGAAAAGGCAGCTTTCTGATTCTTTAAATTAAAATCGTTAGGAGCAGAGTGGAAGCAGTCTTTGATGTGAAATAAAATAATTAAAACAGTTGATGGAGTTCAGAACTGTTATAATTTGTGTTGGTATGTGGGTACAGGGGACAGCCTCCTGTTCTATCCAGAGACTGGTTTAACATCCCGCGTAGTTCACAACATTGGTCAAGTCATTTGAGTTTTATGCTCTAACTTCTGACATCACTGTTTTTGATTAGTTCAGAGGGGGCAGAAAGTAGTAAGCAAGGCAGCTTTCACTCTGGGGGCTGCACCATTTTATTTGTGGATAAGACGTGTGATTCTCTACAACCACATCACATAATGCCTGTAGTTTTGGGCTTGGTTCTATTTGTCCTTTTTCTGACCATCAGTAGAAGAGCGAAGCTGCCAGCAGAACTGCCTTTAGCTGAAAGGGAATTGCCAGACCACCCTGCTGCTAATGCTTGGCTCCAATGCACAGATATGCCCACAGCACTGCAGAGCATCATTCCTGGCTGGCACATCGTCATCTCAGGCCTTTGAGCACCTGAACACCATTTATAAAAGTACCAAAATTACTGTTGCATTCTGCTATGGGCTGCTGAGCCTTAGTAAACTGAGGAAGTCAGAAAGTTCTAAGATGACTCCTCTGCAGCACCAAGAAAGACTTGTTCAGTGAAGACAGTCTGGACATAAAGAAGTACAGAAAAGGTGCAAGAGCCAATCACAGAATTGCAGGGTTTGGAAGGGACCTCAAGAGATCATCAAATCCAACCCCCTTGCTAAAGCAGGTACCTTATAATAGGTTGCACAAGTAGGCATGCAGATGGATCTGGAATATCTCTGTAGGTGACTCCAAAACCTGTTCCAGGGCTACATTACCCTTACCATAAAGAAGTTCTTTCACATGTTTGTATGGAACTTTCTATGACCAAGTTTTAGGCTACTCCTTGTCCTATCACTACACGCCACAAAGAAGAGCCTGGCATCATCCATTTACGCCCCATCTCCCTTTAGATATATATAAACATATATCAGATTCCTCCTGAGTCTTCTTTTCCCCAGGCTGAACAGATGTGAGTTACTCAGCCTTTCCCCACACGGGAGATGTTCCAGACCTTTTATAATCTTTGTAGCCTTTTGCTGGACTCCTTCTAGGAGATGCCTGTCTTTTTTTGAACTGGAGAGCCCAGAACTGGACAGGTTATTCTAAATGTGGCCACAGCAGGGCAGAGTAGAGGGGGCAGATCACCTCCCTCAGCCTGCTGGCCATGCTCTGTTTAATTCACCCTAGGATACCATTGGCCTTCTTGGCCATAAGGGTACACTCTTGGCTCGTGGCCAAACTGTTGTCCACCAGAATGCTCAGGTCCTTCTCTGCAGAGCTACTCTTCAGCAGGTCATCCCTAACCTGTAGTGATGCATGTGGTTATTCCACTCCCGATGCAAGGCTCTACATTTGGAATCAAATAAGGCATTCCGTATCTCCACCTTCTCAGAGTCCTGTTACCAGGGCACCTATCACATTTAGTAGGGGACTCACATTTTCCCTAGTCTTCTTTTCACTGCTGACATGCTTCAAAAAAGCCTTTCTTGTTATCGTCTACTTCCTTTGCAAGTTTTAATTCCAAGAAGGGCCTTAGTATTCCTTGTTGCATTGTTACAGACCTTGACAGCATTCCCATATTTTTCCCAAGTGGACAAGCCATTTCCTCACAATTTGTGGACCTCCTCCTTTCCTTTTAGTTTATCTATGAGTTCCTTGCTCATCCATGCCACTTTTCCCTGATTTCTTACTCTTAAGGATGCACTGATCTGGAGCTTGGGAGAAGTGGTGTTTTAAGTATTAACCAGCTCTCATGGGTCCCCTTACCTTCTAATGTTCTAGCCCATGGAACACCTCCAAGTAGGTCTTTGAAGGTCAAAATTGGCTCCTGTGAAGTCCAGGGTACCAATCCTGCTTGTTGATCTTATTGCTTTGCTTCTCCCAGACAAGATTTGGAACTCCACCATCTCATGATAGCTACATCTCAAGCTGCCTCCAGCCTTCACATCCCTGACCAGCTCCTCCTTGTTAGTAAGAACAAGATCAAGTAGCACACCTCTCTTCATTGACTCCTCCACCATCTGCATCAAAAAGCTACCTTCAGCACACTGCAGGAACCTACTAGGCCATGCGTACCTGGCTGTGTTGCTTACCCAACAGATATAAGGATGATTAAAATCCCCCATAAGAACCAGTACTGGAGATTACAAGACTACTTCCAGCAGTTCGTAAAAGGCCTCATCAACTTCTTCCTCCTGATCAGGTGGCCTGTAGTTCATACCCACAGTAGCATCACCTGTGTTAGTTATCCTTTAATTCTTACCCACAAGCTCTCCACTTTTTCATCATTTACCCCCAGGTAGAGCTCAGTACATTCTAGTTGCCCTCTCACATAAAGAGCAACTACGCCACCTTGCCTTGCCACCCTGTCTTTCCCAAACAGCACATGACCATCCATGACAGCATTCCAGTCATGTGAGTTGTCCCCCCAAAATCTCTGTGAACACGATGAGATCATTGCTCTGTGACCACGCAGAGATCTCTAGTTCTTCCTCTTATTTCCCATGCCATGTGCACTGGTGTACAGGCACTTAAGGGAAGCAGAGGGTGCCAGGCTATTAGCAATGTTATCTTCTCTGAGGAGTATTCGGAAGATCCTATGGGAAAATTGAGAGGTTTTTCCCTGCAATTTCCTTAAATGACAGCATTGCCTGGTCCTTCTCTATCACAAGGCACTCTATCCCCTTCCTGCACTGAATCTTGTTTAAAGCTCTGGTAATCAATCCAGCCAGCTCGCTCTCCTGCACACTTTTGCCCCATCTACTCTGTCACATTCTGTCTGACGTTCACATACCCCCCCGTCTGTCAAAGGCCTGCCCAAGACCACAGTACCCAAAACCTTGATCCTGACACCATCATCTCAGCCAGTAATTTACCATTCCCCCCCTTCTTTTCCCAGCCCCCAGACAGGAGGACAGAGAACACTACTTGTGCTCCTGATCCTTTTGATGTCTTTCCAAGGGATGCAAGGTCCCTTTTAATGTTCTGCAATCTCCTTGTTGCAGCCTCCTGTGACCCTACTTGAATGACATTCAGGTAGTAGTCTTCTGTTTTATCAGATGCAGTAGTGCCTTCTTAACATCTCTCACACGTGCCCCCAGAAAACAACAAACTGCTCTGGAGAGGTTATTTGGGTGGCAAAAGGGGGCCTCAGTGCCTCCCAGCAAGGAGTTCCAATTACCAACTCTTTGCCCTTTTTTGGTGGCACTAGTTTTAATACAGCTCTTCGGTTAGCCCTGTTCCACATGCTTGCTGTATGCAGTGGAAACAGGGATGCTGGGAAGAGGACGGGGATGCTGCCTAGATATACATGGGATCAGGAAGGCCAAGGCACAGATGGAACTGAACTTGGTGAGGGATGTGAAAAACAACCAGGAAGGAATCTACAGGTGCACTTGTCGGAAGTGACAGAGCAGGGAGTGTGTACTCCTGATAAACGAGGAGGGAGAACTGGCTTTAACAAACATGGAGAAGCGTGAGATACGCTGAGTGCTTTGCTGTCAGTCAGGTTTCCCATGTTTCTGAACCTCCAGGTGGGGTTTGGGGGAGCAAAATCTCTCCTCCTTGTCAACGATTTATGAGAAACGACACTACTGTAAGACAAAAGCAAGCCCAAAGCTGCCTCCTGAGACAGAACGTGTACAAGTCTATAGGGCTGGACAACATGACATCCCAGGGTTCTGAAGGAACTGGCTGATGGGTCTGCCAAGCTACTCTCCATCACATTTGAAAAGTCCCTGGTGATTGGAGAAAGGGAATCACAGAATCACAGAAACATTACTCTCATTTTTAAGAATGGGCAAAAGGTGGAAAGAACGTAGTTTAGGGTCCTGGTGGACATGAACCAGCAACGTGTGCTTGCAGAACAGAAGGCCGGCTGTATTCCAGGCTGCAGCAGGAGGGGAGGCCAGCAGGGTGAGGGAGAGGATTGTTCTGCTCTACTCCGACCTCCTGTGGCCACATCTGGAGTAGCTTTCATGGTGCAGTAGCTGGAATTGCTGAAAGCTGACAGAGGAAGGATCCCAAGGGCTTTGGCCGCTGATGAATCTCATGGCTTCCTCTTTCAATGAGGCCTGAGTGTCCTCCAAGTACAGTGGACCCTGTTGCAGGTATTCTTCCACCTAGCTCCTGTCTTGTACCAGCTGAAGAGAGCACAAAGGGCCACCAGAGGTCGTCTCATAAAGGGATGACCAACCTTTTGCAGAAAAGGTCCTAAAGATCCCCCAGGCATGGCCAGGTTTACAGACTCTTGGTTTCCTATTAATGCATCACCACTGAAAACCAGAAAGTGGTTCAGCACACCCATTAAAATCACACCTCTCCATACTTGTTTCAAGCACACATGCCTTAATTTCTGTGATGACAAAACTTATGACATCAAAGCTATGAGATCGTACTAGTGGCTGGTTGCCCCACTGTAGCTGCTCCCAACACCTGTTATGCTAGGTGCCAACACTGAGTTTCTGTGCTGCTTCTCCTCTAGACAAGAACCTTCCCCTCTCAACTGACAACCAACAGCACAGAAGCTTATTAGGGAAAAAAACCAAAAAACTTAAAACAGGTCCTATCTGAGTTTGCTAAATTAACGACGCAAAGTGAAGGCCATGACCTTATGCACCTGCTTTCTCCGTGGAGAGATGCTAAAATGTACCAAAATGTGAGCTCCTCTTTGATCACCATGGTGCAGGCCAGAGAAAATTCTTAACACCTTTGCCATTGGCAGGCTACAAATTGTTCAGCTCCTCATAGATCCAAAGCTGTGGGATTTGCTAGCCCTTCATGACTCCCAGAAGCTTGCCCACCACCTTCTGCTCAGACCACAGGAAGAATTACTCTAAAATGTAAGAGTCTGGAAAGTGATTGCTATCAATACTTCTACTTTAGTCCCCAGACTTTACACAGTGATGCTTCAAGTACCCCAGGAGAAAAAGGACACAAATGCATACTGGCCATTTACCTGAACTCAGGGCAGGCTGAAGGCACCAAGAAGCAGGGATGAAGCGGGCAGAGGAGAGCAGTATCAAGTCGCAGAGGCAAGGAATGAGGTGGAAAGCAAAGTCAAGGTTAACAGAACAAATAACAAAGACATACTGAATATGAAAGTTTATTAAATACCAAGTTGGAATGTAATACCTGGAATTAAATACAGTGTATTAGTGTCACAAAATTGTATTCATGTAAAAAGGAGCAGAGAGTTGCAGCAACATTCACTACATCTCCTTACTGCTCAACTCGAGTTGTTGAATTAGTGAGTAAAAATCTTTTTTCCAGTTTCTGTTTGCTTCAGTACAACATTCTCACATCTCTGGAATGTTGACTCCATTTGTTGTGTAATATTTTAGCAAATTTTGTAGACAAGGAATGACTACTGCAGATCTTCAGTAACATGTAACTGTTAACAAAACTGCTTGTCTTACAGACACAAAGTCCCACAGCATTACTCTTCACCTGAGTTGCAGCAATTTTATCACCAGCTGTTAGCAGCAATAAAAACTTGTCCCACCACACAAATAGTGTTAAGTACCAATTGGAACGAAGGTTGAAATGTTAATTTTCCTTCTTCTCAGTATGAACTGCTTCAGGTTCATCCCATGTTGATCTAGCAACTGTGAATGTCTTAGGTTGAATCAAATTCTAATGCAAAACCCAACATGGATACCAAACCAAAAAGATCACATTAAAGCTTTCTTGGCACTACTACACACTCACAGTATTTTTAAGCCCAAGGTGCGTATAAGTGAAACAATGTAAAGTGCATCCTTCTCCAGCTTAAACATTGGTAAAACTTTCACTTAATCAGCAGAAATATTCACAGCACCAGGACTGAAGCAGTTGGCAGAACAAACAAATAACAAATAATAACAAATAAGCCAAACAAATAACCTCCTATGCATTAAAATAACACTGGAAACACACAGACAGTGAAAGGGTTCAACAGAACAAGG
The DNA here is from genome assembly GCF_019232065.1 of Centrocercus urophasianus. NCBI lineage: Eukaryota > Metazoa > Chordata > Aves > Galliformes > Phasianidae > Centrocercus > Centrocercus urophasianus. Next base: position 22,653,385 of record NW_024884697.1, on the reverse strand, counting down.
GGAATGCTTTAAAATGCTTTAAAACAAGGGGAATGCTTTTAAAACACAGAGCACAAGTGGAGCAAAATAATGCATCAAAAACATTCTGACAATTCTGTCAAGTTCAAGAATCAACGTTACTCAATCTGATAGTAAGAAAAAATAGATATGGCTCTTACTCTGAGTGCAAAATAAACTAACTACACCTCAGTGACCAACAGTAAGTGCAGAGTGCTTGACACCTATTTAATACATTTTGAACTTATTGCAGTTTGAATATAGATGTTTCCACATCCAGGCTGCAGGATGGGAAATCAAAGACATCCTATGTAAACAAAATGATTTCCAGTACTTTTCCCTTTGCATTTTTGTTTAGATCAGATAATTTTTGTTTAAAACGTCACGGTACTCCTGTATTGCTCTGCAAAGGGGATCCTGGTCAATATTGAGATTTTTTGAAGATCCATCAGTAGACATCATTGGAGAAGCTCTAGCAGATCCAATTTCAAGTTCAGCATTGGCTAGAAAGAAAAGAAACAAGATTCATGATGTTACTTTTACAGTAGATTGAGTCAAATAAGTCACTGTAAAAACATCACTGGTAACTGAACAAGCTACACTCTAGAGAAAGATTTTAAAAACTTCCAAGGAAAACAAAAATAAAAAAGGATGGGAGGCATAAAGAAAGAAGCATTTTTTCCAAATTCAATTATCAGTCAACACTAGAGAAAGAAATTCCAGCGGTCTTAGAATCACAGAATGGTTTGGGCTGGAAGGGACCTTTAAAATCATGTAGTTCCGACCCCCCTGCTATAGGCAGGGACTCCTTCCTCTAGGCCAGGCTGCTCAAAGCCCCATCCAGCCTGACCCTGAGTGCCTGCAGGGTGGGGGCATGCACAACCTCTCCAGGCAACCTGTTCCAGTGTCTCTATGCACAGCAGCAGGGACTCTGGCAGAATGGTAATTATGAAACAGGTGAATTCCTCTCTGAATGTATGCAATGAATGCATGCAGAAAGAGATATGGTGACTGAAGTCTACAAAAATCTTATTTCAGGGCTCTTTTTCATTTGGTGTTTGTGCCTGAGGATGAAAGGTGACTTCAGTTTAAACCAGGTGTATCTGTATGGGGGAGATGGTTTGTTCTCTATGCTTTTTCTCAAAAGTAACTGCAGAACATTCTGAACAGTATTTTGGTAAGCAGGAAGTTTTCCATTAAAACTCTGAATTGGAGAGTTTAAAAAAAAACAACACTGTGCTTCAAACAGGATCTTGACAACTTTTGAAAATAACTGCATAAAAGTTACAGTCATCATCTTCCTTAAAAACAGTGATATGAGAGTAGCACATTACCTTGTTCAAGTTCTTTAGTGATTTTTTCATCCAGTTCCTTCCGTACCTAGAATTACACATAACACAGAATTGAGATTTCAAGTTCCACTTTTGCAACATAAAACTTCTAAAAGAACTTTAAAACCCACATATTATGTGTGGTGAAACCTAAAATGCCATCCCAAATAGGGACATCTTGCTTTGAAGTTTGAGTTTTCACAACAACAATCTCTTGGTCAGTGAGGCTGTAGCATTCTCATTGCTGAGCAACATTAACTTTAGCACACAACAATCTGCAATTCACCAGCTGCATCATTAAAAATACAGGAAGAAAGCACAATGGTTTCATAAAAATGTATACATGGTTAATGTCTATCTTCAAATACATATAAAAATATATAAACACATTATTCCTTTGCTAACTGTCTTGTTAGCTTGCTTACAAAGCAAGTGCTGCGCATTTTATTATGTAACAGAAACCAGCTTGGATCACTAGAAAGGACAATTTACCCCTTGCTCCCCCAGGAGCTGTTTATTTACTGTCATTTATTCTGAATGCAAAGTCTTCATAAGGAGAAATCAGGCCTTTTAAAGGCCACAGTCCAAAGACTGTATGCTACTGTTTACTTTGATGATATATGTGACTCCTGCACTATTTTCCATCAGGTTTGTTACACACAGAAGTAATTGTCAAAACAGACAACATACAGCTTCCAGACTTATGTGAGTAGCAAATACAATCAAGTGCTTGGAACATGTGGCTGATGTGGAGAGGTTGAGAGCACCAGGACTGTTCAGCCTGGAAGAGAAGGCTCAGGGTTTCACCTGCAGGTGTAATTATCTGATTGTGGGATGGAATATAAAGAATACAAGGTAGATTCTTCTCAGTGGTGCCAAGTAAAAGAACTAGAGTAATAGACAGAAGTCAAAAGAGTGGAAATTCATAAGACTGCTACAAAACAGGAGTGAAGACAGGAAATAAAATCAGAAAAGGAACAAACTGAGAGATGGAATGGGAAGAAAGTGCTCCTTTTCTTATGCTACCAGTAGGAAAACTGGTTTCATAAATCCATGCACTCACATTGGTTGCAGCTAGCAGAGTTCACCATTATTTTCTGCGCCGACTTGTCAGAGCAGCATTGTTTATAATCAGCACAGCTTGCTTATTCTAACAGTTGCATGGACAAAATAATTGATACCAGCAATCTGAGTGATGGCAGTGTGAAGTATTTTCAGCTTCTTGTCCTTGTAGCTATTTCAAAGCTTTTGCACAAATCAAAGCCAAAATCTACACAAGCTTCCTCCTCCCAGGAGATGCATATACTCCAGATAACCTCCCTTACTTTGAAAAACACCAAATGTGCACCGAGAGCTTTAAATAAAAACACAAGAGCAAGATGACTACGTGACTGCACCCTAAGCTCCTTAACTCCCTGTCATTATGAGCTTTACTGTCAGGAGTACTTGTAATCTTTTCCATCCAAGAAGGCAGCACTTAGCTTGAATTTAATGGCAATACAGAGGTGGTTGCTTTGTTGCTCATTTCTTTCTTTTTTTTTTTTCTCCTCTCAACAGAAGGGAACAGATTACTGGAAAAATCTGAGGTCTAACTGAAGCAAAGAAAAGGCTCAGAGTCAGATAAACTCTTGTCTTTTTAAGTAGTCTGATGAACAGGCAAAGTGCTAAGCAGCACAACTGGTGAAGTACTTTAGAGCTACTGCAGAGGATGCGATCACATATAAATTGCTGCAAAACATTAGAAAGCTGTGAAGGCTTCCTGAAGAGTAGGTTGTTCTCTTCTCAGATAATAATACATAGCAGGAAGCACAAAGAGAAATGTTTCCTAGGCACAGCATGCATCCCACAGCAGACTGTATAGGAAGAAGCAAAGAAATCACACTCATATCATCCTAGTTTTGAACCATGTCTTTGTTAGTATTTATGTAGTAAAAGAAATTAAAAATGAAGATCAGTAAGGAAAGAAAAAGTGGCTTGACAAGAGATGTCTGACAGGCAGGGCAAAGATGTCAAAGTTATCCACCTGAAGTATGTCATACACTTATACACATACTATGCATTGAAGTGTAATAAATAGCTTAGCTGGGAACTTCCAATGCCACAGCACTGCTTATTAAATTCTCTCTTGTTGAAAAAAACAAAACACACAAAAACCTTGTACATGTACATAGGTAGGTATGTATGTATATACATATATATATATATATATACACAGTTAAATAGTTCATTGTTTAGATGCCAGTATTTTTGGTGTCTGAGCACTCTTGGAATTCTGTACAGTCTTAATGACCATATTTTACAATGCTTACCTTATCCATGTAGGCTTCAACATTGTTTCTTGATGATAATGCATTCCCAGCTGTGCCTACAAAGCTTCCTCCTAGGTTGAGACTTCTGTTCAGTGCCAGATTGTTGCCAAGATGCCCCAGTTCAGTTGAATACAGAACTGGACTTGCAGACAGACCTCCTGCGACAATGCTGCTTGTAATTAAAGATTTGTTTCTGTGGCGCTCCTGAAAGAGCTTAGCATTAGCTTCTGCTAGTCTCTCATTGGCTCTGAAACATTTAAAAAAATGCAAAGAATTATCTTTGATAGTATTGTTGCAGTCACTTCTTCCAGGTCTTTGGCTACTATTCAGCTTTTGCAAATAGAAGGCATTAAGAGTCCAAAACGAGAGGGGCCCAAAGGCCACCTGTTAAAATGCTATTAACTTCAAGCACACGGTAGCGATGTCACGACTGGTGGTGTGACTGCTAGAACACTGAAGTGAAATGAGGGTGGTTCCAAAAGTAAAGGGGAAAGGTTTTACAGGGCTCTCTTATAAAGATGCCATCTCAGGTTTACGTCCATAATGCTGACAAGACACAGAAGAGAGAGTTTAGGAGGAAACAGTACAGGGTTTTTCATGCAAGCTAATGCTACTTTACATCTTGTTACCAGTCCAAAAAAGCATGGACTTACCTTTCCAGCTTATTTCCTAGGCTTCTTCTAATTTTCACTTCTTCCAGATACTTTTCTTTATATTTTTCCACTTCTGCCTGCGTGGATTCTTTTTGAAAAATACTGTCGTGTTGAGTATTTTTTATTCTGTCCAACTCACATTCGAGATCTTTAATTCTGTGCTTTAGTTGGTTTCTCAGTGAGGCATGATGATTGTCTCTGATTTGTTCTAACCTGTCCTGGGAGGCTGCCTGTGTCTGAAGCAGAGAACACAATTTCAACCATTGCAAAGAAAAGGTGAACTGCCTCCCCCCAAGACAGTTGCATATAACCAATTTTAAGGGCCCAGCTGAGACAACTGGACCTCCTCACTACCATCAGTAATCAAGGCAGAACCTTGGAACCAACACATTAAATAACTGTTTCCATCCAGATAGAGATCTGCTCTTAGCAACATTACTCATCACAGCAGCTACTAAAAGAATGCTCACAAAAAGGGCACACAAAAAGGATTCTACAAAGAAATTATGAGAATCCCATCCCCATTCTTTCTGCCCCATCAGTGACTTCTTCTCTGAGCATTTTATCCTATACAATGATAAAACACGACCTGTATGTACGGCAAAACTATCTCTAAGTTACAATATTCATGTGATAACAGCAATAACAAGATGACCAGGTAGCAACAGCCTCTAAGAACTGCAGAACAGAAGCCTGTCATGGGAACACTATTAAGTTGGGAACCTGCAGGCAAGTTACACACCCGAAAGCACTTCTGCCCAACCATTGTCTGTTCTTCCACTTCTCTTCAGGAAAGACAGAAGTACAGCACTAACACAAAGAATTAAAATATGAACAAAAAATGACAAAAAAAGAAGTTTCATAATAAAGACTACAGACATACACAACAAATTCATTTACCTGCAAAAACAAATTGACTTCTTGTAGTTTTTGTCTGATTTCTTGTCCGGCTCGTTCTTCCATCTCTTTCTTGTATTGTTCTATTTGGCTGTGATTCACCATATTAACCTCCAAATGATGTCTGAGGCTTGCCACCTCTTCCTTCAACTGGGATTTGCTCCTCTCCAGCTTTTCATGGTTCCCACGCAGAACAGACAGCTCTTCTCGCAAATCCTGGTTTTGTGTTTCCAGCTGGATGCATTTTTTAGACTCTAACTCCAGCTGCTGAGAAAGTTCAGTAACCTGTAGACAGTAAGAAAATGAACTTAGATGGGTGTAAAATTATTCTTTGAAAATTCATAAAGAGGAAAACCATCAAGTCTGTAACCATCACCTGCTGACTCAGCATCAGAGTCAAAGGAAAGTCAAGCTCATCTTTTAAAAGAACAGCTTTTAAGTTCTTGCCAATAGGATTCCTCAAGTTCCACCCTTCCTTAGTTCTTCTGCAGCAAGTAAAAGACCGACAAGTACCAAACCAGCAGAATTTCACTGTGGGAGTGGGCTGACAGGTGCTAGGGCCATTCTTCCGTGCACTGTTCTATTGCTTAATGCAAATCAAACAACTCTACCCAGATACCAGAAAGAATGCCTATTGTGCTTCAGGGGGAATGTTCCAGTACAGAGCTAACTGGGCACAGGAAAAAAGTACTCCTCCTGCCACTGCCTTTGAAAGCCTTGTAAACAGCGCTTCAAAAAGCAGCTTTCACAGCAGTGGTAAAGGAAGGTATTTTCTCTCTAGGTCAAATCCACTGTCTGGTTGCAAGAATATTTAGGAAATATGAGATGTTTCAGAAGTTTCCAAGGTCAACTGTGAAGCCAATTTCATCTTCTCTCCCAGAAACATAACTTTTCTATACCTACTGAAAAGAATATTACAAGTCTTCAGAAATGAACACAACTCAAACAAACAAACAACAACAACAAAAAAAAAAAAACAACAAAGAAACAGCCAGAACTCACCTTTGTTCTTAAATTTCCAACTTCATTCACCATTTCAGAATACCTATTTTTCATTTCTCCCTGGAAATTAAATTGGGACTCTCTTTCTCTGGACTCGTGCATTCTTAGTTTCTTCACAGCTCTGTTCAGAAGCCTCTTGCACCTGCACAACAAATCAGTCCAGAAAACATGCAATAGTACTACGAATCTATTTGTCACACTTGCATGTGAAAAGCATAGCTTCATCTTCAAGGTTGCTTCCTCTCTAACATGTTCAACAGGCCAACAGTTAATAAGAAAATCCAGCATTCCAATGCAATAGGTCACATGGAGGGTCCAAATTTCACCTCAATAGAGGAAAAAAAGACCTCCCTCTCTCAGGAGAAGTGCAGGGCAGCCTGCATTTGCTGTTCTTTTGGCACCTACAGAAAATCACGGGCTCATGTACCAGAACTGCCCTGCAAGAACTGATGTGAGATTTGAATTTGTTTAGAAAGGGTTAAACACACCTACATTCTAGTCCCATAACTTCTACATTCAAGTCCCATAAAGCCTGACTTCTAGCCTGTGTGAGCTCTCTTTCAAGTACCAATGAACCATACCTGTGATGTTCTTTCTGCAGTTCAACGTTTCTTTTCATTTCCTGGTCAAGACGTGCTTCAACTGGTCGTTTCAACTCTACCAGCTTCTTCACTTTCTTTCTTTCAGCCTCACACTTAAAAAAAAAAAAAAAAAAAAAAAAAAAAAAAAAAAAAAGGAAAAAAAAAAAAAAGGAAAAAAGAAAAGCAACAAAAAACAAAAAACCATGTCACACTAAGCACAGAACACTACACGTAGCAACTGCAGGTAGCACACAGATCCCTTCACACATCCCTTCACCAAGTTCAGCAGAACACTGGGGCACAGGATTCTTGTGAACATTTAATCACTTCAGGTTTCACACAAACAGGTCAATACCCAGGGATACCAATCAGTGCCCCTGCTGAAGCAAATGCCCCCCCCCCCCCACTGGGCTTTGCCCCAAAAAGCTGGAAAAAAGATGCAAGAAAACAGCTTCCACAGTTCCTCTGCTAATAGGTCAACTTGCATAGGTAGCCACAGTCCTGGAGAACAATGCAGACTCTACAGCATTCATGGAATCCCCAGTGACCAGCAGGCTCTTGCAGAAGAGTCTGCTTTTCTGGAATTCATCAGTGTCTCCTCAGTCATTACTTCCACATCTTGTTTGTGGGTGTTTACTAATTCGGGTGCTGTTCCTCGTGGTGTTTTCTCAGACAAACCAGAGGAGAGCTGGAAACTAGTTTTGTAGTTTGCACTTGCATCTTATTTATTCTGCAAGCGTTTTAAGCTCCTGCTGTTCTGAAAACATGCAGCAGTTCCTCCATACACTGCCACTGAAAATAAGGGGTGTTTTACTCCTGCCCAGAAATCAAGGGGTCAGACAACAACCAGAAAGAAATCAAATAAATAACTCAGGAACCACAGCCTTATTCCATGTGCTCAACTGCTATCAAACCACACTGTCTTCCTGATAGGACAACTCCAGCATTTCAGAAATATACTCTGTTGGCTTTTATTCAATTCCTTCATGACTCCCAAATCACAACAGTATTCATGGCCCAAGCGGCAAGGATATAAAAAGCTGAGTATGTAAGAACTCAAGAAAATGGCAGCATCATTTTAAGTACTGGCCAGGTGTTAGGGACTGTCTGTTTTCTGGGCTCACCTGTTCCAAGAGCTCAGCCTTTTCCCTATCAAGTTGAGCAAGACGATTTTCAAGGAGGACTCTCGACTTCACTTCTTCCTCCCACATACTGCGTGATTCTTTTGATGTCATAGTCAACATATCCTGCTTTTGCATCTGTGGAAACAATAGCAAAAGGAATGCCAACATAACTAGAGAGACAACACTGCACATGAACTGCATTATAAACTAGTAACTTGAATGAAGGCAGGGCTAAGCTCTCACCACTAAAGACCTACACTGAATGTCATACAGAGTGTACAAAACGTGGCATCAAGAATAGCACTTAATGCTAGTGGAAAGAGTGAATGCCCTATATGAGATAAAATGAGGTTACATCCGTTGGGGATAAGAAGACACACATACAAAATTACCCCCAAAATTTCTTCATCAAATTCTCCAGATTTCATAATGATACAAAAATAACTACATTTACAACTCATCTACTGCCCAACACAGAAAATTCCCTACTCTCACTGACTGTGTAATAACTGCAGATCTTCTCAGAGCAAGAAAATGTTCAGATCAGAAACATTACTTATACTTTTACCCAAAAGAACAAAGATTTGCATCACAGATGCATTTGTGTGGAAACAAGTTATTCAGTTCACTTCGTAAAGAATGAAAGTTGCCTAGACTCTTTGAGTAACACATTTTAAGAAAAAAAAAAAAAAAAAAAAAAAAAAAGATGCCCCCTGATCTACAGAAGGACACAAAAACCTTAGCTTAAAGGCTTACACAACAAACTCATAAAACTTTCTCATGCATCCTTACAGAATAGGTTAAATGCTGGTTCTCAATATGTGACAATGTATAAAAACCCAATGACTGCTTCCAATTGGTGCATACCAATTGGACCAAAGGAAGACAACAGAAAAGGAACCTGGAAAAGAACTCAGACTTTTCTGGGGCAGATAACCAACAGTTTTTCCCTTCTACTAGATCCTTCTTACTCTCCCTACAGCAGCTTAATTTTTCATCAGCAGACTAATTCAAGAATATTCCAAGGTTAGACAAAATGCTAGGCCGTGCCCACACACCAGCTACTTTCCAGCTGCTGCCACTAAACAGCATTACCTCACCTAGTTGCTTGTTCCTTACCTCAGCCCCCTGTGTGGCAGTACAGTACCAACACATATTCACAAATGGGAAAAGAATCTAATGAGCTCAGGTGGAAACTATGACAAAGCTCTGAAGATGAGACAGATTTCCAATGTCTAGTTTCCCCTCTCAGCTCTCTCAACCACACGTCTCCCTCCTGCTGACATCATCCATCTCATCCACCAAAAGAATTATGCTGATGAACACAAATATCTGCATAGCACTGAAAAGACACAAAACGCAGCAGGGAAATAAGGAAATTTACAACCTTTGCCCTTGAAGGTACTTTGTCCTGAAACCTATTTTGTCAGTTTATTTGTACCTTACAGTCCACCCAATCTTTCCAATCAATTACCTGCAGACAAGAAATAAAAAAACTAAACCAGTTATTTTCAGAAGTCATTGAGATACCTGCTGATACTGGTACTTTTCTGCAGCTGTCTGTGCTGTCCGTAAGCACAACTCTTCTAGGCGATGATGAACCTAAGAAAGCATCAAAAGAAGAAAGAAGATGCTACCTTTCCAGACTGATGTTCACATTTCATTATAAAAAAAAAAATTTTGCACATATCTTTCCATCACTTTATTCTTTTCACACTTATCCTCACCATCAGTCATGAGAAATACCTCAATCGGATGCTATGATAAAACTATTAGCAAACATCACCTCTGCCAGTTGGCTTCAGGGAGAGAACTATGTGGAATACAAAGAACCTTCAATCACAGAATCATACAATTGCTCAGGTTGGAAAAGACCTTCAAGATCATCAAGTGCAACTGCATCCTAACCCTACTACCGTAACTCCAAAAATGAACACACAAAGGAACTTCTTCCATCCACCATACATTTGAAAACCATGCTGTCTTAACCAAGGGGAAGAGTAAGCACTTCTCTCTTCTTCTGCCAGTGTCAGTACAGCACAAAGTTCAACTTTCATGTATAGCTATTTTCAGAACCTCTTAAACATCAATTAACAACCACAGGTATAACAAAGCCCCCAGATCATTGTTTCGAATACAAAAATAATTTGCTTCATATAAACCACATTATTTATGCTAATATCAATCATCCTATTTATGTTAATACCACTGAACAGGGGGAAATTGCAAGCCTTTCACCAAGTTCTGCAAATAATACCATGGGGATTCCTCTTTACCATTTCATGAAAACAAATACACATCAAGCAGCCAATGGAAAAGCAATTCCATACAGCAAAATGCCTGGGGAATATAATTCTTGTCCCAGCCTGATGATGTCAGTCAGGCCTCTGGCACGAAGCTCTTGGAACCATCACATATGTGAAATTTCCCTGAAGAAACCTGCAGAATGCATTTCAAGATACACATTCCAGTATGTGTCTGCCATCTAACATCACGATTGGTATAAAGAAAAAAATACTTAAACCAGCACTACAGTGACAAAACCTCACCACATATAGCATTAAGTAGGACTTGATATATTATTACAGGAAAACTCTCAAAACCAGAAAGCTGGAGAATAGACCAGCAGGATTTTCAGAGTACCCTACAGTCAGCACAACTCAGGTAACTCACCTCCCTCTATGCTCCCCAGGAAAATCATGTAGCTTCCCCACAAAAAATATCTAACTAGGCTCAGAGGCTCACACTGAATAAACAAACAAACAAATAAATAAATGAAAAGTTTATGACTGGCTTACTGAGGCTGATGCTTGCATATCCTTCTGAAGAGCTTCAATACTATTGGTTTGTTGTTTGGTTGTGACTTCCAATCTGGCATTTTCTATTTCAAGTCTTAAAGAGAAACACAAATCCATAATGGCACAAGTTGTAAAGGAACACTGTGAAAGAATGCAACTTAAAGCAAGAGTTTCTTTCAAAATCATGCATTACCATGATGATGCAACAAGGCAATCCTAACGTTTTCAAAGAATCTCAGAAAGCAAAACCTTGCTTCATAATGTTATTTTCTTACCGTTGCACATGTTCTTCCAGTTGTTTTATAACAGCATTGGTTCCAGAAGTTGCTAACAGAAGGTCTTTCAGTTTCTCAGAAGAAACTGATATTTCTTTTTCCTTATTATCTAGGACAGTCTTCAAGTCATGAACACAAAGCTCAGACTGAACACGCTGTTCTTCAGATTCCTGTAGCTGTAAGAGAGCAGTGAGAATCCTCAGCACCCAGGTTAGTTTCTCTATAGAGAACTCAGTGAGTGCTGAAGAATTTGAATATTGCACGTATCTACATACACCCTCTACCCAAAGTATTGTAATCATTTCCAATTCATTCAAGCTCTCATTTCTCTTAGCAAATGAACAATAACAGACAATATTTCATCATCTGTGATACTGTCTTCTCCCATCTGTACAAAGGATTTTCTCTAACACCATTATGAGCACTGACACTGTTAATCCTACCTTCTCAGTGATTTGTAGAGACTCAGAGACTCTGTAGCTACTTGCCTGCTATTCTATTGAAAATATTGATTAAAAAATTAATCCTCCTCCTAAAGTGATTTCACAGTTCAAAAGTAGATTCTTATGATATATGTTTCAGTAAAAAACAAACACAACTCTCACAGAGAGCAGAAAAGGAAAGCTCAAATTCAGCTGTCCAGTATTTCTACTGTTTCTCAGAAATCGGACATCTACTTGGCCAAACCAGATGCTATAACCTGTAGAGACACCACGTAATTTTGCAAAGCAGCTTACCAAATACAGATCTTCATGAGGTAAAGATATTGTGACCTCATGTCAAAGACCACCCAATCACAGACACCAGGTGCATAGAACAATCCAATTCATATATATGTCATTAAATCTATACAATTGAATTTATTTCTAGGATAGGAGGACAACATTTCCTTATACTCTGAAATCTCTGCTCTGGTTTGGCACAGGCATGACTGTGATCACAGATGACAAGGGGCAAATTGAGAAGACTAAGGAGGTAAAGACCTGCTTACAGCATTTACAACCAACCTTCTAAGAGACAGAAAATTAATTTGTAAATTCAGAGCACCCACGTGATGTTGCTTCAGATAGTGCAAACATCCCATACACAAACAAATTCTTAGTTGCATCTGATACCAGGAGAGGGAAGGAAGTTGGAAAAAGAAAGAACACTGCTGCAGTACCCTGGAGCCTCAAGAACAGCTTTAGCTGTGGGGTTGAAGAATGTCTCCTACTTGCAAAAGAAACTAGTTGGCTTTTTGATGATTCCAGTAACACTCATCTTTCACTATAGAGGAGGAAGACAGCTGGCAAAGATTTCACTGGCGTCATGAATTATGACAGGGTATCACTGCTAACCTCCTTAGGTCTCTCTGCTACTTGTTCTCAGAACATTATTTTTCTCTTCTTCACCAAAAACAGGAAAAAAAACCCCTCAGATTTATAAGTTACAGCCTCTCTGTACCTTGGTTTTAACCCTGTCCAATTCCTTTTGCAAGCGCAATTTGTCTTCCTCAAGGTCACTGCGATAGCGTGTAGTAACTTCAAGGGAAGCTTCTGACATAGACTGCTTTTTAAGAGCATCAGCAAGCTCCTGCTGTAGCTGTCTGACCAAAACCTAAAGAAACAGTTAGATAAACATGAGGAAAACCATGAAATTTGACTTTACTCCTTTAAACTGACTAGATTATACAATTCAGCCATTTACCAAAGTCTTCCTTAAATACAAGAGAAAAACAATGAACCGCAACAAAACAACATAGTTTGGTTCTATGCATATAACTTACACCTGGTGCATTTCAAAAATACAAAATCATTTTATGGATTGAAACATTTTAATGTTTCAGTTGGGACTGGAGCACCTCCCCTACACAGACAGGCTGAGGGAGCTGGTCTTGTTCAGCCTGGAGAAAAGAAGGTTCAGGGGGGACCTCACTGCAGGCTCCTAAAGGGAGCCTACAAACAGGAGGGGAATCAACTCTTTGAAAGGGTAGATAACTGCACGACAAGGGGAAATGGTTTTAAGTTGAGGGAGGGAAGATTGAGGTTGGATGGCGGGGGAAGTTCTTCACAGAGAGAGTGGTGATGTGCTGGAACAGGCTGCCCAGAGAGGTTGTGGATGCCCCATCCTTAGAGGTGTTCAAGGCCAGATTGGATGGGGCCCTGGGCAGCCTGGTCTAGTATTGGATGTGGAGGTTGGTGGCCCTACATGTGGCAGAGGGGGTTGGAGATCCATGGTCCTTGAGGTCTCTTCCAACCCTGGCCATTCGGTGATTCTGTTATTCCTTTTAATTGTATAGCTTACCTCTCTTTCTACTTTGTCAGTCTCATATTTAAAGACTTGTTCCCTTAAATCAGTACACTTGGTATTTAATTCCTTGTTTCTCTCTTCCATGAGGTAAACTTGCTTTTCAGTATCAGCTCTGAGTTTGTTGAAAATATCATTAAATCTGTCCTGGACATCATTCACAACCTTTTCTTTGATGATCCCCTTGTTCTGCAGATCTTCCAGCTGCTGACGGAGTAAGAGGTTTTCACTTTGGAGCTGAGCCAATCGTTCCTGCATAGATTCCTGCTTTATCATAAATTTGCTGACTTGATCTTTCTCAAGTTGCCGTGCACAGTCACTTTCTTTGGCCTGGCACTGGGCTTGATTTAAGTCTTTTTGCGTCATTTCTAAAAGCAGTGTTTTTTCTCGAAGTGTTTGTTTCAACTGGTGAAGCTCACTTTCTAGACAATTGGCTTTCATTTCCATCTTACTCAGCTGCTGAGACAAGCTCTTGTTGGTCTCTTGCGCATGAGAGAGCTCATGATGGAGCTTGTCTTGTAAACGAAGCCATTCATCACGTTCTTTCTGAAATGTTCGTTCAGCGTCACTTTTCAATGACTGATGACGTTCAAGATCTTGAACAGCAGCATTCAAGCGGGAACGGAATGATTCAATCTCTGTTTCCAGTCTGTCTTTGCTTTCTCTTGTCTGTTCAAGCTTAGAGCTTAGCATTGCAGATTCTGTCTTGAGTAAACTCAGCTGTCCATTGTACTGCAACACTGTTTGTGTTAAGGCTTCCTCATTCAGCTTAAGTTCCTTCAGAAGATCGTCATTTTTTTCTTTCAAAGACTCATTTTCCCCTAAATATTTTCCTTCATCCTCCTGGTGCCTAAGTTTTACTTGATCAAGTTCAAGTCTTAGTATAGCAATCTCTTCTTGCAGTAACTGATTTTTGTACAGCAGATCCTTTTCTCTGTCATTAGTGTCAGATTCCTGTGTGATAAAGGACATGAATGAATAGTCAGTTGGGAAATAAATTCTGGTTTAACCTGGCAGGCAGCTAGGCACCACACTCCCCACCACTAAGTGGGATGAGGGAGAGACTGGAAACAAAATAGAACTCATGGGTTGAGATAAAAATAATTTATGAAGCCAAAAGATGAAAAAAAATGGAAACAAGAAAGTGATGATAGTACAATAACCAATTAAAAAGCCAAGTAATAGGATCACAGTCTCAGCCAATTTCTTTCCTTGTTAGTCTCGAGTTTTCTGGATGTTTCACTGATAGAAACCTTAAAAATGATTATAGCAACCTATACAGTAAAGAACAGCAGATAGCTTAAGGAAGTGGGAACACAGCATCTTATTTTCCAGTGGCTTCCTGCTTCCACATGCAGTTCAGGTATATGTGGGATTGATGCTGCTATCCAGAATTTTTAAAGACAGCAGTAACAAAACTGGGTTATATTGATGAACTGTAGATAATCCACCAAAATGCACAAAATGTTATTTTTCTTATGATTCTAGAATGAGCACAGAGAAATATAACCAAATTAATTAGAAATGGAACTGCTTACCTCTGAATTTTTTCCTATAGTTTTTCTTGTCTCTTCTTCCAGTTCCTTCTGTCTCCACAGGTGGCTGTTCAAAATTCCTTCTTGTAGAGCTCTAGCACTCTTTTCCTGAGAGAGCTGTCTCTGTGTTTCATCACGCTCTTCTTCAATCTACAGTAATATAATTAAGCTTGTGAATCTTGAGCAAAATTAGCAATGCCTTCCTATTTCATTCTTCTTTGCATCCCTATTTTGTAGTAATTCTAGTAAGAGCTGTTTATCATAAAATCATAGAACGACCTGCATATCAATTTTCCATGTTTGCAAACAAATGTGTTTAGGTTTATCTGAATTGAAAGTTATAAGGATAGTGTGTGTCCGTTGCACAAATCAGCATTATAGAAGTTCTATACTTAATGAAATGAATCTCTCTCCATAACAAATGAAAAAAAAAAAAAACCCACCCCAAACTACTATTCTTGGAAATGTACACAGTTTAAGCAGAAAGCCAAGTTCTCTTTCTAACATACTACATATACACACTAAAAATAGAGATGAACACTCATATGCTTACAATCAAAGATCTGAAAACATCTATTCATCAATATTAACACTAACATTAAGAACTGCATAAATCAAATGAGTAACATTTCCAAAAGCACAATAATTACATTGTCTATACTCCACTGCAAGGTCCTAAGCCTCCATCTCTTCTACTAATATTTAGAAATGCTTCAGAACATAGGCCAATATATATTCAGTTTACCAAAATCTAGCAATACTGCTGTACAAAATGAGTTGCACAGGATTTCCAGAAATTATTAATGAAGTAAGACACAGAAGAGGACTGACCAGCGGAACAAACAGAGCAGGAGGTAAACTAATGCCAATCATGCCCTCATAAAATTCAGGCAGACTGAAAGAGGTGATGCTAACTACTTCCTGCTCCTGCCAGAACAACGTAGCCACTGAAGATCCCTAATGATCACTTTCATGTCTTCTTAATGTGTTTGCAAATGTAAGTTTTGCAAAGTTGAGGCTTAAAAACACAACAGAACAGACTGAATTTTTGAGGTATATTTGAAACTGCATGACAGGAATGCTGAAAAGTATGTCAAGGCCAGTGGAAAGATCCTCAAAACTGTATGTAAAAAATGTATGTAAAAAAAGAATTTATGCAGATTACGTACAGTAAAAACATCATCATCTCAATCAAATTAAATAAGGCATTAAACTTGTGATAAAAATAAAGTTGAGAGGTTTTCTGGATTCAATCCTGACTTTAAGATTGTCAGGCAAACAGTAACATTTAGGCCTAAATTTAAATCCATGTAAGTATACTTGAAAGAGCGCTATAAGCAGTAACTCTAATTTCCTCCTGAAAATGAAAAAAACAAACCACACACACACAGTTTTGTAGTAATTAGAAAAGATAACTCAAAGTGAGGTTTTGTCTGAAACACAAACCAAATTATAATTCTGAAAAATGAGAAAAGGAATCATGAACTTGTTTGTTCATGTTGGTTTGAGGACAATGGTCCTCAAAATGTACCAAGACGGTTATATAACGCCTCACTCACAAGCAAGCTTTGTTGAACATACTAGCATAAAATATCAATCAGAAAGAAGCAGAAAAACAGAAGCTAACAGGTTTAATATACCTGTTTCATGAGCTTTCTCAGTGTTATTAACTCCATTTCTAAATTCCTTGCACGTAACTCAAGTTGTTGTTTCTCCTCTGCCTCTCTACAGTATTGATCCTCTTTCTTCCTTAGTTGTTCTCCTATTTTTTCATATTGCATTTCAGCTCTAAGCCTCTTTTGCTCTTCTTGTTTCAAAGAAAATCTGGGATTTAAAAGAGAATATTTGAGGAATTAAAGCACTCACAAAAAAGTAAATATGCCACACCATGAACTTGCAGAAACAAATTAAACCATAAAAATGTCACATCTTTTCAAATACAGAAGTTTTGCTGCAATTTTAAACTTTTAAAATAACTCTAATTTCATTCCATTAGTGGTAAAAGACATTTTGTACATGAGCTGCACAAGGCTGACAAATAAGCCATTAAGTGATGTACAAAATTTATCATGTATTTTCAAGTTTATGTAGGTAAACATGAAGGAATAATGCACACATCTGTAATTCCTAAAAAAAATCCCAAAACTTCACATTACAGGTGCACACTTCATTCAAAATTAGTTCACTGTCTTACCAGATCAAAATACCATAAGCTTTTAATATAAAAAATATACTGTTTTTAATATGCTGAACATCATCTACATACTATGGATTCACTGTGACTGCAAGTAATACTAACAAAACAACACATCACTTGTCTAAGACAAATCCAAAACCTTTTAAGAACCCTTTCCAGGACTATAACAACTGCTTACCATCTGTGAAGTAACTTTTTTTTTTTTTTTTTTAAAATAAATTAAAGGATAAGGATAGTGTTCCAAAAAGGATTTAGAAATGTTAAGCTTAGTATGATTAAAAAACACAGTTACAGTTCTAAAACTCACTGGATTTACATGTGAGAGAAATAATATCAGCTTGATTTTCCATCTAACTGATAAAAACACCTTGGAGAATGTTAGGCTTTTTTTTTTAAATAACTGAAATAATTAGCAATAAGCATTGATATGGTTAAAACTGTCATTGTGTATCCACAATAAGTAAACAAGAAAGCAGTTTTGTATTTGCTTCTTATTTTGAATATTTTTCCAATATTTTTGTCAACAAATAAGAAAGTAACTACAAACATAAAGAAAGAGGTACCCCAAAAAATCTGCTTTACTAATTCTGGAAAATGAGTATCAGCAACCACTAATAAATAGCTCAAAAGATTGGCTGTAACATCAGTATTTAAATAGCTTATACTCAAGGAGAAAGCTTTACATATAATTGTTACTTTAGTTTCCTGAAAAGTACAGCTTTTACAAACATATAGCTGATTAGCTAACACTGTTTTGAGATTTTATATTGAAAGAAAAAAATAATTCCTTGTTTTTATAGATGTTTGGGAATTTTAAAAGATATTTAGAACCAAATTCAGGCCAAATTAGGAATGGCTTTGTCTTACTCTGTCTTACTTATAATCCCCTTCCATGTACTGTGAGACTGCTGGCGTATCTCCTTGAAGTCCATTTCCCTCAGCTTCTTCTCACAGAGAAAGTGCTCCATGCTCTGTGATCAGCCTGGAAGGCCTCTGCTGAACTCAGACATGTTGACCATGATCTCTTGTACAGGGAGGCCAAACGTTGGACCCAGTGCTCCAGATACAGACCAACAAGAGCTAAGTAGGGATGGATCCCTCCCTTCACCTTCTTGACTCTCTGCTCTTCTTAATGCAACCCAGGATGCTGTTGGCCTTCTCAGCTGCAAGATCATTCTGGATCATGTTGCTCTTAATCTCTGCCAAGGCCCCAAAAGGCTTCTCAGCAAAGCAGCTCACCAGCAAGAGCATTTTACTGTGTATCCTCACAAGGGGTTTCTCCATCCCATGTGCAGGGCTTTGAATTTGTTCTTAACGAATTTTATATAATGCCTGCTTGCCACCCCTCTGAAACAGTGTAAACAGTGACTGAAGACCACCTGCATGTAGCTCAGGAGTAGGAGGACAAGGAAACAATACCAAATTTGATCTTCAATCAAACACACCCAGTAAACTGTTTCAATTTGTGGTCTGAGGAGTTGCCATGATTCCTGATTTTATATAAAAACAGAAGGTACAAAGACAAAACCTGTGAAATACAACTCTTAAAAATGCTTTTAAGTCCCAATCCCTGGAGGTACTTAAGAGACACATGACTGTAGCACTAAGGGACATGGCTTAGTGGTGGGACTTGGCATGCTGTTGATGGCTGGACTACCAGCATCTTCTAAAACAGGACCAGGATAACAAACAATCAAAATGCAAGATTACTTACTTAAGGCTTCGGATATCACTTTTCAATTCCATTTCTTGGTGAGCCAATGTGGATTTCAAATCTTCAGTCTCTTCTGCTATTAACTGTGACTCCTCTTTTTCACTTCTCAACTTTCTGACTTCTTTCCAGAGAGCTGCATAGCGATTTTTTTCGCGATCTATTCTCTGTTCATATTCAAGAAGTATGTTTTGAATTTTCAGCAAAATAGCAGAATCTGTATGGAGACAAAAAGTATACAAAACTGCACATATGCATAAAAACTTTCCACTTTACAATCTATTTAATTCTTTGCTGAATTGGGTATAGGTGTCAAGGTTTTAGTCGTGGGGAAGTCTCTATAACAAAAACCATTATTTTATGGAGCATTACTTATTAAGGGGCATAAAGAGGAAGAAAAAAAAAGGACTGGTCTTTTTTTATTTTTATTACTACATTTGAATGCACTGGTCTGTACTTTACAAAAACTTTCTCTTCCAGTTCTGACTAGAGACACAGCTGGTAGGTAAGGCGTGTTTGTTGACAACACAGATAGACATCTGAGGTTAGGTGAGATAAATTGTGCATTCAGTGCAGGAGTCTGTACTCAAGTCTGTACTTCTAAGGGAGTAGGGTATGGGCAAGAGTCATTTTTGATCATAAATATTAGACCTAAATATGACACTAAGGAACTGTGAAGGTACACAAGGAAACAAGAGTTTTAGAAGAGGAACTTGTAACAGAAGACAAAGTGAGTTAGAGACTTACCTGTATGATCCACACTAAGCTGTTCTAACAGCAACATAGCTTCTTTGTAAGTTGAAGTTGGCAACTCAGCATCCTCTGTAGTTGTATCAGATGACTGTGTTAAATCAAGGTCATCAGTAACATCCATTTGCATGCTGACCTACAGACAACACAGTGTGTATACAAAACTATGTTATTACAGATCATTATAAATGCAGGAACAATTCATTTTCTCACTCACAGCCCATGAATTTGACTCAAATAGTACAAAGCTGCATATTAGCAGAAATCTTTGCATCTAATTGAACATGATGTAAAAGCTGTCACAGTTTAAGTGATTAAAAACCGATTAGAAAAAGTAATTTTACAGTACCTTGCCCTTTTCACTCCCTGTTTTTGCTGCAGGCCTGGAAAACAGAAATACATTTCAGTACTGGAATGCTTACACAACATGAACAACAAAAAATTGAAAGTGCTCTGAATACTTAATTTCAGAAGTGAATTAAACTGCAGTTTAATACAATAACTGTGTTATACATAGTCATGTAGTTGGAGGCAGAAAAAAACCAACAAAAACACCATACGTGTGCTAGAAGGCTGTTTTTTCTGCTTGATATTGTTAATTATACAACAGCCAAAGTTGAAAACCACCTCCAAAAAGGCTCTCAGGTCTCCCCAGAGCCTTCTCTTCTCCAGGCTGAAGAGTCCCAACTCTCTCAGCCTGTCCTCATAGGGGAGGTGTTTCATCCCTTGGATCATTTTTACGCCCTCCTCTGGATTCACTGTATAACATATCCACATCCCTTCTGGATCCACATCTGGATGCAGTACACTTGGTGAGGTCTCACCAGTGCAGAGTAAAGGGCAGGATCACCTCCCTTGATCTGCTGGCCATGCTGCTTTTTGATGCAGCCCAGAATATGGTTGGCTTTCTGGGCTGTGAGGGCACATTGCTGGCTCACGTCCAGCTTGCCATCCACCTGCACACCCTCAAGTCATTTTTGGCAGGAGAAAATCATTGTACGCATTCAGTTTGTAAAATTTATCTTTAGTTTTCAGGACAACTTTTGTAATCATTAAATGTATTTATCATATTCCTTATATTCAGTACCTTTCTTCAGCTTGGGATGTTTCACTGCAAGTGCTATCATCCGCTACTTGAATCTTCTGATTAGCCTTCTGCTTTGAAGACTGCCTTTTATTCTCATTTTTCTTCATACCTTTTGCATTCATAACAGATTTACTATATTGAACAGAAAGAAAAAAAAGTCATCAATTGAGTACATTATATAAAATAAAAAACACTCCATGAAAAAAAATCAAGACTAAAATGCCTGTTAAAACACAGGCTTGATTCCCAAGATCTGGGAAGATACTCAAGTAAGCTGGAACACCTCTCTCTCCCCATTAAAGGATGTACTTAGAGCACAGATTTTCCTGAAGAAGGTGCAGATAAAAATTCCTGCCAAGGGTAATGGAAAAGCATCTTTGCTTTCTTCTAACTTCTTAGAATTGTTTGGTAATATTATTGTTCCCTTTTTCTTGACAAAGACAGTCTGAGTTTAATGAAAACAATTCCATGAGGAACACTAATATCTCCTAGAAAAGGGAGAAAGTAAACTGAGTTCCTGCTTTTCTGTTCTGATTGGCTATTTATTAAGAAAATAACATTTTCTCAACCTCCAGCTAAGATTCTGAAGACACGACTAGTGTCAGTATTAAGGAAAAAATTCTCTGGGCAGCCTGGTCTGGTGGTTGGAGATTCTGCACATAACAGGGGGGTTGAAAGTAGATGATCATTGTGGTCCTTTTCAACCCAGGACATTCTATGATTCTACAGTTAAGACCTTTGTCTCCTCCAATGAAATAAACCTGAACCTCCATTGTGCACTTAGTTCTCAGAAAAAGATATTTTTTAAAAAGTTTGAGAAGTAGGAGACTACTCAGCATAGCTTTCAACACTGAGGAGAGTGCTTCAAATACAAGATAAAAAAAGCCCTAAAACTAAAACTCCTAAATATTACAAATAAAAATCGCAGAATGTTTTATTAGTTTACCCTTTTGTTGGCATTCTAGTTAATTTTGGTCTCTCCTCAGATGAAGAGTTCTGTGTGCGTTTTTCTTCTATCATTTTTTCATTCTCAAGTTTTTTCTCATTCTTCCTTAGAGCAAGCTCTTCTTTAACTGGTTGATTGTTAACACTGCCTGCTGGTGTATTTAATTTATCAAGATCGTCCTCTTTCTCCACTGCTTGCATTTTGAAATGTTTCTGCTTCTTTTTTTCCTTCTCAACCTATGAAGAGAAAATTAAGCTTCATACATTTTTCTGTTTCTAAAGGCAATGTAAGACCAAATAATATAAGCTTGACTTCTAAAATAATGTAAAATAAAAAAGAATTTTCACAAAAATTACTCTACAAAACGTACCAAGTCAACGAAAACACACTGAATTCACTCATGATCTGAAGTTCAACAAAAAAACCCCCAAGCCTTAGGAAAGAAACAATAATGGCATTACTGGTGCATTACTGATAAGAAATTAGACAGACTACACAACATTAGCTGTAGAAATAAAAAAATATGAGTAGATGCATGATGGAGTACTTCCTTAATGATGAGGAAAAAAAACCTCACAAGCATAAAGTTTCACAGCAATCAGGAATTTTAGTGAAAGGCAGTGAAGGCACGCCATGCACAAACCACAGCAAATGAAGAGATTAGTCAAGAGCCTGTTCAGAAGCTATTTTCATTCCTTGATTGAGAATCAAAACTGGTGTACTTGTATGTATTTGTTTTTATGGCAATGTGGTGATAACTACTTACACTGGAACTGACTGCCACCTATTGTTAAACTGAATCAATACATTTTGATTCCTCAAAACCTTCTGATTACATCATGGGGAAAAGTACAATTCACCACTGCTCTCCTTATTTATGAGTAATGTACTTCCCTTAAAACAAAAAAAAGAAAAACAATTTCCACAAAGCATGATCAATAGCTAACATGAACAGGACCATTGATATGGAGAAAGACTAAGGAATAAGGAGCAGCAGGTGAACTTCTACCTCTTTTTGTAGCTGTACCTTCTCTTTCTCCAAAGCCAGGAATACCATTTGCAGCATTCCTACCTTACTCTTAAATCTTTCCATATCTTGTTTTAATTCTTCATCCAGATTCCTTTTCAGCATGCCACAAGGTTGCTGATCATGTGGAATAAGATTTTCAATTTCTGCTTCTCCTATTTCCTTGTTTTTGATAAGGCAGTCTCTGGAAACACTGTCACTAAGACAGACATCCTTACCAAATTTCTTCTCTCTGATAAAACCCAGTGTACTTTCATCATTTGTGGAAATAGGTCTTATTTTAGGAAGAATATTAGAAATGTCATCCAAAATATTTGTTTTTAAACAATGTCTCGGGGAATACTCAGGACTTCCCTCTACATTCCTTCCAATCCCATTCTCATTTTCTTCCATTTCCTCTCCTCTTGCTAGAGGTACTTTTGTATTATCTGTGTAATTAGTGCAGTCTTCTTCGTCTGTACTCCAGGTATTTTCCATGTTTGCATTTAAGTTACTGTGATCAGGAAGGACACCGAGACTCTGAACTACAATTTCCACTTCGGGTTCCTTTAGGTCTACGTTAAGTTTCATATCTCCAGATTCACCTTTACTTTCTAACTTATTATTTGATTCTGTCACACAAGATGAAACACGAAAACTCTTCAATTCTTCATTGAAGTCATCTTCTGCCACTTCTGCCACAAGGGATGTAGTTTCCTCAGATTCATTAATTTCACCAAACAGCTGCTTCAGCTCTGCTGTGATGTTTTTAAAATTTGTTTTCAATTCCCTTTTCTCTTTTTCAACCCACATTCTTTCATATCTTTCTTCCCACGGCTTTAGACTTAACTGCTTGACAGCACTGTGGGATTCCTCATTTTCTGCTAGGGCTTCCTGATGAGAAATTTCTGCTTTGTCAGTCTGTATTTCATATGCTGGGTTTTCTATCAAGTTGGTAGTTTCTAAAACATATTTATCCTTAAGTAAGCAGGTAAAGACAGAAAAATTACCAAGAAAAAGGAAATTATGGTTAAGCCATGTAATTTACATTGCAAACTCATTCTATCATGCAACAAAAAACAAAGGTACCACCTTATTTCTTTTTTCCTCAAAATGAAAGGATCTAGTTTAGAAACAATAGTTTTTCTGCCATTAGATTTCTCCAAAGACGAGGATTGCTTTAGCCAATTACAGAGAACAGGCAGGCTAAAAGGTGTCACTATGCAGTTCATGTTTTAGTACTTAAAAAATAAAAATTAAAAAAAAAAAAAAAAAAAAAAAAAAAAAAAAATCAAAAGAAACCAACAATCAAGAACAACACAAAACACAACTGCCCAAATTTTCCCATCCTCCATCACTTTCTACTGACTGGCACTTTACAATCCCCTGCTAGTTGAGTTAACACAGTGTTAGTGATCATAACGAGCTTTTTACTATCCACCACAAGGGATTGATTACATTACAATCATTTATGCTCCCCAGAGTCAAAATTATTAAATTACATTCCAAGCTCCCAAGACAAACATTTACTAGGAAAACCTGTTCACTGCTGCCCTCAGCCCAAAATCATGAACCAAGACATCTATCAAAACTACCGAGCCTCCTCATATCTCTGGCTCCTCTCTGGTGCTGACTGCTTGTACTGTGTGCCTCAGTCCCTGCAACATTATCCTTGGTTTGTGTTCCCTTCTGAATAAGACCTGCCACCTTGGCGTCCCAAGGGACCACAACCACTGATCTTCTTACTCTGGTTATACAGGCCCTTTTCTCCTTCCACATCTTAACTCCACAAAAATCTTTCACAATGCAGAGGAGTATCTCAGTCACCACCTCTCTCAGCCACTCCACTCCCAAGCTCCATTCACTCTGCACATCTGCTATCACCTTCCAACACTTAAGTCCTGTTCTCTATCTGCTGAAATTAATCACATCCCTCTTCTATGGTGCCTTGGATGTATAATGGATATTATTTCTTACTCCACTGTCCCTTGAGGTATTACAGAAGACGCCACACGCTCACTGGAGACCCCTACCCAGTCCTGTATGCCCAGTACAAACAGGATACCTGGTTTATATTCCTTTACAATGGCCTCCAAAAAATATATTTTCAAACACTTATTAACTTGATCAGACAAGGATATATTTTGCAGAGGCAGAGAATGCATTGACAGATCATCATATTTCAAGTTTTTGCTTAATCTTTCTCTTACAAAGAGGAAAATCTGGCATGTTTTGTCAAATAAATAATCACACGATAGAAAAATCTTGCTCCTAATTGAATATGTATTTTGCATAGGAAAAAAACCCCCACCACATGACTGCACTTTTTATCAGCATTGCACGTAAGGAAAAACAGAGGTCAGTGTTTAAGCAAACCAGCTGGAAACACAGCAGGACAAAATGTCAAGTATCCATCACAACGGCAAGCATTTTACACACCATAAGAAGACAGTATCTAACTTCAAATGATACAAACTTCATGTACAAGACTCTTTTCTCAGAACCATTTACTGACTGGTAAGCTTTCTTTTACATTAACACATAATACAGTTCACCAATTCAGATATAATATTTGCTTTCACATACCTGCCTTCCACAGTTTTCAATGGCATCCTTGACCATCTCTTTTTCAGCTGATGACACAAGAAAGATATGTTCTGAGCACTCACCTACAGTGAAGAAATTCCTTCTTTATAATGAACATGACTTATTACGATTTATTTATACCTACAGTACATTCTGAGTCGTTACATTTATGAGAAAATAACACAAACTAACACAATCTCTCAAGTGTATGATTTATGACTTGAATATAACACAGTTTAAAGATGCATCTCTGTGAACTACCCTCTCTCAAGGCATTTTCCCTTTCACGCACAAGTTTGATAAAAATCAGTACAAGAGGTCACAAATACACCTTTAATGATCTCAAATGGTTTATGTATATGTAGAAATATATTTATATACAATGACACACTGTATGCTATACTGTAACTGGCTAGATTCCTCTAGCTATTTTCACTGCTCCTTATTTTGTATGAAGAAGAGTCTCATTTAACCCTTTTAGAGTTAGAAATACATGTACCACAGGAGTCACAATGCTCTGCAGAAGAAATTCAGCTTGCTGAAACCCAAACCCAAAAGTCAGAGAAACTTTCACATATACTTCTTAATACCTGATCTTCAAGATTACACATAGATGGAGACAAAAAAAAAAAAACAGACAAGGAAGGATTAACAGAAAATACATGAAACGCTATACTGATATAATTTGAGCTATGAGAAGATTGATTTTCCTACCCAACTTTACAATGTTATAACATCCTGGACCATTATTGGACTACATTTCACATTACTGCATAAAACAGACAAAACTAAGACTCACAGAATCATAAAGATTGGAAAAGACCTCCGAGATCATGGATAAATGAGGTTGCCAAAAATCACTATCCACCATATTTAAAGAGTTGTGGCAGTCAGGTGAAACCCTCAGTGACCATAAAAAGGGAAACATCACACTTGTTTTTAAAAAGGGTAAAAAAGGAGGTACTTCCCAGGATCCAACCAACCATGGAGTGACTGCAGTGACAGATTAAGAAACAGCAACTGATGTTAGCTACCTTGATTTAAGACTTCTTGCATGGGCTCAAATAACATTCTTGTCTCTCTAAATTGGAGAAATATGATGGATGGATTGTTTAGTACATAAGGAAGTGGTGCCAAGTGGTGTAGCTGATATGTTAGTGAAAAGAGATGACATTCAGAAGGACAATGACAGCCTAGAGAAACAGGCCTCATGACGTTCAACAAGGCCAAGTGCAAAGTCCTGCACCTGCATTGGGCAATCATCAGCTCAGACTGGGCAATGAACAGACAGAGAGCAGTCCTGTGGAAAAGGACTTGGGGATAATGCTGGATGAAAACTTAGATACAAGCTGCCAATGCATGCTTGCAGTCCAGAAAGCCAATTGCACCCGGGGCCACAAAAGAGGCACTGCATGGCCAGCAGGCCAACAGAGATGACTGTCCCCTCCCTACTCCACTCTTCCAAAACCCTACCAGGAGTACTGAGTTCAGCTCTGGGGCTCCCAGCACAAAAGTCTCCGGTTAGAGCAGGTCCAGAGGAGGGTCTCAAAGAATAATTTGAGAACTGGAACACTTTTCCTATGAAGAAAAGCTGACAGTGTTGGAAAATAAAAGACTTTACACAGACCATATTATGGCCTTTCAATAATTAATGGGGCTTATAAGAAAGATGAAGGAAGACTTTTTACTATGGCCGTAGTGATAGTGCAAAGAGTAACAGTTTTAAACTGAAAGACAGTTTAGATAAGGAATAAATTCTTGATGAGGGTGGCAAGGCACTGGAACATGTTACCCACAGCAGCGAGGTTGGAACTAAGTGATCTTTAAAAGTCCTTTCCAGTCCAATTCTATAATTCTATGATTCTAACAATCCTTACTGCATCTTACAGAAATACTATCACTGCAGAAGAGAACCTCCTTTTCTTTATGCATTGCAAATACACACACACACACACACAAACACTTTTTCAGGAGGCAAGTTTAACCTCTATCGTTGTCAAAAGAAACAGTACCTTTTTTCCTAAGACAAGGATGTCAAACAGCTTGGAACAATTTCCATTCCATACTTAGAAGTTGTAATAGTTTTTTGAATTTTTTCTAATCATCTACTTCATATGCTTGCTTATATAGGTTTTCACCTGATTTGTATTTTCAGGGGCTCATTGTAGAAATTCTAAGACCTGAATAGGGAACTGTTTTGCATCTTGCTAACAAACACTTAAATTCATACACATCAGAATGAAGAAACTAAAAACCCATTAAGGTTATATATCCTCTCTCCCATATATATATATATATATATATATATATAGTGTATGATCTAGCTGCTTCACTTTTATCCTTATTTCCCAACAAAAAGGAATTCCTGTCAACGTACTTTCACTCATTACCTCCCACTTAAACTTTCTTCCCTACATTCTTCCCCTAGCTCTAAATTCAGTGGTCAGTTTCACCAAAACGAGAGAATATATACTACATGTTTTAAAACAACTGTCAGAGAGGTAGAGAAAAGTCAGGTAAATAATCACTCATGCTAAGTGCAGCATAAGCCTGGCAATCACTCTTACTGTCCCACCTGCAGTTCCTGGACAGCTTAGTTTGCAGATCCCTTGCCTGGAACCAGACATAGGACATACTTCCTATTGCTCCTCTAGAAACTGGTATATTCAGAAACAGGAAGAAAAGTAAATTTGAAGACTTCCTGACAAGGGGTGATGATAGCAGATGGAAGAAGCTTATGCTGTAGAAAGGTTTTTACAAGCACTGAATAGAGGACTAGAGGAAAAAGCACTCACAGATGGAGGCATATTTCATTAAATCTTATGCTGAAATAACATAGCAAACATTAATAGTAGGAATTTACAAGTATAATGTGTGTGTCCACAAAGGAACATGACAAAAAAAACCTTTTAAAAATACCTTCAATATTGTCTACATCTTCTAAACTCAATTCCTCCTGTAGATCTGCAAAACAAATGAATCAAATGCTTAGTTAAATGTGCTTCTCCAGAAAGATTCTGAAGTTAAACTCGGAATACCAAAGTCACCATTACCTGATTTCCTCCTTTCTTTTTTTGAAGGTGTTTCATTCCTCTCTAAAACTGCAGAAACCTTCAACTATGAAAGACAATCCAGTGAACAAAAGAAGATAAATTCAAAGTAACTACATATTCTTTAGCAAGCAGGACAAGTAGACTGAAATGAAAATCATTTACCTGCAAATCACCGGATTTCTCTGAAAAGCCTGCAGGTGAAAAATGAAAGCGCTATTTTATTTAATTGAAGATACCTTTTACTCTGTACAACATCAGTAGGTTCTGCAGTTGTTGGCTGGATACTTCATTGAGAGTGCAACACCTAATATTCAATTATCTTATCACAGAGAATTCACAGCAGTATGCAAGAAATGCAGAGTAATTCCCATCATGCATCTTTTATTAAAAATGTTAAATCACAGAATGACAATTCCTGTGAAGCATGAAGTCATGCCTGTTAACAAAACAAGGTTAAAATATTTTATTCTTTTTGGAAGCTGAATTCTGCTTTCTAAAAGGATTAATTAGTGCAGAAAGCTCTATGAACAATCATAAAAGAATCCAGCAGCACCAGGACTACTTCTATCCCACTAGAGCTCAATGTTGAGGCTGCTTTCTCATTAACAGCTTTACAGAGAGCAAGGGTACAGACACAAAAATCTCATACAAATGTCATTCAATGAGGTAAAACTAAGCTGGTTCTCAACTGATCACTCTGGTTTAGCTTGCAGGGAAATAAATGATACAAATGTTGTTTGGTTGTAATGCACATGTGCATTATTCCAAATATTTTTGAAGTTTTGTGTCCAATTTTATTTCCGAACTCACACAACCTACTGCCCATGTATTTCTTGAATTCTGTGCTGCAGTCATCTTATAGTTTGAGTCCTCTGAAACAAGTATAGAAAATGCTTCTAGGAATGGTTCCACAGAAGAAGTCACACATTAAAAAAATATTAATAAAAAACCACCAAGATTTGATTTTAGTACACATAGTGTACTGAAGTAACATGGAAATACCTTAGAAAGTTATCACAATCAGCTCTTCCCCCTTTCCATATTGATTTCAAACTTAACAGAATCATATGAAGCAGACTTCCATGACAGTAAGTTGATTTACAGCTCCCAGAAGCTTGAAAAAAAGAACTGGTTCCATCTTACTAAGCTGAATTTGGATTAGCCTTTTTGGTCATTATACCCATACTATAGGCTGGATTTCCAAATCATTTTCAAAAAGATAAAAGCTTTATTCCAATAGCGAAACTCCCCTTCTCAATCAGGATGGTCACAAGGCAAATGCCACAACCTGCAGGCAGAAACCATCAGCAACAAAACCTAAATTTGTCCTCACATTTTAGTTCCTACTCAAAGCACAACAGAAACCTATAAAAAATAAAGCTATGGAAAAAAGAAAAAAAAAAAAAAGCTTAACCAGATGATATTTTTCTTCTGCTGATTATCCAGGAATGACTGAATCCTCAAACAGGTCAATCTTAAACTAGATACCACTCTTACCACATTAAGCAACAAGTTAAAGCAAAAAAAAACAAAACACCAAATAACATGCATGTCCAAAAAAACACACATAACGAACACAAGAACTTCCTTGACTAATCAAACTGGCCAGCAAGTGAAGAGTTAGCTGGTGTTAATTAACAATAGCCAAGCACTTCTTCATTGCTGTAGCACATAACCACAGCACAACAGGGCTCCTAAGGCGAACACTGGAAAAAGTTCACTTGTCTGTAAACAGAGACAAATCCAATCAATGAGAAAGTTACCATTGTTGTGCTTCCTTGAAACACTCTGCAAGCATATTCCGCGTTCAACAGCAGGTGGGAGCACCACAACAGGTGATACTTTCCCTGGACTTCCAGAATACATCTGCACAATAAAGAACAGATGCATGAGAACTAGTACAATTTTTTTTTTTTTTAATCAATTGTATGAAAGCTTTATGTATCTCTAATAAAAGGGCAAAAAAATCCTCACAACTCATCTGGAACTATTCTGTAATGTTGATAAAGGCTGGCAAACCGGATAGCCACAAAAGAAATTAACACGGGAAATCAAGATGTTGATTGCAG
>NW_024884697.1:22482484-22623182 GCF_019232065.1 Centrocercus urophasianus | reverse complement strand
CCCAACAAGGTTTCTAAAGGCCTTCAAGTTTTCACTGGGAATCCACATGATGCAACAGCAATGCCTCACGTTCTAAACTTCATCCCTGGTTATGCAAAGCCCCTGAGAAGCACTTCCTTGTGGCAGTCTAATTCCACTTTCATCTGTGTTATTCAGAAGTCATTCCTTCTTTCTGCCTACTTAGCTCACAGTTTCACTAGCTTCCTGCCCTCAATTGCATTCAAAACTTCCTTTCCTTTCCTAAGTTGCAGTCATTACCCCCATGAATTCTACTAAATGGCAGCAACTTTTAACAGAAATTATCCATTCTCTCAGTTTTATGTAATAGAAAGTCCACAGATTCCAGACAGAATGAAGTTTCATGTCTTTCTCCTTCAAAAACTCAGCAATCACCCACTGAAAATATTGAAAATAATGTCTGATACTACTCTTAAATTTCAGAAATGACTTTGGCTACAATTAAGATATCTTTAGTATCAAAATATGATGATAGAAATGTAGATACATGGTAAGCATTAACAGGAATACAGTTTACTGTTACTTACTCTTATTACCCTTCATAAACCCTTGCAATTGAATCATCCCTCCACACTTACTTCTGTGCTTGAGGAAAATGCTGTACTTAGATTTTCCGTACATCGACCTAGACGCAGGTTTTCACTTTCTTGTTTCTGTGCTTTATGCAATTTAATATCTACTTGTTTATACTGCTCTTCTTCAGTATCTTCATCATCCGTGACAGAGCTTAGTATTTGATTTTCAAGCTTTATAATTCCCCTTGTTGATGAAGAACTACTAATACTTTTGAGGACATCGCTGAAACTTAACTTCTCCTGAAGATCACCACCAATTTTTGAGAGGGGCTGAGGTATGCCTTTTTTCAAGACTGTCATTTCAGAGTCTGCTGAAGAGGAGGCTGTATTTCTGTGAAATATCTTCTGCATTATGCTTTTCTTCTTGCAGCTTTCTTGTTTATCTTGCAAATTATTTACATTTTGAATAATAGGTTGTTTTGGTGCTGACTCGTAAGATACTTCATTATTCATTCGCTTTGGAGACATGGCTGTTATATTCTCTTGCACATCTATAAAAGACACAGGACTGTCAACAGATCCCTCCATCTTTTCATCGATTTTTTTACATATTTCCTGATAATCAGTGGAGACACTTCCAGCTTCACACTGTGCATCCCCTTCATTCTTAACACTACTAAGATACCCCAATTTTTGATTAATTTCTTCTTTAGGTTCTATTTTACCTATCTGCTCCTCTTCCATTACGTCATTAGATTGAGTTTCTTCATCTTCCAGATCTCCTTCCTCCTTTTCATCTTGAGTAAGATCTTCTTCTTCTTCTTCTTCACACTCCTCATCGTCATCTCCATCATCATTTTCATCTTCCTCCTCTTCCTCCTCTTCTTCCAATTCATCTTCCTCAAGGCTGCTTGAATCTGAGACATCTTCATTCAACAACTTTCCACATTTTCCTCTGTTCAGGTTTGCATCTGTTGGTTTTTTTTGTGTAAGGCTTTTCTTCTGTGACTTAGGACTTTTAATTCTAGAACCATCACCACCACCTTAAAGCATGAGAAAAGGAAAAAGGAATATGAATCAAATGGGTTATATAAATAGCAACAGGCATTTTATCCATTTAAAACAAAGGAGAGGAGTCATCTGGGACTGTATGGAAAAGCCAGGTAATGGCAGAATAGGGGAAGGACAGATAAGACACAAAGGCTTAGGAGGGGACTCAGTATCTTCATTTTTATCATCTGACTTATTTTACACTGAAATGACCACGTGCTCTGTTCTTGTAACACTATTTTCCTCAATTACTGTAGCCAAGTGAAAAACAAACACAAACAAACAAAACCCAGATGAGATTACTTAGCAAGCTTACTTTTGTATGCCACTGTATCATGAAGTCTTTTCCAAATAACTTACCTACATTGCTGAACTTCTGGGAAACATTCAATAACATTGTCAAGTTTGGCTTCTGTGGCTTCTGTAAATAAAAGTACATTTAAAAAGAATTATTTGATCTATTTTTGTTTGTTTGTTTTTAAACACATCCCTTACTTACATCAAATCTTGAACAGTAAATACAACCAGGCTGTCCCCTTTTGAGAGGACTTAGGTGCTTGCTAGATCCTTCAATTTTAATTACACAAACATTCCTCTTGCGTACAAGTCAGTGACTATTCACAACTATCTGTAGATGCATAACAATTATAAAAAAAAAAAGTTTTTTAATCCATAGGTAAAATACAACTACACTTGGGATTGTAGAGTCTGGCTGCCTACTTGTAAATGTCCACAACTCAAATATCTATTAAAGTTCCTAAATTAGTTAATACAACTCCACCTAGTGTAAGATCTGCAAACATCAAAATAAGGCTAGAAATATGCATTAATTCCCCTTAAATCAGTGCAAGAAAATGGAACAATGTTTAAAGTACACATCTTTGCGTCTCCAACATTACAGAGCATGCTGAGCTACCAAACTAAAATTCCTAACCACTGCAGAATCCCAGTGCAACATACTAAATACTCCAGACATCACTAAAAAAATTGGCAATCCTTCAGAACATTCATAAAAACAGTAGGATAAGCACATGGAACTTATAAAGAGTAAAATCCAACTATTCAAAAAACGAAGAAAATCATGCAGTGTGAGATTATATACAAGCATGGAATGCCATCTCACAGAAGAAGGAAAAAAGAAAAAATACTTATTTGAATAACTCAAGCAACCTAGTGAGGAAGGAAAGCAAACCAGGCAACGAACAATTTCACTAGATTTTGATAAATAAATGTTCTTTCTCATTATCAGTTAGAATTCTATCACATAAATTAGGGGAAACAATAGCAAAGTTAGAAAGAAAACAGAATAGGTTATTTACTAACTCATCAACTCCAAGGATTTGCAAATCTCAACTGAATGAACAACTAATACAACGTGGTAGTTCATCTTAATATCTACTGCATGTTCTGCCAAAGCTGCAAGTTTTTAGGAAAAACTCATAGCAGAAGAAATGTTGGCAAATGACTCCTTTTAGGACAATAAAGAATGAATTGGCTGGAAAAGCAGCTTCTTTCTATCAGAGAAAATTACCTTCAAATCACTTATTTTACACAACCATTCTCTTATAAAGGCACCGTACCTTGGGTGTAAAATCCAGTTCTTCTTCCTCAGAAGTATGCCAAGTGTCATTACTGCCCTCTTTTTCAGAACTTCAAAAACAAAGCAAAATAAATACTGGTTCTCTCAAATAATTCCTCAAGTAAGTGTTTGGTATTTTTAAAAGCCTCACCTTATTGAGTCTCCATGGGAAAAGTCATCTATTGCTGTTCAAATATAAGTAATTGTAAGTAAGTATTTGTGCATCACAAGACATGTTTGGTATTTAAAATACTACTGTGCAGAATACCTTTCCTCAATTCTCCTGTTCTTGGTGTCTGTTTAGAAGACTGCTGCATTCCTACATCCATTAAGGGAAAGGCATGGAAAGGACAGATGAAAGAATGAGATCAGAATACATGCAGAGTCTCAGAAGTTTGGAAAAAACAAAAAGCATACAGACAAAGCTACAGCACTGGGAGAATACACTGTGACTATGACATGCATTTGCGTGCAAATATACATCTGTGTTTCAAATGAGAAGCTGTGGAACACTATCCCTACATCAAATTCTTTCACAACAAAGCTGTTACATTTCCCTGGAGCAGAAGGTTGTCCTAATTCTATTGATTTTATCACATATACACACAATGATGTGGAAAAACGGCTACTGCCAGAAACATAAGCTTAAGAAACAGTTAAACAGTTTCTCATTCCTTCTGGCTTTTCTCCATTTCCTAAAGAGGGAATATAGGAAAAGTTTCATCTGACCTCAGGATATATAAATCACACAGGAGTGCTGATTCACTTCTGTAAGAGCTTTATAATGCTGAGACAATTTCTCTAGTGACTTGGGGAAACACTGAAGGAACAATGCTCTACTGTGTGCTGCAGTGATTAAAAATACTGTCACTGTAGACATACTAGAAATAAGAATTGCACAGCTATTATTTTTCTCAAAAATAAATTCCTACTTAAAATCTAAGAGGTTGGTCATTCAGTATGTTCTGGAAGCCAGTTTGTGATTAATACAAAGGTTCATGTTCTGACATCCAAATAATCATGAGCAAACTTGTTAAAAAATGCTGACCTGTTCAAAATTCTTCACAATCTTCTCTTCTAATTACAAAGTACAGAAGTAGCAGAAAGAATAAGGTCAAAATTTTAAATTGCAGAAAAATAACAGAGAAAAGCTAAAGAGAAGAAAAAGGGAAAGGGAAAAGAATTCCAAAGTGGGTATTTCTCTGGTCTCTGTCTCAGCATCCTGGCTTCCCCTCTAAAGGCCACTTTGAAGACTGTTACTGTGGTGTATTAAAATGACTCTCGTGATGCAGGGTGTGAATGCAAGCCAGAGACTGCAGAGTTAATTGCAATACTGTTTCTACTACACTACTAAACTTTCTCTCTGTGCCCTCCCACTCCTCTGCTGGTGTCATCTTTAAGAGAATGAGCACAAGGGGAATCATAGAATGGTTTAGGTTGGAAAGGATCTTTAAGATCACCTAGTTCCAACCCCTGCTATAAGCAGGGTCACCTCCCTCTAGACCAGGTTGCTCAAAGCGCCATCCAGACTGGCCTTGAATGCTTCCAGGGAGGGAGCATTCACAACCTTTCTGGGCAACCTGTGCCAGTATCTCACCACCCTCACAGTAAAAAATTTCTAGTCTAAATCTACCCTATTCTCAGAAGAAGGATCCTTCAAGTCATGTATTTTAAAATAACCCAGGCCTGCTAGTCCTTACAATGGGGTACCAGAGCAACTGTCTACATGCACAGAAGGTAGCAACTGAGTGCAATTTGGGTGAAAACAGTATTTCAATGATTAAACCAACTGTATCAAGCCCCACTGAAAAACAAGAAAACAGAACTTCAAAACCTTCTAGTACGTCTACAGTTACAGTATTTTTAGCCACTGCAGCACATACCAGTGTACAGTTCCTTCAGTGTTTCCCCAAAATCTACGAAGAAACTTTTCCAACCGCTGTGTAGTTCAAAGCAACTGCTCTTAAGTCAAAGGCAATATCTAAGTATCTAAAATCTATTCTTCCATCTCTGATAAGTCCGGGAAGAAAAAAATATGCCATGTATTCTTTGTTCATATTTTTCAATGCTTTATAATAAAGAAGGAATGAATTGTGTTTGAACAGTCTGCTGCCCATCTGATACGTGATTCTGACATAACAAAATTCCTTAAAAATAAGGAATGAACAAATCCTCCTACGTTAGAGCCTGAAATGTAAATTGCAAGGCAAACAATTTCATTCATATTAAGTAGCAATTTTCTAAGATTCCCTTAGGGCAATGTTAGCTTATAATCACTGCCTGGATTTTCCAAATTCATTCTTTCTTTTAATTACAAGGCAGTGAGAAAATGTAACAGCTTTCCGGATCACAAAGTCCTTTTCTTTTTCTTAAATAAAACTAACTGAAGTTGAAGAAATTTTTTTTTAGAAATCTAACCATGTTCAAGAAGATACACTATGCATAAACACTACACTATTAATGCTAATGAAGTTACCTTTCCAGGATAATTTTTGTTAATGTCCCACAGCATAAACAAAAGCAATTGTAACTGAAAGTGAGAAATTATATGACTCTAAAAGGAGGTTAGTACAGATGAAACTAAACAAAATGACAGAAATCCAGTAATCAACAAAACATGCATCTTCTTGCAATTAATCTGCTGCTTCACTGCTATAGAAGACAAAACTATTTGGGATGAAACTACAGCTTTTATAATTGGATTCTTCTGAATAACAATCTGAATGAGCATCTCTAAGTAAAATTGCACACCCAAAAAACAAGGCCAGTTTGTTCTAACCTAGTTTGTTCCTTGTCTTCTCCCCTCCCCCTTGCTAAAAGGAAAACTTAAATAAAGGGGCAACTTGGTGGGCTGAAGGTGACAAGTGTATGAGCAGATGGATGTAATGCACACAAGTCACAACTGTCCTCAAAGCCTGTTGAGATGCACTGCAAAGTAGCAGCAAGCAAGCACATTCATAGCACTTCTTGTGACAGTCCACCTGGTGCTTCCACTGAAGTCCATACTGAGCACAGTAAACTTAAAAGATACAAACCAACTTAAGGAAGAGGCCAGCATAATTTTTCCCATTAGCTCTACCACAGTTAGGTATCCT
The DNA here is from genome assembly GCF_019232065.1 of Centrocercus urophasianus. Lineage (NCBI taxonomy): Eukaryota > Metazoa > Chordata > Aves > Galliformes > Phasianidae > Centrocercus > Centrocercus urophasianus. The sequence goes on along the minus strand of NW_024884697.1, from coordinate 22,616,925 downwards.
ACCTTCTCTGTTCACAGCAGGTGCACCCAATGTAAAGCCAGCAGCTCCTGCCTTGTGAGGAGTCATCGGCACTCGGGTGCCTCGGGAAGCACCTGCAGAAGCTTTCCCTGTGTTCTCCCAGTCTGCATATTCTGCCAGTTGTTTACTAAGACTGTAGATAGAAAAAGAAGAAACGCATTTGGGAAAATAATCCCTTAGCTGTATACAACACTTAATGGAATAAGAAGAGCCTCATCTTATCCATCCTAGACATACCCATAGCCAAAACAATTTGTATATTCACTAAGGGTAACATACTCTATTTATTGCATGACTGTAACATACTCAAATACTCCACACACATCTATTCTTCAGATGTACCTCCAGATCTATGAAGTTATTAAGTTAAGGGTACTGCCTGGCACCCTCTTGCAGTCCAGTTTTTACAAATACAAGCACTCTTATGAATGAACACCCACAGGTAAAATGCTTATACGTTGCACTAGTAAAACTGCTTAGTAATTTAATAAAAGAGATAACAGCTAGATCTCCTCTGAAACAAAACGTAGGTGGCTCCTGGTCAGTGAAATTGAAGACAGTAATAACAATGGTTCTGTTTTGAGAGAGTTTACAAACATTTCAGTTTTTCAAGTTGAACCTCTGTGTCTGTGGGCTACATTTTAATAGCATATGCTAGGTATACTAGGCAGACATGAGCTTAGCAACAAACACTTAAAATCTTACGGAGAATTTTGAGCAGAAGCTTTCATCAACTTTCAAATTGACACCAGACACACAGACTGTGTACATGAGAAGATGCCAATGAACACATCTTCAAGATAGGTCTCAACATACCATTAAATCTTAGTGCTGTTATCAAAAAGGTCAAAACTGAACACTGATAACTGAAAACCTGGCAATAAACTTAAAAGTTTACCTAGCATATCCATGAATAATAGCATAATCCTCAGCTGTCCATCCATTAGTGTCTTTATGGGAAAGATCAGCACCATAGTGAAGAAGGATTTTTACCAACTTAAGCTCCCCACCGGACGCAGCAGTCATAAGTGGGGTTCTGCAGCATCCAAAATAGAAGACAAAATATACAATTTTAGTCAGACATCGTAATTATTTTAATTCCCATTTGCTCACTCAAAGGAAAATAAAATCACTTTATGAACAGAAGCAGCAGCTTATACATTAACAACACTTGCATACAAACTACACGTCAATTTGAAAAACTCTCTATGGCATAGCAGTAAGGTTGCTGGCACAGTGGGAACTTCCCTGACACAGTGGCTACAATAAACAATGTTTTCTTGCAGTTCTCAATGCAGACAACATGCAATAATGAATTACACAAGCTAAGCTGAGACCTGCAAAAACTCTTCTCCGTGTCTTTCTACTGCAATGCGCATTCCCATCCCTCTCATCAGTCTAAACTGAAGACAAGTAAGATAACCTGCAGAGTTTAGACCATCTCCTCACCTCTCACACAGATCTCGAGCACGAACATCAGCTCCTTTTTTAAGGAGGAGCTCTACCATCTCATCACGATGTTCAGAGATAGCGAGAGTAAGGGGAGTACATCCATCCTGAAAGGACAGAAATAATTCAAGTTAAAAATAAAACGAAACAAACAAAAAATCTTCAATAAAAATATCAATGCACCTTTTTGAAAGAACATTTTTTTCCCACAACACATCTCAAAATGTACCTTATTCTGAGCATCAATACGGGCACTGTGCTCAATTAACATCCCTGCTAGAAATGTGTTAGGAGCTACAGCAGCCAGGTGAAGGGCAGTGTTGCCGCTAGCATCTGCCAGGTTTGGATCAGCACCGTGCTCTAGCAGGATTACTGCACATTTTTCTTGCTGGCATTGCACTGCCTGGAAACAACACACACAAAAAAAGGTAAAATTTCCAGCAGTCATACTTCACTGTGTCACAGCTACTACAACTTCCCACTCCTGGAATATAAAAGCATCTTCCGAGATAAGCTAGCATACACCTAGCCCACATCAATTATAGCTTGCATGTTTCTACACAGACTTTTGTAAAGAATCTAGAAAGGCATCCATCATTTAGTACATAGTCAATAATTCCTACTTGCAGCAGCATAACATGTTCTACTTACCTTCATCAGTGGTGATCTGTTATCACTGTCAAAAAGATCTAGCTTACACTTGTTTTCTACTAGAAACGTAACGACATCCGCATGTCCATTTGCACAAGCAAGATGCAGTGGTGTCCTAAAAATTAAACGTGTAAATTGAAACTGACAGCTAAATAAATCATTTCACTCTGTGGTACATGGATACGCCAAATTTCATTTCTCCATCCCAATTACCTCCCAAAATAAACATAATAAAACGAACAAACAAACAAGCTTAATCCATTACCAGTAACAACAGCTGTATACCCAAACCCTGAGGCTAGAGAGGAATAACCGTCCACTGCATTTGCTTAATGAGACAACATTTCCTCCACAGTAAAACTGAACTTTCACAAAGATTTCTGTGTCAAGGCACTGCTTGCAGCCTCTGACAGAAATGTGCTCATGGTACAATGAGAGAGACTAAAGCTTGGGAATCTGAGGTCTATGGTGGCATGCATGTAAACCTCTAGGTTCTCCCAGGATCATTCACACACTACAATTGTACCACAGATGCAAGACATGAGTTCTTTAGAAAAAAAAAAATCACGCACTAGTTTGGTTATTACTGCAACTAGTAGAGCACTTTTGCACCAAACATCTGGCAACATCTGGCAGAGCAGACAGCAGAACACTGCTGTCCCAGGTACAAGAGAAAGTAATATGTGACATTCCTCATGCTTCTAACTATGATATAAATAGGATATCACAGAGGAAGTCCTCGTCAGGGAGGAATAGCTGTGTTTCCACTACAAAAGACAGAAAGAAAGGAGCTTTTTCAAACTATGGAACTGCTAAGGGTCTGATGCCAATTAACCAGTATGCTTGTATCCAAAGCCACAGTCACCCAAACAGTACCTGCAGGCATTTCTCTCCTAATCACAGGACAGAGCAGCACAGGCTTGGCTGTGTGCAGAAGGCACAGTTCCTGCTGCTCTGCGGGACACCTGCTCCAACAAAGCAGGGGTTGAGCTAGAAAGCATCAGGATCTTTCTCCCTCAAAGGTCACACAACAAAATCCTGCAATTCCTCAGGCATCTATAGGGAGTTTTTTTGTTATGTTTTCTTTTTTAAAGTGCATCACCATGGACAGATCCCTTCCCTGCATTTTGGAAACTTCAAGTAACCTTACAACAAAACACCTGTTGAGGTACCTCGTTGACAGACTGGAGCACAACAGCTCATGGGAATGGAAACGGAGAGCGGTGCAAATGCAGTGACGTGATTCAGAAACACAGCCATTTCTCGAAGAATCATTATGGTTGGAAAAGACCTCCAAGATATCCAGTCCAACTGTCCACCCATGACCAATGTTGCGTACTAATCCATGTCCCTTAGTACCACATCTACATGTTTCCTGAACACCTCCAGGGATGGCGACTCCACCACCACCCTGGGCAGCCTGTTCCAATGCACAGCCACTGTTCTGGAAAAAATTTATCCTAATATCCAACCTGAACTTCCCCTGGTGCAACCTGAGGTTACTCCCTCTTGTCTTAACAGATCCCACCACTGGTGGGCCAAGGAGCCTCCTCCAAAAGACCAGCTTCCTTCAAGGCAGAGAAGATGAGGATGTGTGAGAATCCTTTGTTTTTTTGTTTTTTTTTTTTGGCTCAAAGCTTTCTTCCTGAGGTACTTCTTGTGATAAGACTCTAACTGATTTATTGAGGAGGCAAGTAATGGGTGCTACTGTGTGACATCACTTTGTGTACACTACAACACATTCCTCCAGAGCTGCTTGCTTCCACAAGGGAGTGCACAGGAGTGTTTACTGGTGGAAGATCTGGCCTGTGACTAAATAGCTCCAGCTTTTATAGGAAAAGTGGGGAATGATGCCATCGTATCCTGTGAAAAACAGGACGCAGGTGAGCATCCCTGCTCCCTCTTGTCTTCTGGCAAGGCCTGGAAGATGGGAACAAAGGATTTCTGTTGAAATCCCAGAGCCAGAAGCTGCCATTCCAAGGACAGATGGCTCAACCACTTTGGATTTGTACCACTTTGGACTTATTTATAAGTTGGTACTGCCACTGAAAAGTCATCGTCAACAGAACAACAATGCCCAACAACCCACTACTACTGAAGATCAGTGACTGAACTACGAACCACAGTGGATCCATGGCGGTGACTATCTCCCTCTTACTTTCTATAAAGACTCTTGCTTCTTTCCTATATTTTCTATTGCCCTTCTTCCCTTCCCCATTACCCTAATTCATTACAGTGTCCGTCCTCCCCCTCACCATCTCCCTGATTAAGGTTTGTAATAAACTGGTTGGACCAATATTTGAACCACAGTTTCTTAATCTCACACCAGGCATGCACGTAGCAAAGAACCTCCTCTCCCTTCTATAAACTGGAGCAAGACAAGATGAAAAAACAGGCAGAACTTCAAGGAACTCATCATGCCTTGCCACAGATATGGAACAAGTTACAGCAGCAACAGAGCAGTCATTCGAGGGTGACTGTCCCCACTGAGAAATTCCCAAGTGAATGTGCAAGATCATTTCTGCAGAGAAGCCTGTTGATGATTATCTGAGAGCTGAGCAGCATGTAGTGTTAGCAGTGTACTGCAAAGAGTTCGGATGGGTAACACAACCACAACCAACACAACTATGCAGGAGTCCCTCACCATCCCAAAACTGTTCATACCGAGCACCGGGAAATACGACAACCTGAAGGAACCACCATCAGCTTCGCAAGCAGGAAAGCCTTCAGGAAACCCACAGCCTTGTCGCTGCCCCGGCCCACCAGCCCCCCAAGAGAGCTCTCAGCTAGGAAGAAGTCCCGCCAGCCCCACGAAGAATCCCCAAGGGAAACAGGCCGGCAGGGCACATTGCAGCGGCCGTTGCTGTCCGTGCCAGCCAAGCGCGGTCCCCGCTAACGGCAGATCTACGTGCCCCGGTGAGGCAGCGGGGATCCCCGGCCAGGCCCGCAGCCCTTACCGCTGCTCCTTGTCGCGCTCGTCGACGCCGTGCTTCTTCAGCCTCTGCCGCACCTGGGCCAGGTCTCCGGTAGCGGCCGCACGGTGCAGCTTGCCCAGCTCCTTATGGCGGAGTTCGTATGCACCGGCGGGGCACGGCGAGGCGGCGCCGCCGGGCGGCGGCGGATTTTCCTTCTTCTTCTTCCTGAAGCTAAATATCTTCTTCATGTCGTCTCAGGAGAGCCCCGCGCACTGCATGCAAGGCAACTCACAGACGGGAAAGCAACTCCAGACCCCTTGCCAGAGCCAGGAGCCCCGCGCATGCGCAGCGGGAGGCGGAGCCACAGCGATGCTAGGAGGGTGTCCGCTGCCGAGCGCAGGAGAGTGTGCGCATGCGCAGACTCTGTCGCGTCGGGACGCGCCTAGCAACGTTGCGTCGCGGTGCTGTTGCCTGGCGCTGCTGAAGTAACAGCAGGGATAACGGTCCGTGTGTCTGCAGGGTTAATTCTTGGCTTCCCTGTGGGTTTTATTTAATAGAGATGTCAAAGCACGAGTTTTTCCTACGTTTAGGAACTGCTGCTTGCATCTCAGTTCTGAAAAATGAAGAGATGGCTTGATCTTTCTTCTAAAGAGCTAAAAAAATACTTAAGAAAAAAACTTTTTGTTGAAACCACTGCCAAACAAATCCAGTTTGCAAAACCTAACTTCTGTGATTTTGAGAGAGAGCTATTTTGAGAGCATCTCCTTAATCATTTAATGGAGAAATGATGAACAAGATGTGTTTTTAGCTGGGTGTACTTACTTTCTTCCAGATGCGTTAGAATTGCAGAATTTTATTTAAAAGGTGACAACACAGAATGCCACCTTACTGCTCTTTCCAGGAGCAAGTAGTTATCATCGGCTCTTTTTAACCTTTTTGGCAAGCTGTGCTGAGATTTACTTACAGGGCTTGTGGATATAAACTTAAGGGTACAATAGAAACTATTCATTTTTTTGTTTGCTGAAAAGATTGCAGAATTAATTACTAGAACCTGTTACTATACCAGTTGTTAGCTTTCTGTCTTCAATTTTTTCCATCTTTTTTCCCTTCTTTGTTCATTCTTTATTTAATCTTTGATATGGACGATTTTGAATATACCCCTTTTAAAGAATATTTTAAATTAATTCCTGTTAAAAACAAATAATTCCTTTTTATTTTTCAGAAGTTTGCATTTCCTGTTGTGGTTCCTCATCCTCTCAGTGTGTTCTCCTTAGGTAATCTGGAGCTTTCTCTGAGTATCATCAAATAATTGCTATTTCAATTCCTGTCTGCATGAGGTGATTCTTTCCTGTTCTGTTACCCAGTACAAGATCCATGTAGCACAGAAAGATTTTCAAGTAAGGGCTTACGTGTGGCTTAAGTGTTGCATAAGCATTGGCATTTGGGTTAGTCTGCTAAAGACTCACCTTTCCTTTGACATAACTTAATACAGCTGGATAATTTAGCTCACAGTCCTTGCAGCTCTGAGGTACAAAATGGCAGTCTAAAACTCTCTTTTTCCCACTCTTTATTTTCCCCCTATTAAATCACTGTGTGTTTACCAAGGAGTAACAATAGCTGTAAAGTCTTGTTGGACTGCTAACAGTGTGCTGCTCATTGTCTGGTCATAGAATCATAGAATGGCCTGGGCTGAAAGGGACTACAATGATCATCTAGTTTCAAACCCCCTGCTGTGTGCAGGGTCACCAACCACTCGACCAGGCTGCCCAGAGCCACATCCAGCCTGGCCTTGGAAGTCTCCAGGGATGGGGCATCCACAACCTCATAGACAACCTGTTCCAGTGTATCTCCATCCTCTGAGTGAAAAAAATTCCTCTTACTATCTAACCTAAAACTCCTGTCTCAGTTTAAAACCATTTTCCTTTGTCCTATCACTATCCACAGGTGATTTACAACACCTGCTTTCCAACTGTTGAGTTTACAAGCCAGGAAATCTGGCTGGGCAGATAGCATGTTTCTGCATTGCTTGCTCCAGGGCTTTGAAGAGAACTGGATAGTTGCATGCATCTTGCAGTTAGAGACTATAGCAGCTCCAGCTCTGTCTAGGTGGAGAGCTGGAGCTGCGGTGGTGCTTTTGGTATTCTACTAGCTAAAGTGTATGCTTAAATACAGTTTTGCTTGTTCTCAGTCTGGTCTGAAACATTCACGCTATCTCATGCAAACAGTTTGTTAATCCTCAGCTGGATTAGCAACTAGTTCTCTTTTGAGAATGCAGAAAGGATTTCTTTAGGCTTCCTCTAAGTGAGAAGCAAGAGATGTTATTTTCAAAGCAGTGAAAGAGTTGTTGTGTAACGCAGTACCCTCGTGTATTCAGAACCACATAGATTGATCAGGTCATGCTGCAGTTTCAAATAGACTTATGTGCTGTTGTAGATCTAGGTATATTGTAATTGGACTTTTTTTTTTTTTGGTTTAGATACATTCTAGTTGATAACAAAATTAAATAAAACTTTCAAATATTTACAAATTACAAACTATGACAAAGTGATGAATGTCTGCTTAAAAAAAAAACCTAGTGTAATACACTGACAATTTATTTCAATTCCCAAAGGCATAGATCAGGTATGCCCCACCTGCAGCCCAGCACAGCCCCTCAGCACCAACTGAGCATTGGTGGGATGTTTGCCCCACCTGGGCTGAAAGGAGGCCATGGGGCACAGTGCAGCAATAACTCAGGTGATGGTAAATAACGTTGGTAATGATGAATAATGAAGTAATGGAAAATAATATATCAAAATGTATTTTGATACATTGGCTAGACACAGCCATGTGAACAGTGAAAAAGATGCAGCTGTGCCATTTTGACAATGAAAATTAATAATAGGTTTAAAGATTGAAAAAAAAAATCAATTTTTTGCTTTCTTTATGACTCCATTTTCAGTTGACATAAATAAATTACTTGCAAATTTTTAAATGGAATGTATAGAGTTGCAACTAGAAATTTGATCGTGTCTCTCTACCAGCCTTTTATAAGCCTCATTTTACCAGAGAGAAGTGTCTTCTGCCTTACTTGTGTCACCGCTTTTGCAGTACATATGTTTGTGAACAACTGTTTTCAAAGCTGAAGCACAGGAAAAGTAAAATTTCATCAAAACTCTGATGAACACCTTGAGTGCTCACTAAGAATAGCAACCACTGCCATCGAACCAGCCAGATGCAGTTATTTCACAGAAACAAGGTCACGTATCCCACTGGTTTTGTGATTTTGTTGCTCTCTTTTTTATATGTTTTAATAACAAACATTAAAAATTAAGTTTTGTTGTTTTATAAGTGCAGTTTTTGTTCCTGAAGTTCACACATCCCTGCTGCTCTTGCCATTATCAGTACAGCACAGCGCTTGCAGTCACTTCCCTACCTTCCTAGACCTAAACCAACAATCATTTGCTTCACATAGGCTCAGATGGAAGCACTGCTTTATAACAATTCTAGCCACTGTGTCAAGGACAATGAGGCGCTTCAAGTCAGTGCTGTACAGAGTTCTACAAACTTGACAAATACCTCTAATGCAGGAGGAATGTCAACAGTGCAGCCTGAGGTCTTCAATACCACTACTGACCTAAACCCGAAAATTTTTACACCAGCATGTTAGTGTAAACCCTTATCTTCTCTAGTGTTATGTACAGCTTGCCATAGCATCATGGGAAAATTCTCAAAAACACAAAGGTGGGGAAATGACTGGCAGGATTTTCAGAGCAGCCTATGGTCAGCCTAGCTTGGGAACTCAGCTCTCGTAGGCTCTCCAGGGAAATGTCATCCTGCATTTTCCCCACAGAATTACTTAACAAGGCTCTTAAGTAAGGAGCTTGCAAAACTCACATAGGTTTTTAACTAGCTTACTGAGACAAAGGCTTGCAGGTTGCTCTGAGTGGCTTCATTCATTTTGGTTTTTTTGCTGAACTGTGGCTTCCAATCTGTCACTTCCAAGCTTGAGCCTGGAAGAGAAATACAGGGCTTGTTGTGGACATTCACAAGAGCACAAATTCTGAAAGAATGCAACCTAAAACAAAAGCTTTTTTCAAAATCCCATATTAACTTCCTGTGTTGTAATGAATCAACCTCTTTCTCCACACAGTCCTAGGAAGCAAAGCCTTGCTCCGCTGTCTGGCTTTCCTACCTACCTTTGCATGTGTTCTTCAAGCTGTTTTAGAGCTGCAGTTTCAGAAGATGCTACCAGAAGGAAAAAGTTCTCTTTCTGGGAAGAAGTTTTAGCTCTAGCCAGATATGCTTTTCTTCCAATTCCTCCAGCTGCAAAACCACAAGAATCTGTAGTGGTCAGCTTAGTCTTCATGGAGGGAAACTTTCCTCCAACAACTTCCACTTTCAAAAACTCACGCTACTTCATTGCATTTTGTTCTATTAGAATTCATAAGCAGCTTTTTGAAAGGAACACGCACACAATTCTCCCAGTATGGAAAAAAAGCTTCTTGATGTGCAGCCCTGATTACAGGTGTCTAGTTAGTAAAACAAGGCAACCAATTTCCACGTCACTGAATCTACCCTGCTGAAATGATGCCCAGGGTGCTACAACCTGAGCTCATGCCCCCATTGTTCCCTTAATCTGCTCAGAGGAGCAGACACAGAAAGCAGCAGTCCCATTCCTTCCCAGCCCCTGTCACAGCTCAGTACACACTGAAGCATCCTGAGGAAAAGTTCCAAAGAAGGAATTCGTTCTCCACACAGGGTTGCTACAGCAAAGGCCTGAGCACTACTGTCTGGGAACTAAGTGGAAACTTAAGACAGATACGGAGAAACCTCACAGTCCAGAGCTTTGATGTGAGTACATGGCTTGTGTTGTCATGTGTTTTGGTGCCTGTTTACATTAAGCATATGGCTGCAATCTTTCATGTGTACCAAGCTTAGCAGGAGGGCCAGTTCAAATCAGGCATTGAAGGCAGGAGCTTGAGCTCCTCCTAGAATCAGGGATGAGGACAATTCAGAAATATCCATTGCTTATCCACTTAAGTTCATGTCAGCTTCAGAGCAGAAACTTGGAGGGAGAGCAAAGTGTTTCTGTGTACCCACCAGAAGGCTGCTCCTAACACACTGCTTTGCCCTTCCAGATTGTGTGAAAAGCACCAGGCCTGCTAGCATCATGACATACCTTGATCAGCTGGCTTAGAGCTTAAGTATTTTAAGATCTCCTTGTTCAGAAACATAAGGCAGAGGCAGCAGCAGAGAGAAGTGGGCCCAGAGGGAAACAAACCCAGAAGTAAGCAAGCTAACAAGTATCCCTGTGCATCCTTCACAGAAAGTACCTCAGAATACTAGCAAGATTCAGACTCTTCCTATTGCTGTGCTCCTGCTGAGGGCAGGGCACCTACAAAGAATGGACAAAGAGAGACACTTTCAGTTTCTTGCAGTGAGTTTCCCTAACACTGTTGAGCCCTGTCATCAAAGATTTGCCACGCTCTCTGTGGGGAAGTGCAGCTGCACATTTTGTTAAAAATTTGTGGTAGCTAGCTTTACAACGTAAGTTTTCCATTTACCATGTTCCATGTTTCTGTCATGATTATAATAGGGCCCTCTGTCAAAAGAAGCCCAACTCTATGCAGAGATGTGCATCATCAGGCAGAGCTTTCAAAAGAACAGTGCATGCTTGGACAGGACTTTTACACTGCCTTATTTCCTTCCTGTCCAAGGAAGAAATGAACTCCCCTTAGTACAGAGAGCAGTTCTCCTCTCAGAAGCACGTTGCTGCTTTCTGCGTGTGCTTTTTGCCATCTAGTGGCAGCAACATATTAGTTTAACATTTCCCTCTAAAAATTACACTTTTTAGACATAATATAAAGTAGTCAGTCCATGCTGTAGGAAACCTTCAAGTAGAAAGGCGCAACTATCAATTAAGGCTATAAACTGTACTACTGTGAAGGGCCAAGAGACTATCTTTCTCTGAAATGGCTGGAAAAGACTCTTACTATCATCAAGCCCAACCATCACCTAACACTCTAAGTCCACCCAGAAGCTATACCTCTAAGTGCTACAGTCACACGTTTCTTAAACACTTCCATCATTTCCTTGGGCAGCCTCCCATTCTTGACAAACCTTGCCACAAATAAGTTCTTCCTGATGTCCAAACTAAACATCCCTGGTGCAACTTGAGACTGTATCCTGTGACTTGTCAACTGAGAAAAGAGGCCAACACACGTCTTACTACAACTAGGTAATTCATATATGTGTGTGTATATATATGTATATACATTTTCATAGTCTCACATATATATGTATATATATACACACACATATATATGTGAGACTATGAAAATTGACTTTTTGAATATAGAAATTAGATGTCTGCTGTTGGTCACTCTATATCTTGAGTATGTTATGATCCCATGAGTTAGTACTGTGCAGAAGACAGTCTGGTCAGAGGCAGTATTCAGATCACAGCTCAAAGTAGCATTGCACTGAAGGAAGGAAACTAATGTAGATCTATGTTATGCAGTAGTATAACTTTCTTAGCATAACTAGATTGTGCTGCAATAGGTAGATTTGGTCCTATAAGCAACTGAACTTGTTTAGCAGTATCTTCATCTTGTTCATCAATATGCCACGAGGAAAGATCTTTAATCTCATCTCACTTGATGTATGTACAGAGCAGTTTCCTCACTGGGCATCTCGCCTCTCCCATAAATCATGGGTACTAAATTGCTTTTCCCTAATGGAAACTTCACGTCTCCTGCAAAATCAGTGCACAACTTTCAGTTGTCTAGGTGATGCATGTTTGTTTAATAAGTATCTGGGGTGATAGGGGATGATTTTGCCTCTAACTTCTTGTTACTGCTCTCCACTCAGATTAGAAGAGGATGGCTTTCACTTCTGATATTCATGTAAGCATTCTCTGATGGGCTTTACTTTTTAAAATGGCCCACTGGATTTTGCCTGAAGCAGATGAGGAAGCACTACATAAAAAATCAACATGTTCTTTAAAACATCTTCAGGTGGGGATACTGGATGTTTTTTGCAAAAGTACTCTGTTTACATCCAGCTGTGGGACAGTAAGTGTGACCCAGTGTCAGTAACCAAAAGTTGAAAGTTGTAAAGCCCTTCAGTGCCCCAGTTGAATCCAAGAGGGGTGAATAATCATGAAGTGAATGCTACACTGTTCAAACAATTATGTCTTTTCCATGCTCCTTCTTGAGATAAGCATTTTATTCCTTAAAATCTATTACTTGAAGGCAGGAACTGGACTTGAATTTTAAGAATGCTAGAAAAGAAAGGAAAAGAAAGAACACTGATAACAGGGATAACCTGCATGTCCAAGGGCTGCTCTGAAAGTAATGCCTCCTTTTTTATTATGTTGGCCCATGACATCAGAAGAGGATATTGGTGGTATGGCAGTAGAGGCTGAACCTTCCCACCAATATTCCATTGCATTTTGTTGCTGTGTGACAGATGGCAGCAGAGGAGCAGTCAGACAAAATGGTGTCTGGCATGGAAGTGCAGGTGAAACAGAGGTGTGTCATTGAATTCCTGCACACCTCTGTGGAGAAAAAAAAATTTGCACCCAATGACATTAATCGATGCTGCCACTGGAGGGTGATAGAGATATCACCTGTATGAAGTATGAATAGGTAGGTGATCTGCTCAGCATGATGACAGAGCTTAAAGAGGATGTAGAGAGATTAAGCAGCATCGGAGTGTGAGCAGGAGATAGACTGGTGGAGCAACTAAATGCCATATCCCTGAGAAAGGCACTGGAGTGATACGCCCCAAATTGTGGTGGATCCCCTGTGCTGTCAATGTCAGACAGAGGGAGGGGACCTACCTCACCTTCCCATGTCCCCTTACATAATAGATTTGAGGCTTTGGAACTCAAAAGATGGGTAGGTGAGGAAGCCATGAAAGGTGCAGCCTTCCATGCAGCAGAAGTGTAGTCTACCTAGACTTTAGCAAAGCCTTTGACACTGTCTTCCCAGTATTCTCGTAGAAAAGCTAGCAGCCCTTGGCTTGGATGGGTACACTCTTCGTTGGGTAAAAAACTGGCAGGAAGGCTGGGCCCTGAGAGTGGTGGTGAATGGAATTAAAACTATCTGGTTTCCAGTCACAAGTGGTGTTCTCCAGGGGTTAGTACTGGGGCCTGCCCTGTTTAATATCTTTACTGATGATTTGGATGAGGAAATTGAGTGCACCCAGTAAATAAGCAGACAACAGGTTGGAGGGAAGTGTCGATCTGCCTAAGGGTAGACAGGCCCTACAGAAGGACCTGGACAGGTTGGATTGATAGGCTGAGGCTAGTGGGATGAAAGTTAACAAGACCAAGTGTTGGGTCTTGCACTTTGGTCATCCCAGGCAATGCTATAGGCTTGAGGCAGCATGGCTGGAATGTTGCGTGGAAAAAAAGAGTGGAAGTTGGTTGACAACCATCTGAACACGAGCCAGCAGTGTACGCATATAGCCAAGAAGGCCAATAACGTCCTAGCTTGTATCAGAAATAGTGTAGCCAGAAGGACCAGGGAGGTGAACATTCCCCTGTACTCATCTCTGGTGATGTCGCATCTCAAATATTGTGTTCAGTTTTGGGCCCCTTCCTACAAGAAAGACATTGAGGCCAGGGAGTGTGTCCAAAGAATGGCAACGAAGCTGGTGAGGGTCTGGAGCACAAGTCTTATGAGGAGCAGCTGAGGGAACTGGGATTGTTTAGTCTGGAGAAGAGGAGGCTCAAGGGAAACCCTATTGCTTTCTATAACTACCTGAAAGGAGATTGTGGTGAGGTAGGGGTTGGCCTCTTCCCTCAGGTAACTGTGAACATGCAGGCTCTTGTTTATTGCTGGCAAAGAATGCATAGTTAATGGTGTTGACTATATTGAAAGATAGTGTTTTGTAGCTGAGAATTTGCTCTCTCTAATAGTGTTGTCATTTTGCTCTTTGTATGTGCTGTGGTTTCTGTGGAAATAAAGAGGAGGCATTATGTTTGGAGCAACTTATGTATATTTTATTATAACTGCATTGTATAGAAGAATCACGGAATTGTAGGGATCAGAAGGGACCTCTAGAGATCATTGAGTTCAACTCCCCTGAAAAGCAAGCTCCCTACAGCAGGCAACAGGCTCCCTATTGCAGGCACTCATAACAAGTTGAAGAGCTAATGTGCTAATACATAATGAGCCAGAAAAATATTAATGCTGCATGCCAGCCCACATGACTAGTTCCAGTTAGTACACAGACTTGCCTGCTCCCTAATTTATGTGCTTTTTACTGCAGAACATGGCTATGTGCTGTGCCAAGCTCGGGACAGAGCCCTTTCCTTATCTTTAAGTGGTGCAATGGAATTAAGAAATGTACTCTTTCACCTCCGTATGTTTGGCAGTTTTACTGTCCTAATAAAGTGCTTATATTCTGTTGTATCAATGCCCCTCTACTTAAACTTTATGTATTTTTTTTCCTTTGGTGGAGGAGACGTGTGCAATTCAGCTTCCCTTGCATCTGTGCAAGAATCATTGTTTCCAATACTTTTAAGATGATCTTTCCTTAGAAATAACTTTCAGAGTGCTTAGTATAAAATTTTAAGTTCTTCAAATAAAAGTAGAAGGCTCATTTAATAATTAAGCAGTGTAGTGTTTTAAGCCTCATTCTTCATGTACTGCTGCTGATTGTGATAATGGTCCCTTATGCAACTGAGAGAAGCTGAGAAACTGCCAGGTATCTGTAAGGGTGACCTGAAGTAGCAGCAAACTCTTGAAGTGAGACTTTTTTTAATAACTGATTTTTTACAGAGGTTAGGTTTGTAGAGGTTTTACACAAGGATAAGATAATTCTTCCTTTGTGGTTGGTGCTTGACTGGCTGCAGTAACTAGACTAACAGGCAAATAAGCAATGCATACTAAGGTTTCCCATGACAGATAATCCAGCATTTCCCTGAAGTACAGGATCACAATTGGATATTACATTTTTAACATAATTAAAAGGCATATAAGCAAATATTCACTGGTGCAATGTAAAAATTGGAAAGCATAAGTTAAATTTGTTTTGCAGCATTAGGTTTTTAATAGTATTGATTTCTGTGTTTGCAGATAATTAAAAATAATTTTATTATAGAGAAAGAAAGGAAATAAGGAAACATATGGGATGAATTTTGCATGAACTAATGAATTTCTTTTAGTAACTGTTAATTTGCTATAATGAATTAATTTATTATAATGAAAATGGTAATAGTCTAAGAAAAGTACTTTTTAAATTACGTGAAATAATGTTGTGTTTTTCTTTGTTAAATCTTTGGGTACCACTATTATGCTGTGCATTCACTTTTTTGTCCAGTTAGTTTCTGCTAGCCAGGTTTTTAAGGGAGTCATCACAAATCAGTTATTTTCTTCTTAGTTACAAAGACATGAGTTTCTCTGCATGTTGCTGTATATTTCAAATTATAGCGGTCTTCTCTAAATGCATTGCAGTATTTATGGCTTTATTTATATATATGCATATGTATGCACATATATAATTCAATAAGTATGTAAACATGTATTGTTAGGCTATTTAGAATACCAAATTAGCTTTAGAATACAAACTTTGTTTGTTTTAAGTGGAATTGTAGCTGTGGACTCCTTAGGAAAAAACTGCCTCCTTTGTTTATGTAGAAAACAAACAAAAAAGCTAAAAAATTCCTGTATTGGAATTATGATAATTCCAGCTCACTGAAAACTGGATACAGAAAATTTACATGATCTACCAAGGTGGTATTGGAGGAATGGAGCTATCCTTCTTGTTTGTTTTAATAGTTATGGCACAATACAGCATAACACAGTACTTTTAGGAAAAGAGCATCAATTTTCACGTGAAACAATTATAAAATATTTTCCAACCTTTTACACAACTCCTTGGTCTAAATCTACAGAAGTTTAGGAACAAGAAAAACTGTTTTTTGTTTTTGGTTTTTTTTAATTACAAAATGATCTGTAGCGTCTTCAGAGGATTAATTTTAACACAGGTTTATGTTATCTGTGAATATATATGAAATTATGCAGCCAGATCACTTGAAATGAAAGTCTGCATCTGTTCAAACTGATTTAGCACTGCAATAGATTATCTTCACACTTTCACGACTAAGGGTTAAATCCTGCCAGAACAGACTGTTAGCAGTGGGATGCTGAGCTCTGTCCCTGAGATACTCTTTTTCACTGGACGTTTGCTAAGGGCTCATATTGCATTTCTGACCCTTTGGTTTACCTTCTTGAAGATCTCAGACCATTAATTTTAATCTCTTTCTGCATCAGTTCTCACCATTTTCCATGCAGCAACCAGCAGGAAAGTATGAGAAAGTCATTTCACACACTTTCTCCTACCTGGAAAAAAAGGGAGCATGGTCACAGCTGATCAACCAGAAGGGCACAGAGGTTAATTATTTTTGCCTGTTTGCTCAATACCAGCCTTTTCAGGCCACTGGATAGAAAGACTGTAGAAAACTTAGTCACACAAAAAGTAATTTCCCTGGTGAATTATTTTATTTACAGTCCATACATATGTCCCATTTAATAGAGAAGAAGGGGATGAGGCTAAACTGTGCTAATTGGTCTCTGCCAGAGTGCTCTGAAGCCCTGCTGTGCACAGGAGCTCTTTCCTTAGGCTGTGAAGCCCTGCTGTGCCAGCTGGGAGCATGTAGCTTTGGCTAATGCTGCACTACCACCCAGTAGTAAAAGCCCCCAACTGCATGAGCTGCTGGCACGAGCTGGGCTAGGACTGTGTTTATAAGGATGTAGAGAGCTTTTCCTACACATCTTTAGGTGAAGAAATAGTCAGGCCCTCATACATGGGTGCAGACAGAAGTAAGGTATTTTGCATCACTTTCCATGCTGTGCGTGGGCAAGGCACTCCACTCCTGTTTTGAGTGGCACAGCCATTTCTGATCCCACTCACTGCCTTCTATAGGTACAGCTGCATGGTCAGTCCCAGTACATCTGTGTAGGTACTCCCAGTTATCTTCCTGTTCTGTTTTGCACAGCTAATTTCACTTTTTTGGTTGTGAATCAACATAGGTCCGTGGTAGACCAGCTAGAAGCAGGTAAGTTTAGCTGTGCCCTTATTCCATGCAGAGGTACGCAGTGATCATAGCAACTCTAGATACTCTAGTTCCTTCACAGAAACTAAGACTTTGAGGACATGGGCACTGAACTCATAGTGATGTTAACCCCTCTAGAAAAGGATTTGCTCAGATTGCCAGATACGGTGTAGAACTGGGACAGCTGTCATTGTAAGTGATGGGTATAGGGCACAAGGGAGGCTTTAGCAGAGGTCAGCAAAGTGCACATGGGAAGACAGATGGAGCCAAGAGATACCGACATCTGAGATTTCAGGCAGTATTCCCTACAGAGGGTGATCTTTTTTAGATGATAGAGTAATTTAATTGAGAGCAGAGACTCTTTTAATACTTGCCAGTATTGGCAGTGATTTGTAATATTTACAATCATTTTTTTATATTCAAACTGCTTCTTAAATGCAGTTAAATGTTTCAAAACTTGTTAAAAAGCTTTATGCATTGTGAGCCATCCATTCGATTGGAAGTTGCAGGAACATAATGTGGAACATGTGTCTACCAGAGACAGTAGTAAATTCCCTAGAACAGAACAAGACTGTACTACATATCTTTCAAAAATGGTATAATTAAGATGAGATGTTCTATAATGCATATTAAATCATTTCTACTATTCTAATAATGTGAATGCTATTTTTACCCTCCAGTGAGCAATGTTTCTTTCCTTACATGTAAAGCACTCTGGAATGACCAGTTTTTTTTTTTATTATTATTTTTTGTTTTTTTTCTGATTTCACAGTCAAATTTTTTTTCTTCACTCCTGCTTAAATATATGCATAAAATATTAACCCTAGCTTTACACAAAGGCAGATTTTTTTTCCATTAAATTATTACTGGAGACAGTATGAATTAATGGTGGTCCAAAGGAGGGCCATGAAGATGATCAGAAAGCACCTCTCCTGAAAGGACAGGCTGAGGGAGCTGGGCTTGTTCATCCTGTGAAAGAGAAGGCTGCAAAGAGATCTTTTTATAAACAGGAGGGGAAACAACTTTTCATCAGGGTAGACAGTGATAGGACAAGGGGGAATGGTTTTAAGCTCAAGAAAGTAGGGTTTGGATGTCAGGGGGAAGTTCTTTACGAAGAGAGTGGTGAGATGCTGGAATAGGCTACCGAGACATGTTGTGGATGCTCCATCCCTGGAGGTGTTCAAGACCAGGTTGGATGGGGCCCTGGGCAGCCTGGTCTAGTGCCAGATTTGGAGTTTGGTGGCCCTGCCTGTGGCAGGGGGCTTGGGACTTGATGATCCTTGGAGTCTCTTCCAAGCCAAGCCATACTATGATTCTATAAAGACATAGGTATCCAATTTTTTGGCTTGGCTGGCTGCACTGTGTGAAGAGAAATTGTCTTGAGCTGCATCTAGGAAGGTTGCTCTGAAAGTAATGCCTCCTTTTTTTTTTTTTCCATGGAAATGACAACAGATACAAAGAGTACAATAGCACTATCTGATTGCTCAAATTGTCAGCTACAAAATGCTATTTTTCCACATAGTCACCACTAGTAGCTATGCATTTTTGCCAGTGATGAACAAAAGCCTGCATGCCACGCTTGTAAAAATCTTTACCAGCAGAGGTACCCACTGTTGCTGCTCTCACTGAAACTCACCATCCATCACCTCACTGCGCTCACAGCTACTGTTTGGTCTCCACAAATGTCCAGCAAGCATCGACGAATATTAATGGGTGCCTTTTTTTCCACACAAAGGAATTAGGTTCCACACCTTTGCTTCATCTGCACTTCCATGTCAGATGCCATTTTGTCAGACTGCCCCTCTGCTGCCATCTGTCACACAGCAATGAAATGTAATGAAATATCAGTGGGAATGTTCAATTTCTTCTGACATACCACCCATATCCACCTTTGATATCATTGACTGACAGAATAACATAGGAGGGATTACTTTCAGAGCACCCCTCATTAAGTATGTAATATAGGTAATGTATGTAAAATAACAAAACTTAATTTTTAATGTTTGTTATTAAAACATATAAAAAAAAGAGCAACAAAACAACAAAACCAGTGGGATATGTGACCTTGTTTCTGGGAAATAACTGCAACAGGCTGGTTCAGTGACTGTGGTTTCCATTCTCAGTGAGCACTCAAGGTGTTCATCAGAATTTTGATGAAATTTTACTCTTCCTGTGCTTCAGCCTTGCAAAACAGTTGTTCACAAATGTATGTACTGCCAGAAGCAGTGACACGAGTGAGGCAGAAGATATTTCTCTCTGGTAAAATGAAGCTTATTAAAGGCTGGTAAAGAGACATGACCAAACTTTTAGTTGCAACTCTATACATTCCATTTAAAAATTTGCAAGTGTATTTGTGTCAACTGAAAATGGAGTCATAAAGAAAGCAAAAAATTGATTATTATTATTTTTGCTATCTTGAAACCTTCATTGTCAAAATGGAAAGCACGGCAGCATCTTTTCACTGTTCACAGGACTGTGTTTAGTGAATGTATCCCAATTCATGGACTGATTTGCCATCACTTGAGCTGGGCTGATTTCAACCCTGACGTGACTAACAGCACACTGATATTCAGTTGGTGCTGAGGGGCCGGGCCAGGCCACTTGACAGGGAAGAACCACCCCCATGAGGGCCTGGTGGCCGGGGGCAGGCTGCAGTGTGAGCTGTGCTGTGCTGAGGGTTGGACATTCCTGATTTAGTGGTTAGCAAAGCAAAAGCTGTTATCTTCACTGATATAAATCTGCTAAGGTCCGTGAATGAGCTTGTTGAGGGCTGTGGAAGTTTGACCATCCAGTGCCCTGTAAGATTTCAGCCCCAAATAGGAGAACTGCATTTCTTGATGTACCTACAAAGCCTGTAATAAAAAAAAATAAAAAAAAATAAAAAATAAAAAAAAAAAAAAAAAAAGAGTAAAATTTTAATACATTGAACTTATACTAGCAGTGTAACAAAATCAATCATATATTTGAAAGAGGTAACATGGAAAAATACATGCTGATAGTTTGTAGCAATTTCTATGCTATGCTCCTTTAGTTAAATGGTGTAGCTCAGGAGTTGCTGATTGCTTTTCATTCTTTTGAACCACAGTGTCTCTGGAAGGAGATAATAGAGGAGGGAATAACCTTTCAGATACTTTCTGTCTTCTTTTATTCTTTTTGTTTTCCCCAGTTAATGTCTGCTGGCACTGTTCTACAGCACTCAGCCTATGGACTCTGCACTGCTGAAATGCTTTGCTAACATTGCCCGTGGCTGCCAGCTGATGCTCTCCTCCTCCTCTTTTTCTAAACTAACAAGTATGTGAAAGCAATGTTTATTTTTAAAACATCAAACCCACATCTCAATAAGTGGGTATCCCCAGTACTCTTTCTATTAGCTCAAGATATTTGCCTGTGCTACATCTTTGGTAACTCTAAGCCCTAAGTTTTTATCAAGTTCTTAGGGTGTTTATGGTGTGTTGCCATTGAGGGTGGGATTGAGTAATTGAGCAGTATGAAATAAAAACAACAAAATCAGGAACGCAGAAATTTCAGGAAACACAGAAATTTCAGTTTTCTGAAGCCTGTTTAAACTTGTGCTCCCAGACTTACAGATTTCTAGCAGGCGTTTTGCTAGCCAGCCTAAGGGAGAGACAGGGAATTCACACAGTTTCTGGCACAAAGAAAGGGAAGCAAAGAGTTTTTGTTCATAAGAAAAGCTGCCTTTATACTTACAGTTGTCTTTCTAACTGTCTTTCTAACTAACTGTCTTTCTAACTAACAGAGATGGGCTGCACTCTGGGTAGATAAACAGCTGAAAAAGGTAGAGCTGACCTTCCCCAAGGCATTCTTATTTGTGGACACCCTTGGAATACAAGGTGTCTCAATCCCAAACCCATGCCATATAGGTCTGTGGTCTTCTGTGAGGACATCTCAGAAAAAATAAGCTTCAAATCCCAACTGTATCAAATATACCTCTTGTGAAATCAAGCTGTCCCTACTCTTGTGCCAGAATAGTCTCTTGCTTGTGGAAGCAGAGTGTTTTAATGTGTGGCTATGTGTGTGGTGTGCACTTATACAGCTGCAGGACTATATGCGATGTCAGTGCAACCAACCAGCTCTACCAAAGTAATACTAATCATCCAAGGTTTTAGGTGTCCCAAAAGATTTTCAAGTTATTGAGATTCTTCTGTAATTTATTTTACAGGAGGGACTTCATGATGGAGAGTGGCTTTACAGCCACCTCAGTCAGTTCCTTCAAAACTCTGGGATGCCATGCTGTACAAACCCATAGACTTGTACACATTCAGTCTCATGAGGTGGTCTTGGACTGTATCTTCTCTTACAGTGGGAGGGGTTTCACTCCTCAGAGCCCTGCCTGAAGGTTCAGGGATGCGAGAGATGGAGGAAGCTTGGCTGGCAGTGAAGACTGATGCAAAAAAATTGCTGAGAACCTCAGCCTTCTCCATGCCTGTTGTAGTCAGTTCTCACCTCTCATTTATCAGAGGAAGTACACTCTCCCTGGTCTGTCTCTTCTGATCAATGACCCTGCAATATCCGTTCTTGTTATTTTTCACATCCCTCACCAAGTTCAGCTCCATCTGTGCCTTGGCTTTTGTGATCCTATCTCTGCATGTCTAGACAGCATACCTGTATTCTTCCCAGGTCACACACTCCTGTTTTTCCACTGCCTGAACATTTTCTTCACATGTCAGTGTTGCTACTGAGTTGTAAACTCATTGCAGAAGTGCACATTTACATCTGAATGCTTTCTGAGTAAACCATAATTATAAAATCATTTGTACTGAGTTGAGTAATCCTGACCTGTGGGTGCACATTAGTCCTACACATTTAATCTTGAATTAGCATTGTGTGGTAGTTGAGGATGCTTATCTCTAATTTTCTGTAGTTTAATCATCTGTCTCTGACTTCAGTGGAAGTATTTTTGAGAAAATTGGCACAGCTGTAGACTAGTGTGTGGATCTGTCTAATAATCTGTTTAAGTTAAGAGAACTGTTTTAGTATAGAGTACTGTGACAGACATAAAATGATACAACAATGTTATGAATGTCCTAAGAAAGGTGATAATTTAGCAAAACAGACACACAATTGTTGCAAACATTTTACATTTAGGAAAGTCACAATATTACTGTGCAGGTCATTAGGATTTTCTGAATGAATGTATCAGTGTAATAGCCTGCTGGAGTTAGAAAACAGTGTAGGACAACAAAGAAGTCTAAGGAACTGGAGCATCTTTCGTATGTGGAGAGGCTGAATGATTAGGGACAGTACAGCTTTGGGAAGGGAAGGCTGATATGGAACTTGTCGATGTGTATAAATAAACCTCATGAAATGAAATGATGATGAAGGAGCCAGGCTTGTCTCAGTAGTGCTCACTGAGTTTATTCATGTTAAATTTTATAATTTTGTATTTAATGGTCTGAAAAGCAGATCACAGAATCACATAATCACCATGGTTGGAAAAGACCTTCAAGATCATCCATTCCAACCATCCACCTATCACTAATAGTTCTCGCTAAACCATGTCCCTCAACACAAAATCCAAGCGTTCCTTGAACACCTCCAGGCTCGGTTACTCTACCACCTCCCTGGACAGCCCATACCAGTGCCTGACCATTCTGTCAGAAAAGTACTATTTACTAAAGTCAGCCTAAATCTACCCTGGTGCAGACATGTAGATGTACTTACTATAATGATTTGGACTGCTCATTTGCAGGATAAGAACTGTGCAGGAAGACGCACTGCAGGAAGGTACGTAATCCCTGTCCCAGCAGTGGGGTTTGCAAACACTTTCTGAAGTGCTTAGGTATTACAAAATATCTGTTTCCAGTAACACAACAAGAGTTTATTATGAATTAAAACATTAAATATTCATTAAATAAACACAAATGTTTATTTTTCCCTATACTATTTATTTTTTCCACATGCATTTTACGTGTCATGACATTCTGAACTTTTATGTGGAGAGTGATGCAAGTAACTTTGATTATATTGGATATTAAAACATTTAAAACCATTTGCCAATATTTTGTGGGTTGTATTCTGTTTCCAGCATTTTTAATGTCTTCCTGAGTACTCTGTATCCTTTTTTTTCACTGTTGTCTGAGTCAGGAGACCTACAACTGAATTTTTATGTGCCCTAATGTGAATGTTGTCAGAAGTTAGATTTATGATAACTGCAGCCTGAAATTAGTCACTGTCACATGGTGAAAGATGCCTTCTGTAGATTTATAGGGTTGTGTTGATCTGTCTCACCAATATTTGAAAAGTACAGTACTTCCCTGACAGCTAAAGAGAGGTTACTGCCTGGCTCAGTTTCTAGTTTAAATGTACTCTATTACTGCCTGTCATAGTTCGTACTTCAAGTATGTTTAGATTAATAGCATGAACCAGTGAATTATAACAGAGGGAGATCCTGTGCTCAAGTCTTCAGTTAATGAAATATAACATCAGCTCAGCAGTGGTTTGATTAAGGATGAGTGTTTGTTAAAATCGCAATTTTCTTTACGAAGAAAAGTGTCTTTTAGGATGTCAGTTGTGTTTTATGGCTAGCTTGTAGCTAAGTCATAAGAATACATAGGAATTTGACTGTAGGCATGCACAGCATAGCTCTGCCTATAGGCCTGCAAATTTAAAAAAAATATTTAATCACAAAATACAATTTATTTAATGGATTTATATCTGAATTGTCCAATGAAAGCATTATAAATTCACAGTTTGTTTCAACCTGTTATCTTTAAAAGAGAAGTTAATTTTTTTCCAACCTTGCTGGCTTATGAAAAATAGCCCTTTTGTAATCACATGCATACTTTGCCACAAAATAGGGTGAATTAATGTTAGTTTTTCAAAGCAAAGAAGACAGTGTACTAATGACTATATTAGCTGTGATTTGTTGGTCCATATATTCTACAGAATCATTAAGTTTACCTCTGTGCTCCTTCTGGTTTTGTATGAAGATACAATTTATACAGAAATTATATGCTGGATTGGATATGTAGTAAAGACTAAACAATATTTTCTATTGTAAGACTATGCGTTTATTTCCTTATAGATTTTTGATACTTTAGCTCAATTATATAGATTTTTCCAGACATGATCTTCAGTAAAAAGTGGTATTAAAATTTTTTTCTTAATTCTTTTTTCATAATGCTTACTGGATGTGATGTGTTGATTTTGTTTCTGTAATTATCAGATTTGCGTTATGTAAGTATCTGCAAATATATACATATGTGAACATTTGCTTTAAAAAAACTGTGTAGCTCAATTTTTACAGAGTGGGGAGCTAAAAGACAAAAATAGATGTCATTATTTACCTTGAGCTAAATGTGGATCCTTATGATGACAGAGTATAGCATTTAAATATGCTAGATAAGTTTCATTTTGCAACCCCTGTATATTTTGAAGGCATGGAACGTGTCTTGCTTTTTATATATGTAATAAAAAAAAAAATTAAAAAACCAAGACGTTTGCATTTCACTGATGAGAGATCGACTGTGTATGATAAATGCTTAAAGACAGATGTTTTAATGTTTTTATGTTTTAATGTCTGGATTCAGTAATGCTTAATTAGTCACTGGCACAGGAAAAGGCAAAGATCATCTATTTTTTGCACAGATAAGGAAGAAAATGTATTTCTCTCCTTCCGGACACAAATCTTATAAGCAATCCTTTTCATCTGACTCCTCAGCATGTGCCAGGGTCATGTGATGCAAGGGAGATGAAGGGACAGAAATACAAAGATGATATAGGGTTTATAACATGAAGCAATGTTTCTCCACCACTGTATTGCCATCAGGACTAACAGTACATCTTCCAGCAAACCTGATAATAATATTTCAGATTGCAGTTACAAAATTCATTTGTCTGCTTCATATTTTGTGTACTTCTCTTATTGCAGTGCCAGAGTGCCTCCCAGGGATTTAAAAACAGAAATGGCAGGGATTTTCTTTTTTCCCAGCCTTGAGAATAAATAGCTGAGAATAAACACCTGATTTAACTGATATGTTTGTTTTATTTACTCAGGTGGTTGAGTAGATGCATCCTATGACAGGTTGCTGATCTAGCAAAAGAGTTAAGCAGACTTTTTGCTCATCTGTGAGTATGGTGAGCTAGTACTGGTTTAGAAAAAGAAGCAGCCATTCTCCTGCAAATTTCTCAGCTATGTGCATCAGGAGGAGGCGGGCCTGTGAGGGTGGATTATTGTCACTCTCCCACCCCTCTAGGAGTGGAAAGAAGCACCTGGTCCACCACCACCATCTGGGTTCAAGTGTCTAAAAATGCTCTGGGGTTTGAATTTACATGGAAGAAGTGTTCATGTAAATGATCTCAGGAGACTTTAGCTATTTTGGAGCATTGTTTCACAGTGTATTATCTCAATATTGTTAGATCCCTGTTTAAATTTTCTACAGAGATGGAGTTTAAACTTGATCATTAAGCTTAAATTGACCTCACATCTAAATCTGAATGTTATCACACTCCATAACTGTAAAGTATATTTTTATCTGAACACAGATGGAGGCAGTTTTTCATTATTGTCTTGTGTGGGTTAGTAAACCAAAGGGGAATAACAGAAACTCATACAAAACTGGCTGGTGGTTCTCTCTGTCCATATTGATTGCTTATACCTCCCGAGCACCTTATGAGCAAACATGTATTCCCCAGTGCAGACTTGTACCATATGATATTGAGCGCAGTATATTACAACTATGAATACAGCCTGTATTCTGGAAGCAACAACAGAAATCGCTGCAACTGTTGTGAGGCTAATACCAGGTTTTCCTCTGAAGAAATGAATAGATCATAAAAACAATTTTGCTATAAACACCGTTTTCCTATCTAATATGCCAATACAGTGTACATCAAAGTACGCAGTGCAGAGGTAATACTATGCATGCCACTGGTCCCTAAAGAAAAGCTTCCATGGAGTGCTGCAGCCCATCAGCCATCATGGATGGCAGCCAAGAGGAGCCCAGAGGACTTGTTGAGAAGTGCTCTTTAAAGCACTGCAGTGAAGGTTGTCTTCTTTGTAGGAAGATAAACCTTTTCAATTATACTGGGAGCTGTAAGAGTCTAACGCGCCCCAGTGGTGAGATAATTGCTTCAGAACTTGGTGCAGTACAGAATTTTCTATTTTAAGAAGTTCTGTTTCTGTCTTCTCCTTCACCTGCACGGAGGGGTTTTATTTTTTCCCCCAATTGAAGTATTAGCAATTTGCGGAGCGATAAATGTGAAGAAACTTAGATTTAAATCCCGATTGTGATTCTATAAAAGGAGCATGGAGGCATCTCTAAAGAGCAATTTCTTCACCTATTTGATTTCCTGTTCAGTAACTCCTTTGCAACCACTTTTTACTGCTTCTTACATTCATTGTCAGTCTCATCCTCATATTCACTTACCCTTTTCTGCTGTAGTACCATGTCATTGTTTTTACATTTCTGTTATTAACATTACTATTGTTTTTATATAGAACACGTAATTCTAAACTATGGCATCTGCCAAATGAAATAGATGATTGCGATGTTTCTCATGCTTTTCCCTGTTCATTTTCCTTTTCACATCCCTTGAACGGGATGACACACTTTATTGTTGTCTCCTCCTCCCTGAGCAATTACTTCGAGAAATTGGACTCTGATGGGGACTGCAAGCTTATGAATTTTTTTCTTTAGAAGGGCACTGTATGACCTACAAAATTCAATGTTATCTGAATATAATGTCTCCATTGAGAAACAAGACAATAACCTTAACTTGAAACTAGTAATAAGAGCATTGCTTTGATAAAGTAGATTTTAGCTTTTGTAGATTCCAGTACACTTGGTTATTTGCTATTAGATATCAGAGATATCCTGAGCACTGCAGTGAATGAATGGATGGAAGATATTCACAGAGCTCGTTCTCAGAATTATACAGAAGCAGAGTACAATCTGTCTGCACGTTTGCAGTGGCAAAAAACACTCTTCTTGTTTGATCCACTTGCCCACTCTCACTAGATTATGCTCTCACTGAAAGCAAAGCAAAATGTCAGTTATCACTCTTGTGTTTGCAATAGTAACTTAGTAGCTCAGCTGACATGGAAGATCGTACTGTAGTTATATTTCTAAATCCAGTCCTCCTTTTTTTCTTTTTATTTTAAGACAGGTAGAATATACCAAACACATATAATATCTCAAATATTTTTAGCTTGATTTCCTAAAGAAAAAAACATATACAGCTGTCTTTTTTATATGATTCTTTTCTTCCTTTGTAATTAATTCTCAAACTTTTAGGCAGAATTAATGTTTCAGAGAAGAACCAAGCTCCTGTGTACATTAATTCCTATGAGTCTGGTTACATCAGGTACCTAAATAGAGGAGAGGTCCTCACTACTGAGGGAAGGCCCAGTGACTTCTGCTTGATCTGTCAGTCCACGGGTAGCTTGATGCCAAGAATAATGATGAGAAATCTGTGGAAGGACGCGTGGTGAGGACTAGTTGGGGACACAGAGCCATCTGAACCTATGCATCAATATCCTCATTGCCTAGGCAGAAACTTGTTTTAGGTCTTTCCTTCCAGTAATCTCTTCAAATTTGGCCTTCATTCCTGGCTCAATGAGATCCAAGTACTATGAACTGTATTGATCTGAATATGTGGCTGTTGCCAGCTGACTCGCCTTGTGGTAAGCCAGGAGATCTCAGCGACCACGCTCTGGAGACCAGAGCATCAAGAGATCTCCTGGGGGTAACTGGGCACCCAAGATGATGGCAGTGTGCATAACTAGAGCAGCAAAACAGCATCACGTGTAGGGTAGTCCTGTGACCTGGCTCATGTTCTTTCACTGTAAGGTTGGACTTTAATTGTGAACTCTCTGGTATGATAAGAACACTGTAGAAAAAGTACACTGTCCTGAAAATCTGTTCTCAGTCATAGCACTTACAAACTGGTTATAGCTTGTGCTCTGTGTATATGGTCCATACCTAGTTCTATTAATACAGTTAATAGAGGAGGGACATACATGCTCCTGAAATTTCAGTCAAGGAAGAGCAGAGTAATGGAAATTTCTGTCTGGAAAAGGTTCAAGTTTAGGTTTGTCATTTTCTTAAATAATCAGAGAAAAGAGAAGAGAAAAGGAGAGCCCTTTCCAGAACTGTTCAACTTTAGAAAGAGGAAAAGCAATTGTATGATGAAGAGAAAAATAGTATAGTTTTCAGAGACTTTCATATTCCAGTTAGAAAAGTGAATTCATCCCACTGATAAGTTTCTGATTGAGTAGCACAGATTTTAAAACAAAAGGTATGCTATTTTACTGTTGGTTTGACAGTGTGCTTCACAGAAAAAAATCCTTACTCCTTTTTTTGCTGATAACTTGATGAGGAGGTATCCACAAAACTGTAACTCAGCATTTAAACCAACAAATAATGAAGAAATCCAGGTGCTGGATTACTGCTTGATATAAATAAATTTTGGAGATTGTAATGTCAGTGGTGACAGACCATTGAAATTGCCAATTTTAATGGCTCTAAAGTAGGAGTTCTGATAAGTCCTGGTAAGTTTTGGAAGGAATTTCACAAGGTAGAGAGAATGAGTGCAGAAGAAAAAAGGAGTGGCAAACTCTCTAGAAGTAGATTAACCAGTAAGTGTACAACAAAGCTGGTGATGAGTTCTGTAACATATTATCTCTAAACTGGAAAGATACAGATTTGAAGGGTGGACTATCTGGCAGAATAAGGATTGGCTGGATTGACAGAAAGAGGATGGTGTCATTGGTGCAGTTGATAGAACAGAAGGAAGGGATGCCACCCAGGGTGGCTTTACATAATGATATTCAATAAGGACAAATGCAGAGTGTTGTACTTAAGTCATGGCAATCTCAGATAAATGTGTAGACTGGGAGAAGATGTAATTGAGAGCATTCCTGTGGAGAAGGGCTTGGGAGTTCTGGTAAATGAAAAGCTTGATGCAAACCAGCAGTGTGTGTTTGCAGCTCAGAAGGCCAGCTGAACCCAGGGCCGCATTAAAGGAGGGGTGGCCAGCAGGGAAAGAGAGGTGATTGTCTCCCTCTGCTATGCCCTTCTAAGGCCCTATCTGGTGTACTGCATCCAGGCCTGGGGCCTCCAACACAAGAAAGATGTGACACTGTTGGAGCAGGTCCAGAGGAGGGCTACATATATGATCAGAGGGCTGGAGCACCTCTCCTACGAGGAAAGGTGGAAGGATCTGGGCTTGTTTGGCCTGGAGAAGAGAAGGCTCTGGGGAGCCCTCATCAGCCTCCAAGGACTTAAAGGAAACTTTTGTTTTACACTGACAGACAGTGAAAGGACAAGGGGGAGTGGTTTAAAACTAAAAGAGAGATTTAGATTAAATGTTAGGAGGACATTTTTTACTCAGAGAGCGGTGAAGCCCTACCACAATATGCCCAGAATAGCTGTGGAGTTCAAGTCAAGATTGTAAGGGGCAGCCTGAGCTGGTGGGTGGCAACCTGCTCTTGACAAGGACTTGGAACTAGATGGGTTTTTAAAGTGCCTTACAACCCAAGCTATTCTACAATTCTATAATCTTTATATACATACATACATACATACATATATTTATATATATATTTTTGATATTTTCAACAGGAAAATTCATGTCACCACTTTGATTATACCATCAATTTTCATCTTTATATTCATTTGTAAATTACTTCGGCATACTTCACAGAATCCAAAACTAGGTTCAAGCTTTTGTCACTGTAAAGGAGTAAAAGAATTTCTGATGAGGACTTCAGAAGGCATTCCATATAATTTCTCCTCTCATCTCTTTGTTCATATGGGATAATGTGATCTATTTGAGATACAGAGTGGGTTAGCTTTGACATGGATTGCCAATGTCATTAGTCTTCTTCATAGCAACCTGCCTTCTAAAGATGAAAATATTGCCAACCAAAGCTGATCCTTTTTATGCTGCTCTGTGGAAGAAAACTTACTTAGTCCAAAATAATATAAACCTCATCAGATCCTGTGTCTGGGGAGTCAAAAGTACTATTGCCATTGAATAAAAAGCATCTTTATTGGACAAGCACTCAAATTTAACCAAACATTATATACTACTGTCTGGATTGATTTTAGTGACAGCAGACATGGCTGCAGCAAGTCTAAGTAGAGGAAGAATCTTCTTTGGGCTTCTTTCTGAGACAGTTGTTACAGGACAGAAATATCTTGACAGAATCAGGAGCTTCATGTTGAATATCAACTGCCATGGGTCACTGGGAAATATATTCTACTGTACACACTGTTCTGCAAGTTTTTATTGTGAAAGCAAGGCAAAATACTGCCCTGAAAACTAAAATGAAAATCAGACGTATGGACAAAGTGCTTGCTTCTGAATGTCATATCCATTTACCATGAAGTAAATTAAATTAACTGTAAAACACTGATATTAGAAAACTGAAATAGATTCATGTTTACTCAGAAACACTTTAAGACTCTCTGGAAACCAGAGTATTCCAATTACAAGCCAATGCTTTTATTAGTCAGTAGTGAATATTTTAGAGGTAATTGAAATAAGGTATTTTTGACTGTTGCTACGTAAAGATCACTTTATTTCTCTGAATCCACTCACATTTTCAGAATCCACTCCTTATTATTAAATTATGTTTTGCATGATCTTAAACATGATAAACATGTATAAGCAATTAATAAAGTCTTTGCTAGATATAGTTTTCAAATAAAAGGATATAAAAAGCTATACTGTATTTGCAAGGGGTATTTTTTGAAATTTTCAAAGCTAAACTTAAATTTTGGTGCTGAAAAACAGTATATGGTTATTTAAGCAAAAATAATGAACAGACATGCTAGACTTTATAGTATAATAATCAGTAATTAAACTCAGTGCAGTTTTTTTTCCATGTGTAGACTCTGTACAGGATGGACTTGTGGTATCTTTTATGTAATGAAAATCTGAAAGAAAATCAGAATTCTTGCTTCAAAGATAGAATGACAGAAACACCCTTGGAGGCTGACATTAAGAGATTTCCTGTAATGAATGGCAAATGAACACACACACAAAAAAGCAACCAGCCCACATATGGTGTCTGTCACTTCAGATGGCAAAAAAAAGAGTGTTTTTATTTCTAATGTGTAATTGTGAGAATGGTGATTATTTCTGTTCAAAATCACAGTAAAATTAGCAGAGATTTTTATTTTTTTTGGAAAGCAGAATGTTGTTATTAGCCTTTCTCTGCTAAGGTAAAACAAAACAAAACAGTTTTCCTAGCAAGCATTAGTAGCCAGTCATCATGCTCTGGAAGGTGACTAGTGAATAAATATTTAGCAGAGACCTACATTGCAGTTCTGATAAGTTTGAAATGCAAAATTCCTCAGCTTGCAATCTCGAAGGCTGTAAAATCCTGCCCTTAATAAAAGTAGAAATTCAATGTGAGCGATCTGTAATTCACAGCATACAAATTATACTACATGAAGATCTGAGTTATGCAAATCTAAGTCCTATAAAAACCAACATCCAATAAATAAGTAAGCAGAGAGTTCTCTGATATGTTCTTAGCAATTTCTTGATTACATCATATCACCTTCATTTTTAGGGATGTAAATAGAACAAAAAAAATAAATGGCACCTCTAATCTAGTTGTTTATCCCAGTTTCAGATCTGTTCCTTCCCTGGTGCCTAATTACTGTTAGAATAAGAAGGCAAGATACGTAATGAGGTATTGGAAAATATCTCCTCCGAGCTTTGTTAAAGATACAAATATTTATTGAAACACGCTTTATGTTTTCTGAGGTACTTTTACCTCTGTTCCACTGCAGACTGAATAAGTTTTCTAACTAAAAGTCCCCATGGAATCTGATAATGAATTCATTGTTTCTCTAAGCATAGTTGAAAAGAAATATCCAAAAATATTTTCTATCCCTACCTGGAGTGACAGCATAAATATTGAATCCCTTTTTCTTCACACTATTCATGCCGTTGTTAATGTATGGGCTTTACGTCCGCTGAAAAACTAATGGCAATGTTTTAAACTATTCTAAATGAGGAACATTTACCATGTGACATAAAGTCAGCCATTGGCCTTGTTATTTGAAATGAACTACTGTACATTAGCTGCATAGTATTTCTGTTGGAGCATTGAAAACACCTTTTTCCTTAATTTTATGGCCCACACTTTGAGCATAAAATACCACTGAAAATGCATTTTTCCTTAAAACAATGCAAATAGGAGAGCTTTTGAAAAAGATTTATATTATCAAGAGTCCACATGAACATACATGTAATTTCATTTGCTGCCCTGGGAAATGTGTTTCCAGAAAGACGGTATAACTACTTGACAGGCAATTATTCTTTGAAAAATGTGGACTAGTTAGACAGTTCTTCTGTGTCATAGATATTCAGCCGTTGTTCTGCACAGCGTGGCGTGCTGGTGGACCTAATGCTCCTTTTATAGTCTGGTTTCAAGGAAGACCTTTCAAAAAAAAAAAAAAAAAAATTACAAATGCTAAAGTGCACTTTAATTTAGAGGAATTAACATTACTTCATTTACCTAGGGAAAACATAAACTTTTAGCAAAGAAGAACTTTTTGATTTACCAGGTGGTGGTTCCTCTTCATGCTGGTGCTGCTGACCACACAAATCAAGTGACCATGCACTACAGTGATTTTTCACCAGATCTGTGGGTGGTTCTCTGTTGTTTTGGAATAGAAAGTCTATGGCCGTATCCTCCTTCTCACAGTCCTGACACTCCCCATCCCCATGTGAAAAACATAAGTGAAAAACATAAAGCTGAATGGAATTTTTCTTACTTTATTTATTATTATCTATTTATTTATTTTTATTATTATTATTTTATTTATTTTATTATTTATTTATATTTTATAGGCTGAACTCTGAGGCTTGTGGGACCCGGATATTTTTGAAGTTTAACCTGGCATGTGTACTGATTGTCTGCTAGTACCTTGCTAGTGGAGTACTAGCAAAACAGCAGTTATCTGCTTATTTAATGTTACCCAAGAGATCTTTTGCTTCTCCCTTTTTCTCCCTTTTCTACTTCTCACTTCCCATCATGCATTCTCCCTTTTTATGACCTGCCAAGACTTTATTCCTTTTCTTTCTCTACTTTGCTTTTGCCTTTTTTTTTTTTTTTTTTTTTTTTGTGTGTGTGTGTGTGTGATTTTCATGTATTTTCTTTTCAGATCACTCCTTCTTTCTCTCCAGTTTCCCCTTATGGCTTGATACAGCAGGCATAATTAGACCACATATGCATAAGGACACTCTCAATGTCAGGCTGGATGGGGCTCTGAGCAACCTGATCTAGCTGTAGGTGTCTTTGCGCATTGCAGGGGAATTGCACTAAATGAGCTTTAAGGGTCCCTTCCAACTCAAACAATTCTATGACTATGATAAGGAGCACTTTTCCTGCACTTCATGAGCAGTGAGGAAGTAATGCCCATATTTAACATGTGTTAAGTGAGTAATCCATGTAAGTAGACTTATGGTTTCAGCAGTGCTGAGTGAGTGAACAGACTGCTAGAAATGGGCTACTTTAGCCCCCAAAGTTATCAAAGCATGTGTTATGCAAATTTATTGTTAACAATAACCAGAACGTGTCTATGAGAGAAAATGTAGATATCTACTGTCTGCTCTATCATTTATTTCCTATAGTGATACTTTTACTAATTTCCATTCAGTTCAATGCAATATTTCTCTGTAATTAAGGGAGGTGCTGAGGAGACAATTTTAGCATATATTTTTAAGAAAACCATTTCAATTTACAGAACTCTCACTCCTGCAATTAAAAAGTATGAAGCAGTAAGATTGGCTGTGCCAGTGTCTTCTTGAGCAGAGTGCAAAGGGAATGCTTATACACCTTTATGTTTTTTTCTTGCACAGTTCTCCCACGACTTTTGTTAACAATTATGCTCAATGTATTTTCCAATTTTGTTAGTGTAGATGGGAGTAAATTTTCCAAGTTTTCTCAGAACTGATCACTAAGTTTAAATATAGGTCAGTTCCTCTTGTGCTTGAAAGAATATGCCCGGAAGGGTGTTGCTGAGTGCCTTCAGCCATCACACACCATAGAGGGCAGTGGGGACAGTGAGAAGCAAAACATGCATCAGGTTCCACCTCAGCTGAGTTCAGCTTACTTGTGCAGCTGAACTTCTGTTGTTCCTCCCTCCCTGTAAAAGATGGAACTATTTCTTTTTTTCATTTGCATTGGCTGAACTAACAGCTTGTATATTACTTTTTACATTATTTCTGGGGTAAATTTTATAACCTTTGTTCGGTATATGTTTTTACAGTGTGAAATACATGAGTCACATAACAGTGTAGTTCTTCAGCTATACCATTCTGCTCTGAATTCTATAATGTATAATTAAATTTGCAAGCATTAATTAAAAATATGATTCTCGCCTATGATATATGACTGTAATATAATAAAGACAAATTTTAACTTGACTATAAAAGAGAAATGAAGATACCAATAACAATCCTGAAAATTTTAATACAATACTTAACTCACTTCTGTGTTTGGCAACTTGTTTCCAGCAGACAATTTTACAGAGTATAAATATAAATAACAGCCTTCTAATTCATTCTCATGGCATTTTATTCCCTGCTCACACTCATAATAAAAGGAACAAGAGGGAAGACTTTCAGAAGTGTTTCTGGTGCTTATTATACTGACTCGCACCAAAATAATTAAAACAAATTGTTCACAGTAGATTCAGAACTATACACCTACATTTAGGTGACCTAATATGTTATCCAATTGCTTCCCTTGGCAGAGCATGTTAGGGACAATCAGGTTACATGTCTTCTGAGCTGAACTTGTCCATATGGCAATGACATCCGCAACAGATGTGCCCATGGCTCCCATTTCCACAGCAAGGTTGTGCAGAGCCAGCCAGCACACCTCACAGCCATACCTAGATGCCCAGGAGCTCACTGTCCTGAATCATGTGTGAAAGAAAGGGAACTGTTCTCAGAATTTCTCCTTTCAGTATCCTTGGTGCAGGCATTTCTCCTGAAAGCATCTCACCGGTTGATGCCCTGAACTAAGAGGTGTTGGGAATGGTGCACAGGTACTAAAACCCAGAGATACTGTTGGCTTCCTCTTTGCACCAGTCAGTTATATGCTGAACATTTTGAAAAAAAAAGTGAAAATTATTAATTGGATAATTGTAGATATTTCCCATTTTCAGTCTGCAAAAAAGAAAAAAAGCTGATGGAAATATTTCATTGGCAAAATTACATCTCTAAATAATAAGCTGATCTCCCTTCTGATTCTTATGTCAGGCAGCTTATTTAAAAGTATTTGAGATTCTAAGATTTTTAGTTATGGTAGCACTTGAGACAACAACTGTAAGTAATTATGGCTGCATAAATGGATAAAATCCACTGTTGTTTGTGCCAGACTGCGATGTACATTGAAAATTAAATGGCTCTTTAGTCACTTCCATTTGTTTCAATGACAAAACAAGGAACTAACAATTCCTGGAAGGTATTTTGAGACAAACTTATTCAGAGATCTACGCAGGTCTAGATAATACTATTATTACTATTGCTAGCATTAATTATAGTAGTAATCACCAAAGTAGGAGCCCATTAGTAAGAATAACAGTATGCAATGAAGTAGGGAGTCACTATCTGATCACCCTAGCACACCTGCATTCATATATAATAAAAAACAATTTAATTTATTGGGAATGCCTTGAGGACTGAATGTCTGGTAACTCTGAAAGTATCAGATTTCAAATGCACAAATGACCCTCAACTCCAACTTTCAAGTTGGAAGTGATTTAGCATTTATCTGACCAATCCTCTAAATTCTATTATGCATCTGAGATCTTCCAAAGATGCAGACCAAGTTAGAAATGTGTTAATAGCTAATTGAAGAACTCACAAAATGAGCTTGCTGAGCTAAAGAAGGCAGAACTGATGCTCAAGTTTTTAGTAACACACAGAAAGGAAAGAAAATGGGGCTTAGGGAAGTCCAGTTCTTTTCTCCAGCACAGGAGGGAGAGTAAATTCAAAGGGAGGAAGAAGACTCATTTTTGGATAATTGATGGAGTTATGAGGGAGTTTTAATCAAGCAGACCTGAATCTGTTATTTTCTTTCTAGCTCTGTGCCCCTCAGTTTGCACCTGTAACTATGATTATTGTCTGAGGGAAGGCAGAAGGCAACATAGGTCAGAAAATTGATGAAATCTTTGCCGAGGATTTACTTCAGTTATAGATGCGTGTTTGCATGTTTGTCTCTCTGCACCTACTGGCCCTTTCTGCATTCCTGATTTGTGGCTATTTGCTCTGGGCTCATCCATGTCCTTTTCCATGACCAGTGGTACTGAATTGCTCCTACTGAAGAAGATAGCTCTGCTGCTTTAGCAGCCAGACATCTGCTGGTACACAGTGCTCATTTTCCACATGAGTTTCCATTGGGCAGAAAAAGGAGAAGCAGCAGGATGAATCTGGCACGAATCAGTGCTCTGAGTGCTCCTGAGTGATGGCTGGTATCGTTCTGCCATGCTGATGGAAACAGTAGAGCAGATCAGACCAGAAATGGTGCACTGAAATTACCTTGCAACTTTTGGATTCTTCTTAATGTTTCTTTTTAGTTTCTAGGTATTTTGGACTAGGAGTTGTTTGTACTGCATGCCAGTGACCTGCCAGTTTTATAGCCTATGGAATCACTGAAGTTATAAGGACAGATTTAACAAACATTTCTCCCACACCTTTCCAACTACTCCCTTCCCTTGTCTTCTTACTTTTGACACTACCTATTTTGACACCATCCTCTTCATCAGTTCTGCGGCCTCAGCCCAAACCTCACAGCCCAGGGATGTGCTTTTTAACTCTGTGCAGCCCCATTTCTGCCTTGACTTTACACACTATCTCTGTTCCTCCTCCTCCTCCTCTTCCTCCTCTTATTTCCTTCTCTGTCCATTCTCTTTTGTCTTGCCACTGTACTCTCTCCACAGCCCTGTGTGTGGCCATGCACAATTACTGTTTCTCCTAGCAAAGGGCGATGATGTTCTTGAGATGTTGACCCAGGTGTAAGGCTTCACCTAGCTCACTGCAAGCCATGAAAGCAGAAGGATGCACCATGATCTGGAAGAATGTTCAGATAAATGGTTGGAGGCTGTAGCAGCTGCAACTATTTTTTTTTCACTAGTAACTTCCATGAATGAGGTTCAGTTAATCATTGGTGGCATCCCTGGCACCTATCAGATTCAAATTTCAAATATATTGTGTAATGAATAAACAGAGGTACGCTATCAGACAGAAAGGAGCACCGCACCTCATTCAATTGGCTATAAATCAGTGACAACATCAGACAACATTGGAAAACATCTCTGTCTGGCACAGTGCTTGACAACTTTTCAAAATTCTGTTTTTTCTGAAATAGGCACTGTTTCTTTATTCTTGCTTGGTACAGCACAATCCCAGAACAACTCTGTACATTATTTCTTTGAATGTTTTTGAACATTTCCTTTGCAGAATGCCAAACATACATATTTTGCCCTGAAGCACGTATAAATTGCAAAATGATTTCATCTTTTCTACTAGAGGTGAAGAAAATGATGTCCTTTGATGCTTTAGCAATTTTGCAAACATTAATTAAAGAGGTCTATCTATATCTATCTATCTATAAGGAAACATAATTTCTTGATTAAATTTTGCGTAACAAATTTCACCTGTAAGCCAAAAAGCTTGTTGAATTGTACAAATAAGAAGCTGATATGGTCATAGAGACAGCATCTCAACTAGGTTTGAATGTCTAGGATCCTAATAAAAGGAGTTCTAATAAAATGTAAACTTTAATTCTAAATTCATCATGCTTTGTGACAAAAGTCATTGTAATGTTTAGGGA
This sequence comes from Centrocercus urophasianus, assembly GCF_019232065.1. Classification (NCBI taxonomy): domain Eukaryota; kingdom Metazoa; phylum Chordata; class Aves; order Galliformes; family Phasianidae; genus Centrocercus; species Centrocercus urophasianus. The sequence continues at coordinate 22,579,016 of NW_024884697.1, read as the reverse complement.
AAAGTTCTTCATTTCTGAAGAGCCAATGACAAAAAGACTACTGATGTAACATCACGTACAGTATTCAGAACATGAATTGTTATCAGCACAAAGCACAATTCATAGAGTCGTTGAATATCCTCTGTTGGAAGGGACTCATAAGGATCACTGATTCCAGTTCACTTTACTCTTCCTGAATAGATACGATACTTTAAAATAAAGTGTTTCTGTTGGCATCTTCAAAAGTACAATGTGAGTTAAGATCTTAAGCTGACCCTGACATGTAATAGAAGTTCACTGACTCAGGATGCCTTCTGTGTCTTTGAAAATTTTCCCCAGGCTTGTAGGCAAATCTGAAAACAGGAACGGATAAAGGAGAAGCTAGAGGGACTTTAGCACTGAGTGGCAGAGCACCTTGTCATGCACAAACTGGTGGGAACACGGTTACATGGATCTACAGCCCTCTGAGCCTTTGGTGCCCTCCTCTTCATCTCCCACTTAGGGATGAAAATATATCCATCTTTGGTTATTATACTGTATGTATTATGGATGTAATTTGCAAGTTGGCAAAACATGCATCTCTCATTTTTATGTTGTCTCTGATTGTCTCTTTCCTGTAGCTTAAAGTTCACTTCAACTGCAGAGTTTCTGGGAGGACTCAGAGGATGTGGTGCTGGGTGGTGGGCTTGTTAATGCTTAATGGAGCTGCCCATTGAATACTGGCTTATTTTTTATGTCTGTTGTTGCTATTTTTGTTTGGCTGGTTTGGGTCAATAAGTAATTTAATTTAATCAAGGTATTTTCTCTGCAAGTCCCTCTGCATATATCTAAAGTTGTTGAAAGAAATTGACCCAAATGTTGGTACAAACACTTAAAAGTTGGCTGTGGCTTTTGGTTATAGTCTAGATATCTTGGATGAAAGCCAGTCCTCTCATGGATCACTCCCAAAGAGGTCTCTTTGGTAGACAACCTATTGCTATTCATGGTGAAACTGACCTCTGAATTCAGGTGATATTTCTTCTACTTTTAATTTGGACACCTGAAGTTTTTAAGGAAGAAATGGATGATGAATACTGATAGTTTCATTACTAAGAGTAAGTAATAAATAAAGAAGAGTATTCTTTGGTATACACAAATAACTTTTGCTAGCGTCTATAAGAATTTGCTAGGGGAAACATTTTCTCAGCCTGAACTCCTGCTGCATTTGTGAGCAGACTAGAAATAATAAGAAGAGTGTGGCCTCTGGAGTTTACATAGATGTTTGCAAATAAATGCTTGGATAATACATCTATTACTGCCCTGTATTCACTGGAAAATGAATAGCAGTGGTATTTACGAATGCTATCAGTGCATCTGTAACAAGTTATGATTGCTGATAGTGGCTCCAGGAATCTGCAGTCAGTGGTGAATATACAGCTCCAAAGCCCTTTTATTACTGTCTTTGATTTTCACTCTCCTAAGCATGACTGCTGAACGAGCGCATAAACATCAGTCTCTAGGCATCAAAGTATTTTGTTATATTTATTTCTGATATTTGCTGCTTGAGAATTGTGTATTATGGGGAAATGCTTACCTTTTTTTTTTTTTTTTTTTTTTTTTTTTTTTGCTTAAATATGAGCTTTTGATTGATTTTTTTGACAGTTGTGGTTGTAAGATGCAGTTAACTTTTTTAAAAAATATTTTAGATATGATTTAAAATGAATTAACTCAGGCATTTATTAGTTGAAATGAAGTTACAAAATAAACTTTTTTAACCTATAATCCTCAGAATCAGCAAGGCCATCATTTGTGCTATATTCACATAACTGAACAACAACGTCAGCTTCCTTTATTTGGAGAATAATCATAAAATAAATAGTTTGTATGAGAATTTTTATCTATTGCCTTTATGATGTTTATTATTTCTGTGTATATCCTCTCTGTTAAACTGTGTGCTGAAGTATGTTATTTTCCCAGCTGTGCAACAGATGTTTTAAAGGATCAGCTAGAAATCTCTAACCTGCATCATTCACTTCCATGTCCTGTCAGCAGTTCTCTCACTACAATGCTAAGAAGGATTTATATGTCCAATAATAAATAATTAATAGAACAGTTAGTGCACAGGGAAGATTACACTGGTTAAAATAAAGAGAACGTGATAGATGATACCAAAACAAACTTGTCCTGTAGACATCGTGTTTTAGGCCTTTGAAGTCTGTCAGGGGTGAATTCATTCTGGCTTAGCTCTTCATTTTCTAGTATATCTACTCTTCTACCAATTCACCTCTGTCAAATAAATGTGAAAGACACAACATTAAACTGAAAATGTCAAGAACCTGCTCAGTCAATGGCTGTTAGGGATTCCCCTTGCAGAAATACGATTTTGTTCCACTGTGCTTCCTTCTCACAAAGCAGTTTTTTTAGTCTTTCTAATTTAGATACATGCACAAAGGTGTCAGAACTGAAAGGACAGCTACAGCTCAACTAGTATCAAGCACTGATACACATCGGTCCTGTTTCTAAGTCTGTTTCCTCCACTTTCATCTCAAACTCCTTCATCTTACCGGGAGTTACCATAGGAAGAGATAATTTTCCGGATGAGAACAACTAATTCCTATAGTTTTCTTCTCCTGTATTTTTTTTTCACGTGAACATATGTAAAAGATTTCCACTGAATGGCATTGTGATCTGTGAACTGTTAAACAGAGGACCAGACAGTGCCACTGTGAGGCTTTCTTTTGTTGTTTATGAAGTGTTTTGCCTTGTTAAAAAGAGGACAGAAGAGCTCGTAGAAACTGTAATTTCTTGGGCTATTCTTCCCCTCAGGAGGCAGCTGTAATAGGTCTTGCCCAGCCAGGTCTTAAGCTTGCACAGATGTTATTGTTCAGCCAGTGTAGTTTTCATGTAATACTTGTTAGAGTCTCAACTGATTTAAAAGACATGAATAATTTAAATAATCTTAGATATTGAAAAAGGCTGCTGGCTTGGCAGGTATATGATGTTCCATCAGAATTCAGCCTGTGTCTTTGCTGTAAAACAATTCTTGGGATGCATCCAAGCATATTCTAAAGCTTGTGATGATTTTTACCTATGTGGCAGATGACACCTTCACGTTAGACAATTGCATGTGATTGCTCTAACACAGAAATTAAGTATCATTTTTGGAAACTAGTTTTGGATGTATTTTTTTTTTGCCACTGTGTGTTTTATGAGTAATTTCCAGCAAAATAGTTGTTCTGTGAAATAAAATGGCAAAGTTAACCTGGCTTACTATTTTGTCCATTTGCATTTGGGATATTTTTAGTAAATAAGAAAAAAATCTTAAAAACGCTTTATGTGACAAAGATGTGGACTAGTGATCCTTATTTTCTTCTCTGTCATTCACATGTTGGCATGAAATGAAGTAATCTCTGAGGTGGAATGCCTTGAAGTATTTTGTAATATTCTATAACAATACCATCATATAAAAATAGAACATGTCATATATAACAGTGAGCAACTGTCAAAAAATCTGTTCTTAGTTATAGAATGGAACAATATTTTTAACAAATACTTCATGCACAATTTTTTCATCATGTTTACTGTGAAACTGGAAATCTGTTTTTTTTTTTTTTTTTTTTTTTTTGAAATTTAAAATTTTTTTTTTTTTTTTTTTTTTTTTTTTGGTAATGTAGAATCTGTGAATCTCTGTATTCAAAGTTTTTCCAAAAAGGCATTGGTGACAGAAATCCATTCCATGAAGTTCCCTGTGCATCCACTCAATGCCTACATCAGTTTCTCAGTGCTTACAACACCAGCCATGTCTTCTTCTCCTTTGTGCTGAAGATGATGTTCTTTTTCCAGAACTTCACTTATTCCCTCCCAGATGAGCAAGCTAAGTGCTTTTGTAAATTGCTATCTCAAGGAGATGTCAGGCTCACTGCTGTCTGTTGGTGGTCTCGTGTCTTGGGATATTTTAATTCCACTCTATGTATAGCATAAGTAGAGTGAAGCTGAAATTTGTAGCTTGGATCTATCATATGTGTCATATACATCCTCTATTAAAAGTGCTCAATGAATTTACCTGCTTCTTGCCAGCCAAGGACAGATGAGTATAAATGCAAAGATGGTCTGTTTGTTTTTCCATGTCAGTCAGAGACAATAGTTGAGTACATCTCCTGTTCAGAAGTACTGAATTCTCTTTCCCATGAGCCTTATTGGAAAGAAAAAACTTTTTTTTTTCTTTTTAAAGTTTCACAAAATTCCTTCTGGAAATGATGGAATGAAGCAATTTCCTGAATCTAACATTAACATCTCTGATTACTCTCATTATACCACTGTAATTTCACAAAAACAAAGTCTTAAAATGTTGCTGGAGTTCATTGGTTTGTTTTATTTAAACAAATGGGCATAAAATTCCATGAGTCAGGATTTGTGTTAAAGCTAGCTTGATTTTTGAGTACAGAGGCAGTTATGAAACATCAAATAATATAGATAAAACTGAGTTTAAGTGTTGTGCTATAACTGTGTGAGTATCATTACGGTAAATATGCTGGCACCTGTTTTTATATAATTCTTTGAAATTCCGGAATACTCTTTAAAGATGCTTCATTAAATCATTTTGGCATAAGTTTGTACCTCTGGGCATAGTTGTTCTTTCTGCTCTAAGTATAATGTCAGTGATGTTCTTTCGAGACTGAGGAAGTTATTGCGTACGATGCAGAGAGAGAACTCTACAGTGTGTACTATTTTCACCGTTCTGCTTGAATCCCATCATAATTTGATGTCATAGTTCAACTTTGTCTCTTCTGTTAACAAAACAGGAACAACAATTCATCTTCAACCCTCACCATATGGCAGAGCTATTGATATGCAACAAAGCATTAGTCAAATTAGCATTTTCAGCAAGCCATGTTAATCTATGCAACTGACTCAATAATTAGACATGTTCTTTTCAGTCTACAATTAAACTTGCTATCTCTTCTAATTGAAAATGTCCAGACTCCTTTCGGCAAATCCACAAAGTGTGAGTAATATGGTTTTGGGAGGAAGCTGTTGGGTTTCTTTATGTATTTTCTTTACTGCTGACAATTGCTTCTTGGAGGAAGGAGACAGTCAAGTACAGTACTGAACAATAACTCTGTACAAGGACTGCTCTGAAAGAAATGCCTCCTACTTTATTCTGCTGGTGGATCAGAAGCGGATGTTGGTGCTATGGCACTAGAGGTTGAACCTTCCCACCAGTTTGGGTGCTGTGCAACAGACGACAGAAGCAGTCTGGGGGGGTGGTCTGACTAAATGGCATCTGACACAGAAGTGCACATGAAACAAGAGTTTGTATGGAGGTTGCTCTGAAAGTAATGCCCCCTATTTGTTCCCATGGAAACTACAGCAGATATAAAGAGCACAATAACTATTTGATTGAGGAAATTCTCAGCTACAGAATGCTATTTTTCAACATAGTAAGAACAGTTAACTATGTGTTTTTGCCAGTGTTGCATGCCTCATTCGCAAAAATCTGCACCGACAGAGGTGACCCGCTGTTGCTGACACCACTTCTGAAACACACCCCCCACCCCTCACTGTGCTCACATTCTGTTTGGTCCCCATAAACGTTCAGTGAGGACTGATGAATGTCAGTGGGTGCCATTTTGTCTGCATGGAGGAATCCACAACATATTTTTGCTTCATACACACTTCCATATCATATACCATTTGTCAAACTGTTCCTCTGCTGCTGTCCATCACACAGCAACAACACTCAATGAAATACTGGTGGGAAGTTTCAGCCTCTACTGCCATACTGCCAACATCTGCCTCTGACATTATGGGCCAAAATAATAAAATAGGAGGCATTAGTTTCAGAGCAATACTCATCTGTTGAAAAGTCCTCAACTCTTGTTACTAAACAGACTTTTTATCTTTTGCTTTAAAAATAACCTATTCAGTGAAGAGAGAATAGAAAGCATCTGTCACCTTGGGACTAAGCATCATGTAGCAATGTTTTTTAATGGAATAGAGTATCATCTTTTTTATAGAGTATCATCTTAGTTTTCTATCTATGATTCAAGACCCACGTAGTGAGTAGCTACGCTGACTCATGATGGCTCAGCCATGAGTAGACTAAAGCAAATCTGGAAACCTGCCTTTCCAAGTATGTTCTCCTTCCTAATCTCCTGTTCCTGAGATGTATTAGGCACAAGCTCATTTGTGGTCAATGTTTTCCTTCTTCTGAGTCAGCAAACAAACTGGGAGGTGAGCATTCATGAACTCGTAGTAGCACATGGCATAATGTTTAGGAAATCACTTTAAAAAGTGACTGCAATCCAGAGTTTGCAAAGTTTTTGTCTTGTTTTGCCATTCAAGCAATTTTAACCACCTATCTTTTCCTTCCAAAAGTCTGAATTTTGCATGGTCCTGCAGTCTCTCGCCTAGTAGTCTCAGGTGTTTACAAACTCATTAAATGCAAATTTGAAGATTAGGTCCATATCACAAATATAGATTTTCTCCTCAGGGATAGTGGTGACTGTCTCTTTCATTTTCAAAATCCTTGTTGTTTTGCAGCCCCTCTCTGGCCACCTGACTTTTGTAGCTGGCGCAAAGCAACGTCCTCTTGGATATCCCTTAGTCCTCTTCATAACAAATTCTCTGTTTTTCCTCCCATTTATATTTAGTCCTAATGCCTTATAGTCCTTTCTAAAATAAATAGTTCCATTTAAAGGCAGAACACAACCTGAAATATAACAGTCCATTACAGCTTTTACCTCCTTGCTACAGATTTATCTAAGCTGTTTAATTCCTATTATAACTCCACTCGGGAGCTTCATATGCCCTGTTTCTCCTCCCTTATCTCACTTATCTTTCTGAGAACATAAGGTACAAAATGATAATTCACTCTCCTGCTGTCTGCCTCCTTCCAGGCTGCACCACTAACTGTACACTCCACAGCTCAAAGCAATTCAGTACTGAATTGAGTTTATTAATTTATATGTAGCAGTCACATTTGTTTCCTGCAAAACACTGAATATTGAATTCATTGCAGCACTTACACAAATCCATGCACAAGAGAGCTTATGAGTAAGGCTGTGCTTCAGTGGAGATCTGTGAGGGATGGATTTCAGCACACAGTCTCACTTTTCAGACCAGCAGTGCCTCCAAGTCACTTTTGCTCACCCAGCATTTGAGATGTCTAACCTGATTTGCCTAAATCAGTAGGAGGATGTGAGAAAAAAGGAGGGTATCACCAGCACTGTGCTCGTTTTTTCTACAAACTGGTAGAGTGCACCTCTCATCCAACAACAACAACAATGAAAAATTGTGTAATGTGCTTTCTCAGGCTGTTCTGGTATATTTCTCAGACTTGGTGGAGAAGCATGCCGTCAATAAAACTCTTTCTTGTATTAAGGAAATTCAAACCCCAAAGAACTCAGTGTCTCCAGCAGACTGATGAGTAGGAGCTACCCTGTGCTGAGCTTGCTCCGAGCCCCTCTCCAGGCAGCATGGGAAGGGCAACTAGAGCCTCTTGGTAACAAAGGATGGAGTTTTGACCATTCTGTTCCCCATATCTGAAGTGTTATTGCTCTGGATAAGGCATGACTTGTGTCTACTCAACTTTGGACCCAGGCAGAGCTATGCTAGGGGAAATTTGACAGAACTAGTGGCTGAAACCATACTGAGAAGGGCTGTTGTCTCCAACTGGATGATGGGTCACCCTTTCCATTCCTGCTCCATCTCCCTACAACACAACTCTATGGTCTTCGCATTCTCCTTCGGGAAGAAGCAGATGAGAAGCCCTTCTCACACTGACCTGCTCCCACCTTCTGTCCCAGGGGCAGGGGCTGATGGAGCTGACTTTTGGTGATCTGGCAGCCTAATGCTGCCCTGTGGACTGTGTCCTCTGTCAAAGAGGTCCACCACTTGCTGGTCAGTTGTGGAGAACCCTTCTCTGTCAGCTCAACTTGGGTGTCTTCACAGCCCTCTCTTGGGACACACAGTTTCAGACCACAAGAGGGCAGTAGTGCACAGTCACTCTATTACTTTCCTGGAGCTTATTTAAATTGTGTGCCCTGATTTGATGCAAGTGAAGAATGTGATTTTCAGGCAGCACTGAACACTCAGAGCTCATGGGAGAATCAACATGAACTCTGGCCTTAAGTCTCTGGAAAAAATCAGATCTGTAACGACTCAGGGCAATCTCTATTTCTCATTCTGGAAGCAGTTTTTATGAGCTGCAGGTAACTGTTGCATACAGTCAGAGCTGAAGCATATTTATCTTAATGGAAAATGAAAAATATACCCTTCTTTTTACTGATTAGATCTGTTTTTGTGTGTTGCAAACCTTTCTGTAGCAGCTATTCACTATTATTTTCATTACAGCTCAGGCACTGCAGGAGAACTAATGTAAAATCAGGAGGTGGCAGCAAATTAAGCTGTTATATAAACATCTGCTTCTGACACTCGGCCAAACAACTGACTGCTGAATTGTGGAGCAAGGCTTAGTCCCCATTTCAAATGAAAAAAAGCTTCTGGCATGAAGGACTACAGCCCAGGGCTTTGTGATTGGAATGGCTGTACTTTCAGCTCCAGCTGGAGACAACCATAACATTAACTGGTGTTTCCATAAATTGCCAAAAAATTAATCATCTGTGTACTTTAGGGCAACAAAATCCTGTTCATCTTCATGGCTATGTATATCTAGACCAGCTCATGCACAGAATTTTTTTTTTACCTCAAGAACTGCAGGAGACATTTCTAGAAAATGCTGAAAAAGTTGCCATTTGGCATTCATGCACTTTTAGTAAAGGATAAATGAGTTGGGAATTTCCAGTGTTTGGGAATCCTCGAGGACTAGGGTGGAAGAACTGGCTGCTCTGGAGCTTTCTTAGTGCTGGCCAGCTCAGCAGCTGCTGGCCCTTCTGGGAGAACCTCACAGCTGTGTGCTATGCCACTGGATCCTGGATCAGAGCTACAGCCTGAGGACACTGGTGGTGTGCAACAATGGGGGTAATTTTGGTGATCATTGCTTTGTACTCAGCCCTAGTGAGCCTGCACCTCAAGTACTGTGTTTGGTTTTGGACTTCTCACTAATGAGAAAGACACTGAGACCCAGAGAAAAGAAGCTGGTGAGGGCTTTGGAGCACAAATCTTGCAGGGAGCAGCTGAGCAAACTGGCACTGTTTAAATGTGGGGGATGGATCAGAGGAGACTTAGTGCTCTCTACAACTGAAAGGACGTTGTAGCGATGTGGGGGTCAGCCTCTTCTCCCAGGGAGCAGTGATAGCATAAGAGGTGATGGCTTCAAGTTGTGCCAGGGGAGATTCAGGTTGGGTAATAGAAAAAAAATTGTTCTTTGAAAGAGCAGTGAGGTATTGGATTAGGTTGCCCAGGAAGGTCATGGAATCACTGTGACTGGAAGTGTTCAAGACACATGTAGTACTTAGAGGCATAGCTTAGTAGGCAATATTTGTGGTATGTGGATATTTGGACTAGATGATCTTAAAGATCTTTTCCAACCCTAATGATTCTATGATTCTGCACTTCAACAACAGCCCAGGCAACATTAGTGAGGCCTTTTATCCTCTTATCATACAAAATATCTGTGGTCAGTGCTTCTGGATGCATGCTGTTGCTGCTCAGGTTTGAGGTGGAGGCTGGGTTTTGTTCTCCTGCCTCCAACATGCAACTAATTTGATGCTAAGTTCTCACTGAACATTGTAGCTTTGTCACTGGTGATTGGATAGATGGACAGTAACGCTAGACAGGTATAGGCTTGACTGTGGATAACTGCGAGTGAATAACTGGGAGGAAGTCTGTGGTAATGCTATCACCATTCCTGGGAGACCAGGAGCCTCCTCTATCCCATAGATAAATCTCCTCTCAACTCACTGCAGATTAATGGATCCCCAGACTTACAGATCTTTATCTCCATTCTATGGCCTATCCATGATGAATGGAAAGATTAAAGCACTGACCAGCTGTGTTATTTATAAGTAGGAAACACTGTCATGTTCTGAGAATAGCTTAAAAAAGTATTATTCATCCGACGCTATATTAAAAATTGCTTCTTGAAGAAAAACTGCCTGCGCTGATCTCACTCACGCTATGCTTGCTATGGTGATGGACAGTATCATCAGTGCTAAATTTGGGGGATGTGAATGTTATGTGAAAAGTTGTGTTCTAAAATGCAACATCTTCTCTATACCCCGCAAATCTGTTCCCCATATGCATTCATAAAAATGCCTAGTAGTCTAACAAGTATTTTTTACAAGATTTTCAGTCTTGCTAGCACTTCATAAACAATCTAAGTGTCCTAAGTGTCCTGATCCACTAAGTGTCAGCTGGATTTTATTCACCTGAGTGCATTATTGTTGGAATTGTTCACTGCTTTCCGTGACAGAGACGGAGGAAATTATTGCTACAGGGCTGTACCAGGTCACAAGGCAGAGGCCAAATTCTGTCCCCTCCAGCTAAATCTGCACTGTCAGCAGTGTGGCTCAGGGGCACATGCTTGGTCACTTGCAACCTCTAACTTGCTCACACTTTTCCCTGTCCTGGCTTTGGTCTATTCTTATTCTCTCTCTCCCAGGCAAAGCATGGGCACAGTGGAGAGGATAGCCTGTAGGCATTCCAGTAGGAGAAAATGCCTTCTGTTTAACTGAGAGGACACACTTCTGCTTTGCTGGGCTAAGCATGTGAAGTTAATGTAATCTGTTTCATCGGATATATTAAGCATTCTCAAGAAATTCCCCATCCTCATAATCATTGTGCTGCTGATTTAAGACTGCTCCCATCGACTTTCTCTTTCATAAACATAAGTCAAAAGCTTTTTTGCTTTTTCAAAGATATTCTATTTTCCCTTATGTCACTGAAAACTAAAATGCATTTCTCTCAGCTACTGCTGTACTCTTTATTCCTTCTTTGTAATTCTGTTTTCACTTCCTCTTCTGTGTCTCTAACTCTATTTCCTTGTTTCCCTCTATCTCTTTTTAATATGAGCCATAAACAGAGAATCTTATTTTGGGAAAATACTGCTGTAAAATGTTGATTGCAAAAAAAGAAAAAAAAAAAAAAAAAATCAAAGCTCTGCTTTTTTTGTGTCATCCTTGTGGTGACAGAATTAGGACAAGACTAAAAAATTTCAATCTTTTTTTCACATTTTCAAAGTAACCTGAAGCATTATGTTTTGGCATGGAACACCTAATGAGCATCACCATGGCAACTCTTAGAAGATACTCCACTGAATCTTTGTTTGGTTTTACTGTTGTCACTTTAAACCACTAAAATTAAAATAGCGGAAAGACTACCCTGATTGCAAAACTTGGGTCAGGTTGAGCGACCCACAAAAGGATTAGGAAATAGATTCTTTGCCTGTAGAACTGTGAATACTTTAGTTAAGAGGAGCAGAGGAGTAGGCTCAAGTGCCTCCCTCAGCTTCCTGGAGAGCAGGTCAGCCTCCCACTTCTGGCTTTGTGTTTATTAATGAATGACCACTTAACCCAGCAGAAGATCTGGTTTATCAACACGATTAAAATCTTACCCTATGCCACAGAAAAAAGTGTCCTGATGACAACTTGCCTCTCATCTAGTGGTAGAAACGCAGACAGGTAGAACAGAAAAGCAGGCAAGAATGACTTCTAACTCCTGGGGTAAGCCCAGCTGTAGACAGTTACGGGTAAATAAGCTCAAGTGAGAGGTGGCACGGCAGGAAGTGTGGTCAGAAATAACAAATGCAGCAGATGAAAGGTGAAAGGGCAGTGTTATGACTCTTATTTTGGCGAGTATGAATCTGTGTGTTTTGGGAGGTGTCAAATTATTAATGGTATGAAAATCCCAGAAAGATGAAGTAGCAAAGTGGGAGGTTATAAAGGGAGGCTGGCTTACATCTGAAAAATTTCATCCTTCATTTTTTTTGCAAAAATGCAAAGATGAGCTTAAAGCCATGCTGATTTTCCAGATGTTATTGTGTAGGACCACCAATTATGAGCTTAACTGAAAGGCTCCTTCAAAATTCAGGTGCCTGCTATCCTTTTAAGCTCCAAGATAATTAATAAGAACTCCTTATCTGCATAGGTTTGCAGTCATGCTTTTATGCAAATTAATGTTTAATACCTGAATCGCACAAATATGGAGAACCTTTAAAAATAAAGGTTTATAAATAACCTTTATTTTTATTGTAGCTGCATTACAGAATGCTATGGCAGGGGTACTGTATGATGCATAGTATCAGGGATGTCTTTGGTTGCTTAAGAAGTGTTCATTTGTTCTCCTTTTTTTCCTCTTTATCCTAGCTGTGTTCTCAAAAGACTTAAAATTCTTCAAAACAGGAGTAATTGGTGTAACTGTCTTGTTTTATCTCTGCTTTAAGTTTCTTTATTTATTGTATACTTGGGGCTCAGATGATATTGGCTGAATGTAATTGTATGTACAAATGGCAATAACAGATTGGGTTTTATAGGTATGTTTGTGTGACAGACTAGGGAAAATTAAAGTGAAAAATGGGGTCTCAATAACTGTTGGTGATAAAGACGAGTTAGGGTTTTGTTCAGCATGATACTGAAGTAGCTGCTTAATTTCAAGCATGTGGGCAACCCCATTAAACTTGATTGCACAATTAAGTATTTGAATGATCAGTCCTTGAAAGGCTTCTAACATTTAGGGCATAGTGTACAGAAGCATGAACTTCTGATAACCTGTTCTATGTGGACTGAAAAGTGATCAGTGGATATTTCACATACGTACCCACAGGCTCCCAGGGATAAGGCTTCCAGAAATGGCTTAAGAAAGTGAAAATAGTGTCTGAAAAGAGGGGGAGAAGGAAATGTCAGTCTTGGCCAAAAGCGCTTAATTTTGACCTAATATGTCACTGAATGAAGGTCTCTGTTTTCACAAAGAATTTGATTGTCTCCTTATAGAGTTTAAATGCTATCGTGATAGGAACACAATGAAATGAGTCTTCAAAACATAACTGGATGAAGATCCTGTGAAGTGAAGAACTGGGACATTGAATTTTAGCTCATTCACTGATTCTTTATAACCTTCTAACACAGACAAATCTGGGGACCTAAAATAAGAATATACTGCAATTTAGATCGCCTTAACAGCTAGTCAAGGGACAAATGGGCTCTCTGTAGTTCTCTGAGGAAGCAATTCTAAATATTCTAGATATATAAATGGAACAGAAAGACTTTCTGATCCCAGAACTAGTAAAATGTCACCTTAGCAAAAGTTATTTACAGAACTTCAGAAAAAAAAAAAAAAAAAAAAAAAAAAAAAAAGTTGGAAAGAGGAGGATAGTTAAGAAAATAGAAACTGGGATGAGAAAACAACTGCTTACTTAAAGTTATTGAAAACTGCTTGAAAAAAATATGTAGGACAAGCCAAAGTATGTCAGAAATTTCACAGTAATTTTTCATGTAGCAGAGGGGAGGTGTTCAAGGATGACAGTGCTAAGACAGCTGCTATGTAAAATACAGAACTGACTTAATTAATCTTATTTGAAATCCCTATTTTCCATATCATAGGATGAGATATAGCTCACTGAAAAGTATCCACCTGTGTATAGACAACTGTGGGGAGAATCTGCACTTCCCATGTGACATTAAGGCTATGCACTGCTTTGTATGTGAAACAAAGTCTACTAATGGAAGAAGGAAGGGTGTCATTGAGAATGTCTACGCAAAAACGCCAGCAAGACTTCGTTCCATCATATTTCATAGTGCAGATGGCCTCTTAGGTCTTACATGTCATATGTGTTACACATCAGCATCTCAAGTGGTATTTGTGCTCCTTGCTGATTAACTAGTCACAAGGAGTTTCTTCTACTAGAACTCCTTGAAGTTGATAGATGACTTCTTTGTTTCCCATCTCAAATATCCATTTTTTTTGAGTGCTAAAGCAGAGAGGTCTCAGCATCTGAAAAATTTTGGCTTCCATTTTAATTTCAACTTTCACTTAGTATGTTACAAATAGATAACTGAGTTCTCAGTTCATTATCTTATCTGAATGAAAAAATGTTTTTATATAAACTGGTGTTTTGTCCAACATAGAAACAAGAATAAAAGAAGTAATTACAATATTTTTTAATATTTTTTTTTAATGTAGACATGAATCTGTTGGAAAAGCTACACACTGATCTTTTAAATCTTCGAATTGACCACCTGGCTTACTCATTCAGATGGTGATCATCAAATCCCATTATGGCAATTAAGATAGAAGAAGTTTTGTTATGTTTTTGGTTTCACTCTTTCAAATTAACAAGTGAATGTGCAAACATCAAGTGTCGTATTAAAATATAACTGTTGATATTCTTGGGATAAATGACTGTGAAATACAATTAACCTTCAAACTTCAAATGAGAGATATATATACATATATCATATTTGACAGTGGTTACTCTGAATACAGCTGGAAGGTAGCATAATTACATTTTTATGTGACATACATAAACTAAGCTTGAACCCTGTGTTTGATCTCACAAGAAAGACAAACTCTGTCCTCGGCCTCTGGGTATGGGATCCATACCCACCTTCTCATATATATCCGTGACTGTGATGTCCTCTGACCCTAGTCCCAGTTTCATGCTCAGGTACAGCCAGGCAATGCCCAGGGAAGTCCTCAGGGAAGTCCTCAGCTGTCCTCAGGAAGTCCTCATTTTGGGAATCAGGAGTATGAAACCTGCAGATGAGTGCTAGCGTTCTACTATATCGTAGAATCATAGAATGGCCTGGGTTGAAAAAGACCTCAAAGATCATCTAGTTTCAACCCTTCCTGCTATGTGCAGGGTCACCAACCACCAGACCAGGCTGCCCAGAGCCACATCCAGCCTGGCTTTGAATGCCTCCAGGGATGGGGCATCCACAGCCTCCTTGAGCAACAATAAAGGTTTGAATCCACAATTATACTTGCGTTGGCTTGGAATATAAATATAGCCACAGTAATATAGCCACAGTGAATAACAGTGTATAGCCCTACGTAGGTTGGAGAGAATTAAAGCCCAATAATGTGTACTGTATAACTAATCAGTATTCCAGATGGAGTTTGAAAACAGATTTTACAAAATGGGAGCACTACATAATTAATAGGTATCCACACTACACTGAAGAGTTGATTCACTGCTAGAAATAGAGGCATTACATCAATCTCTTGTATGCCTAGGATGTGCTAATTAAAGCATTTTGAGTTTAAATGAAGAAAGATACCACAGTGTGCACAAAAATATTCGAGTGTTACTACCTGTAGAAATTAAGGAGGAGCCAGGGTAAACTATTATTTTTTATCAAAGTATATGTGTAATGTACAATTTCTAATTTGGTGGGAGTGTATGTGCATGTATGCATGTACATAAACACATATGCAGGCTATCTGGATTTGTAGGGATAAAGGTGGAACTGCTGGCTTCATGTCATAGACTGCTTGTTCTATGCTATGAAATGCAGTGTGATGATGTGATGAATGGTTTCTGTCCCATTTAGAATGGTGCAACATTTGTCCTGATTATGCACACAAGCAAGCAAAATAATCTTTTGGGATGTTGTTTTAATTAATAGATAGTGGTTTGATGGGCATACTGTTCAGCTCCGTATTCATGTATTGGGACAGCTGCTAATTAATGGGTAAATATACAGCAGTACAGTAATAAATTATTATCAATTCATTATATTATACTTGCTGGAGCAATGGCTCTCTCAAATTAGTGCAAGTTTTACCTCAATGAGATCAAATAGTTTAACAGAAAAAAAATGGATGAGAACTGCACAGTTTTTTAGCAGTGAATAAATGTTGTGACTTTGGCACACGCTAAGATGAAATGCAGCTAAACTTAATTTTAAGGTAAGCACACTCAGGTGTTCTAGGAATTAGTTACAGGAACAATCTCCTGCTTTCAGTTCAACATGAGTAACTCGTAAACTGAATAATGTATAGTGGATTTTAATAAAATTGAAACATTTTAAATATTTCCAAGTGTGAATATTTACCTTCTTTCCAAATTTCTTACCTCATTTCCAAGACATAAAATGAATACATAAGAATTGTTTTGCAGTTGACAAAATATTTGCTAAAACAAACAGCACTTTTTTTAGGAGGCTAGAGACAAATTGCTCAATAAACAGACAGAACAGATAATTTTTTTTTGTTGCCCTTAGAGAAGTTAGTAAGTGTTAGTAACTTATGTTCAACAGTATTAACCTCTCAAGTCACTGTTTTGATGTGTTACATATCGATCCCTCAAGATTAGTACTAAATTTCTAACATGAAAGGGTCAATAATTAACACTTCACTTTGTGGCCAAGAGCAAATTGTCTTCATTTTCTCCATCCTCCTGTTTACTCACTTCAGTAATTTAGATCTTAATAGGACTGGTGGGATATGATACAATCTTGTAAAATTATTTGTTGTTATTCTCCCGGAAAGGACATGGCTTAGGATGGCTTTGAAATGCAGATGAAAGAAGCAAGGACAGTATGGGAATATTTTACTTTTTTTTCTGATTGCTTGTCTACGTATTCTTTATCCTTAATAAATATAGAGCTCAAACAATTTCTAAAAGCAATAGCTGTAATTGTTGCATTTTTCCAGCGTTTCAAACTGTGGGAGAATGTCGTATATGCACAATTGAAGAATTAGATAGAAAAACGTTATCAAATTAACTAATTTTTATTTATTGCTGATTTTGGCCCTGAATGCTTGTAGAATATTGGATTCTTGCTGCTACCAGCATGGAAAAACAGTTGTGTATTTGATGGCAAATACAAGTAATTAGACAGATACAATTAAAACATAGGCTGCTACTTTTCACTACTTGGCCTGAAGCCCCAAACATATATTTATACACATTTTACACTGTTCTACATTCTTCCTGGTTTGGAATGTCTTGTACTGTAGATTTTTCACCATTTTACTCATTATTTTGCTTACGCTGCTTTGAAATGATTTTGTTCACTCTCCCCCTTTTGTGTGATATATCTGAGTGCTTGGCAAAGATAAGAAGAACACAGCTGTTCTGCGTCAGGTTGATTTAATGATCGAGATAAAGAAGACATTATACAGAATTGCAGAACAAGGGCTTACTGTTAAGAATTACTATAAAGCAAAGTACCACAGTATGGAAAAGGGGGAAAGTGAATGAGTACAGTTTCTGAGCAAACAGAATCACAGAATCACAGAATCACAGAATTGTAGGGGTTGGAAGGGACCTCCAGAGATCATCGAGTCCAACCCCCCTGCCAAAGCAGGTTCCCTACAGCAGGTCGCACAGGTAGGCATCCAGGCAGGTCTTGAGCATCTCCAGAGAAGGAGACTCCACGACCTCCCTGGGCAGCCTGTTCCAGTGCTCCGTCACCTCACTGTAAAGAAGTTCTTGCACACATTCGTGCACAACTTCCTGTGCTGCAGCTTATGTCCATTTCCCCTTGTTCTGTCTCCACGTATCACTGAAAAGAGACTGGCCTCACAAGACAATGCTAAACCATGAATGCTGGGTGTCATTCTAGGACATGCTATTATGCATCCATTATGTATAAAAAATTATTTATTTTCCTTACTTTTCTCAAAGGGAAGGCTGAGATTAAGACAGTTTATAGTTAGGAGGATTCCCGAGGAACAACTACCAAGGCATGAGATGGGATTCCCACTAGTGGAAATTACTGAAAGCACATTGGATCAATATGTCTTAAGGATGTTATAAGTACGTTCCCAGTTGACTGAGTGTGAAGGGTTAGAGCTGGTTATCAAAGATCTTTTGCCTAAGAAACCTAGAGTGTTATTGAAAATCCTTTATATTTCTATAACTAAAAATCAAGAAAGATCAACTTCAGGTTATGCAGTTTAGCTGTTGAAGTCTAAATTATTAATCCATGGTTTCTAGGTATTATGGAGTTGCACAATGTCATAGACTATAACACATCTTTTACAGTGGGGTAGCTTGTTCTTTTATCTTCTCTTTCCCCTGACTCTAAGAGACCCTCAGCTGACAAGATTATAGTTAGGTACTTAACTTCTATACACCCAACTATGGTGAGACTCTCAGCCTTGGTGCAGAGCCCAGTTCTAGGTTCCCAACTACAAAGGGATACGGATGTACTGGAGAGATTCCAGCAAAAGTCCATGATGATCCTGGAAGGGCTTGGAGCACATGAGTGTGTGGAAATGGTGAAAGAGTTGGCATTATTCAGACTTGAGGAAAGAAAGCTCAGGGAAATCTTGTCTGCATGTATAAATATCTCATTGGACGAGGAAAGAAGATAAACTCTTAGTAGAGCCCAGGCATAGGAAAAGAGGCAGTGGAAACAAACTGAATCACGGAAGTTTGCCTGACACCTTGAAGCACTTCTTTACTGTACATGTGAGAAGGTGTGAAGTCTTTATCCCTGCCAACATTCAAAATCTGTCTGGACGTGATCCTAGGCAACTATGCTCTCAGCAGGGTTTGCCAGTCTCCAGTGGTGCCTTCCAGCCTCACCCACTCTGTAATTTTGTGATCAAACAATTGCTAACACACAATAGTGATTATCTAAGTCTCACTGTGGAAAGATTTTCTGCTGCTCAATATTGTCACTGATTACTTCTGTTTCGACAGAAGTATGAACTTCTTGCATAGAGTGATTTTGCAAAGAGGCCTCCCTACATTTGTGAAAAAGAAAGTTCTGCTTTCTTGCAGGGTGTTGTATTTACTACACAGACTGAAATTCCTTTTAATATTATTAGAGGGAAGATTTAATGGCTCTTAAGACTGAAGATTTACTCTGGACTTTTTTTTTCCCCACTCAATTTAGATACTTATTAATGTTAGCCTGAAGAATACCTGATGCTTGATTTTACAGTTTGGCCTCTGGTTACTCATTACCAGTTATGATGACCTGTCTAATATCTAAAATTTAAACACTGACTGAAGTCAATTTTAAAATAGTTGCATTGGGAATGCTAACAATTCTAAGAACATTAAAATTTTCTCCTGTTGGTTTTATTTTATCTGCACTGGATTTAACTGTTCTTAATTGTAACATCACCATATTGTGTAAATGTAAATTGTTATAGTTCAGAAAGTGTAAGGAATATTTCCTAGCAGAAAGTATCCCAAGATTAATACTGCTCTTACCTGTTCATTTTCTGAATTCATGAACTAAGGGCCTGAGTCTGAGCAAGGGCATATGTACACTCTTGGTTCTGCTGCTGCAAAGCTGAACAACACATTGAATATTAAAATGCAGTTTGGGATATAATAATTTCTGGTAGCTATTCTTTTTTACCTAATTCTTATGGAGTAACCAATAAATAATGTGTCTAAACACAAATACAAGTTCATTAACTTGTCTGATCCACACAATTTTCATCCACATATGATTTTATTGAATATATTTGGTATCTAGACCCAGATTATACTACTCTTTCTGTGTGACATGTACAAGTAGAGTTCCATAGGTTTTTTGAAATGGGAGACTGATCATACAATTTTTTCTCTTCCAGAAGATTTAATACAGCTTTAATGTTTGCATGCAGACATAGGAGCTTAGCAACTACATTTTAGATATGGTTATTATGTATTCAGCTATCACTTCTGTCTCCCATGCTACCATGAACTTCCATAGTTCAGCAATGCTTGACTATAATTTTCCTGAACTTTTCTATCAGATGCAGTTTCTCATAATTGAATTATTTAGAAACCATATAAATAACTGAGCTACAAACCTCTTCACAGTCTTAAGAGCTTCA
The DNA here is from genome assembly GCF_019232065.1 of Centrocercus urophasianus. NCBI lineage: Eukaryota > Metazoa > Chordata > Aves > Galliformes > Phasianidae > Centrocercus > Centrocercus urophasianus. Next base: position 22,559,372 of record NW_024884697.1, on the reverse strand, counting down.
AAGAGGCAGACTGACCCCAGTGCCCACGGAAGGAACTTTTGAAGACAAGCTGCTGAGATGAGCAGCAGTATGAATCCCATGGCAAAGATAGCATGCATTTGCCAAAACCTACTCCCTAGCAGTCTCTTGAGGCTATGAATGTGAAACAGGTATTAAATCTTCCTATTTTTCAGAATGGTTTTAAATTTACATGTTCTTTGCCAGATGCTTCCAGTACAGGTTATGTACAGTGTCTTCTGTTTTCTTCTTTAAAATTCTATTCTTAAGTATAAAACATTTACATTTTTAGGAAATATTATTGAGGCAGTAGCATACTCATACATCTAAGAAGTGGGCCTGTTTGATTTCTGTGTATCCGATTCTATTACTTTTCTCAATACATTTACTTTAGATATGTTGAAATCAGTTTAAGATATTTTGAACGTGTTTATGGCTGTAAAGTTCATGTCAGGTTAGAGTTTTTGCTTCTAATATTCTGCAGTTTGTTGATGACTTTCTGTTTTTATACTAATTTAAAAGATTATAGAATTGTATAACCGTTTGAGTTTGAGAAGGCCCATAAAGGTCATCTGGTCCAGCTCCCCTGCAGTGAACAGGGACATATGGAGCTAAATCAGGTTGCTCAGAGCCCTATCTAGCCTGACCTTGAATGTCTCCAAGGACAGGGCATCCACTACCTCTTTGGACAACCTGTTCCTGTCCCTCACTGCCCTTATTGTAAAAAGCTTCTTCCTTGTATCCAATCTAAATCTCCTGTCCTTTAGTTTGAAACCATTTCCCTTTCTCCTGTCACAGCAGACCCTGCTAAAGAGTCTGTCCCCTTCTTTCTTGTAGCTCCTCTTTAGATGCTGAAAGGCCACAATCAGGTCATTTCTTCTCTTAGCTGAACAGCCCTAGTTCTCTCAGCCTGTCCTCACAGAAGAGGTGTTCTGTCCCTTAGATCACTTTTGTGGCCTTCCTCTGGATGTACTCTAATAGGTCCACATCTCTCTTTTACTGAGGACTCTACATCTGGATGCAGTACTCCAGTTGAAACCTCACCAGTGCAGATTAGGGGGGCAGGATCACCTCCCTTAACCTGCTGCCCCTGTTTCTTTTGATGCAGCCCAGCATACAATTGGCTTTCTGGGCTGCGAGGGCACATTGCTGGCTCATGTCCAGCTTCCCAACAACCAGTACTCCCAAGTCCTTTTCAGTAGGTCTGTTCTCTATCCTTACAACTCCAAGCACGTACTTACAGTGAAAGTTGCCATGACATAGGTGCAGACCCTGTGCTTGAGTTTGTTGAATGTCATGAGGTTCTTCTGGGCCTACTGATCAAGCTTGTCTAGATTTTTCTGGATGACATCCCATCCCTCAGGCATGTTGACTGCTCCACACAGCTTGGTGTCATTTACATACTTGCTGAGGGTACACTCAAACCCACTGTTGATGTCATTGATGAGATGTTATGGAGGACTGTTTCAAAGCCCTTGCTGAAGTCCAGATAGCTGTCATCAGTGGCTCTTTCCTTGTCCACTGACGCAGTTATATCATCATTAAAAGCAACAAGGTTTGTCAGGTAGGATCTGCCCTTGGTGAAGCTATGCCGGTTATCCCATATAACCACTCCTCTTCCATGATAGCTTGCAAGAGGTTCTGCTCCATGATCTTCCCTGCACAGAGGTAAGGCTGAAAGAATGATAGTTCCCCTGGGTCATTCTTTCTACCCTTTTGAAAAATGGCTGTGGCACTGCCACAGGGACATCACCTGACTGCCATGACTTTTTAAATATCATAAAGAGTGGCTTGATGACTGCATTAACCAATTCCCTGAGGACCCACAGTCTTATGGATGTGATGAAAGATGATTACAGTGTTTCCTGACAAACACAAAAATTTACATTTTTTTTTACTGTGATATAGGCATTCAGAAATGCTGATAGCTTTGCGAATTTATCAGACTATTACATGAATAAAATGCATTCCATTTTCAGAAGTCCAACACCCTTAACACTAGTAGTAATAGTTTAAATTGATTCTCTGACTTATGAGAATATATCCAGTGAGCTATACATCTTGCTTAACAAGCAGCTACATAGATGAATATACCACAATGACTCTTTTATTTGAAATGTGATAATATCATGCACATTTCAAAAACATGTACCTTAAACTCAGTTTTATATTGGCAATCACATAACTGTTATACATACCTACCAGATAACATGTTAGAGACCGCAAGATTTCTAAGCCCATTTACCAGTAAGGAGCAAAGATGAACTAAATTCAAAAGGTCACTGCAGGTTCCAGTGCCTTGTGCTAATACGGAATGGTCTGCCAGAAAACTCACAAACATTGTTTTGATTTTCTTGGAGTAATGGTTTTGTTTCAGTAGGTTGTTAAAATAAAAAACTCCATCCATTTATTTTGTTTTAACTTCAAAGATGTGTCTTTCCAGTTGCTGAAAGAGCAATCAAAATACACACTTGTATTCTGCAACCTCATCAGAATCTATTCATAAGGTTTATCTTCTGTGCCTGCTGAGAAACTGTTTATGTTTTCTTTACGTCTATGCCATGACTTCACTTTTGGTGGACTTCTGTATCTGAAGACTTTTTCCGCCCATTCAGAAGCATCCTTGCTCTCTCCTGGGATCATCAGCACCAGCTTCATTTCAAGGAACACTATGAGCTCATAGTTGGGATTGCTTGTGAAGCAGTCTCTTGAGTATATATCTAATCTCAGCTCCTTCTTTTCCCTTCTTTGCCTGTAGCCCTCACAAACCCTTTCTCATGCCTTCTCTCACTTAGCTGTATCTTCTGGTTTCTTCTTATTAAGTCTTTCCATAAAAAATGCTTTCAACTTCCCTCAATTCGGGGAATGGTCCAGAAAATCTGAAGGGATTTCCCTCTTTTCTCACCCCGTACTAAACCACAGGACTAAAGTGTAGACACCTCTTGAACATTCATGCTTTTATTTTTGATACTTCTGCCCTTTCTGTTCATATTGTCTACCTAATTTGTAAAGGTCTTTTGGGAAATGGCTGTATATTATGACTGCAATTATAATACTTAACTTATTGGTGAAAATATAACTATAATATTATGTTGACTGGAATGGAATGAAGCTATTTAAACAGAGTTGTTTTCTATCAAAAATGTAGTTTTATCAGAATGGAAATTTTTCCCAGGAAGGTACAGATTTTTATAGTAAAATAAGAAACTAAAATCTTTATATTCTTGCAGTGCTCAAATATTGTATTTCACTTGAATCATTTGCATTCATTTTCTTGAGATTTTCTGATACAAACAGGTCATATTATACTAGAATTCTAATTTGTAAGTTTAGAGAACATGTATCCAGTTGCAGACTATATCATTTTACTGTACTGGTATTCACTTTGGCAATACATTTCTTGTGGGCAAAGGGCAGTGCACCCTTACTCTCTTTGTTGACACATGTCTAGAGAAAACATTTGTGATATGTCATGCAATGGACTCGTAGCAATCAAGAGATGGAAGTGCACATGGAGGTCAGGTTTTCATTTTGATCATGTGAATGGGGACAATGGGATAAGAGGCTTCAGGAATCAAGTGCTGGGCTAAGAGAATATTTTTTTTTCTGACTTATGGTCTGCTTTCTTCCTGAATCTGTAGAACCTTGGGGAAAGAAGCTGGTAGCTGGTAGGCAGCAAGCTGAATGAATTATTCAGGCACTATACAGATCTATCCCATAAACCACAGGTTGGCTATGTCGACCTTGGTCTTACAGCTTTGCAGCAGGGAAAATTAAATGAATCAAAATGACATAAGAGAAAAGAGTAGTGTTAGTGCTGTGAAATGTCCTTCAGAATGTCTTTTCTATGGGAAATATCTACATGTGCCTTCTCAGGCAGATTCAAAATGAAGTTTATTTAATTGACTAAAACATTTTTTGCTGGACCCAATTTCTCTGGAATGGAGGCTCAAGTTCCTAATAATCTCCTGTGACAGAGTCCACAGCCTGGCAGTTGACAGGAAAACCTTTCCTGGAAGAATTTAGTTCTCTTGAGCTAAAATTAACTTCTTAATAATGACAGCAGAAGCTCATCTGTCTTTCTTCTACCATTCTGTAGATGCAGGAGTGGCCCAGATTGCTTCTCTTTCCCACTTCAAGAAGAGACATTCAGAGCCATAGAAGCACCACAACAATCTTCCTCACAACAATGGATGTAAAAATACCCCATTCTGGTTACTTCAGTGGGGAAAAGGCAATATTTCCTTTCGTCTTTTAACATCATAACAGTGCAATGTGCTTCCCAAGGATGTTGTTATATATGGTGTATGGGGGCTTTTCTTCCTATTACTTAAATGATTCTTTGCATAGATAACCAGAGATAATTTCCGCTTAAAAATGTATGCTGTTTTAACAAAAAATAAACACTTTTTCTTTTTTCTTTCTCAGATTTACTGTTTGAAGAAACCCTGAAATATATGCAGGAACTATTTTTGTGTATATGAAGTCTGTTCCGAAAGTAATGCCTCCTATGCTATTATGTTGGCACATGACATCAGAGGCAGATGTTGGTGGTATGGCAGTAGAGGCTGAACTCTCCCACCAATATCCCATTACATTTTGTTGCCCTGTGACAGGAAGCAGAGGGGCAGTCAGACCAAATGGTGTCTGACATAGAAGCGCTTATAAAGCAATGGTGTACCACTGAATCCCTCCACATGGAAAAAATTACACCCACTGACATTCCTTGGTGCTTGCTGAATATTTATGGAGGGCAAACAGCACATGTCAGCAAGGTGAGGTGGTGAGTGTTGTGTTTCTGTAGTGGCAACAACGACAGTTAGTCACTTTCACTGGTGTAGTTTGTTACTGCAGTTTTGTGGCGTGCAGGCTTTTGTGCCAGGCTCGTTGGCAAAAATGCACAGCTAATGGTGGTGACTGCATTGAAAAATACTGTCTTGTAGCTGAGAATTTGCTCTATCAAATAGAGTTATTGTGCTCCTTGTATCTGTTTTATTTTCCATGGAAATAACTGGAGACATTACTCTTGGAGCAAGTAACATACATTTTCAGATATATGTATATAATATTTTGCATATATATATATAAAACATCTTTGTGTGTATGTGTGTGTGTATGTATATATACACACGAATATTTTACTGCAGCCCCCTCAGTGCTAGGGGGTGGTGACGTTCTGCTTTTTACTTCTAAAACAAGTTACAGTCTCTACTCAATTGCATCACCTAAGGGGGTAGCTTATTATGTGTAGGTCTGTAACTCCTTCAATTTCTTGTCTGTTTCTTACCTTATAATTACATTATAGACTACTTTTGGCAGAGCTATCATTTTCACGTTATGAGTAGTGCCTTCTGTGATGGGGTCCTGGTCCATGATTAGATCTGCTAGATCTTACAGCAGCAATAGTACTAATAATATTCTTTTACTCCCACTGGCTGCAGTTCTGTTTAATGCAGTGTGTCACAGTGGAATCTGATAACTCCCAGTGCAGCAGCAGAGTTGTGGCAGCTCTGGCACCCTCAACTGATGTTTATGAAAGCTTGTGGCTTTTTGATGCCTGTAGCCAAGGCCAGCAGTGAATGAGGCTTAACATGGGAACTAATTAAAAGGCTGTACTTCAGCATGGTACTGTGGAGTTGACTTATTACCTCTTAGCTCAAGTTTCAAATAGTGTCCAGTAAACCCATGAGGGGTACAAATTACATTGTAATTTTGATATTGATACTATTCTTGCATGAGGTATTTGCTGAAATTGGTGGGAGCAATTTTAATTGGTACAAAAGGCCACCAGATGTCAGTATGACCTCCGCAATGTAGTGTGACATAATTCACTCACTTTTTTTATCAGACAGAATCAGGAATTTTTAATCTATTTTTTAAAGAAAAGTTCTATTTTCTGTGGCTGGAAAAAAAAAAAATACAGTCAATTATTAAGTGCCTTTTCCAACTTCCAGAGAGTCTTTCAGTTATTACAAAGGAAGGGCAAGAATAAGCGCTGGAGAAATTCTGTCTACTTCAGACTGGACCTTTGCAGAAAACCCAGACTGGCTCCTAGATTGATAAGAAGCACAAATGTTTTGCTGTGACAAAATAGAAAGCTGAATTCAGCTCTCTGAGCAGAGAGTAGGCTGCTTTTTTTCTTACATATATAATAGGTATATATATGTATATTTCTGCAAAGTAAATTAAAAACTAATGCTGTCTCATTTGTCTTCAAATCAGAGGGCTTGGCTGTAATTTAAGCTTTAAAAAATGCCTATGAGAACTGGCAAAACCACTAATGTTCTAATATCTAAGGAGATGCTACAAATTTTATTTATTTGGTCTTCCAGTGTTCTGGACAGGGTGCTAGAAGTACACTTTCAATTACTAAGCTGTCCTAGAAACTGAGCAGATTGGGTTTAAACAGCCAGATATACGAATTAAATACAGTCTGGTTTGGAAGGTAATCAGTTGCATACTTTCAGCAAACTGTCTCTATGTTGATCAACTCCACTGAATGTGCTTCCATCTGGAAGAGCTTAATTAGTGAACGAATATGTGTCCTAAGTGTTTCACACATGGATGTATGTGCTGAAATCATTTAAGCATGCTGGAAAGAGGTATTTCTACAGTGAAGAGCTTTAATTTTGAGCAGTCTACTGACTTCTGGAATCCAGAGTAATGAATTAACTATTAATTAAAACAACTATGAACTGTGAATTCATGATCTATGAAATATGTATATACAGAGCTTTAATGAAGAATAACTGTGGAGTCGCATACAGAGCATTACTGAGGAGAAGCCATCTTTCAGTATAGGAGAAATTATTTTACAAGCACTGGAGTGCTGTAGAACCTTCAGGAACAACCGTCTGTATGAGAATATATATATATATATTTTAAAGATTTTTAATTATTTTAATCTCTATTGGCTGTACTTTCCTCCCTGCATTTTCCTTCTTTTACGATTTCTGACTGCATATAGTTTCTTGTGCATTCAGTTGTCTTCAGAGGGATATGAGGGTGCTCAAACACTGTCAGCTAATGTTTGCGCAGCTTGGAAAATGCAGTGTGTAAGATACAGCTACAGGAGTTGTGCCATGTGGACAGCCAATGACTATAGCTATTTGAATGGCAGACTTTCCAATTTCAAAAGATTTCACCATTTGCAAAATTTGGCTACATTTCTAAGGTTGAATGTGTGTTCCAAGTTGTCATGAAGGGAAGAAAATCAAACATCTCAGTGTTGTATGAATTCATTCCAAACATTTAATTTTGATAAAATATAAGTAATTCCCTCCATCTTTGCATTTTAAACGTCGATATATTGGGTAAAAAGAGTTATGATGAATTATTTTGAATTGCGTTTTCAAAATCTTGTACCTTAACAGATCCTAATTCTGTTATGGAATTTTTAGCTTTGTTTATTTATTTTTAATAGATCCAATTTAGCCTTTTCAAGAAGTATCAGACAACTGTTACATTCATCATACTCTCTTAAATACAAAGACTACCTCTGTCTCAGACATTTCTTGGTCTGGGAAGAATTAGGATGTTCTTGCCCTTTTATTCTTTCTCTGCTCTTCCTTAGTCATCTTCTGTCAGCTATTTCTGGAGATAGGATAGTGGATTAGCTAGATTTCTGGCTTGACACAATATGGCCTTTCTTACATTGCTGCATTCTTTCTGCTGAACATATCTGTTTTTGTAAAATTGCATATTCCATGGGGACAAATTCCATATAAAGCTTCACTGATTTCTTGTGCTCTCTAAAGTTACTGTTAAGAAAATCTTACTTGCTGTAGTTATTCTGTAAAGTCTTAGCTTGAAAATTGCCAGGCTGATTCTGAAAAGAAGGATGAAGTGTTTCTGGGCTAGTTTTAAGTTAGAAAAAGTATCTCAAATTCTAGTTTCCTGTTTTGGCTTCTGCGTATTACTCCTTTCTCTCTTTTTGCCTCAAAAGTGCTCCTTGTGTTCCAGAAATCAAAGCAATTTAAACCTTCTGACTTACTGTTCCTTAAACAAGGAACAGGAAGTGTGTGATATTGAAGTTCCTAATGATTTTTGTTTTGGATAACTTAGGCTTGATCCTGTGAAGTAACACTTACTTGTACTCCAAGTTGTAAAGTATGAGATGGTGAAAACTCAGTTTTGATGGCATAACATATGAGAGGAACCTGTGTTTGGGAATCAAAACATACTCCACACAACCTACCAGCACACCTAGGATGACATGAATGCCGACACAGTACAAAAGGCAATGTGACAAGTTCAAGGACTGGAACCTGCATAATGATTCCCCAGATCACTCCAAAATGCCTCAATCTCTGTCCTGCTGAGCTATATGATAAGTTAGGCAGCTATACAAGCAACTCCAAGTCATTCTCAGTTGTGTATGTACAATTCTAGATTCTGATTACCTGGAGCAGTGAAAGAAAACCAATCACCACCACAAAGCAGCCTGCACCAAAGACAGATAAAACAGAAGCAGAAGGGCTAGGGAGTGGAAGGAAGTAATTATTTATTCAGTGCACACTGAAGGTGATCAAGGGGAGCTGGAGCAGCATGCATCTGGATGTGAACTGATCAGTTGCCCAGACAGCAGGAACTCTGTGGGACCATTTGTTGATGCTGAATCTAAGGCAGCTGCTCTCACATTCCCTCTGTCCCTTCCAATGTGATGCACAGCATGGAAGAAAGCACAGTACAGGGCTTCATTCTCCTGTTTTTCAAGCATGGAATATAACAGAGATCATTGTCGTTCATGAACTTACCTTCATTAGCAGGCTTCTCAAATTCTTCTAAAGTGTATGTTTGGTTAATTCCCTACTTACTCTGTCACTTAATTGCAGTAGTAAGCTTTGATCCTAGGAACCTGTAGGAAGTTCTGAGGGATGCAAATTGCTATTATTTCCTGCATAAAGTATGAGGGAATTTGATTTGTAAGGAGGAATCACATTTGCTGCATGGGAAGGGAGCTGACAGAAAAGCTGCACAAAACTGCTCACACAGAAACTGACAAATGCAGACTGATTTATGTGATTCTCATCCAAAAGCTGAAATGAAATAAAAGTGAATCAGTCATGAAATTACTGTGGGGCTGGAAGCCATCTCTATTTTTCTGGCACAAACAGTATACTCCTCCTCTTCTTCCCATTCTTGTTTGTTGATTGAGGTCAGTAGTCATGTGGAAAAAGAATTATTTTGGTTACCTTTGTATTTGTATCTAATACTTAAAATAAAACTGAAAACTGTCTTAAAAATAAAATGTTAAAGTTTGTATTGTTCCTTCAAAATGTAACAAATCTGAGTGTGTGAGTCCTTAAGAAGACTGAGAAAAACCCGTACACGTATTGGTAATACAGCCTGGAATAAACAGAATAAAAGATTCCCTCTCAAGTGCACTGCTAATTTTTAAGGTATGTTATTGTCTGCAATGCACCAAATGGAGTTTCCATCTTCACCAAATGGAGGAAATCTTTTTCCAATTGCAGACATATGAAGAAAATGTGATCTAAGTACAGATCTGGAAATCTGACCTTTCTTTCCACCATGCATCATTTAGTGTTTGTATTTGACACTCAGTAGTCCCTTCTTACCCCCTGTGCAATGTTATTTGCATTTCTAAAACCATCAAGAGAGCTTCATATGCAACTTTGCAAGGAATACCAGAGTTTATTTCAGGTGACACACAAAAGAAAGATATACCTTCAAAAATGAGGTCTATACATCAGAATACCCTCAAAATGGTTGAATCATATTCATTAATTTAGTACATACTCTTACTGCTCAGATAGAAAAGAGTTGATGTTTAGCTGAAACTGATCTTCAGAATGCTTATTAAATTAAATGTTATTCAGCTAACTTGAAATGATCAATGTAACTGAGGTTATAGATGTACTCTGGTGCTTCAAGCACAGATATATTTTTCTTATCACTAGAAAGAAAAGAATTTGGATCCTAGTGTGTCTTAAAATCTGTCTGTAGTTTCAATTTTAAGGGTAGCAAAACATGCTAAACAATTTCACAGCAATTCTTTCTGGTCAGATTGCAGAGCGCTCAAGTGTTTTAGTGTTCTGATTTCCCATCAGTCCCATTTATTCAGTCCAGAATAATAACAATCCCTGGACACTTGAGATTATTCATTAGGGAGTGCTTTAGTTAATAAAAGGTGTTGAATGATGAAAGAAAAATTGCTGAAAAAGTATCTGTTTGGTCCTATCTGCATTCATTTCTGAATGTGTACTTATGTCTCTTTGGGAAAAAAAGTCAAAAAGCATAACAAGGAGAACATGTGCTGTTCTGACAGACTATGTCTTCTATGGCTGTAGAGTTGAATGATGTGTTTATTCAACCTTTGATTTTGTCAGACATGGTGAGTTTTTTATTTTTTATTTTTTATTAAATTTTATCTTTTTTAATATTGTGATAGTGGTTTGTAGGTAACTTACCTGTTTAATACACTACAGGAGTAAATTGAGAGGCATTAAAAGAGTCTCTACCTCAGAGATTTTGCTACTCACTAAAACTTTGGACAGAAAATGAGGATTTTTTTTCCTCAAGATATATTTAGTAAAGCAATTGAAAAGCAAAGTGTGACAGTACAGGGTTTTCCAAAACTTGAAAACATGTCCTTGCATGAATATGCTAGAGAAGGAAGGAAGGAAAATTTCCTCTATGAGAAAACCTCTATGTCTTTGGTGGCTTTTAATGCTGTTTGCTGGCCTTTGCAGGGGAGCATTCCCTCATCTTCTGAATCCAAATATTACTTTGGCTTCAAAGGATGTGTCTATGATGTATTTATCAATGATGCTCTATCTGGATGTATGGTTGTCAAAAAAGCACTTTGCTTCTGCTTGCAAACATTAAAAGGTTTTTCTCAGCCACAAATGCACTCACAAATATGTAACTTAAGTAAAACTAAAAATTCACTCCTTTAGTAAAAGCAGGCATTTACTTCATGGTTGCTGAATTCCAACAGTGGCACATGATAGTCAAAATAAATGTGAACACAGGTTTAGACTCATAGATTTTTCTCACTTTATTTTTTATGATGAAATCTCACTCTTCCTTTCAGAAGAGAACCTTTTTTCAGGTTCTCTTATGAGGAAGTCAGTTTTGGAAACATCCAATTATTCTTTGGAATAGAGTTGTACTAAAAAAACAATAAGTTGGATTATTTCCCTTTTTCTTGGAAATTCTCCGTGTTTATGATCTTCCTGGACTATCTGTTCCTATTCCCAACCAGTTACATTTTTTTTTTCTTCCGAGACTCCTGAAACAGTACAAATTGCATTTGATAAAACACATCCATCATACCCACTTGCAAAATACTTGCTTTCCTCCTTGCCATGAAACTGTAACAGACCTGTTCATGGGATAACATACTGTATTTGCTCTCAGTGTTTTACTGTTTGTATGCTATGGGCACTATGTCAACTACCAGATGTGCACGGGTGTTCAGTTGTTTAAATGAATCTGTAGATAGGAAATGAATGAAATTTCCAGAAGTGCCCTGATATTTAATTCAGCTGAAATTACTGACAGGACACTATGCTTTACAGAAGAATGAAGTGATAGAGTGCAAGTTTCAGACTGATCTCTCTCAATGTTCTTCAAGGCTTTGCTGTGCTTTTCTTTCTTCTCTTCCCAGCCTGCTCTTCAACTCCACAAATCCTCTTGACTTTTTGCTCTTTGCCAGCAATCTTTTATCCTAAAAGTGCAACCAGGGAACTTTTTGCCACCTGATCTATGTTTAACTCCCTCTACTAAATCACTCCCTACAATATTCTTTTTCTAGTTAGTCCATGACTGACTGTTTCTACAGAGCAATTTTTTGACCTTAGGTATGAAGGATACTGAATACAAGCAAATTGCATTGTGTCTGTAATTGTATTTATTGCTTGCATAGCTCCCTGCACAGTTGAACATTACGTAGATGAACAGCAAGGTGTCAGCCTGGCAACACATTTGAGACCTGAGAACACAATTAGTAGGAAAGAAATTTAGTAAATGATTAGAAGACTGATCTCTGGAGCTGAGACAGCAAAGCATATTAAAAATAGGGCTTTCTCTTTTCCATGCTTTATGAACACTGTGTCCTTTTGTTCTCTTTTATTGGATTTATAAGAACTAACTTTTCTCCATGCTGTCACAGAATCATAGAATGATTAAAGTTGGAAAGGACCTAAAAGATTATTTAGTTTCAAGCCTCCTGCCATGAGCAGTGACACCTTTCACTAGATCAGATTGCCCAAAGCCTCCAACATGGCCTTGAATACTTCCAGGGACGGGACATCCACGGCTTCTCTGGGCAGCCTGTTCCAGTCCTTCATCACCCTCTGAGTAAATAATTTCTTCCTTATGTCTAATCTGAATCTCCTTTCTTTTAGTTCAGAACTGCTACCCCTTGTTCTATCACCACAATCACTGATTCAGAGCCTCTCCCCATCCTTCCTGTAGGCTCTCGTTTGGTACTGGAAGGCTTCCATAAGGTCTCACCTGGAACATTCTCTTCTTCAGGCTGAAACACCCCACCTTTCTAAGCCTTTGTTCATAGGATAAGTCCTTCAGCCCTCTAATCATCCTCGTGGATCTCCTCTGGATTTACTACATGTCCATGTCCTTCATATGCTGGTGTCCCCAGAGCTGCAGGTGGTGTCTCATAGAAGAGCACCAAAGGGAGAGAATCATCTCCCATGACCTGCTAGCTAGACTTCTTTTGATGCAGCCCAGGATACTATTGACTATTGGCTCCAAGCACACATTGCTGGCTCACATTCAGGTTTTTATTCACCACTACCTCCAAGGCCTTCTCTGCAGGGCTACTTTCAATCTGTTCACTGCCCAGCCTGTATCTGGGATCTGATCTGGGTTCACCCTGTGCTTGGGATTGACTCAGCTTAGGTGCAGGATCTTGCACTTGACATTGTTGAGCATTGTGAGTTTTGTATGGCCCATCTCTCAAGCCTGTCAAGGTCTCTCTGGACCTTCCCTCTTGCATCTTTGCCCTCCAGCATGTCAGCCACACTGCGCAGCTTTGTGTTTTCCACAAACTTGCTGAGGTTGCTACGAATCACACTCCGTATCACTGACAAAGATGTTAAATAATACTGGTCCCAGTACTGACCTCTGGGAAGTACCACTTGTTGGTTGTCTCTAACTGGACATAGAGAAATTCATAGTTTTGTGTGCAATCACCCAGCCAATTCCTTATTCACAAAGTTGTTCATATGTCAAATCCATGTCTCTCCAGGTTAGAAACAAGGATTTTGTGCAAGACAGTGTTGAATTCTTCGTGCAAATCTAGGTAAATCATAGTGTAATTGATATATTCTGACATATGAACCTGTAACTAGAAAATATTTTTCAATTTAAATATTTCCTGACACAAGCAGTGCATAGGAGTAGCTTTTTTTTCCCAAAAGTTCTAAACAGCATCTTGAAAGAAATGAAAGAAAACACCAAGTTCTCAGGCAGTGAGAAGTAGAACCTAAAGCTAAATGCAATATTCAGTTAGAAAACAGACATTAGAAGTGAAATTCCCCTCTACTCATGGAAACATATCTACTACTTTTCTATTCAGTGTATGGCTTTTTCTAGATTATATATCACCAAACATTCCTCAAGTACAATAGCTACAGAAGCAATTCTAAGTGCAAGATGCTGGTTTCTGTAGTGGTGCAACAGATGAAAGAAAAATAATTCTTATTATTTATCACATTGATGTGTGGTTCCAGACTGGGTGTACAGAGGCTGAATCCCTTTTGGGCTTGATATGATGTGAAAATGAAAAGCAAGTAATAAATGCCTCACATTATTCTTAATCTAAAAAGGCAAAAAACAAAAACAAAACAAAAAAAAACACACCCAAAACCAAAACAATCAAACAAACAACAAAAAAAACCAAAACAAAACAAATACCCCCACCCTGAAATAAAACCCAAAGCCCAACCCCAAAACCTAAACAACAAAAAAAAGCAAATGTGTATCACTGAAGCAGGTGAAGAATGCAGCAGTGCATAGTCACTGCAGTTTTAAGGTGGTTTTGATAACTGAAGTTCTTTTAATGTACTTGAGATCAGAAAATTTTAGGTGACCAGATAAACAGCAAGTGAGCTTTTTGAGAGGGCGTGTTGCCCACAGCCATTCAGCACAATACAGACTATTCATAGAGATGGTAACTGAAAACAGACCAGTATTTGAGGTTTTTCTTTCCCATAATGGAATAGCTCTGATTTCTGACTGATTTTATCCTGCCTTCTTTATCTTCAGGATAATTCATTGGGGGAGGCATTATCCGAATGTATTCCGTGGTCTTCTCAAAGAAAATGTGTTTCTGGCATTACTTTGAGTCAGGGAGAATCAGTTGAGGAGTGGTGTCATATCTCAAATCACTTATCCTCTCCCTTTCTTCCTCTCTGCAGTCGTGCTCTATGGTTGCTTTCTGCAGCCATATTTGGGATTGTCCCCCTCAGAGAGAAAAAGGTTTATCCCCTTGCCATAGATTTATCACAATTAAAAACATTTAAAGATGAGTAAGTGTTTCCCACTCTGTTCTTGTACAGAAAGGTCTAAGAATCTCAAAGTTAACTCTAATCATATCAAAGGGATGAGCTGTATATCCCTGCTGTGCACAGTTATCATGCTGAAGGGAACAGAGTAGTATAATAGGAGCCTTTTCCACCAGGTTTTGGACTGGATCCTAAATAGTTTGTAGAGTCAGTGGGAGATTTGGATAGGTCAGTGTGGTTGAGTCTCAGAGCCCAAAGCAGAGGCTTTCTGCTTAGAAAGAGGCATACACAGTAGCATATGGTCGACTAATTAAAACGGGTATTTTCCAAACCTTAGAAAATGAACCTTTAATGTCAAAGTGAGAAATGCTTTTTGATCTTTTCTCAGAAATTTACAGGTCATTTCTAATGTAATATTTTATTAATCATGTTTTTAGAGGTAATTTGTAATTTTTCTTTTTAAAGTTATAGTTTCTTAATGAGAGATGCCTTCGTACAATAAAATCTGCTTGTGACAATTTTATACTTCTGAAAAAGACACAACACTTCTATCAAAAATTGTCTTTGGTGAAATAAAGCCTCTCAAAATTCTACTCATTATATTCTTGAAAGTGTAAAACATCATTTTCTTTTCTTACACATTCTGCAGTGGTGAAGGCACACAACTGCAGAGAGCACGTAAGTTCTAGTCCTATAAGTGCATACATTTTTTCCAGAGATTTTGTGCTTTTTGAGAAGCGTTACACACAGGTTTGTAAAACAAACTTATGACAAGGCTTACATTTCAGACTGGGTGAATGATACTTCTTGCCATTCCAGGTTGTCATTATGAAGACAAAACTTGTAGTTAGCCTCTCCGTGTTGACTGTGACCAGCCCAGGTTGTCCTGTCTTCCAAGGAATTATCATTGCCTACAGCAGTAGCTGTCTGTAGCTGTTCAGAGTAAATGGATGGATATCCTTTATGGACTTCTCTGCTACTGGTTACAATCCATTTCAGCAGTTTTGAGCTGCTCTGAGTATCCACAGCCAAACAACTACTTTTGCTTCTGTGCCTGCTGTCCCATAAATTTTCACAACCTGAACTGAATTTAAAGTCCTTGTTTAAGGGTGTAATACCGCTTATTACAAGCAGGACAAAATTCTGAAAGATCTGATAATTGCAGTGCTACTTGAATTTCTCCTTAGCCTTACTTTTGGCTTATTTCCCTGATCTTCTAATACTGGCATGATACCTTGTGTGGGGCACGCTGCCATCCTAACAGATGGATATGAGTGTAGGTGGCTAGGAGGACATGTTTACTCATCGAATGTGTTTGTTGAAAGCAGTATTACCAACCAACATATCGGGTCAGCTGTTCATCCAGGGCTTTTGGATCTATATTCAAAACTGGTACTCTGATTTAAAATAAATAAAATTGCATTAAATCATAAAATAATTAAATATTTACAGCATTTTAAATTGTGGCTTTTTTAGGCTGGAAGAGTTAGTTGGCATTTTTATTTCTTAGAAGGTAAAAACACAGGGTTTATAACTAAATCTTCAGCTATGTTATTTATAAAAAACTCTTCAGAATCAACTGTGGACTCTATTTGGTGACTAAATGATACAGCAAGTAGACAACAGTGAGAAAGTCTGTTATAACAATTTTTGAGAATAGAGGTCATTAGCAATACAGAGCATGTCTTTAAATTCTATTAAACTTTTAAACTTTATTCTCAATTCCTTAGTGGAGCTATATTTAGTAAAAGCTGGAATCTGCTTTAATTAATAAGATATCACAAGACATGCATTAATCAGGGTTTTTAAATTGTTTTTCTCCTTCTAGTAGAGAACATGTCAGAGAAGTGGAAGTGCTGTTTGGGTCTCTTAGACTGCACAAACTTAGTAATAAGCAGTAATGTTAAAGTTTTCCCATATGAGATGCTTTACCTGAATTTTCAGTATGCAGTATGCACTAGAAGATATTAAATAGGGCAGTCAGCAAAGTGAATTAGATCTGAAGTGAGAAGTTGTGCTTGCCACATGATTGCTTTCTTAGCTGTCTTTACTGCTCCAAAATGAACCAGAGGCCCTGCAGAGTTGGAGGCTTATTAGAAACCTGTAGTTAAAACATGTAGCAATGGCATTCGTATGTATGGTTGTATCCAGCTTCCTCTCTTTCATATAGTCCATCAGTTTTTCTTCTGTTCTTTCAAGCAAGAGCTGAAATGTAGATACTATGTGTAGGACAGGGAGTGACAGATTGCTGTGTGACCTCCTCTTTCCAGTCTGACTGTTTCACCTAAAACCCCTCCTGGGCTGGAGTTAACCACAATACTGCTTTCTTTCCAACCCAGGCTAGGTGATGGAGAAAGTCGCACTTTGCTTTATAGCTGAGTCTGCGCCAACCTAACCAAAGTGCTGAACTCTGGCTGGTTTGACTTAGACTTTGGAGGAACTAGCATCTAGCTGAAAACCACAACTGGTTTCCAATATGACTATGAGTTAATAATCTGTCCCCATAAATTGTAAGAAGCTCAAAGATCCCTTTGAGCTCTCCTGTACAACAGTGGGCCATGTGACAGGGTCTGCCCTTGAGCAGGAACGCCTTCTGAGGTTGTCTCTTCTGTGGTGTTTCCTTGTGCCTTGATGTCAAGAGACTCAGAATCTCATATGAATCACTCATAAGTGATTAATAGTTTGCTAAGCTTTGGGAGCTTTGCTACAATTATATCTTAAGTTGATTTTGCACATAAAATCCCTTAGACATAAACCAGAGACCAAGTCTGGGAGTAGGAGTGAATTTAGGTACACATAAGCTCCCCACCTCAGTGGTTCAAGGTGTTTAAAAAGCAAGGGAGTCCATTCTGAAACTCATGACTCAATGGGAGGGTCTCCTGGATGAGTATGTTTAACCCTCCCCTCTATGCAATACATAATCCAGGGTACCTTGCCAACCTGAATCTTATGTTGCTGTCTTATTCATGGTAAGCTTTATTAAATCATGATTTACATTAATAAGTATATTGCTGTTTCTCTCTTACTCTTGAAGTGTATAGTTCCATCTGCAACTTGCTGTTCCAAGCACAACAATTTGTTTTTTGGATTTATATGCCATGATCAGACCACAAACGGAACACAGTGGTTCTTACAGCTCTCTAAGTTGCCTATATTGTTCAATGTAACAATAATTAAAATGTGGCTCCTTAACATGTACCATATCCATGAGAAAAAGTGTTTATAACAGTAGAGGCTGAAATAAGAATTTATTTCTTTTTTTAAAACAAAGGGACTTTATTATGGAAAAATACTCCACAGTGAAGATGTGATCTACATTAAATTTTGAACTATGCCCTAGAAAATGCTGACCTTCCAGCTAACTATAAAGGCAATCTGAATGAGAAGTTCATTCAGATAAGTTGGATCCTGATTATAACTTTTCCTTGTGTATCGATTTCCTGACATGTAAAACTCAATAAAAACAGGAATATCTGAAGCACCTGGATGCCTTTTGCAGCCAGAAGAAAGAAACAACAGTTACCTAACTCAGAACTTCAGAGGAAATGGGAAATCACTGAACCCTTTTTCTGAAACTGAAGGTGAATTAATGGAAATAAATGAAACCTTATTTTGAAGCTGATGTAGATGTAGTTTGAGCAAACGCAACCATTTATTTTCTGCAGACACCCATTAGTAGATTTATTACATATATTGGCTACTTCTAAGAAGGAAAAAGGAATATTTGTCATTGCTCCTGAACTGCGTTACATTTATTCTGTCTTGGAATATATCAACCTCGATTTTCTGCAATTATAAGTACTAGTGGATATTTCTAGTATTTGTTTTCCAAATGGAAGAAATAATTAGTAGCAAATGGGATGGGAAATAGTATTCTCCTCATAAGCCAAGGGAATTTTCCATTTACATGTTTTGGATATGTTTAGTCTTGTCAGAGCACGTGAGGAAGAAGTGGGAGAGAATTCCCAACTGTAAACCCTCCTCCTTTCCCAAAGGTTTGATTGCCCAATGAAGGCTCTGAAATCCAGATGAACTGGGACAAAGGACTCCTTTGTTTCATCCAGGTGAAGTTTAAGGGAGGTGCTGGACGTGGAGTCTGTATGCCTGGGGAGCTCAGTCCAACTTGGGACACTTGTGCTGTTGTCTTCCTCCTCCTCTACCTGGTGTCTGTTAGGTGAGACAGGAGCAAAGTGACTTAGGTGCCACCTTCTGAGAAGCTGTTTGCAGGTTGGAGACCCAAGTGGGGGTGGATACGTCCTGCCTGTTGGAATGAGATGATCTGGCTCCTGAGAGAAGGCACGGATTAAGGCATGTGTGGTTCTTAAGCTGCATTGCTCTGTGCAGTGCTTCCCACTAAATGGAAAGGCACCTGTCCAGAGAGGCTGGGGGACCTGTTATCATCAGCTTCCCCCAAGGAGTCTGGGGGCTGCTGGCTTCCCTGCTCTTGCCCTTCAGGGATGTACCTGAGCACTCACCAGCATTTCCACTCTGAGAAAGTAAGGATTTCTTTTCCTGCTGAAAAGTAAAAACCTCTTTTTTATTATTTTAAATACACACAGAATTTTCCACATAAAATTGGGCCACTTTCAGTGGATAAGACTTGAATTTTCATTGTCAAAGGTAAAACTTGAAGTAAAAGCACACAACAGTGAATGCAATGGATTCTGAGGTGAAAAAACTAAGAACTACATTCCTACAAGTGTTTTTGTTTTTTTTTTTCAGGTTCCACATAACTGCCTGAAAAATAATCATGGAACTCTGATTGTGAGGTAATCTGATATTTAAACAAAAAATCAGTAGATGGAGGGGTATGACCACGCATTAGTATTCCTCAGATTACTTATATAGAAAAGAATTACCAGAATGTAATGACTTAGGTTTACTTTCTCTGTAATGCATCCATTTATTTTATGCATTTTCATTGTGACTGCAGAGGGGAGAATAACTTCCAAAATTCAGGTGGAAATGACAGCTCAAATAAGTGCCTTTGTAGATCATCCTAAGCCTCATTCAAACAAGGATGCAGCTAAATGAATGTAGATAGTCAAAGTCTGTATAGATATCCATGACACACTGGTAAATGAAAACGATTGTCTGATTCACTTTAGTGAATGAAATTATTTGGAATAGCTAAGGTAAAAGTCTTTATGTGAATCAATCCTACACCTTTTGATTAATCTTTCTGCTGATTTTTGTAGTTCTTCCCTTTCACACTAGAATATATGAGAATCCTCTTACTTTCAAAAACATTATTATACTGGCAAGGTTTAATCAGTCTCTAAATATGTGAAACTCTAAGACTGCAAGATTTTTGGGAGTCTCCCTTTAAACAGATACTTGTGTCACAATGGGAGAAGCTGGAGCTTCTTACAGTAACCTAGGAAGGTCAGCCTTTAGCAACCTCTCAGGTTTGCTATCCCAAAGAGGTTCAACATTTAATAACCATGTTTTTGGTTCATCACTTGACTTCTCTGTTAATCCTGGCCAACTGGATGATGTACTGGAAATGTACACTGATTTGAGTGCAGACTATGGACAGCATGATATTTCTCTCTTATTGCTTCTTTTAGTCTACAAAATGTGAAGAAACTGATGTTCCTGTAAAAGGTCATCTTTGGGTGTGAACAAAAAGGAAAGACAACTACAAGTCTGCTCCTGAGTTAGAAAAAGGGAATTTATAATCTATAGCGAGCATATGTAAGCCAACAAAGCAATCCATTCTGACTTCTACACACCTCCATGTTTAGGGACATCCTAGTTTGTTGGATTCTAGGAGGTATCAGAAGGGTGCAGTTTTCACATTTGCGGAACAAATGATTTTGTCAAATACTGATGTTTCAGTACCTCCTGCATCTGGAGCATAAAATCCTACCAACTTTCATTAAATATCACCACAGTCATGTGTAGGTGTGCACTCCACTGCAGTGCAGCCAATGCCAGAAAGAAATACAGATTTATTTCTCTTTGCTGTGATATCGTCGGTTCATATTTAACCTTGTCTTTTCACTGATATATGTTAATGGATAGTGAGGCTTTTATTCTGGAAATAAATAGATCCAAAATAGATCCAGTAAATGTTTGCCTCAATCTGTGTAGCTGCATCCTGTCCCTATAGGTAATATCAAAACAGGATGAGATCTTTAGTTAGAGATCAGTTAAATATGCTAAGAAAGACAGATAATGTATTTAGCAGAAACTTGGCTTCAGATCAATACCAAGTGTTTGCAAACCATTTCTTTCTTTATTTTTAAATTTGGCCAATAAGTGCAGATCTCTCTCCCCTCTATGACAATTTTCAATGTACACATAAGTCACTTCAAAAAATTGTATAATGTTTTAGCAATCCAAATTTTCATGTCAAAATGAGTCTTTGGAAGTAAATAACAGAAACACAAAAACATAATTTTGATGAATTAGCTATTACTTTATTGCTGAAATCTTTCAATTGGCTGGTGAAATTCACATTGTACTGGCTTAAATTTATCATGAATTTGTTACATGACACTGTGTTTTCCATCTACTGAGAATTTGCTTTCTCTGTTAAATAGCATATTACTATAAAGTGTTTGCATAAACCTAGGTTATAAAATTGAAATATTACTTGTTAAATGTAAATAGTGCTTGTGCATCTCTAGATCACATCCAGGGCTTTTCTGTTACCATTTATCACTCCACAGCAGAGTACTGAGAGTACAACTTAAAAAACAAAGCAAAACAACACCCTAACATTTTGAAGAATGTACATTATTTTCCTGAGGACAGCATGTACTTCTCTGACACTCCATCCAAGTACCTCAAATAGCAACAGAATTGCCTGTAGATTTATTAGTTAATCTATCAGTTTGCAAGCTCTGGAGCAGTTTTACATTCTAGGACAGAAAATCTCTGTGCAGCTCTCACAGAATTGCTGAGGAAACCTATGGAGCTCTCTGTGGTAGTTCTGTAGCAAAATTAAGAACTGAGAGCTTAATCCTATTGACACCAATATTCAAGGTGAGGCTATTAAACAGGAGTAGGAGAATCATTTTTTCTTCTTTCTTTTTTTCCAAATGACCGGCTATGGGATGCTTAATATACCTCCAAATGCTGTTTGCCCTCTTGTCTGCCAGACACACTGCTGGCTCACGTTGAGCTTGCTGATGCCAGCATCACCAGATCCCTTTCTACTGAGCTGCTCTCCAGTCACTCCAGTCCAGACCAGTGTCTGGCATAACTCCGTCCCAGATGCAGAACCTGGCATTTACCTTCATTGAAGTTCATGCCATTGGTAATTGCTCAACATTCCTATTTATCTAGATCCCTTTGCAAGTTCTCTCACTCCTCCAGAGAATCAACACCTCCCAGTTTGATGTAATGAGCAAGCTTGCTGAGGATGCATTCTATTCCTGCATCCTAGTCATTGGCTGCATCCAACGGTTCTATCAGCCCTAGAACTGAACCCCGGGGACAACTGCTTGTGACTATCTGCCAGTCATTTCAGACTTTATAAGCCTGTCAAAATTCTGTAATCAGGGGGTGAAACTTTCAAGAAAAAGTATGTATCCAATTGAATTTATATTCTGGATACTTCAGCCAAGTTAGGAAAGCCTTTTATTTTCCAGGAAAAGAAGCAAGCAAAAATACCTATGATCTTTCTTTAAATGCTGTAGATTTCCCTTGTTATTAAAGCAGTTATTAATAGACCTTTAGCTAAAATACGACTTTTGGGTTAGACCTTTGAGGATTAGTATGAAGCTTGAGAAAGAGTATTAAGTATCTGCAAGTAAGGCAGTAAATTGTCTGTATGTGCCCTTTAGAGCACTGAAATTAGGCACTTCATGCTGCAGGCTCACTGGCTCTGTCTCAAATAAATCAAATATTTTTTTTCTGTGAATACATTTGTTTGATATTAGAATCAGGGAATATCCCAAGCTGGAAGGGACCCACAAGTATCACTGAGTTCAACTCCTGGCTCCATGCAGCGCCACCCAAAAATCTGACCCTAGGTCTGAGAGTGTTGTCCAAATGCTTCTTGTACTCCAGCAGCTTGGGGCTATGCCCACTGCCCCGGGCAGCCTGTTCCATGCCTAATGCCCTCTGGGGCAGAATCGTTCCCTGACCCCCAGCTGCCCCTCCCCTGGCACAGCTCCATGCTGTTCCCTCGGGCCTTGTTGTTGTCAGAGAGAGAGCAGAGCTCAGCGCTGCCCTCCACTCCCTGTGAGGAGCTGCAGCTGCCATCAGGCCTCCCCTCAGCTCCTCTGCTCTGGGTTGAGCACACACAGGGACCTCAGCCATTCCTCATACATCTTGCCCTCTGGACACATCACCAACTTTCACAGCTGGACCTTTTGTCTGCTAGGGCATACTGCTGACTTGTATTCAGCTTTTCATCAACCAGAACATTCCAGATACCTTTCTGTGGGGCTGCCCTTCAGCATCTGATCCCACACTCTGTACCTATATCCAGGATTGCCCCATCCCACGTGCAGAACCTGCACCTGCTCTTGTTAAACTTACCGTGACTGGAGAACGCCCAGCCCTCTAGTTTGTCAAGGTCTCATCTTATTTACTACAAGAATGAATTTCTGCTTTGAATTCTGTTATTTCTAAGAAATAACCAAGAACAGGAACCAATTTTCTTATTCAGAAATAATAAACTTAAAAAATCACAGCCCTGTAACACTTTTTGTGTGGGTATGTATATATGTAAATAACATACATTACTGAATATAGCGAGTGGTTGCCTCCAAATATGATAAAGGTGCTTGCTTGCTATTTTTTTGTTTTGAAACCTTCAAGAAGCAACAAGTGCTCATTCATTATGCATATTCAGCATAATTTGAACTTGTTATAAGCCGTGAGACATGTTTCATAGTTTGATATTGATGTACAGAAATTAAATTTACATCCTTAGCAAAAAAAAAACCAAAAACCAAAAACCAAAAACCAAAACCAAAAAACCACAACAAAACAACTCAAAAACACAATAAAACAAAAAAGCCTAAAACAACACAGTCAGAAAGAAAAATAAAACAACAAAAATAAAACAAACCCACAACCATTTTCAACTTTTATATGTTGCATAATAAATGCATTAACATTCAGTTTTCAGGTACAGCTATGATGTAGATATAGATAGATTCTCATACAGAACAGTAACTTTCTTTTCTAAAGGACAAATCCACTGAAGTTGAAAATAAATATCTTAAACAGTTTTCTCCACTTTAAGATGGAGACATTGTGAATTTATATATAATTTATTGGACCTAAAAATGAGTTACTAAACCTTCCAGGTTCGATATTTATTGAATAATTCAAATTCCCATCAATGCAAAGAAATTATGTTAAGTCCTGTGTATAACACAGTGTAGTAATAAATTGAAGATGACACCTCTTTTTAAAGTAAATGAAAATATACTTGTAAGAAGACTCCCATTTCTTCCTACACTGTGGTAATAAATATACCTTGTTGATTCTTTATTTTCTTTATTTTATACTATTTCCTGTTTTTGAGTATTTCCAGGTTTTTGATACAGAATTGATATTATAGGCAGTGAGATAACATTATATTTTTTCAGCTTTTTTTAGATCTGTACAGTTGTTTTTTTTTTTAAAGCCTTTCAAGCAAGAGAACCTGTGTGATTCCTGAGGAGTTATCATTATCAGGAGCTGCTGGTTTTCTGGAAGGCCACAGGACTCAAAAGGTAAGCAGATAAAGAAAATGAGAAAAGGTTCAGTGCATGAGTTTGTTTTGTCAAAGTTTAACAAACACTAATATTATCTTTGGTGAAACTCTGTGCTTTTCAGAATTGTAATTTTCTGTCAAAAACCCATTTCACTTATTTATGATCTTTTTGCAAAATGAGAAGTTGTAACTGAAAGTGCTTTTGAAGTGAGTTTTTCCTTGATTTTCCTAAGGCTTGATCTACAGCACATGCTATTCTTCTCATATCCCAACTCTCTGCCTTAAACATTTTTCTTCATGTTACATGAAATATTAAGTTTGATGCTAGAAGTAATATAAAACTGTATAGAATTTAATAGTAGTCTGTAATATTTACTTCATTCACTTTAACAACAGTTGTACACAGATATACTGCCTTGTTTATCTGTGCAGTTTTTTACCACAGGGATTTGTTCAGAAAGTATACAGTTCTAGTAATTGTTGTCAAATATTTCTAGAGGTAAGTTTTCAACCATTTCTAATGTGGCTATCATCTGACACGAGAGCTTACAAATTACCATGATGTAGTATGTATTTCTGAACAACCATATTTTTCAGAGTTTTGGGGTTTTTTTTAAGCTATCTGCCTCCTTCAAGCTCTTACATTTATGTATCTGTATAACATAGATATCACTGTATTTGCATACTAGTGTAAATCAAAAATAACTTCATTAAAATCAGTGATGGTAGATGAGAATAAAACCAGTGTGAGATATGACTGCTCTATATCTACATAACATATATATATATATATATATATATAGGAGATGTAGAGTATGACAACACTATCTTAAATTAATGTCTATATTTTATATTCATATTCCGTTACTGGTGTTGCAAATAAACTTCTCTGCCCAGTACTTTGTGGCATCATACACTATGAAAGTAAATGAATTCTGTGTTATTGGTAGGCTTGTGCAGAATTATACACCAGTCCAACTCCTGTCTCCAAACAGGACCACCTAAAAATTAAAACATTTTCCTGAATACTTCTTGAACTCTGACTGTGTAGGGCCATGACCACTGCCCTGGGGAGCCTGTGTTCATGCCTGATCACCATTTTGTGAAGAATCTTTTCCTAACACCCAGTCTGATCCTCCCCTGACACAGCTCCATGCTGTTCCATTGTCGTCATATTGTCGTCAGAAAGCAGAGGTGGGCATCGCCACTTTGCTCCCCTCATGACAAACTGTACGCTGTCATGAGGCCTCCCCTCAGTCTCCTCTTTTCTAGGCTGAACATACAAGCTTCTCCTCATCTAGAGGTGTCTCTTTGTTCCTTAAAGAAAATTCATCAGTATCATCATCTTGCCTGAGTGTCCCATAGTAGTTTTCCATCACCGCATCGTCTTTATTTGGTTGTCCTTTAATGCTTATCCAGGGACTCCAGAGTCATTATCACCAACTCTGAGCTCCATGCAACCCAGCCTCCCCCTCAGACACTGTGCCACCCTCCCTTGCCCTTCTGAAGAGCCAAGATCCATCAATTGTAACACACCTGTTACAGGTATCTTCCCACCAGGTTTCACTTATGCCGGTAATGCGGGACTCTGGGACTAAGTCAAGAATTCTAGCTCGTCTTGCTTGTACCTCATGCTGCATGCATTGGTGTAGAAACATTTCAAGTGTGCCTTATGGAACCTAGCACCTCATGGAGCAGACTAAGAGATCTTTCTAGCACATGATTCATCAAATTTTGAAGGGCTGTCCTGGAGGTTATCATTGGTAAGCCTGGTTTTATCCTTTCCCCGTTTTCAATTTATAGATCAGACCTATTAACTCCTGCATAAAAACTCCTTTTTCCCTCTGAGAAAGGTACATCCCATCAGGCACCAAAAGACTTGGCACTGTGCAGACCATCTTATGGTTGACAACTGTGCTGTTGACACCAGCCTCAGAGCCAGGTACTGGTCAGCTTTTTTCTCCAAAAAATTACTATCCCTGATCCTTTAACCAATTATCCCAAGGCTCTGAAATCTCCTTTGACTGTCTCTGAATATTTTATTTTTTGCTACTTCAGTGTTGCCAACATGAAAAAGCAATCCTAGATAATAATCAGAGGGCTGCACAAGGCTTGTGAGACTTTTACTGTCTTACGTGGGCTCCAGAAAGGCCTCTTTTTGGATTGGATCTGATAACGTCCTCTTTTTTCAGGGGGAATGGCTTCAAGCTACGGCAGGGGAGATTCAGGCTGGACATGAGGAAGTATTACTTTTCAGAAAGGGTGGTCAGGCACTGGAACGGACTGCCCAGGGAGGTGGTGGAGTCACCGACCCTAGGGGTGTTCAAGGAAAGACTGGATGTTGTGTTGAGGGACATGGTTTAGTAGGAGCTATTGGGAATAGGTGAACGGTTGGACTGGGTGATCTTTTAGGTCTTTTCCAACCTTGGTGATTCTATGATTCTATGATTCTTCTCAGAAAGGAGGGTCATATGGCAACAACAACCCTTCTTTTTTCTTGATAGACATAAGTCATGGTAGGGGGGACAGCGTAGCCCTACGTGACTGCACAAACCTGGATAGGCCATTGTCCACATCATCATTTGCTTGTCCATCAAGTTCCAGAGCCTCGTACCTGTAGTATGAGGGCAGCTGGGATGGTGAGTTGGGCAGGGAGACATCTTGCATACCAACCTTAGCAGAAACCTGCTTCTATTCTTCTCAGACTGCTAGGGTTTCTCCTTTGGCCTGGTGGTGAGAGGGCAAGGGATCCTTCATTCCTTGTGTGATGGCTGACTGACACATCTGTCCCAGGGATGGTGGAGTATGATTTCACCAGACAATCTTCTGTTCTGACTTCATGATGCTCCTTAGCCTGCCCACCTCCTCCTGAAGCCCTGTCACCAGGCTGAGCAGTACTTCTACCTGGGCACACCTCCCACAGGTGTGCTCACTGCTGCCATCAGACACCAAAAGAAAGCTCAAGTATGCTCTGCAGTCTGAGACTTGGGTTGCCACATGTTCTCTGGACAGTTTTATTTGGCTGTATGTATTGGTTCCTGTGGCTGGAACAGGCTTCTTTAGGTGGATACCATGACTAGAGCACCGTGTGAGTGCCTTTCAACTACCCTTGGAAGTGGCAGAGTGACAGTGTAAACTGCAGAACCATATCCTGTTTCCCAGCTTTCAGCAGAGCTCACCTACTTGAACCAGAGTTTAGGCAAACCTCAGCTGTGAGCTGTTGTTGCTTATAAGCCAATTTCCCCTCTGGCAAATTCTTAGCATTGATTCTTACTGGTGTTATAGACTGGTCATGCTAGGGTCAGACAGCAGTAATTCCCTCCAGCAAAAGAGTGGAACAGAGAGGAAAACAAAAGTACTGTGTTTTAAGGTTAATTTATTTTATCTTCCCCAAGGAAGGTAAGTCTTCCATTGCTGCCCCAAAACATACCAGTAAGCTAGAATGCAGCGTTTAGAATGGTCCCATGCTTGCTGCTGAAAATTTCTCCACTGGCAAGGGAATGACAATCACATTTCTAGCCTGCTGAGCAAACTACGTGGTGCCAAACTGGAAGCCTGGATACAGCCAGAATGAGATTTTAAAGTTTAAAACTGTACAGTTCCTCACAAAAAAAAGATTGCATTTCTAGTAGCAATTCCTTGGCAAGAACATAACTGAATAATATATGCTCTGCAACAAATATAGCAAAGGGATGGCAGAGAAAACCTGAAAACAATTGCAATACTGTTATGACACAGTGATGAAAAATATAGATGCCATTTCAACCAAACCAAGAGAGTTTTCTAAGGTCTACAAAGCATGAGTAGATTCAGAGGAAAGCCACATTTCTGAAATACGAAAAGGAACAGCAGGAGAAAGATGATAAACTGAAGAACAGTGATTATCCATAGTATCTTCTAATGTCTTTTCACATCCTGCTACTGAATTACACAGCAACAATATTCATTGCATGAATACGTTCTCAAAAGGCTGTTGTTGATTTGTGGTCTTGACCATAATACGACTGTACAGCCTAGGATGAGAAAAGAGCCATTCTGATCACTCCTGAAGTGGCAGACACCTTAATGTGGCATTTAACAACTTCATAGAGGTATAGTTCTCCTAATGGCAGGTCATGGATATCAAAGTGCCTACCCTTCTAAGTGCTCCATCAGTATTCACATAAATTTTGGAGCCTGCTCTGCCAGCTGCAGCTGCTAACATCATATTCTAGTAATGAGCCCTGTGAGCTTGCTGGTGTTATAAACATACTAAGGCTTCATTATCTGAATATGTGTCTTTTTCTAGCCAAGAGATAAACTGGCTATTCTTGGCTTCTTAACTTACAGTAGCATTCTGGAAATAGAAACACTGAAAAATCTCAGTGAACCAGGAATGAATCTGTGGATTCATGATGTGCTGAAGAGGAAAAAAATGCAGAGACAAAGAGTGAGATTTGAGAAAGCATAAGGATAAAGATGCAGAGAATGACGACTCAGGAAGAAGAGAACTTGTGGAAAAGGAGAGAGTAGAAAAAGAGACTAAGGGGAATAGTGAAAAAAATGACAGAGCACAGAATGAAAAAGAATGGAAAATAGGAAATGCAAACAATGTGTGGAAATGAGTTATACAGGTCAGAAAAAAGAGTGGGAGAAGTTAAGTAAAGGAAAGCTGAATTAAAGACTCGTGGAATCATAGAATGGTTTGAGTTGGAAGGGACCTTTAAGATGATCTAGTTCCAGTCCCCTGCTATAGGCAGGGACAGCTTCCTCTAGACCTGGTTGCTCAAAGTCCCTGAACAGAAATAGAAGTTAGTCCTGAAGTCTGTGCATCCTATTTCTGCAGAATAATACTGAATAAGTAAAAGGCAAGACTGCATGGTAGAGGGGAAATTCAGCTTACAGCTCACACTGTGTCCTATCAGGACTAACTTGTCTTAGTCCTACAAAATGAGTCCACTGATAGTACAAGTGCAAGAGCAGCACTTGTACTTCTTGTGTCGCATAACAAAAACTGCAAAACACTTGTCTGAACTTATGACTTAGGATATATATAGCCATATTGCCATCAAAATAATAAACATGACTAACAAAAGTAATTGAAAGTGCAACCAAACTAGCATGCTTAGTGTTTTATTTCTTTGGTGAACATTTACATAAGACTGATTTTGGCCAAGGGGATCTAGTCTTAGATGATTGAGAAATATCCCAGAAAATGTCATTTACTCACAATTCCTATTGCAGAGGAATTTTTTATTCTAGACGGTAGGGCTTGCATAGTCATCTCTGACCTTTTGCCTTCATCCTGATTAGCTGTCTCTTGAACTGAGTGCTACTTTTGCTCACTACAGTGGCCCTTTCCATGGCAGATTTTACAAACAGGAGGGGAGAAAATGATCCTTTAAATCCAACTCAAAACTGAGCTTCAGTGACTGTTTGAACCACTAGCCTTCTTTTGGCACTGACAAATGTTACTCATCAAGTTTGGCCATACACATTACCCACTAAAGGTCTATTTGTAGACTTTTCCAGTTCTTCTGCCATTCCTTTCAGCTAAATTTTATTCCCCTGTGAAGAGGAAATCTTTGTGATTAGACAGCATAAAACAGAGCCTTAATAACCTTTGGCATAGTCTACACATACTAGGAAATGCTTGCCTGGTGATTCTGCAAGCTTGTTCATGCAGAGTGCTGCAGAGAGTTTGTACGAGCACACAGAAAATAGATCATAATTTTAAATTACTGGTTTATGGCTCCAGCAGTTGCTTATTTCTATTTTCCTATGAGTTTTTGAGATGATGGCAGAGAAATGTTAGCAGGTTGTTTTAGAAGTAAATAATAGCTTGAATGCAAAATAAAATGGACAGTTTCAGAGGAAAGCATGAGCTCATTGTGAAGAATGTCACTATTAGGACTCATTTTGAAAGATGTCACCTACAATAAAAGGAGGACCATTTAAAACATTGTGCTGAGGCAGTGTTCCAGCACTGGCTCAGAGGAAAGTATATTACCTACTGAATTATGACCACCATCTTGTTCAGCATCCTGCTTAAAGGTGGGATTTTCTCTTTGCACTACAAAAGAAGGAGAAAGAAGATTTCCAATAAAAAAGATGTCTACATAGATGTCTAAATGTCAGCTGAATTGCCATTGGTAGCCTGTGTTTAAAAGGTTTAAGGAGTAAATTCCTTTGAGAAAATATAATGAATTTTGAAGTTATACAATATGTATGAAATTACGGTGGGATATGAATTAATCTTGACTCCACAGAATCTAGAGATGTCAATGTCGTTTTGGAAAGATGGAAGAGAAGAAATGGGAGAGGAAAGGAAAGGAGAGGAAAGGAAAAGAAGGGAGGAGGTGTAGATACAGTGGAGAATGTCTGGACTGTTTGGTTTTGGCACCACACAGAGAAAAGGGTGTCAGAAGTAGTTGTCATCTCCTTCATTCCATTTAGTCCTCTGCTGTCTGCATCTCAGATCTACTGAAAACAACTGAAAAGACTAGGACATTTGAGACCTTGAAGTAATTTATTGCTTCAAGCATCTATCCAACTAGTTTAAACAATGTTTTCTAATGATTTTTAAGTTGTTTTCACAGTCTTTTATTTAGATTTTATTGGTAATCATATTAGCAGTATTTGTGGTTATGCTGATGCTGATCCTTTAATCCAGTATGTACTGATACTGAACTGCTATCACAGGAGACAAAAAATAAATAGATAAAATTGCTTTTTTTGGTGATGACTATCTATCCAAACTACGTGTTCAAGAATTACATCATAGATATATGAATGTTAGCTCTTAAGCACAGGGTATTGTGGAGATGTTGGATTCTCAGAAAATCCCTGTCCAAGGATTACAGATTCAGGTAATATGCTGTTTAGTACTTAGGAAACAGCTATATAGAAAACCAAGTGTAAGTCTTCTGAAAACAAGAGTTTTTTAATAAAGGTTGTGTAATTAGTCATTAATCTTCCAGTTTCAAATTGGAAAATGGAAATGGCTAAATCCATGTACATTTATAGGTGGCTAAGCTATGGACTCCTACTCTTTCCTCCCACGTTTTTTTTTCTTTTACTGCATGACCACCCACCAGAAGAATAATCTTGCAATGGAACAATTCAGGATAAAACTGTCCCAATTTAATATACCATTAAACTGTGCTTAAGCTGATGGGGGAACCTGTCCAGGACATGCTGCATGTGTTCTGAGAGCAGTAGGAAGTAATAGGTGACACTCTCAGAGGGTTTCAAATAGAGATCAAGAGACAGAAATTTTCTGCAATATTTTCATACTCACTGCAGTGGTAGAGAGTGGATGCAATCTGATGTGATTCAATGTCAGATTTATACATCCACATATAAATGTCTCTTTGTCAATTGAGATCTTAGTAGAGATCTTACTCATTTGTCTCAACACAGACTGCTTTTACTAGCTGAGATATTTTTTACACAGAGGGTGATGATGAACTGGAACAGGTTGCCCAATGAGGTTGTGGATGCCCCATTCCTGGAGGCTTTCAAGGCCGTGCTGGATGTGGCTCTGGGCAGCCTGGTCTGGTGGTTGACGACCCTGCACACAGCAGGGGGTTGAAACTTGATGATCATTGTGGTCCTTTTCAACCCAGGACATTCTATGATTCTATGATATTGTGTGACTTTTTGCCTGGCCACAGACCATCCTCTGAAAGTGGAGAACACTTTATGGGACTTGTGTTGTATTTGAGAATTTCTTATATACTCTCTTGCATCTCAGATGACAACAGATACTTATGGTTAGGCAACTGAATTGATCTTCTGGGGTGCTCTCCAGAAACCATTGTCTGCACCAACTAAAATAATGGATTAGACACTTACAATGCATGTAGACATTTGCTTGTTTTATTTTTCAGCAGAATAATACATTTCATATGAAAAATGTCAGAAAGACAGGAATCTGTAATAAAGCTTATTATATTCGAATGTTATCTGGGGAAAATAACAGAGCGAAAGACTTGTATTAGAGCAAACCTACAGAAGAATAAATCTGTTTTGACCTATTTCTGGTGTAACTGAGTCCCGGGAGTTGCCTGTTCTGCAATTTACCTGACCTGGACTGAATAACAGTAGCACATTCTCTGCTCTGTTGAGGGAGGGAAGCTTTAGGTTGGATGTCAGGGGGAAGTTCTTTACAGAGAGAGTGGTGAGATTGGAAAAGGCTGCCCAGAGAAGTTGTGGATGCCCCGTCCCTGGAGGTGTTAAGGGCCAGATTGGCCCTGAACCCTGGGCAGCCTTGTCGAGTGTTAAATGGGGAGGTTGGTGGTCTGCATGTGGCAGGGAGGATGATCCTTGAGGTTCCTTCCAACCCTAGCCATTCTCAGAGCACAGATACCCTCAGGGATTATTCAGGCTACTAATAAGTTGTAACTTGCTGTTGAGAGTGAACCATATTTTTGTCTTAATTGGGATAGTAAGAAGAGTCACTATACCAAAATTAACCTTGGAGAATAATGACTGTCCCTGTGGTGCCACATGGAGAGGAAAATTCAACCATATGTTGCAGTGAAGTGCAAAAAAGTGCAAAACTGAGTGGGGTACTTGGACACTGCTCCAGAAACACTTACAGAAATGGGTTTGTGTCTGCTTGTTCTATCCAATGTTGGCTCCGGTTGTATGATCTCTGATTCGTTTTTCTACATAAAAAAAACAATGTATTCTATGCTATTTCTGTTTTATTCTAATGGAGACATAAATCTTTGCCCCAGTGCAACATATTAAAGTGAAGTTTGAGTGACTAAAATTGCTAGGACAGAATGTTCTACATTTCCATAAAGCGTTCATTCAATTTTGAATGAACAAAATATTTTCTCACAGATGCGACACACACAATTTCATTTTCAATATTTATACATTATGTTCTTCTGACAAGCAGCAGACAGTGTATAGAAAGCTGTGCTATTATGTTGTAAAATAAGTTGCCAACTATGTATTTAAAGAGACAAAAAATGTCTTAATTAGAAGATATTTTCTGTTTTGTAAGAATTTCTCGAACTGTGAGGCATTCATTGCAATGGAGATTAAAAGAATCCCAATTTGCTGTTTTCTGAGATGTGCAGCAGCTGTTGTTGTAAAACAAGTGTAGCAGGTTGATGACTGGATCAGTACACTCGTAACCATTTTTCATTTTGAGGGTAACATTTTGTTAAAAAGATGATGGCAAAGGATAAAATTGATGGGTACTGTTTTTACTGTTTTACAGTGAGTTCTGTAGATGCGTTCAAGTTTTTCTAATTGACATGCCTGCAAACGTCATAGAAGTTATCTATTTCTTACATATTATAAACCATAATAACAGCCCTGTTGATCAATAAATGATTTCAGGCATAGTCTCATTCATTTTAAAGGCTGATAAAATGGACAGTGAAACCTTTGCTTCCAAGTCTGTAACTACCTGGAGCATAAAACAGCAGTTCTTTTGAAGATTCATAAGGATGTAAAATCCAATTCAGCTCCTCATTGCTATGTTTTAATTTCAAAGTCTAATAGAAAGCTTAGCTTTTCTCTGGAGCATGTAGGAAAAAGAGGAGATCTGAAGAGGAAGAAAATACAACTTTCAAACAATTTATGTAGAAGCATGGCAGTTTAATATATGTAGCTGGGATGTAAATGGCTGTTTGATGTCTGGATTGCATTCAGATGCAGCAAGTTTCAAAGTCTGATTCCTTTTCACGATATACAAAGAACTTTCCACAGTGCTTTGGTTTAACCTATTTAACCTATGTTCAAGGTCTCTGCTTTGTTAAATAACATAGGGTTTTTGGAGTTGCATTTTTGTTCTTGCCTCTTAACATTTACAGCATTTGTTCTTCAGATATATAACAATATAATAGATATTCTTTGATCAAAATTTGTTTTTGGTACCAGTAAGATTCAATTTCTAAACTGTAGTGCTCTTTGGAGCTACAGTAGGAGTGGCCTATATTGTTCTAGCCAGCAAAATTATAATAAACATGAAAATGTAAGAGTGGCAAAATCTCCTATATGATGTGAAGAAAAGCACTTTAAGAGAGAGGAATCCCAGAAAAGGAAAGAATAATGAGAAAAGGATTTACGTACAGAAAGACTGAGATGGAGGTAATAGAGGAAAATTTAGAAAACTAATGTAGGTCCCAGGTATTTTGGAGAAAGAAAAAGAAAAATGATAAAACAGAATTACTGAAGTGTCTCCAATAACAGTAGGCTATATTACTCTAAAAATAAAAAGCAAAACCCTGAGCTAAACTTGAAAAGTATTAGATGTTGAAAAGAAATGGGAGAGACTCAGAAGTCATAGTAGTAATCTAAGTTGCCTACCCATAGGGAATAGTCCATATGGTGTCCATTCATCAACCTTCCTGCAGTTCACAGCCTGTTGGGCAGTTATTATTTGTGTGGATCAGGCTATGGAATGAACTTATAAAAGTTATAAAATATATTCAGATGGTTCTGAAATGTCATAACATCCTTTCAAGATGGCCAGAGACAGTAGAAGAACATTTTGACAAAGATATGGTACATGAGATACAAAAAGATTAGAAAGGGGTATTAAAAGGAAAGGCCATGGGACCAGTAGCTAGTGCCAGTGCCATCCAATCTGGTTTGCAAAAATGTAAAAAATGTTGGATACTTTTCTTTAATGGACTGCTGTTTTAAGAAGGAATTAAAGGGATAATCCATTCCTTTGAAAGCAAAAAACAAAAGCAACGTGGAGAGAACCAAAAGCATCAATATCTTTGGTTATAATTTCTTTGTCACTTCTCAACTCATTGTATCAGTGGGTGTTCAGTGCTTGGGAGATTCAAAGAATCTGCAGTAGGGCACCCAGCAGCAAGCTACATCCATATATAGAATTGATTGGGATTATCTAAAGAGTAGGTACAACATCCAGAGGAAGGTATGATGAAAAATAACATTGCACGTGGGTGGAGATTCTCAGTGGTGTCACAGACAGAACATCACTTGGGTTGATTTAGGGCTGAAGAACTTTTTTGATCTTGTTTCTTCTCTGGTAAATGCATAACTGGAATATTAAAAAATAGATGTGAAAACTAACCAGCAGATAAGCACACTATTTTGTAATAAATCAGCCCACAGAAAAAACGCAATAGAAAATTGTTTCTCTGAAATGAATGCTTGTTACATCATTTAGTTCTCTACCTGTACTTAAGTACTTAAGCAAGTTTATTAAGTACTTAAATACTCCAGCAAGTTTATGAGTTTGTTTTTGCCTCACCCTTGAGGAATGAAACACAGCTCATGCTTCTGTATGTAGGACATAAGAACATGCATTCAAAGAACAAGGCTATCAAAGGAGTATGGGTATCAAACTTCCATACACTCCTTGTTTACAGGGCCAATCACAAACTCGGTAGAGCTAGACTGCACTAGTCTGCACAGTTACAAGAATGATGTTTTTCTGGTACAGAGTCACATTATCTAGAAGCTATAAAGCAAATATCTGCAAGCTAAAGTTATCTCAAAATATTCTTTCAGCAGGTATTTGATTTTACTAGTGTTCAGATTCACCACGCATAAATACTGTTGCTTTTCCATGTTATATTGGTGGAATACCAAAATTAATATGGATTTTTTTTTTTCCCTGCGGTATGTGTTAGGCATGGTACGGCCAATAAATCTCTTCTGGTCTAAATCATGTCAAATCATGACATAATTCTTAGCCTACTTAAATCCTTGCTACTGTGGACTGGTCTATAATGTTCAATAAAATGGTTTGAGTGGGACTAGTGATCAAGTTGTGATCAAGTCTCAGCACTAGGTGCTATTTCAAAAATTTACATTCTCTTGTAGTTTATTGTGTGCTAATATTTGATAATATGTATCAATACTTTAACTTTTTTTTTTATTATTATTAATTAGAGGATTTAAATGAGTCTTGGAAATAAATCTTGTCTTCTTCCTTGTCTTTTCCTAACTTTTTTGTTCTTCAGCAGGAGGAAAATATACTGTTTTGAAAATAAAAGTATTTTACAGTATGCAGGAGTGACTTCATTCTAAAGTAAGTTTTATTCTTTTACATTATGTTTTGGAAACTAAAGCAAACACATCAGTGATTTTATGTCATTCTCTGCAAGACAAGAAAGAAATGCACAATTAATACTGCCAGCAGACTTAAAAGCTTCTCCCCCAGTGAAAAAAGTATGTAATAAAACCCACCGCTCAATTTCTTACAATCTAAAGCATTTTTGGTTTTCATGATTGCTCACATAATTTTAATGAATAAAATACTTCTGAAATTGTTACTGTGACCAACTCCAGGATGTGGTACTTTGGCACAACTGCACTTCTCATGCTTCATGCAGTATTCAAAAGAGACAGCCAGATTTTTTGCAGTCATAGGATCTTATTTGCTTTATCATCCCTCCTTCAATATTCAGTACATTCCTGTTATGGGTGGATAGGACAGTGAAGTCTTGACCAGAATTTCTGTGTTGTCCAGTTAATTGAAGTTCTGCTGAGTGAGGTTTTCAGAATGCTTAATGAAGGCTTGAGGTAAGAAATAATCATTGCAGAAAATAAAAATTGCAACTTAATAAAAAGAAAATAACAGAAACAAATGCTTCAGCAGAAATGTTTTTTTTTTTGTTCAGTGTTGTCATCTATAAATATAGTGCTTGAAATGAATACTGGAATTCAAGGTGGATCACTGTACAGTTGTCCCCTTGTAAGAATATTGGGAAAATGAAAGGTTCCCTTTTATACCTAACTGTAAGCAGTTTGCCAATTACAAAGGTTTCACTGAAACACGGTGATGTATTCCATACATACAAAGGGAACGGTGCACTGAAAATGCAGATATTGTCTGCTGAAAAGGAGTGAAATTACCAATACTGTCATCAAAAACAACAGTGATGCTGCAGCAGGAGACGGAAAATGAGTTCTAACAATCAAAGTTTTACCAGCACCAAGGCTCTAGACAGAAAGGAGGAGATGATTACAGATGCAGAAAATCATAGAATCATAGAATCATTGAATCATAGAATCCTGCGAGCTGGAAGAGGCCTTTAAAGATCATCTAGGCCAAATCCCCTGGAATGAATAGGGAAATGATCAGGAAGGTTTCAACATCGGGTTTCCTTTATGAGACAGAAAGTCTGGGGAACACTGACAAAGCCATAGCCACAGTTGTGTGATTTATGGCTGTTCTAAGGATATTTCATAGCACCTGGATATTGACAGGCCTCTTCTAGAGAAGAGGTGTTCAGGGAAGACTGAACATTATGTAAGAAAAAGGGAACCTGGGTAAGCCAAATTATTACAAAGAAAAGATTTGTTGAAGATTGTGCAGAATGCATCCCTTCAACTATTCAGATTTCCTGCTTTTCTTATTTGACCAAAAAATACCCTCCAAAAACATGTAACACCACTATATCACTTTCTTATGTGTCAAGGCTCTTTCTAACCAAAGGAGAAAAAGAGCTCTGCTTATTCTTAAATACTTAAGGTTTGTATGCAGGGGTTTTATTACACATTCCTCTGTATTTCAGAAGCCAAATACATTCCTTTATCATTTCAACCAGCTAAGCTTTCACCTGAGTTGGAGAAATAGCTGAAAAATTTATAAACCATATGATCTCATTTACAAATGCTGCAATAAAATCTCCTATAAGTAGATTACATATTCCTATTTTCATACTAACTGTAAGGAAAAATAAAGAAAAGGAGAAAAAAACACCCATTGAAATTGTACAAAGAAAGACTTTTTGGGGGTTCCTTTGAGAAATAAAAATAAATATATGTATGTCTTTTAACCCAAAATAGGCCACTTGTGTGTTTTATTAAAAATATATATAATTAGAAATAACTTGGCAATGAACTTAGAAACACTTAAAGATTAATTAAAACATTAACTATGTGTCAGAAGAAAGCAATTTTTCATGATTACTTCAACTGTTCTGTTCCACTAGAGCAGTTTAGCGAGGTCAACACAAATTTGGTTAATCAGACCAGAGCTGTCCTTCGTTGGTGCAGTGAGTTCAGGCTAAAACATTCATTTCTAAGCATATGCCATTGCTGCTCCATGTTGTGCAGCCAGCCTGGGCTGCTGGCTCACTCTCAAAAGCTGCTGTTGGCAGCAAGAAATCCAGAAGGGCTCATGTAGAACTGGCTTTGCTTTACAGTAGCCGGTGTGAGACCTGACTTTGAAGGAAGGTGGAACAGCACTAGGCAAAGTGGCTGATGCATACACTAGCTGCTAGCCCTAGGAGTCTCCTGTCTGGGCAAGAAATGTGCCCCTTTATGTGTTATATGCTTAGATAGTGGTTTGGAGGTTACTCCAAGGTGTTGCTATTTTTCAAATTAGTCCATCACAGAGTACTGTGCCTAGATGGGTTTGGTTACAAAAGAAGTGACATGGAGCACCATGCCCAAACTCAACACTGCGGTTGAATACTTGAGTTTATAGTGGGAACAGCTATAGACATCCAGTTCAAGTTTGAAGGATGGGTGAGATTTAAATGATCGATGAAGTTAGGGGGAAATAGTAACCACACCTGGGTATCTGCATAAGCAATGCATCAGAGCATGTCTAAAATATCATCTTAACAGTGATTAGTAACAAATCTTCTTCCCAAACACAATGCAAGCTTCACAAGGAATTAATAACCTAAACAAAGTCTTTTACTGAGTCTATGAAAGGAACAGCTGGAAAGAATTATAAAAATGAACAAGCAAACAGCTTAGAAAAATTGCAGTTTGTAATTTTACAGTAGCTACACTTTGCACTGCTTTGTCAGGCTGGTTATTTGAATAGCTGCAGTCATTTGTTTGAACAAAACTATGAATATTGATCAAATATGCAGAGAAGAATAAAGATATGCACATAAAAACTTCAATTTTATTGCCTTCCTCTTTGAAATCAGAGCTTTCCTCAACATCTGCAAATAGTACTTTTTGTTGGATAAAAGGCATGAGAAATCTGAAGTATGTCAATGACCAGACTCTAAACTGCATATAATGAACAAACTATTTTCTATTCACGTAATAGTGATTGTCAGTCCTTATTTCCTTCCAATATTTTTTTTCTGAAATCTCTTTTTAAAATTTCAGTATTTAATGGTAAGCTGACACATAATTTTAAACATGCTGTGTTAGTCTTATCATTGTATTTCATGAAGAGCACTTTGTTCCTGCAGAAAATAAAAAAAAGTCATTTAAGGTATGTCTTTACCAGAATGCTGTATTTTTCAATGATACAAGGACTGTTCTGAAAGTAATGCCTCCTATTTCATCGTGCCAGCCCATGATGACAGAGGCGGATGCTGGTGGTTTGGCAGTAGAGGCTGAACCTTCCCAACAATATTCTGTTGCAGTTTAATGCCATACAAGAGACAGCAGCAGAGGAGCACTCTGACAGAATGACATCTGACACGGAAATGCAGATGAAGCAAAAGTGGGTAACTGAATTCTTCTAAGCAAAAAAAATGAGACCTTTTGACATTCATCAATGCATGCTGAACATTTGTGCAGACCCAACAATGAATGTGAGCACAGTGAGATGGTGGATGGTG
The DNA here is from genome assembly GCF_019232065.1 of Centrocercus urophasianus. Taxonomy (NCBI): domain Eukaryota; kingdom Metazoa; phylum Chordata; class Aves; order Galliformes; family Phasianidae; genus Centrocercus; species Centrocercus urophasianus. Next base: position 22,519,692 of record NW_024884697.1, on the reverse strand, counting down.
CATTTCAGCAGTGACAACAGTAACAGTGAGCTTTTTTAGCCATCAGCGTTAAAGTACAGTGCTTCTCCTTGTCTGCAAATAGCTTTGTCCTCAGACCTTAGAGGATGGTTTATTTTTCCTAAAGCACAGCACAAACGGGGTATAATTGAATAGACATTGCAGTTCACACTATGCAAAAATTAGGACCACTACCTTTTCCTGTTTCTCTTCTGCATAAATTGAGCTGATTTTTAATTTTCAGAAGAAAAGCTGATTAGAGCAAAGGGAATTATACTCTTCTTTCAGTAGAATGAAGAACAATAGCTTAGAGGAGTAACCACTATCTGTAGCTTTTTAGGGAACTAACTGTCTTACATGATCAGGCAGATGGACTTTTCAATAGGTAACTTATAGCTATGTAAGTGCAACTTTTAAGCATAACAAAGAAACTGAAAGCAGTCTCCTTCTTAAATATAATTAAACTGCTAAATATTTCTCATGTGGATAAATCATTTTCAAAGGGACATGTTACTTTCACTTTGTGAAATTATTAATTACTCTTCATACTAATATCAGCTAATATCATCATACTTACCCAGTTCTTTTCTCATTTTCTTCATTAAATAATTTAGTTTTACAATTTTAAATGGCATTTGAATATGTACTTAATGAGAAGCTTTTGGGCCTCTGAGGGCATACTGCCCAGAAATGTTCTGAGTAAATAATCAGGGATGTGATGGAGATTCAGGCTTTAATCTGAGCAGTGTTGTGTTGCTTGTTGTGGTGTATGTATCTTGTTTTAAATTATGCTCTCATTCATCACATATGAACAACTTCACGGCTGTTATTTCCTTTCAGCTGAAGCAAATCACATTTGTGGTAGCCAAGGACAAAATTGGCAAAATAAAAACGAAAAGTTATATTTAAAGACAGCATTATTTTGCTTAAAAATATGTCTACACATAATTAGTTTTTTTTTTTTCTTTCTCCTGTATTTTCAGAAGCAGATTTCTTTCAGAAATGTATTTCCCTCTGCAAGTATTCCAAACTGGCCATTTATTACTATGCTCTGTTAGCCTGAAATATTATGCATATGATTTTGTGTAGAAGAAAGTGTATTTCAATATTGTTTTGTTTTCTCAGATATTTTTGAGTTATTCACTTTTTTAATGTTTTTTTTTTTAAACTGTTTTTTTTAATGAAATTAAGTCTCTCTTGAATAAAAAGAAATAAAACCCCAAAACCCATTATAAATGAGGTATGTATTTTTTGTAAATTGAAGAATTGAATACTACAAGTAATTGCATTTTAGTAACTCATTGTAAGGATAATTTATATTGTGTAATAGTCTCCATCAGAGTATCTAAAGCCAATTTACAAATATCAGTTAATTAAACCTCTGTGAAAAACATCTCATGCTCCTGAAACATGAAACATTAGAGGATGCCTCAGTATTGTATAAGATCAGACAGTTAAAATGTTACGGACTTAACTGTAGAACAAAACAGGGAAAATATTATTTTAAGGCTGAGAAGGCTGAGAGCAGGATATAAAATTTTGTAATGTGAGATTTAAGAATATTACCTGGGTTAGACCTGGAGGGAATGACCCTGTGATGAACATGTAGTTCAGTTCTTAAAGACATTTTTTCTTACCCTAGCTTAGAGCCACCAACTCAGAAACTCTTGTCTGGAAGCTCTGTGCAGTCCTTCACATACATGTCTGTCTGCAGGAACCTGAGCACTCTGATGTGAAAATATTGGGCTGCTACAATACATGCTCACCTGTATACTTTATTTTTCCGTGTTCAAGCATAGAGCTCAGAGAAATAATCTTTTCTTCAAGGATCTTAAAACACTTGTAAATCTACTGAGTATGACTTATCACGGAAACAATCTAATATTTATTTGACATTATTCTTTTTTCTCTAATTACAGAGGGTAGAAATGGTAGAGCTGTACAAACAGGAAGACAGCCTGTGACTGAAGATGAATTTGAAAATAATTTCTTCTGCCATAAATCTTGCAGTCCATATGGATAACATACAATACTGGCACTGATATCTACAGGTCCATCTGTACAGAGCCTCATTTTACTGCATAAGGTAAAACTTTCAAAATCCAGCCATCTGTTTTTCGTGCTGTTTTCTCCTCCAAACCTCTAAGCAAGGATGGGCAGTAAAGATAAAATATAAATAATTCTTCTGTATCAAGAGATTTAATTATAAAAAAGCAATACGAATGGATTCAAAGTCGTATTTGAATATTTCATGTTGTTATCACTATTCCTAAAGCTATTTAAAATAATAAATATGTCTTTTGACTATTGTAATGGCATCTGCTATGTACCACGCAGTCATAAACACCTAATTCTTCTTCACCTTCCTTTAGAGCAAAGCTTCTCTGCCAACACCAACAGATTGACAGCAATACAGAATCAGGATCCTTATATATACAGATATATATTATTTATGGATTTACTTTCCATGATAATAATGAGGAGAAGATTTATTTTGACTCAGTGATTTCCTTTTGACTTCTGGAGTACAAAAAGATGCTGTTAAATATTATTCTTCCCTTCTTTGTTGAGAAACACAAGATTGATAATTTGGTAATATCTACTTAATGGCTTGAGATCTTTTGATTAATCCCAGACAATATTTATATGAGAAAGTCCATTCTGTGAGAGGATTCATGGATCAATAAGAGCTTCAGTACTTTCCAGAAATTCAATATACTGACACTCTGAAACTCTGAGGTGCTGGAAAATGCTGAAATGTACTTCTGCTTTGGGTGGTCTGGGATTGTTATTCAAGGTTTTTATAATTCTATACAAGAAGTGATAAAATGTAAGTGCAGAAAATCCTCAGGTAGTGATGTACCTTAACAATTCCTATTTAGGAAATATAAATCTGCATACCCAGTCATATTACCCAAGGCCAAATTATTGGAACTATCTGTATCATTTGAAGATCGTGAACTGAAAGCCATATTATGTTAAATCCAAGCATTCCATTCCATCATTGTTCCTATGGAATCAGAGAATTTCATTATGGGATGTTAGAACAGAAGCTGAGCTGCTCTGGGTTGCTCATCTATCATGAAGAAAAACATTCACCACCTTTTTTTGAGAGTTGGTGCTAAAAGAATCTTCAACCAGCTAGTAGTAACCAGGAAAGGCTCTTGACATGCAGCAAGATAGCTGTCACCAGGGATTGTGTATGATACACCTGAACAATTCTGTTTCACTGTTTGAAAGAAAACTTGCAATCAAACCTTTCTACTTATCCAGAGAAGACAAATGACTCCTAAAGTAAAGTGTTTAGTAGCTCAGTGTTCTGACCTCTTTCACTCTTGAAGGGTGCCTTCTAAGTCCTTATTTCACAAAAGGTTCTCCATGAGATGAGTATTCTTCTAAGTTAATGTAAAATCTATGATTTTCAAAATCAAACATAGACATCTGGAGTAAAACTGGGAACAAATGAATCCTCAGAGATTTGTAAGTCATACCAGAAATGATTTTTGCGTAAATAGATGGGTATCCATGCTGCAAAGCTATGTGCCTGTTTTTATTATTCCTAGTTATAATTAGCAGTATTTTTGCTTAGGTATGTATAAATGTAGCATCTATTTTTCTTTGACTGTAGAAATGCTATTAAAAATAAATAGTGTTAGACAATCAACAAACTTCTGAGTAACTAATTAACTTTTTTCAATCAGCCTTATCTGGCACCTCATCTAATCAGCTACCAGCACAATCAGATGATAACCAGTCTCTTAAGCAAAAAAATGTGTGAATGATATCAAGAAACTAAATGAAGCATTTTATCTTGGAAGATGAACAGGCAAATCTCATTATAGGTAAATATTCTTATTAAGTTTTTTGTCTCTACATTCCTGATGCATAAAAAAATGAGTACAGGAGAGCTGGAAAAACTGTGGAAATATGTGGATCAAAAGCTGTCTGAACGGCCAGGCCCAGAGGGTTGTGATTAGTGGAGTCTAGAACAGTGTACCCCAGCAGTCAGTACTTGGTCTGGTCATCTTCAGTATCTTAATTAGTACTCTGAATAGTGGGGCAGAGTTATACTCTCAGCAGTTTTGCAGAAGAAAAAAATTGGAGAAGTGGCTAATTCACCAGAGTATCATTCTGTCACCCATAGGGACCTCAATAGGCTTCAGAAGAGGGCTGACAGGAACCTCATGAAGAAGAAGTAAACATCTTGGCAAATACTTTTGCATAGTAGCATCCTGGAATCAAAGAAGAGGGACCCAGAATTGGTGTAGTCTCTACTCCACACTCTTCTATGGAAATAACAGCACCTGTGGAATTGCTCTGTGTGTGCCCAGGCTTTGCAGAGGTCTAGCTGGCACTAGGTGAAAGTATGCCTACAGTATGTGAACAAAAAGCAATATGTGTGACAAGGGTTTAATCGGTCAATGCTTAAGTCCCTGTCACAATCTCATTTTATTCAGTTGTAGAAATACATAATGTAGAATATGTAGAAATGACAATGTTTACTCACATAATACAAATCAAATTATAGAAATATCTTTAAGCACACCTTTGCTTCCACTTCAACAATTTTTGCACATGCTTAGCTTTAAATTTGTGCTTTGATATCCATCTTAATGAGGCATTTCCCTAAAATCAAGGATGTAAATGATGGCCTTTCAAAGTGGGTATTCTCTTAACGTTAGCCTGTTATTATTCGATTATGCGATGGCATAAACTGGGGCACTTAGTAAATCTAAATGAATATTTCTGTAAAACAATATTTCACCTTCACAGGAAGGTGAAAGGCTGCTTGCTTTCTAAGACAGATAAATCAAGTAGATTGACTGAGGAAATACGAATGGGTATTTTCAAGTTTCCATTGAAACTTTGGTTCTCAAAACATCTAATCTCAGCCAAGATAAAGATGACTTGTCTCAATCATAGTACTTTCTGAAATGGCACAGGATCTGACCATTTAACTCAATGAACATTTTTGCCTCAGTCTCTATACTCTTCTGCTGTAGAGTAACACTATGGAGAAGGACCTGGGTGTTCTGGTGAACAACAGGTTGGCCATGAGCCAGCAGTGAGCCCTTTTGGCTGAGAAGGCCAATGGTATCCTGGGGTGCATTAAAAAGAGCATGGCCAGCAGGCTGAGGGAGGTAATCCTCCCACTCTACTCAGCCTTGCTGAGACCACATTTAGACACATTTAGAATACCCACATTAGGATAAATTTAGAATACCCTGTCCAGTTCTGGGCTCCCCAGTTCAAAAACGACAGAGATCTCCTAGAAGGAGTCCAGCAGAGGGCCACAAAGATCATAAAGGTCCCGGAGCATCTCCTGTAAGAAGAAAGAGTGAGTAACCAGGGTCTGTTCAGCCTGGGAAAAAGAAGACTGAGGGAGGATCTGATCAGTTTATAAATAACTAAAGGGAGATGGGAGGCAAATGGATGAGACCAGGATCTTCTCAATGGTGAGTAACAGTAGGACAAGGAGCAGCGGCCTAAAACTTTACCACTGGAAGTTCCATACAAACATGTGGAAGAACTTGTTTACTGTAAGGGTGACAGGGCTCTGGAACAGGTTGCCCAGAGATGTTAGGGAGACTCCTTCTATGGAGATATTCAAGATCTGTCTAGATGCCTACCTGTGAAACCTATTGCAGCGTACCTGCTTTAGTAGATGTGTTGGGCTTGATGCTCTCTTGAGATACCTTCCAACCACTGCAATTCTGTGATTCTGTGATAAGATAAATCTGTCCATCTACAAGGGTAAGGGGAGAAGCCTCTTGTAGAAGGAAGCAACTGCTGGTAGGTGATAACACGGGTGGTCTGAGCTGGGAGCTGGTACGTCTGCGAGCATGCTGGCATGTGTCCTGCCCATATGCTGACCGGACTCTAGAAATTTGCTCTCTAACTTATTTGAAAGACAGAACAAAATTCGAATTGTAGAATTCCACGTCTTCTTGTATAGCCATTTAAAAATATTCAGCACCCAATGATGAAAGTTGATTAATTTGTTTGAAGTATCCCTTGTTAGACTAAACCATGTTACAAAATTTGTAAATAAAAGGATTTACTGTTAAACTGGCTAAAGTTTTTTCTATCCTCCTTCATGTGAATAAAAAATAAAAAAAAAGATTCAGCTCTTATTAAATTGAAGTGGAATATATGACACAAATCTACAATTTAAAATGTTGCCATGCCAAGATACTTCAAGATTGTTTTTCTAATCGCTCAAAACTGTATTATTTGGTTGTCCAGCTCTGCACCACTGCACAATTAGTGAGCTCCTGTAAGCTACTGGAGCTGTGATTATCAGTAAAAATGAAAACAAAAGAAGAGGGATTTCATCAGTGCTTTGTTCCACTCAAAGAGTGTGTGTAATATCACTTCATTATTTTTTAAATATGAATTTAATTATTAATTTATTTATTACACAATGTAAAATATTGAATTTCCTTTGAGGCAATCTTTATTTCCTGTGACATCTTGTTACAGACGTTATCTGTTATATTTACATTGTGTATTGCTGAAGACTTTTACCCAGACGCTGAACAAAGATATTGCTTAAATGGGGGTGTTCATTCCTTCTTTCTTCTCCAGTCTGGGGTTGTTATTCATGCACTAGAATTAGGAGAGTGGACTAGGAACAGATCTAAGTTAAACTAACAGATTAGAAAAGGGGAAAAAAAGGTTAATTTAATGTCGTCTGGTTTGTTGTACAGCTCCGTGAGTACCTGTGCTAGTTTAAGGGAGAGGGAGCAAAGGGCTACTGAAGAATGAAGAGTGAGGGTATGGTCAGAGGAATATGCAAGTTAATATCAGCTTGAAGTGTTCACAGAGCCCTCGTGTTTGTATTGGTAACCATTCTGTTTTCATCACTGCTATGCAATGTCAATACCTAAACCAACTTTTAAAACTCCAGACCTTAAATGGAAAATTATTGGAAGAAAATACAGCATAGAATCAATCATACGATGATGCTTGGTCTACTATTGCTTATAATTTTTTTTAATCTATCTTTGCTAACGTCAGTTAACTAAATCTCCCTCTTCTTAAAGCAAATAATCATGTGCAGATCATCTCAGGAGAAAAGACAATCATCAGTAAAAGGAATATATTTCTCTTAGTGCAAAGTATTTGTGTTTTATGGCAAGAGCTATGGTGATTAGATCACTATGAATTATAGTACTCAAAAATAATATGGTGGCATTATTTTTGAGATAAACTGTTCACATGTAATTTAAAATATAAATGTCTGGATAACACTGAAAGATTAATCAAAGTCAAAGTACTGTTCTTACTATATAGGGCTATGCTCATGATGTGCAGAGAGACAGCATTTTTTTTCTACAATGAAATTAAAATATATTTTTAAAAGCAGGAAGAAAGAATATGAGGGGTCTCTTTGATCCTGAAGTCCCAATGTCTTCTTACAGCAGGAAGTATCATTATATGTATAATCCTATCTGAAAAGATATCATGTTTTACATCAGCTCTGTGCTTCCCTTCATCAGAATCTTGCTTTTTTAATAGAGAAAAACTTCCAGATTTTCTGCTCAGATTAATTAAATGACCAATGAACTTATGTACTGAGGAATCCACAGATTTTTTCTTAAAGTTTTAGTTAACTTGGATCTTATAAATCTCATTTCATATCTACTTTGCCACCTCCAAGACATAGCTATAATAAAGAAAGGTAATAAAATATGTCATAATAGCTTTAATTATTAATTCTGGTTGTCCAAAACCAGACTTTTCTTGAGAAGCTGAACTAGCAGTCTAAAATGACTGAAAAATTATTTCCTTTTGTGCAAGATGGCGGAATATACAGGAAATCCAGTGAAAAAAATCAAGGATGTAATTTATTTCCTCAGTAGAAGAACCTGCCATTTAATCTGACAAAAGAGCTGCCTCATTCTGTGTTAGGTTTGTATGCTTTTTGTGTCCAAGTAACAGATGAAGTGCTGATGCAAAGATATCACAGACTCATCTTTTAATTTTGCTAATTTTCAAATCTCTGTGAATCACTACAGAACATTCCCAAAGACAATAACATTCAGTCCACATTGTTTTTTCTGGGGGTGGTGAGGGTATGGTCTGTTCTGTGCTACTTGCCCTTGGGACTAGCAAACAGCATATTAGCTTTAGTCTGACAAACTACCCAGAATTATTTCTGTGGCTTGTTTGGATAAGATACTCAAACTTCTCTAGTCTAAAGATTTACAAAAGCATACAATAATTTCAATTTGTCAAGATGAATTAAAACTTCTGCACACATTTGACAAGAAGAATATAGTTCTGATATTTTAGAAGAGCAAACTTTGGGGTATAATTTAAGGCTAAATGCAAATAATTGTATTAAATAATTATATTAAAAATATGTTATTCATCAGACCAACTAACTTTTCAGGGGTATATGTATCTTCATTTTTTTATTCAATGGTCCTGTTTTTGTGTTTACATGTGTCTGTAATCTTATTGAAACATACCCCTCACAGTTGCCAAAACATCACCTCCAGGAGACTATTATAATACCTCTTAGAACAAACAGGTTTGGTTACATTCAAAATACTATGCTTTGAACTAGAAAAAAATGCTAACTGTTGTGCAATGATCATCACTGTGAGATGAAAAAGTTATCCTTTGTCTTACATATTGATGTCAGTAGTATGATTAACAGTGGTAATAACAGCAAACTGACCCATAATACTGCAAATTTGATCAAAATTTTGGGACAAACATAGACGTGTTTAGCCAGCTGACCTCTAACTTACAGAGGTAGATATTCTTAATTTCAAAGTGGTTGAAGTTGACAGCTAGCAAATTCAGAAATTCTCAAATAAACTCTTATAGCAAAGATTATAAACCATAGAATTGGCTAGTAAAACAAAAGAACTTCCCAGCTATCACTGCAGGACTTTTCCTTGTAAACATCCAATTTATCATTCTTTCGATTTTAGACACATGAAAGCAGAAATGTTTTCCATTTGACTAATATGTAATAAGCATGAGCTAGATGGACATCCCATTGATTTTCTGACTGCAGGCTGCAGCTTCCTGAAGAAGAGTTACAAGAATGCTGGAACCAAACTTTTCTTGGTAATGACACTAGGAGATACAGCGCACCAGCCACAAGCAGCAGTTTGGAAGGGTCAAGATACTGGTTAACAAACAGGTCTTCTCTGGGAGAGCATTTCAAGTCTGAAAAATGTCATTGAGAGAGAGCAGAAGTCTAATTGTGGGAATATATAAAGGCATGCCTGAACTGATCTAATGCTATCAATGTTCCTCCTGAAGCAGGAGAAGCATATTTTGCTTTTGCTTGATCATGGTCCAAAGTACATCCAACTAGTGTTACTACGATTTTGCATGGAAACTGAAATCCCATAGTGCAACATGCTAAACAGAATTTCAGTCCTACCAAATGCTCATCTAATCCTTTCCAACTCGGTGAATCCAATAGCATATTTTGCAATTTCAGGGTAAGTATTATATGGATAGTACTTGCTTCTGGCACATACTGCTTCTTGTTTGTTATTATTATTTTTTAATATATTATTATATATTATATAATTATATTATTATTTTTTAATATAACCATATTTAAAGCTATTTTAACAAATACATTACCAAATATGTGTTTCAGAGAATTGGGTGGGTATTCATGTTCACCTAATTTTAGACTGACAAGAGTTATATTTCTGTATTTAAGAAGACAAAAATATAAGTTAAATTTTCAAAAGTAAAGAGCAGATGTGAAGATATGTTGGTTTTCTTAAGATAGTTACCTAAAATAGGATATATGAATTCCCTTCTGAAAATGCTGATTTCTCTTCAGTATGGAGTTTCCAACATGACTCAGACATCAAGATTCTGAATGCCTAAACTACAGCACAAGAGCACAGAGCTTAACAGTAATTGGTTCAAAATATTTTTATTTTATACAACAGAGAATTAGAGGAAAGCAGGTAAGTTTGTGGGTTACAATTTTAGTATCCTAAATTCAAACCTTCATAACTTCAACATTAAGTAATTTCTGATGTCAGTGCATTACTTTTAAACACATCAAAAAGAAGTTTTAAATTATTACTGTGTTTGGAAGCACAAACACATCAAATCATTTCACTTACTTTGATCCTAGATTTTTTGTTTAACCTATGATGTAATTAACAGAAATTCTAAATAAAAATTAGAAGGAAAAAAATTCATTGCTTAAATTGGCATTATAATATATAGCATATATTATATTATTACAGTAGCAATGGAGAAGAGTAAGAATGACAACTTTGTTTTTTGATAAAACTTATTTCTTTGGCTGAGTCCGAGTTAAAATTTCCCTTGATCAATCATTAAATAGATTTCATGATGGGAAGAATTCCTTATATATTCTCATTCATTTGTAATGTAAGTAACATTGAACTTCATCATAGTCATTTTGGGAGTTGGTCATAGGCCTACCAATGTATTTAGATTTTGATTGATGTCAAAATAAGCAGTTCAGCCCTAAGATTTCCATTGTTGTCATGCCCATAAGACCCCTGAAGTACAATAGATGACATAATATCTAGGTTGAAGTATGCATCATGGAGGCATCATTGCATTATATGAGAAACACTGAACATTTGATTTTCAGGACAAGAAACCGATAAGTTTGTTGAACTGCAAAAATGAGTGTCACCCAATCATTTATGCTGTGTTTTAATAAATCCATTCACTGTGCTGGAATCAATCACTCTTTAAATCATTGACCTGCATCTTCATCCTCAGGTGATGCACATCTATAATCCATCAAGCCAATCTTTGTCTAGCTGTTTTCACTTACAAAGGAAAAACAAGTTTAAATGTTGTCTGCTGATTCTTGTGGAGTTAATTTTGATACAATTATGAGAACATGACTGAATCTGAAATTAGTTTATAGGGTTTTTTTTGTTTGTTGATACTGAAGTTACTTGTTAAAATTCTGCATGGTCAACCTATAGTTTTACTCTATGTCTATCATATCAGTCAATTGGAAGTTTTCAGGAAGTAATTCAGGATTAGAAATCCATCTCTGAAGTGGAGAATGTATAGGCCCTCCTGTTGTCTAATGAGATCTGTTTTCATGCTGTGAGACAGGCAATTTTATTGCAAATCTCAGTGTATTGTACTGGCATATCACGCATGTGTTTGATAGACATTTGGCACAAATGTATGCGGATGTTGCAAAGTAGGCAGCTGACAGAGAAAAAGTGCCAGAAGAAGGCAGTTTGTTTTGATTTTCTGTTCTTAGCCATCTGAGGAGTCAGATACTACTGAGAAGAAATACAACTAAGTCTATTTAAAGAAACTAACAGTGACTAGGAGTATAAGCCTGCAGCACATGGCTTTTACTGTTTATTGATTTCTTCTTACCAGAAGATTTACTCCCTGTGCTTCTGAATTTTACTACTGATTAATATTAAAGTCCTTGATCACATTTACTGAATACATTCTCATTCCTTTTTGAGGAGTTTGGGTCCACTGTATGGAGTATGCTACTGTGATGTTGCAATGTTATGCATGTATATTATTGAGTTAGTATTAGTTTGGAGTTGTTAATATACAAAGAATCCTACCTAGGTGAGCAGCTCACTCAAAGAGGAACAGCAGGGGATGCTCATAAGCAAATTATGAATCCCAGTGGAGATACAGCAGCACAAATAAAGAAAGAAGCAGAACTTTCTATACCAGTTCATTCAGGAACATAACCCAAATTTGTTATAAAAAGAGAAAGAAGTGAGAGTAGGGAAATAAAAATAGACTTAATGTGTCTAATCTATCTGTAATAAAGTCTTCAGTCCAAGTCTATTTTTAAGATGGGATCAGCACTGCATTGCACAATGCAGTGCATAAGAGTATTCAAAAGTGTAGATTAACAGCTCTGAGTCTCAAAAGTCTGACCCTCTCTGTCAGAAGAATATAGTCACAGAATATTCTAATATTAGGGGCGGATAGAATCAAAGAAAATCCTGTCAGAAGACTGGGAGTCTAAAAGAAGTCACAACTGACTAAATGGTGCTCTTCAGAGAGGGATGTTGCATAGAACAAAACAGGCTAAGCAGATTTTTCATGAAGTGAAATGACCTGTCATTCTAAAGGAGGGAGTAGGTGGGGCATAAGCAAGTGAATTTCACCCAAGAAAAGACAATCTTCCCTTTCACAAGGAAGAGATTGCTTCTGAGCATTTTCTTCTGAAACAAAATGAAGATAGTGAGGACTGCTGCAAGACAGATTTAATACAGTTTCATGAACACAGTCTGGCTTATTTCCCATTGGAAAAAAATTAGTGACCAAGGACCATATTTTCCCAAATAAATTCAAAAGTATGCATGCAACCTTGTTTCATTAAATCAATTGTACAAACACAAAATTCAATTGGAATTGCATTTTCTTTTTTGTTCTCTAGCTTGCCCAGAATAAAAGGTGTCATATGCCTCAGTTTCATCACTTCTTATTATATATATCTAACTTTATATTATATATATCTACCTATATAAGATGTAGCTATATATATAGATGAGTAAAGTTAATGCACAGATTTTAGCAAGCGATACTATTTTCCTTTCTGACTTGCAGCTAGCAGAAAGATTTCCTTCAGGAAACTTACTCAGTCTTTCAGCTTGTGGCTGTGAAGCTCCAATCTATTTCTAGTGATTTTATCACTTACTCTAAATTAAAAATATTCAAAATGCCTGGTGGAAGTTACTTGCAAGGACTATTTTTGCCTTATTTTACTGCTTATAATTATTGTAGCAAATAACCAGTGCAAACAGGAGAGCAAAGAGACACATTGTTGGTGACGTGTCTTGTCTGATTGATCTGTAAGTACTGTTGAAATGGGCTGTGATAACTCCATGAGTGATTTTAGCAAACACAAATTGTAAAATTGCTCCACATTTTCTGTTCCCAGAGCTCTGACTTTGAAACATGACAAATACAGCTACTGAATTGACATACTTTTCTGATGAAAAAGTATGATGTCTTTGGTATGTCTGAGAATTGGTGGTGGTGGCAAAACACCTATTGCATCTCTATAATAGAGTGAGTCTCACTGCTAATAAAATTCCTAATTAAAACTATGAAATCCTGTCTATAGTAACAGGTAAAGGGAAGAATCTCCAAATCTCCTGCTTGAATTTAGCACAGGAAAGCCTTGTCACATTGCTTCAAATATCTTGCTTAACAGAAAGGCTGGATGAGAGCTACTTTTATCTTTAGAACTAAATTAACTTGTAGTGTAATCAGTGCTTCATGTCCTTAACTATATTGAAGGAAGCACAGTTCCAGAAATACTGAGAAATTCTGAGCCTTCTGCTATCATTAGTCTCTATTTTCCTGAATGTGATTAAATGCCTTGAAGGGACAGTTTTAGCATTAATGTGTTCAAGGTGATTAAAGCATGTTTTCAGTAAATAGTTCTCACAAGAACTTGAAATCAGATATTTGATCATAGATACTTGAAAAGACAAGTTTGGTCAGAAATTGGTATATCCCAGAAATAATTAAAACTAGAATGTAAATAAAAGTTTATTATGATTCACATTTACAATAATATTCGTATCACTATTTTATGTCAGTCTCATAGTTTCAGATTAAAAAGTCTATTATCATCCTACAAAGAGGTAATTTAATTTTATCTAAGAGGTTTCCTTCTTGGAAAGCAGCTTTGATAGAATCACCTTGATGAAAGTAATAATCATTCTAGAATGAAACTCAAGAGTCAAGTTTAAAAATGGCAGGCTGTGCAATAAGTAGAGCGAATATAGATTTCACAGTTAGAGGGTCATCTCTTTAATTAGGAAGTCTTAGCACTGGGATGGCAAAGAAAAAGTGAACAAACCACATATTACTTAGAAGTAACCAGTAAATCCATGCACCAAATTATTTGGCCAATTCATTTCTTCTCCGTCACTGTGTTGTACTAAGAAAATCACAGATTCCCTGTGAACTATAAGATTTCTTGGAAGCCTTCTTTGGTGCTGGTGTACATTTTCACTTTTTTCATGAACAGATGCAAAAGCTGTTCATGGTAATTCCAGATACTGTGGACTTTGCATGTGCTCCACTGTGCTCATGAGTTAGCCTGCAAAAGCTGTTGCTTCTCCTGTTAGCATACCATTGTGGCTTAATAATTACCATGAATGCCCAACTAATTCAGTTTCAAGTCTTCTTTGGCTACTCCTCTGGCACATGTTCTTCTCATGGCTCAGGCACTAACTGCTCCAGCTGAATAATTATAAGCAGATTTAGAACTTAAATCTTGCAGAAGAAGCAACTCAAGACTTATTAAGAAAATCTATATAACATTCCTTTTCTTTTGTGAACTACAGAAATTCTACCAGATAATGCTAAATCTAGTTCTCTTTCTTTATTAAGGATTTTTTTTAATTAAATAAAGTGTTTCTGTAAAAGGTTTTTAAGATGACACCAAGACTCTCACTAATGGTGTAAACTGGCTATAAATAAGGAAACTTTCCAATTTTCAGGGCAAAATTGGGGTTCTCAGAGCTCCTTTGTATTGCTTTGGGGCAGGTGGGAGAGAATTAATAACTCATAACTTACATCAACCTGTACAAGAAAAAATCTACTGCTCTTATCCACCATTCTACCCAGCTCCCAAACAATTGTTCAGAAGGAGAGATGAATGAAAGGCTCTTCTTTTCCAGTCATGGCTACAATATAGGTTGCAGACCTGTAAGAGAAAGTGGCAAATTTCAGCATCTTTAGCACAAACTTTTGGAAGAAATTATTTATTACTACTTCTTTAGTACTATTGTTAATGTGAATGAAAAAATACAGCTTCTCAGCCACTCTCTTCTCAGCAAAGCCTTAAAACGAATAAAATTTACATTAGTGTAGTTTTCAGATCAGAGTGTAAAACTGTAAATCTGCTTTAATTGGATTATATTGCATGTAACTGTGACAGCAACAGAAAGCAGCCATACTGAAGAGGATGGGTAGTGCATTTGGGATGCTGAGTCTGTATCATTGTATAGCAAAGTAATTGTCAAACACTGGATACATCAAGCTGTACTATAAGTCATTTATTTACTACTGACTTTAGAGATGATTAAGTTGTTGAACAACCTTGCATCTCAGATCTCATAAAGGGAGGTATGTTTATAGGAGCAGTAAGGTTAAAAGAATAGTGTACTCAGTATACTGTGAATGATGACCACTGAGGGGAAGCTTGAAGCGGGCAGTGCGTTTATAATCTTTTGGCACCATTAATTTTAATTTGAAACTCGTGTCTGAAAGGCAAATTCAAATGAGCACATAGAACTTTGCAAAAAGTTCACCTGGAGCCTGAAACTGCACAGAACAATGAGGAAGGCTGAAACGTTGGACATTAAATACTTTGAAAACTTAAGCTAATACCCTCTGTCATTCAAATATATCCTGGCCTCCCCCTTCTGTTAAGCACTTGGGAACACCATTACTTGCCATGGTGTTTTGTGAGAAATGAAAGATATACTATGCCATGTGATCAGGACATGCTCAGGGCCAGGGATGTCATCACCCTTTTTGATTTGACACTGCCTGAAAGTAGATGAGTGTATTAGTGTGTAAATTCTAACAATAAGGCTACATTTATCTACAATACAAGATTCTACAATAAGGCTACAACAGCTTAATCAGACCTATAATAATCTATGTGAGTAACTTAGTATATCTCAACATTACCAGATGCATTATCTCAATCACTAACAGATGACAGTGAGGTAATTTATACACCAGCACTTAAATAGCAAGAACTTAGACTTCATTTTCCTGTCCTGTGAAAGGAGAATGATGAATCTTAACAGTTTTGACTGATGAGTTAAATAATTGTAATGTATTAAAGTGTACTTCTAGCTGCCAGAAATAATATGCTGAGATGTTACTGAATAAAATAATTTCGGTAAAATATCAGCGTATGAAATATAATTTTGAAGAAAGTAAAGCCTAATATGCTTATATTATGACACATTGGCACTATTTAGTGCTCAATTTTTCCTGAAAATTAAAGAGTATTTAATTTTATATCAAAATGAATTCACTTTTCCTGTTTTTAATAATGAATTTATCTTGTTTGGTACATGAACCAAATAAATAATTATTCATATATCTCTGCTTTACTTATGTTTTAATTACATATTTTCTTCATAAAGTGTAGAGGGAGTAGTATCCTGAAGCACTGAAAGGGTTGTGAATCCATATGGCCTGTGGAGCTGAGGCAGATTCATAGATATAGGTAATTCTGAACCTTAATTACATCTCATAACTGTTGAATGTTTTCTTAACGCTATTCAACATAGTAGCAGGAAGGAAATATGGAAGCTTCTTTGTTTGTTTGTTTGTGTTTTAATTTTGCTGACTAGAAGTCATCACAAATAATTTTGTAGAGGAAGTGCTGTTATGATTGACAGAAATTTCCATACAAACTATTATTCTGCACAAGTAAAACAGGAGTGGAATTAAGTCTGAGAAGGAGGTGAGAAGTGTTGGTTTAGCACTTGCCTTCTTGTGTCCCACTACTTTAATAAATAATTACTTTTTTTTTTAATAGACAACAAATTAATTCTCCCCTAGGTGAGTCTTTTTTTTTTTTTTCCTGTAATGATAATTGTTCACCCCGTCTCTAACCTGACTCATGACCTTTCACATTCCTGTCCATTTTCTCCTTCCATCACCAAGGAGGAGCGTGTCGTGTACAGGAGGCTGTGTCTGCACAAAGATGTTAGCCAAAGCACCGAAATGGTATTCTCCAAAATACTATTTCTTAGAGCTAACTAAAGTTGGAGAAAAAGGATAGATAATCTTACATTTCTTCAGATGCTAGGAATCTCACATTGTGCAGCATCAGACAGCCCTATCCACAGAGAAGTTCACCAGAATGTGAACTTCTTAGTTCACACAGGCCCGCCTCTAATCAGATTAGCAGCTATGCAGATCACCAACTCTATGGTGTACAGTGGTCTGGATCACTGTCCCTGGTTGCTCAGAAGAAGCAGATGTAAATGAAGGATGCACAGTGGATTGTGTTGGGTTAGCCCTAGCAGACACCGGAACACCTACTCAGCCCCACCTAGCAGGAAAGGCAGTGAAACTTTGTGGGTAAAGAGAAAGACAGGGACACTGCTTAAAAATTATTATTGCAGGCAAAGCAGACTTGAGTAAAATTATTTTATTGCCAATTTAAATATATTTGAGTAGTGAGAGGAAAAAAAAAAAAGGCAAACATTAAAACAATACCTTTCCTCTCTCCCCTCTCAGGCTCAGCCCCACTCCTTCACTCCTCTCACTCCTTTCATGCCATGAGCAGCCCAGGAGGGGCTGGAGTCAGATACATTTGGCTTCGCATGCTTTTTTTCTGCTCCAGCACAGGTTTCAAATGGGATAAAGCTCCTTTAAGACAACTGTTCTCTGTTGTGTATTCTCCATGAGCCACATTTCCTTCAGGACATACCCATCCTCTATGTTGTGCATCCACCACAGGCTGCAGTAACTATCTGATTGAGTAGAGTCTCTCCAGCAAGCAGCAAGAACTACCTGCTCTGGCTTCTGGAGCACCTCCTTGCCCTTTTCTGACCCTGGTACTTCCCCTGCTGCTTCTCGCTCTTTCTCACCTCCTTCTTTCTGTCTGGCATTTTCCTTTACCTTAGCTACATGCCACCATCTTGGCTGGTGGAGTTCAACTGTGCTGGGGCTGTTAGATTCAGCTGGAGCTGGCTGTGTCCAGGATAGAGTAGCCCCTGGTCTGTGCTGACAGTGACCACCTCTGCAATGACTCCCAGAGTACCTGGGCAGGGAACACAGATACCAAATACACATCTGAGCGTGTCTTCCTGTAGGATTCTGGCCTCTCCATCATGCTGAAGGACATTTATCCTTTGCTTGTATGTGAGCACACAAGTAAACAGCCAGCTGTTTCTGGTGCATGGGATCAGAGCAAGACAGAAAGGCTCTATATCTCAAGTTTACTAGTGGTGAAGTGTTGCCACACAGATGATTGGTTGTTGTTTTACTGTTACTGCTTATTATAGCAGTGGGATTATATTTCAGCTCTAAATTTCAATTTGCACTTTTTATCCAGAACATTTTTTCTTAACTTGTCAAAAGTTTAGATCAAAATAACTTATCATCCTTGCCCTTCTCCATTCACTATGTCTGCCTATACGCTGATTTATTTTCTGAGAAAATGTGTTAATACACACAAGATTCTTCCCTGCAATAAAAAGCCTTTCTCAGTACACATCATGTGCAGCCTCAATACACTCTCCAGCAACAAAGAAGCTGTTGATTATTGCCCTGCACAACTGTGGCAGCTGCATTAGTTCCATTATGTAGCTTGCAGTAGTTTCATGACAAACTGAAAATACAGGTCATTCAAACAACTAATATAGTGAGATCAGCATGCAGAAATTTGAAGCTCACCTGAATTCAGTAATTAAATAATGCCATTTCATACTCCATTCGAAAGGAAAAAATCACTGTAATTAGGAGTGTAATTTTGTCTTAGCAATTAGGCTATGGCTGATGTGTACACATAACTATGAAAATGATTAAAATGTTTTATGCTGTTTGCAATTTGTTTTAACGTTTAGTGCTTATTAGTGATTTTCCTGGTCATGGGAATTGTTAAAGCATGGAAACAACTTGTCCTTTTTAAATATTACTTAGTGTGCAATGAGACTGATTCAAAGACCACTGAAGTTAGGACATTCTTTTCATTTTGTGGAATGTACTAGCCATGATTAAGTGTTTATCTTTGGCTGGAATAGTACAAATAAACACTCTTACCATGGTGATGTCTGGAGGTAATAAGCATGATTTGGTCTATATTACACCCTGATCATGTTAGAAGAGCATTAATGATGCTGATGAGCCTCCCTTTGGAGAAGAAACAGGGTAGTGAAGAACAGTGAGGTGAAGAACTGTTCAAGCAGGTTGATATGCTGTGGCTTTCTTAGCCTAGTGAAGGATCTCAAAAAAGTAGTTCTTCTCTTCTGGTAAAACAAAGGAATATATCAGGTAAGAGAAGCCACTAGTAAAGAATGCTGAGGTCTCCTTTCTAAGACACTAAGCTCCATCTCCTCCTTTCTTTACCTGAGAGCGTTCTCTGCTTGTCAGTGCAATTTTGTAAACGTGGCATATGGGATTATGGAGATGAGAGCAGTGTGCTGGAGACAGAAGCTAATGAAAAGCTAAAATTACCATAATCTGCCCTGATAAATCATCACTTGGGTAAACATCAAGGAGGGAGACCATCTGTTTATGTGTGAGAACAGATGAGAAATGCTGAAAATCAGAATAAGATTGTTAGTAAGCAGAAAAGAAAGGTTTCTGAGCACACTGCTATTAAGAGTTTTGTCTTTAACTGGTTTACGGAGTAAACGTCATGCAATTATCTATAGAATTGTATGATTTGGCTGCAGGGATCTGGTTTCAGTTGCTGAAGATGTTCCTTCCAATCTTCCACAATCTGTTTTTTTTTTTTTTTTTCCCTAAGTATTTTTCTTCTGATTATTGAAGATTGCCAGATTTTTACACTAACTGATATAATTACCCAAGCTGTTTTTATTTAGCTGTTTACAATGTTTTTTCTTTTTGGTGTTATGTTCCTCATTCTTCATCTTCTTCTTACTGATTCCCTCTATTTTTCTGTCATTTATGTGAAAAAATTTACCTAGCATGCAAAGACCTACCATCTGAAGTCTTAAAGGAGCTTATTTTCCAGAGTCTCTTTATAGATGTGAAAACCTTAAGGACCTTCAAATCTTTTAAAGTATTGAAAGTAAATAATTAATTATCAATACATTAACAATAATTTACTTTATACAGTGTGCTGTCCTTTTTCTGCACACAGATAACAAGTTTTTATGACTTTCACGAGTCTTGATACTCCTGTGGGTTTTATCTTACTCGATGTCCTTAAAAAAAAGTGATTTCTTCCCCATTTAAAATCCATGCGTGAATAATCTATTCCACTAAATAACTAAAATGCTGTAACATGAAGGAATCATTTAGATTTAAATTTTATCAGATATATATAGATCAGCATCACCATCAAGGAGTACTGATAGAAGTAAAGGTACATTTGCAACAAACTCATGCAATAAACTGTAAATGATAGTTGCACTGTAGTTAACTAGTATATTCATATTAAAAGGTTTTAATGGACACTACATTTCAGAATCTATATAAAATAGAAAGTACTTGCCAGAGCTAATAACGATTTTAATTTCTTTCCATAAGTATAACAGACATTCTTAGCAAATTATTATGTTTGAGAGCTGTGAACAGAGACCATCAAGAGGAATTCTCACTTCTGCTTGGAAAGCATGTATATGAAGATGTAATTCTATCCAGGTGTGACCCCATATTGCTGAAATTAACAAGGATATAATCATTGACTTCAACTGCATTGGTGTGAGCCATGAATATATGTCATGTTTAATAATATTAAAGATATAGCACAATATTAAAACAAGTTAAAAAAAAGATAATAATGCTTATTACCATCACTGTAAAATAGTGAAGTGCAGAAATAAAGTGGTATAAGTCTCCATTAAAAAATCTGAACATATATTTTAATAAAATTATCAGAGTCATAGAATCATAGGACCCTTAGAGCTGAAAGGTACATTTAAAGGTCATCTAGTCCAACTCTCCTGAAATGAACAGAGACATCTACATCTAGATCAGGTTGCCCAGGGCTTGATCCAGCCTCGCCTTGAAAGTTGTTGGGGACAGGGCATCCACCACCGTTCCAGTGCCTCACTACCCTCACTGTAAAAGACTTTTTCCTTATATCTAACCTAAGTCTACCCTCTTTAAATTTGAAACCATTTTTCCTTGTATATTCGTATATAACTGTCGGTTATCTTCAGTAGCATTCATGGAATCATAAAATTGTACAGTGGCTTGGGTTGGGAGGGACCTTAGAGATCATTTAGTTACAATCCCTCTGCCATGGTCATGGCTACCACCTACCAGATCAGGCTGCCCAGGGCCCCATCCAACCTTGCCATGAGAACATCCAGGGACGGGGCATTCACAACTTCTCTGTGTAGTCCATGCCAGTGCCTCATCATCCTCTGAGTAAAGAATTTCCTCCTAACATCTAATCTAAATCTCCCATTTTTTACTTGGAAGCCTTTCCTTGTCCTATTGCTATCAGGCAGTGTAAAAAGTCAGTCTCCATCTTTTGTAAAAGCTCCTTTTAGGTGCTGAAAGATCACAACGAGGTCTTGCTGGAGCCTTCTCTTCTCCAGACTGAATAAGCCCAGCTTCTTCCACCTTTCCTTGTAGGAGAGGTGCTCTAGCTCTCTGACCGTCTCTATGGCTCTCCTCTGCACCCATGCCAACATTTTCACATCTTTCTTATTCTGGGGTGCTCAGTCTGGACACAGTGCTCCAGATGGGGCCTCATGAGGCAGAGTAGAGCTTAGTGTCCTCTGCAAACTTGTTGAGGGTGAACTTGATCCCACTTGAACTTGTCTAGGTTGTTGATAAAGACATTAAAGAGCCTCAGCCCCAAAATAGACACCCTGGGGACACCACTTGTCATTGGCTTCCACCTGAGCATAGAGCCATGGATCACAACACTATCATTGTGGCCATCCAGCAAATTCCTTATCCACTGAACAGTCCATTCTTCAAGCCCATATCTCTCCAATTTAGAGATAGGAATGTCCTGTGGGACCATGTCAAAGACCTTACAGAAGTCCAGGTGGATGACACTGGTCAATCTTCCCTTATTGACTGATGCAGTCTTTCCATCATAGCAGGCTACCAGATTGGTCATGAATGAATTCCCCTTGGTGAATTTGTGCTGGCTGTCTTGAATCACCTCTTTGTCTTGCATGTACCTTAACACAGCTTTCAGGAGGATCTGTTCCAACATCTTCCGATTGTATGAAGTGCCCACAGTGACATGAGAAAGAAACTTGTCTTTTACTACAGCCTGTTTTTAATACCTTTTAAGGATTATGATTTCAGAGTTATTAAGCACTGCAACATAATAGCACAAATTGTTAATTACTGGATCAAAATATAACAAGATTCATAATTCACTTTTGTTTTAAACATCCATATGTAATAAGCATAAGTTCATGAGATTTAATATATTACAAATTAACTAGAAGTATTGCCTCCTTAGATCAAAGGAAAATGATGGATTTCTACATCACTGTATGCATTTGAGTTCCCTGTAATCTCAATATATATGAGATATTAAAACTGGAATAAAACACACAGCATACATATATTTTAAATCAGATCTAAATCGAAAGACAAGTGCATTCTACAAGTTCTGTTGGAAGGCCAGGTAAGAGTTTGGGACAGATGTAAGTTTTACTCTACCAAGTTTTACTCTACCAGAGGGAATTCAACAAGTAATTTGAATCTAAGTATAAAGAAAAATGTAGGAACAGAAACAGCAAGAAAGAAAAAATATATATCTAAAATTTTAATGAGTAAAAGGGGTTATTCAAACCTCTGTAAATACAATTTCCCTTCTCAAGTAATAGATGACTAGTTTAGCTGCCTCAACACACAGAAAATATGCAGTATCAGAGTGAAGGATATAGCAGATTTAATGATTCACATCTACATTCAAGGAAGATGGTAAATGTATTTGAAAGGATACAGCCCAGCAGACTGCTTACAATCCCAATGTTAGATAATGGGAAATCAAGAAATCCGCCAGGGACTGAAACAGTAGGGCAGTCATTAACTGGAATAGAAAGGATGGGTGAAGAAACCCTTCAGTAAGGATAAAACACACTGCTGCAACTCAGCTACATGCTTAAATTGCTCACTACATCTCTACTGCTTAATTCTTTTTATAGACTCACCTGTTTCCAGGTAAGGGGGCAGGATGCAGAGGTCACTTTCCATGACAGCAAGATAGGTTTGGCTGGATCAAGACTTCTGTAATTATAAATAATGCCTACAGAAACAGAAATGCTGAGATTCCAATACCAATTCCCTGAATCCAGTGTAAGGACATAGAAATGAGAAAACTTTGGGAAGTGTCAGTGTATAGATAAACGAACGCACTAACAAAAAATAACAAACCGCAAAGCCTTCCAGACTTTCTTCACTCACACCACTTTTCCACATATTTCTAAGGTGAGTACTAGACTATTTCTTACTTGCATTGTAAATCAATAGATGAGATGGTAATTTGTTATTGATAAACAGCTTGAATACTAAAAGAGAAGAAGCCAATGAGAACTGAAAATTCGTGTTTGAAGGAATGAACTACTTGGGATGCAGCAGAATGGCTATCTTCTCCATAAATTTCTTATTCTCTGCTATTGCTAATGAACTGTTCACCAGTCCTGAGCAAATTCCATTTCATCAGGGTTTTAAAAGCATGTAAATATGTAAATGAGATATGAAGACCTAATTAGAATGCAGAAATTGCACGGTTCAAGGAAAAGTTCAGTTATGTATCAGTAATTACACAACAGCCATTTTCCCTAACAGGATAAAGCAATTCCATTTCAGCATAATAAGTATTGTAATTTAAACAGCTTTTGAAACTAATGATGCATGAAGTATATAATAAAAATTATAAAGTCCACACAACTGTAAGATTTGCTTAAAGACCTGGGAAGCTTGGAAAATAGACACTTTTTAATTTAATTTTTTAATTTGAATGCAGATAATACAATAGCATTTTATTTTTAAGAACAGAGTGTTAGTGGAAAATACACGGTATTTCGTGTCAAGAAAGATTCATACTCAACTGCAGGATGAATTTAAAACTTTAACTTTGCTCTTGTTCTTAGAAGTAAAGCAGATTGAATGATATATATATATGGATGCTGAAGGAGGAGCCAAAGTATTTACAATAAACATTCAATATGAAAGGTTTGTGGGGGTAAGTTAAACGTAATGGGCCAACTCAGTCTTTTCAATCATGCTATTAATACTATATATTAAGTATTACTATAAATGCACATTCTCCTAGGAATTATTGTTCATCATGTTATATCCTTGACTTTTTCATTGCCTATCAGAAGAATTTTTTCTACTCTAAAAGATGAAGGAAGTTGACCAAGTTGTATCAAGGCAAAAAGAATTCTGCTTCCTAAGAAAGAAAAATGATTGAACAGCAGGTACATAAACTTTTGGGTGTTAATTTTTTTTTTTTTTTTTTAAACATATATTTAAATAACACTTTTGTATCACATCCAATTTAGACCTTTTTCTTCATTTATTTCTTTCATCCCTGGATATCCCGCTGTAGAATAAGAAAATGCTGATCTCCATCCCAGTGCATGTTAAATAAGCTAAACGTACAAGTTAAGGATCAGAACTGTAAAGAAACAGTAAATCTCTTTTACATTTTACTGATCTATGAATGAAATCATCTGCTTGCTCTGTTAAATCTGTATGGGCATTTCCAAGTATCTTGATCTTGAATAGTAAACTTGTAATTTTGAATTCATTATTATCTTTCATTCTAAAGTTACAAAGAAATATGGGGAAATACCAGTTTTAAGAAGCTATGCTATTTGGCTCACTTCTCAGCATTTTCCTGATAAAAAGACCACTTCTATAGACTCACACAATGATAGTCTTTAGTCATGTCCCTGCAGCTAGGAGGACTCTGTAGGAGATGATTGAAGGTTGTGCTGCTGCTTCACTGAGAGCAGCTGGAGCCTCTCTGCAGTCCAGCAATGCAAGGGGTGTGATGCTTACAAATTCAGATAAGTTGTCTGACTTTTGTGCTAATGTAAGAGGAGTTTGGTATCCTTCAGTCTACTCAGAATCTAAACAAAACAATGACTCTGATATGTTAAACAATGATGTTTTTTTTTCTTAATTTGCAAAGCACCTATCAGGCCTAGATGCTCAAATTTTCTTTGTTTTCTATCTTGCAAAGCTCTCAGTGGTCTTGTTAGACCACTAATGCCAATAAACTAAAATGTTTTTTTTTTGTATTAGTATTTTTCTCATAGAGGAGAATGTCTTCTGACATGAGAAAAGCTGAAGGAAAAAAAATACTGGAAAATAAACATATTCTTTTCTACTGGAGAAGAAAAGAGGAAGAGTAGTTAAAAGTCCAGAAAAACATGTATACTTTGTATACTGCAGACTTCCTTGGGACTTTCTCTGTGTCTGACTGCAAATTCAGGCTGTCTCAAAAAAACAAAAAAAAACAACAACAACAACAAAAAATGTTTAGCAGGGAATAGTAGCATTAGTGTTCAAGAGAAGTTTTTGCTCTCAAGTAGTGCAAATAGTGTGCATCAGCTTTTTTTCAGATTTTGTACCACTTCAGCATTACTGTACTGAGAAGTTATTGCAATTACAGTTCTTCAGTTATTCCACTGCCTAGGATTATGCATACAAGCCACAAAGAAGGAAAAATCCTACATCTTATTTTATTGCTCTATTGCCAATTTAGTATGTTGACACTGAGGGTACACATAAATGAATTATACTTAGTGTAAGGAGATGAAAGAAATGTAAATCAGCTTATGGATTATAACTGATCAGGCCAAATAACTGTGCATTAACTTTTTATTTTTCTCCAAGCCAATTCTGGGAACTGAATCCTATTGTTAAATATTCCACATATTTCCTTTTTTTCATCTTTTAAATCTTATTGTACTTTCAGTTTTTTGGATTGCACTAGCTTTGTAATGCAACACATCCATCTGCAGTCATATTCCATTATATCTTTAAAGCATGTAAGAAAGAAAACACAGCCCAAGATATCTTATAAAATTAGTACTTTTAGGATACTGCATGATAGTAATTTCCACTTTCCAACTGACTGTGAATTTGAGGCTAATGGTAGCATGTGATGAAGTATATTTCAGTAATTTATTGGTTCTGTGAATAAAGTTTGAGACCCTGCCATTTCCCTAGCACTTCTGACATAAAAAATAGTTTTGTTGCAAGAGTGTTATACAATTTGGCATAATGATGCTTTTTTTCCCAAGATTATTAACACTTCAACTACTAGATTTAAAGAACAATGAATAAGACTCTATTGCACGTTTCTTGCAAGCTTTCTTATACTTCAGCCACAAAAATATATATCAGTCAAGTTCCCTTTGAAATATGTTCCAAGAAATGTTTTACAAGTACTCGGTATTACTAGGAAGAAGTCAATACTTGCAAATATTTCACAAATACATGTATTACCTTATACACTGGTGTCTTAGTCAATGCACATTCAAGGGAGTTCCCATCCAGGGCTTTTACTAAAGATATAGTGTTAAAAATTCAAGAGAAAAATATAATTATCTTTTATGAAATTGAGTCTATTCTTTTGTTAGTGCTGTCTGTGTTTTGTATTTGTGCACTTTAAACATTCAGGTGCAAATAACTTAGGTTACTACTGGAGAAATAAAATATGCATGGAATGATTTTAGAGAAAATTATATTTCTAGACAAATAAAAAGTGACCTATGCTATGCTGTTCACTATTCTGTTTCTCAGATAGTGACTGTTGTTTACTATTCAGGAATCTTTAGTCAAATTCAACCTTTTGACATTAATGGAGTCTTCTTCTCTTTGATTGCATAATTTGTGATTATTTACACATTTTTCAGTATATTTTTGCAAGAAAATGTCAAAGACCATCTTAGAGTAAAAAAGCTGAAGAGCTAGGAGCTGTTGCTCTATGCATATGATAGGTCATCTGTAAAAATGGTTTATATTCCTATTTTCCACTGTTCTCTCTTCTGTGCTGGTTTGTCTTTGCCTGTCTTAAAAGCCTCACTGAAACATGATTGTAGGGTAAATTTCTCAGATTTCTTGTTTCTTTCTTTCTGATCTTTCCAGGTCATCCATGAAATTAAGGCTGCACTATTTTCTTTCTCCTACCCTCCAGGTAGCTTGTCTTTTCAGGTCAAAAGGACTGTCTTATAATTTGATCTTGTAATTACTTCTGCGTAGCTTTAT
Source organism: Centrocercus urophasianus (assembly GCF_019232065.1). Classification (NCBI taxonomy): domain Eukaryota; kingdom Metazoa; phylum Chordata; class Aves; order Galliformes; family Phasianidae; genus Centrocercus; species Centrocercus urophasianus. The sequence continues at coordinate 22,492,773 of NW_024884697.1, read as the reverse complement.
ATTTACTCCTTGCCCTTTATCATGTCTGTGGCCCTCTGCTGCACTCCTTCTAAGAGATCCCTATCTTTTTTGAACCAGGGAGCCCTGAAATGGACAGGGTATTCTAAATGTGGCAGGCCAGAGTAAAGGGGGAAGATCACCTCCCTTGACCAGCTGGCCATGCTCTTTTTAATGCACCCCAGGATACCATTGGCCTTCTTGGCCACAAGGGCACACTGCTGGCTCATGGCCAACCTGTTGTCGCCAAGTCCTTCTCTGCAGAGCTCATCTCCAGCAGATGACCTTACCTGTACTAATTCATGTGGTTATTCATCCCCAAGTACAAGACTCAACACTTGTTATTCTTGAACCTCATCAGGTTCCTCCCTGCCCAACTCCCCAGTCTGTCCAGGTCTCGCTGAATGTAGCGCAGCCTTCCCATATGTCAGCCACTCCTCCCAGCTTTGTATCATCAGCAAACTTGCTGTCGGTGGACTCTATTCCTTCAATTTAGGTTGCTGATGAAGATGTTGAACAAAACCAGACCCAGCACAAATCACTGAGGAACACTGCTAGCTACCGGCCTCCAACCATAACCTGCACTGCTGATGACAATCCCCTGAGCAAGTCAGCCAGTTCTCAATCCACCACATCATCCACTCATCTATACCACTCTTTCTATATTTCATAGCACAGATGTTGTGGGAGATGATGACAAACGCATTGTTGAAGTCAGGCTGCACAACATCCACTGCTCTCCCCGTATCTACCCAGCCAATGATGACAACATAAATTGGTTACCAAGTTGGTCAAGAATGACTTCCCCCTGTAAATCCATGTTGACTACTCCTGATAACCTTCTTATCTTCCAATTGCTTGGATGGGTTATCCAGAAAAAGTTGTTCCATCACCTTTCCTTCCACCTTTCCCTGATTTCTCACTCTTAGGAATACATGATCTTGAGGTACAGGTTTTACACGGAATGGATCTAACCAGAAGATATGTGTGCAGATGTGGTAAGAAATATTTTGTCTTTTTCCTTACTAAGTGTAGCATGGAAAGTTTATGGAAAACCAAATTTTATGGCAAAACTGGGAGAATACTCCTAGTATTTTGAGTGAAGTGTTTTAATCATAAGTAATAAACTTTCACTCTGATTCTGGAGAGAAAACTCCCATACAAACCCTTACAAACCATAAGAAACAAAACAAAACAAGAAAAGAGAGTTCTGCTAATAGGAGAGCTGGATTAGCTGCAATTCATCATTTAAAATGATGTACGAACTACACCATAGCAGTGAAAGTAATGACAATTTCCCCAGTTGAATTTAGCAATGAAGAAATGCAATTCTCTCCTACTCTATGTAGTATAGCCAATTCAAACACACTGAAGGGAAGGAGATGGCTAATGGTCTGGAGCACAAGTCTTATGAGGAGTGGCTGAGTGCTGAGGAAACAGGAATTTTTCATCCTGGAGAAAAACAAGCTCAGGAGAGATATTATACCTCTCTACAACTACCTGAAAGGAGGTTGTAGTGAGATGAGAGTCAGCCTTTTCTCTGATTTAACAATGATAGGATAAGTGGGAATGGCCTCAAGTTTTACTGGAAGAGGTTCGTGTTGGATATTAGGAGACATTTCTTCTCAGAAAGAGTGGTGAGTTACTTGGATAGGCTGCCAAGAGAGGTGGTAAAATTTCCGTCCCTGGAGGTGGAAAAGTGGAGATGTGGTACTGAAGGACATAGTTTATTGGGCATGATGGTGATAACTGAAGTAGATGAAGTTAATGATCTTTTACAATATTAATGATTTTATGATTCTTTGATTCTATGAAATACCTAGTAGTATTCAAGCAAGTTGCATTTAGTATTCCAGTAAGTTGCATTGCTTTGCGCAGGTGTGAAGTAATACCCAGGCTGAAAAGTATGGTAATAAATTTGTGGTCCAATGCATCACTGGGTCAAGAGAAAAGCAACCTGCTCAGCTGAATGTGCAGAAGAGAGTTTCCTAGAAACTGGACACAACTCCACAGAGAAGCTACTTTAATGCAAACTAGACCAGCATGAAAATCTGTATTCCCCTGCAGCAGCTGCCAATATAAGGAAATGTATTTTGTCTAGTAATGTTAGGTATGTTGGAAGCAATTTAGGAGGTATTAGCATGATTTGTATCCTGATTTTTTGTGCAAAGTCTCTGTGATTCCAAATTTACTGAGAATGAACAGGGGTGCATAGGGTTGTGGTGAATAGGGGTTCAGGGCAGAATTCCCCAGGAAAACAGACTTCATTAATCAAATGTATACAAAACAAGATATTTTCTATTTGGCTAAACATCTTTCTAGTCAATAAGAATTTCATATTGTTACCGAAATGAATACAATACAGCAGACATCTGCGTAAAGATATTATGAAAATGATTTATAGAGAAGCAGGTTGCAAAATGTTTAAACATTATTTTTACCTTATGCGCTGATAATTTCTTTTCCCTGAATTATATTTTGAAAAAATATTCAAATTATTTATAACTATTTATAACTATTATATATTATAACAATTTAAACTATTACTATATTTAACTATTTAACTATTACTATAGCTATTATTTATAACATATATTTATTATAACTGTTAATTACTAATTATTTATGTCTAAGTATTTGCAATCAAAACCCTGTCTTTGTGATGTCTCAGTTGTACCAAAACCTATAAATGGGAACAGTGAACATTCTATCATCAATGTATTTTATACAGCTTCAACACTACTGGGAAAAGCAACTTGCTGCTGGAAATGTGAAAAGTCACAGTTGATCTCTTCAAATTCTTGAGGATTTTTGTCTGGAGAGAATACAACTTGCTTAAGAAAAATGGTTGCTTTTGAAGTTACTCTTTCCACTGTTGAATTTTACCTTATTAGTTCTGACTCTGATAAATGCTCAGGCCTATTTTAATTGAGAAAAAAAATATATCTTTTCAATGTTTACTGAATGGAGATTCTGTAGCCTGTAGCATTCAGGAGTGGAGAAGAACTCCAATTCAAAGCAGAAGTTTAATACAGAAATCTTCAAAGTGAATAGAGCTGGCCACATAGAGTATTGTTTGTGAGTTTCCTCTGTGGGCTACTGAGATTAAAATGATTATGTTACTGACTTTGTGCTAGGAATAATTGTTCATTTAACGATGCATGAATTGTTTAAAGGTGTGAGTAGGTGTTTTTACTGAATCAAACGTTTTGCATAAAAATATAATTAAAAAGACATCCTGGTGTAGTGTTCTGGGATAATAATTTTAATAATAAAAATATTAACTCTGTTAAACATAACGTAAAAGCTTGTTACCCTATAGAATCCACAGTGAAACTCCTTTTTTCTTGCTGGAGGATTGCTGTATGTAAAGGTAGACACTAAATCCTGTTAGCTCTACTGCACTGTCTTGCATACTTCCTGAAAACATCTTGAAATAGAAACAATAATAAGAGAACTTGAACTCAATGTGTTTCTTCAAGGATGAACTAACTGTTCTTATGTATTTTGTATTTAACAGTCTGCACAAAATACTAAGAAGCCAAAAGTGAAGTGTGGACCATTTATAGCTCCTTCATTTTAAATGAAAATTCTTCAGATTGGAAAAGTTCTGCTAAATGCGCTAAATTTTATAATCTATTCTTTTTGCGAACTGTTGATCTGAACTACTGATCAAAGCTATGGTGGCAGCAGAAATGGAACAAGAAAGAAATAGAAAGTACCTTCATGAAATCAAATAATAACATGAAATAGTAGTTGGAGAGCAAGACAGAGAAGAGCGGAGAGATCTCATAAAATGTGGGACTGCAGAATATTAAACTTGCTGCGGATTGCCAGTGGCATATGAACAAAATTAAAATAGACAGTCAGAAGCTACAAGCTGGGAAACATAAATTCATTTTTCACTTATGTTTCCCAAATGGATATCTCTGATGCATGATGGGGATTTATTTTTAAATAATGTTATTTCACTGCTAACTGTCCTTCCTGTCCAGTTCAATTTACATAAGGAACGAAGATACTTAGAAGGTACAATTTTTTTGTAGGAAAGAGAATACTTGATAAGTCACTCTGGAAGCCAGAAGCAGGATAAGATTTATTTTGTTTTGACTTAGAAAAGTATTAAACAAAATTCTTAAAATAGAAAGACAGAAAACCAATTATGTTTAAATGTAATTCCAAGACCATATTACATTGTCAAGCTTGGAGTGAGCTGCATTTTGTTTGAGTCTTTTGCTCCCGTGAAGCTTGAGAGGCTTTAATAAGGCTTTGGGCAAATGCAGGCATCCACTCACATGGAGCTTATTTCCAGTCAGAGGGCCTAACACTAGATTAAATATATCAGACTATAAATTATAAGCCTGTTCATTGTGCAAAACAGAACTGAAAAACAGCTGGTTCTTTGGAGTAAGTGATGCGGGGCCATGTGCTAGCAATACCAAGGATTTAGGCAAAGGTAAAGATAGGCCCTGCTCATGCTTAGGTGTAGGTAGGCACATCGTAAGTAATTGTTAATGTAATTATTTTCTCCTGTTCACTTCATGATAGTTCTTGGTGTAGTTCTTGGTGTAGTGCAAGACATTCTTTAGTTGCTATACAAGTATGTTTATAAGACTATGATTTATCATTTTAATGTGTGATTGAATGAACTGTTAATTCTCCTTAGACCTGAATTGGTGGTGATTTGTTCTTGATAATGTGAAAACCTGTTCATACATCTGACGTGTTAACGTGAATTAAATCAGTCTGTACAGTCACACTATACTTACACTAGTAAATTAAGCATTGTTAGGCAACATCTGTGGTACTGGTGTTCAGTTGTCTACATTGCTGAATTATTAATACCATCCCTTTTCCATTTTTGGCTTGGGAAAACTAGCTGTCTCCTAAATAATTCTTGGTTACAGTTTTGGAGTTATCACAGTTCCGTGACTGTTCCCAGTAGTCATTTTGGGTATAGTCACTGTGTTCAGTATAGAAAGACTGTTTAGCAGTATGAATGCCAGCTGGCTTCATTTCTGGAGAATGATCAGAAACATATTTAATTTATTAACACTGAAATTGCTTCACAGTCTGGTAGTATATCACAGATGAAACTTAGCAATTAGCTCTCAGGCTGGGGAAGGATAAAGCTTCAGAGAAAGTTTTGGAGCTGTAAAAGACCATGTGAGCAGATGCTATTCTTTTATGCTGAACTTAAACCAAATTACTCAGAAATGTCTTAATCGTAGCCATTTACTTTGCTTTGCAATAGACTAGAAGATCTTACAGTCTCTAAGAGAAATATATAGGCCATTGTATGTGTCATTTTTATGACACATACAACATATATTGGGAGGCATCTCTTAGCTCCTAGACTTCATCTTAGTGCTCTGGACTTTTCTTCAGACTGTGTGAAGTGCAGGCTGTGAGGCTCTACTCTGCTGCTTCTACCATGGCAATCTACCATGGCAATTTGGCCTGAGGGCACCAGATTTACAGCTCCAGTGACAAAAAGTGCAGCATCATTGCATGTTTTGGTTTAACCTGGTACCACAAATTCATTTGCTCAGCTCCCAAAACTGCCTCAGTGTGACAGGAGAGAGAATAAAAAAAATGCAACTCAAGACACAACAAAGTAGAACTCATGGATTGAAATAAAAATATTCACTAGGGCAGAAAAGGAAGATTAAAAAGAAATTATGGCAATAATATATAGAGCTAATATGTAATACATATATATAAAACAAGTAATACTCAAGCAATTGCTCATTACCTACCAACTGATGACCTGCCAGTCCCTGAGCAACGTCTGTTCCCCCAGGCAACTCCCAAACGTTTCTCATGTTTTGTTTCACACCATGTCTTACAGTAATAGAATATTTCTTTATCCAGTTTAGATCTGCTGTCCTGGTTGTGTCCTTTCCCAGCTCCTTGCACATCTTCAGCCCCCGTCATTGACAGTACAGAACAAGAATCTGGAATGTTCCTGGCTCTGTGCAGCACAACAACTGAAACATTGGTGTGTTCTCAAGATTGTTTTTCTCCTAAAGAAAACAGCATACTCGACACTATGAAATAAAAATTAACAGTGTCCCAGCTGAAGCCAGGACAATATGCAATACAGATATTTCAGAAAAGGTTGGTGCTAACCCTAGTATGATTAACACAGGATAGTAAAATGGGGTGACAGCAATACCAAAGATTGTGAGATATGAGCTCGCTCTGCTTAAAATGTATCTGATAGTGATCCTCAGTGGGACTTCATGCAAAAGAAGGTTCCAGCGTTCTTGTGAATTCTCTGGTTCTCTTGTGTCACTTCACTGCATGTGTCCTTCCAGTGTGAACTCTGGTCAGAGGACTGAAGGAGAGCTATACTGGAAGACACTATCAAGACATGGTGAACCATAACCTGAGAATTCCTTGATAAATCCATCACTTGAGTTGCCTTCCAAGCCTCATAATTATGAGGGTTAATCATTTATGCCTCAGTTATGAGGCATGATTTTCAGAGTAACCTATATATATACACTTGTTTTACTTCTGTGTTTCTTTGTCTCTACCTTCGTATAGTTTTTTTTAGAATGTGACTAATAAAAATTCTCAGTGGATATTGTTCAGTGAAGAAAAAATACAGTACAGTGAAGAAAAAAATACAAGACTTGACTTGGTGCTTAGGGGAATTTTTTTGTCCAGTTCCGTATCTCTTTGTATATGGCTCCTGTATCTCACTATGAAATTGCTATTGTATAAGTCAATGGTTTTCTTTCCCCGTTAAACAAGAATAAATGGAAAAGTATTTTCATAAAAGAAACCAACTGATTACTAATCTGAAGTGTAGGTTTTAAGTACATTTTCTAGATTTATTATTTTCTGCCAAAATTGATTTGGACAAAAAACATTGTAATCATCTAGTATGTGGTTAGCAATTTTCCATCTCATTACACAACTCGTGTATCTTATTACCCATTTGAATGAAAACCTGTTAAGAGAACAGACCTGTACAGTTCAAACAATTTTTCGATCCATCAAGCCAAAACAAATAGACACTAGAATAAAGTCTTTACAATAGTACACTACACTACAGAATGCAGTAAAAAAATGGGTTTTATCAGTGTAGAACATCATCTAGTTAAATGTACAATTTTGTAACGGAATTCAGATTACCTTCTTTTGGGAGGTCCTGTGACTGTACTACAACCCTGTTTGTTAAAAATCTGAAGGAGCTCTGAGGAAGCATTCTGCACCATTCAAATATGATCTCTGAATATCTGTCGCTATTGTACTCCTAATACAAACAACATACATACCAACTATGCAACCATCTATCCTACTGACTTCTACCACTATACATCCATCCTGAATTCCACTGCTGTGAATGTGTACACTTGAACTTCTTTAAAATTAAATTCTTATAAATTCAAATATTTTAAAGAGATGATCATAGCAAGCTACCATGAACCTGGGGGTTGCAGCAAGCTAGATTAATCCATTGATTAAAACTGTGATTTAGAAGAAAATACATTCACTTTTGGTTCTATTTCTAACAAAATTCGCTTTCAAAGCTGTGTACTTCACTAACTTTTAATGTATGTAAATAGAATTGATTAGAAAAAATACTGGCAGAATGAGAATAAGAAGGGATAACACCAGTTGATCACCTCAGAAACATTTTAAAAGAAACTTGTTGCTTTTAATAAGCATTTGGAGAAGAAAGAGAGGGAATGTATATTTTTGTTAAGAATCAAGTGAAAGGGAAGAAAAATTAAAATGAAATGGAAAGGAAAAAACTCAGAAAATAGTATTTTAGAATGAATGAGAGTGAATTAGTTTACTTGTCAAAGTTACTAGGTAAACAGATTGTGTTAATCTCATTTTTTTTCCAGACACATGCTTGAATGTAGTTCATTATTTCTGATTTAAAATGAGTGACACTGCACATATCTTTCTTGACTGGTGCTTTCTAACTGTAGAAGAATTTAAGGATATGCCTGCACAAATACATGACTGCAGCCACATAGCTTTCTTATAGCACTGACTGCTTTTTTTTTTTTTTTTTAAAGCACCTTAGACTTTTCACTTCACTTCCAGAGCTGGGTGTAGCTGAAAGGCAGTTTAATAAGCTATCCCACTGCACTGCTATGCCTCTGCTAACAGCTATGTCCCAGTTCACATCCTCTAGCTAGTTCTTTGAAAGAATGTCTGCATCAGAAATATACCTTTACGATTTTGAGCTGTAGTGTCTGACTACTTCTTGCTCCTGTTCAGTAGAAAAGGACTTCATATAAACACATTTATCATCTGAGATGTGGCAATAACTTGTCTCACCTGAACAGCAGCTGACACATTGATACTCCTCATCTGTGTTGCTTTTGTCTGAAATATATCTCACCTATCAGAAAAGACACAAAACTTACTTACTAACCATTTCCTATACCTGTTGCCTTTTACTCATATTTTGGCTGTGAGTTACACACATTTTTTTTTTCCATGTGAATGATAGAATGTTGGGCCTCAATTGTAAGAGTGATGAGGAAGCAGTATAGGTATGACCTAAAAATACTTGGGCTTCATGCCTGGATCTTTCTAGCAGCCAAATAGCTCAGCCAGAGTTTGATTTCTAGAAGAAAAATGTAGACTCTATTTCGTTTAACTGGTATTGCATAGGAAGTGTATATGTGCTCTGGGAATAGCAAAGCAATACAGTCTTCGTTTAGAAAAATAGCTGTTTTTGACATATTATTTCCTCAATTACTGGCCAGTTCCTTCTAGAATGTATGTGAGTTCTGATAGAAGAAATTTTGATACTTCTCTATCCCAGTGAAAACTATTGCACTGATGTTATGGAGAATGAATGGTACATAGAATATCTTGCATATGCAGTATCAAACCAGGGAGAACCAATGATTTGCAAACATCTCAGTGGAACCTGAGTTACACTCAAAAGAGTTGCAGCTTTTAGAAGGATCACCAACTCAATCTCTTACAGAGGAGAATCTGTATTTGCTACCCAAAGGATTTCCCTCATTATCTGAAGTGATGGAAAAGTATATGACAGATTTTTTTATTACGATGACACTGAGACTGTGCTCATGCTTGGGGTTAGCCTCTGGTGGCCCCCTCCTCTTGTAAAGCCTGCTCCCTTGAAGGTGCATACTTGTTCTCTAGTTAGTGGATTTCAGCCATGAATGACTGAAAGAGAATTTTTAGTTCAGAACAGAAATCCCTGTAGAAACAAAGATGGCAGTTTTCCCTTGTGCTGTACATCTCATTGAAATTCTCAAATGGAAGATACAAAACTGAGAACTCCTACATGATCAGTTTCTTAGTTATCAAGCAAACTATGTGAGAACACAGTTAATGGAGAGATGGAAATGAAGATTTTCCCTAAGATGTTCATCTCATGACAGACAATTATTCACAATAACCACTTCCTTATGTGCTATCTGGGCATCTTAGATTCATAGTCCACTTCAGCTAAAAAGTGACTATTCATATATTTACAAATACAGTCTTTTCAAAGTTGAAAGTCCTCCATTTCATGTTGATGCAGAAAGGAAAGAATTTCAAAATAAGACATTCTTGTTGATCCTTCCCCTCTCCAGATCCCTTCAGTTTAAGCTCTTCAAACTATCGAATCCTTAAAATATTAGAAGCCACTGGTTTTGATCACATATAGTAACTTAATGTGTTGGAGAAAATAGGGACATAAAACACAGTTCAGAAAATCTTTATTTTAAACCAAAATGTGTATCTATTGTAACAAGAAAAATGTATGAAATACCCGATCTGGAAATACAAGAGTTCTGTTTTTATTTAAGGCAAAGTCAAAAAAGATATTGTTGTGCAACAATTAGTTTTATTGGATATGCTAGAATACTTCTAAAGAGATTTTTCCCTTAGAAACATCTAGGCATTAATGTTCTTTGATAGTAAGTAGTGTTCTGAAAAATGAAAAGCATTGTTCTTACTTTCTGTCCTCTCTTTATTTCCTTACAGTTTTATTACTGAAACTCAACTTCTTTTTTTCCTTTTTTCCTCCCCCCCTCCCCCCTCCTTGAATGGAATAAAATGCATTAAAGCACAGAAGCCTATTTTTTTCAGAGTTGAGTGAATTTTTATTGCCTACTGATAAATCTCAAGGAGCAAGGAATTGTGGTGGAAATGCTGAGAATTTCCTGGCTATGTGATATGGTCTCAAGATACAGTCACGCTTGTATGCACACACATATTTTAAAATATATGTAGACAAACATAATAAATTAAATTTTCTAAGGGCAAAAGCTGAGCTAAGCTTTTTTATAACTCCTCCC
>NW_024884697.1:22282851-22482384 GCF_019232065.1 Centrocercus urophasianus | reverse complement strand
CATTGCAAGATAGAACTCTAATGAAAAAGAGATGCATGAAGACAACAAAAGAAAGCAAAAGGTTTATTAATTTTTGAATTTACTTTTCCATAGTCAAAAATTAAGTCTTGCTGTACAGAATTCTTCAGCATGTTCACATAGGGATTCAAATCATCAAGCTACTTCCACATGTGTTTAGCTACCTGTATTTATTAACATAATCAAAACACATGCTTAAGATTTACAGATGTTTGATATCTTTACTGAATTAAGGCCTATATACCCAATCCTGAGCCCTTCCTCATCAATACGACTCTTTCTATTAACCAGAAAGGCCTTTGTATTTACGTAGACGTAATGTTTAGCAAGAACATTAGAATGTGCTCTTACATACCCATTTCACTATAAAGCTAAGATAAGAATTAATTTAATAAGGGCATTGCTTTGGTTTTGCTTGCTAGCTATTTTTTTACATTTCTCTTTGCTGCTTATACTATCACTGTAGGCAAGAATAGTTTCTGAGAAAAAAATTTAAAAAAAAATGGAAGTGCACTTCAGGTAGAATGCTGAAATATTAAATTTGCATGTTTGCATGTTTGAATGCGTAATTATGTGACTAATGAATAGTTCCAGTAATGTCACATGAAATCAGTGCTATTTGTACAAAGATTCCCTCCCACTCCTAAGGAGAAGGGATATAGTTGTACTGTATCTGTTACAAAATTTCCTTCACTGTATCATCATAAAGATTCCCCTTAAAACAAAAGATATATTCTGAAAGGAATTGCCTAAATCTGCAACAGCTCTTTTAGTGAAATGCCACCTTATTCAAGCATAGTTTTATTTTAGGGAGAGCTCCTTTTTCTTTCACAGGAGCTTACAACTTTCTTCTCAGCTATGATCAGTCAGCATATCTTGAAGGGCATGTTTAATACAGATGATTTTTCATATGAGAATTATGTATGAAATGAAATTCACTTGGAACATCAGAAGGTTAATGTCACCAGAAATGCTCATTCATTGAGGGCTTGATTCAAATTTTGCTGAGCTCAGCATGACTATTGATTTTGAGAAGTGGAAAGCATACCCACCCACTCTGAATGAGCTGAAAACAGATGAAGCTGATGAAGTACCCCCTTCCCAAAGTACAATTAGATGATAATAGGCCAGACAGATAAATACTAGATAATTAAGATACTTGTGGGTTACTGATAACAATTCGTCAAGATCAAAGGTTAATACCAATTGTTGAAGAAGCAAAGAAGTAGTAACATTTGACTCATTTCAGCTCATAGTACCATTTTAAGGACTTCAATTGTGAAGCAAAAGTTAACAACTACACTGTGTTGGAAAAAAGTAGCTGCTGCTTTTTGCAGTAATACAGAATGCAGAGCTGGAAAGTGTACTATTTAGCCACTTATCTTTTGCAGATAGATGCTGTCAAGGATTAGGATGGTCATCTCTGATTTATTATATTTTTGCCCATTTTTGTTGAAACCCTTAAGCAAAATTGGTTAACTAACATCCTTCTTGAAGAAGCAAAGAATGAGGCTGAGGTAAATAGGAAAGATGAGTGGAAATATCTCCAGTGCAGTTCCCAGAAGTACTGCTTCAGGAGTCTGTTAAGGCCATAGCAAAGTTGCTTGGGTCTGCAAGGATTGCTGCAACTTCAGAAGTACTGGTGCAGTAATGATATTCCCCCAAAACCAAAGTGCCTGTCTTGGCTATTTTCATTCTCAGCTACTAGTTCTGACAAAATGAGACCACTTGCTTTGTAGGTGCTGAAGCAATGCAGTTCCTCTGCTCACTATTGTTTCTAGTTTATTTCAGCATTCATGGTGTCTTTTCTGTCTTTAGCTTGCTGCTTTTTTTCTGTGTTATCAGTAGTTTTCAACCTGACTCAGGTTGTACACTTATCAATATCTTCAAGATATAAAAATGAATCCCTTATGCCATGCTAAATGCCTCCTATTTACATAGCTCAATTAGAACTTTCTGGTCTATGGATACTCAATAACAACTTCACTGGTTCAGCCCCTGGCTTCATCCTAGCATTGCTACTGTGTCAGTAGTTACAGGTCCCCCTCACTTAAATCTGCACTGGGAAAGGGAAATTAACAGATGATTTGGAAGCTACTTTGCAGCTCTGAAAACCTGTGGTCAGTTCCCCTCTGTTTCATGGGTCTCTATCAGTGGGGAAGTCATTACTCTACAGTTGCCCTTCTGGAGATTACTTAATTGGATCACAGTCATCAAGCCAGGACAGCAATAGGAGAGGCATTAAAATATGAAAGATAAACACTGCTGTGATCTAAATGAGGGAAATTCTGTGTTGATTATCAGTCAAACAGCAGTCCTCTTTCCTTTAAACTTTATTGGTGTAAGAATTAGTATAATTCCAATACAATCAAATAATACAAATGAAAACATCTTACTTTAGAAATTAAACTGGCTATATGGGAACTGTTCAGTCATAGCCTGAACTGGTGTTTGAGCGCCTGATGAAGAAGTGTGGCCAGCCCTGGAAGCACAGATTTGTGACTAATACCTTGCTTGGGTTATCCAAAACCTGATCAGAGGCAACTATATGCCTCTGATTCATACCATATGCTGGCCTTTTGCAAAGCTGAAAAGATTACAGCAACACTGTGAGTTGTATAGGCTATGCGGTCCAAGCATGAACATTACTTAGAATGATAGAACACTTCTTGTGCTGAAATAGCTGATTTACTGTCAGTTATTGAAAGTTCTGAGGAAGAACCTTGGTTGTTTCCAAAAATAAGCAAATATTCCTTAGCGTAGTTGCAAAGTACTATGTTTCTATTTCACTTCTGAACCACTATACAGTTTGTCTCCCTCAGTTGCAGGCTGTCTCTCTCAAGATTATAAAATAAATCCCGATAGGACTAGAGGTCCTTTTTTACTGTACAGCTCCTTCCTTCCAGCTCCTTCCTTCCAGAGCAATTGATACCTCATAGCATGGTAGAGGAGAGTGTTGGATTAGCTGCCGCTCTGGGATTACTTCAGAGCATAGGACTTCCAGCAGTCACGTGGTCTAATCATGCCAGAGGTTGTCACTCACACTGAGCAAAATGATCAATACTAACCAAATCATCCTATCTTAACAAAAGAAAATTACTTGCATAGTCAGTCAAAGGCAACATTGTGCTGCTGGCTGATTTGCCAGTACAAGTTTTTTTTGGAACTATCCAAACTTTTAAAAGACAAAATGACATGAGGTGTCCACTAGGGGTCCAGTTAAAGTTAAATGTGTTTATTTGCATGAATCTTTATTATAGAACTAACATAAGTATATTAACACAAAAAGAAAAATGTAATTCCTCTAAGGAGAAATGATAGAGTTGCTTTTGGTGCTACTTCTTCAGGCCATTTTAATATTAACAATAAACAGTTATCTTTTGAGCCTCTCTTCCAGTCCTGAGAGGAGTATATTTCATTGTTAAATGCCAGGTCCCCTCTTTTTTTTCCTGTTTGACAAATTTTCTGCTTATGAATTCAATTTCATATCTCCAAACATTGTTCTAAAATAAGAAAGACCAGAGAAATCTTTCAAATTGTGTACAAAAAAAAATCATGTTACATATAGCCATGCACCTGAATACCAAACAAGGGTAATGGTTTATTTAGACACAGGAGATTACTGTGACATTTAATTTATACTAGCAGGACTTCTAACAGATATATGGCAAGTAGTCCAAAATTCAGATAAATAATTTGTCTAATCCTGTTAAGAAAACAAATCCTTTATATTTCAAACACTGATGCAACTCTAGTCTTTTCTCACCAAGAAATCTCCTGTGCTTCCAAGTGTTCTCACAGATATCTTATCTATTTGATCTGCTTATTTACGAAAGAGATATATGATAACTCAGGATATGGCAGCCAGAGAATAGATTTTGAGACTCAGGAGTCCTGTGGCCTGTAGTCCTTACTTAACACCATTCAAAATTTAAAAATTTCTTTGAGAAAAATTTGATGGTGTCCTATGTGAGATTAAATAAATTGCACAAAATGTGAATTACTGCCTTATAGGAATTTTACACCAAAAATTCTGATTCTAACTCTTCTTACCCTGTAGTTAGAGTACATGAAAAAAAAACCAAACACATGAAAAGTACACGAAAGAGCAAAAAAATATTTATTTTCAGCTTGTCCTTAAAGTAAAAATAGTTTCTACAAGGGTGAACCCATAGAAAATTGAATCAAATGAAAGATTTTTCAATGCATTCAGCAGTTCTTAGATCTAGCTCTTTTGAGACCATACTGGATTCTTCCTTTGGAGTAATATTGATAGAATAATATTATTGCTTATCTCAGCAGCTGATATAAAGAAACAACTGACATAATAATACTCGTTATTTTTAGGTAGTATGCATCCTTGTACAGTGTGCTCACAGCCTAAAATGTTTCAAACAGAAGTTCAGATACATAGTATAAGTTTGGAATGTTTAAAATATTAAAATACAAAATGACGACTGGCTAAGAAGACATTTCTGTCCAGATAGTTCTCTGAACTCCAGTGACTTTATTATTCTCTCTGCAAATAACACTACCTCTATCACTTATATATGATTGTTACATACATGATGTGCTCAACAATTAATAAGAGGAGAATTCCTCTGCCAGAGGAGTTTCTCAGACATATAGACAGATATATATTGCTGGCTAATGAAATTCTCATTCATATTTAACATGGCTTGGTTTCAGGTGAGATATTTTTAGCACAAATAGGACACAATTATTTGTGTAAAAGAGTAGGAAGGAAGTGAAGATGCAAAAGATACAGCTTGACAAGGTTATTTATGCTGCTATTTTATCTCTTTTCAATTAAGTATTTGTGGCTATATGAAATATATGCATACTTTTTTCCTTTTTTTTTTTTTAAATTGTATTTATGATTTTTTTTCAAACTTATGTCTTTCCCCCCTAACAACTTTTGAAGCTATAAGTTTATTTCAGTCACACCTGGCACAGAAGATTTCAAAACAGGGAGATCACTTCAGTGGCAATTACAGTTCTACCAGTTCTACAGCTAGGGGCTGAAAGACTGTTGAAGTGCCACAGCACTGAGGGCTGCTATATGTGTTCTTCTCCTTAGAGGACAAAGGGGTGTACTCTTTGCAGAAAAACCCTATAAAAGATCCAGTTTTAGAGCTGGAACATGCTCAGTTGGATCTCATGCCTCCTTAGCCATCAAAGTCAGTCCATCATAAATCATATAGAGTAGAATTTATCACTTACCTGTAAATGTCTACAGCGTAGACTTGCAACTCTGAGCTAGTCACGCTTTTTATAGTCAGTGGGGAGTAAAAGGCACTACAAGGGCACAATTCATCTGATCTGCTTTAGAGATATATTTTAAGATGAGATAAATTGTCCTAGAAACATGTACTTCTCTCGTCGACTACAAAGGCAGTCTAAGGCAACATATAACTGCTGATTTAAATCCCAATCAAAATGCATGGGACATCAAGCTATTTATTCCATAGGTATTTAGTATTATTTAACTCTGAAAAAATGTTTCCCATGCTCACAGCTTTTGTGAATATGAATGTGACATTAAAATTAACTGAAGTGTTTAGTAAATCTGAATCAATCATTTACTGTTCACATGAGAACAAGTACACTGCCTCTCCATTATGTGTTTAGATGTTTGTTATGTGTGCGTGTGCACACACATGAAAAGCATACAGTTTTCTTACTGCCTTATGCTTTTGTTGTGTGTCTCATAGGCCTGGGGCCAAAGTGCAGGGATGAAGAGGTGTCAGTCAGCATGTGGGAAGAAATTGCTTTGTGCATCACTTCGTTTTTAAAGATATATATAGTTGTCTTTATTATTATTTCTCTGTTCCTTTTCTGTTTAGTATTTATCTCAGATAAACATTTTTATTATTTATTTACTTATTTATTTATCTACAAGTTCTACTTATTTCCTTTCTATTTGATTATCTTCCCTATCCCACTGGGAGTAGGGGAAGTGAGATAACAAGTGTGTGGTGTTTAGCTGGTTGATGGGTTAAATCATAACAATCCTGCTGTCTGGCATGGGGTTTGAATCAAACCTTCTTCTGACAGGACAGAACAAGAAGCTTAAACATCCTTAGTTACACACTGGAACAGGTTGCACAATGAGGTCGTGGATGCCCCATCCCTGGAGGCATTCAGAGCTAGGCTGGATATGGCTCTGGGCAGCCTGGTCTAGTGGCTGGTGACCCTGCACATAGCAGGCGGGTTGAAACTCTGGAAACTAGATGATCACTGAGGTCCTTTTCAACCCAGCCCATTCTATGATACTATGATTTATAAATCACTGCTCATCAACAACTGAAACTTTGGCCTTCTATGATGGAGTGACGGCACTGGTGGACAAGGGAAAGGCGACCAATGTCATTTACCTGGACTTGAGCAAGGCCTTTGACATGGTCCCCCACCACATCCTTATCTCCAAATTGGAGGGATGTGGATTTGATGGGTGGACACTCGATGAATAAGAAACTGGTTGAAAGGCTGCAGACAGAGGGTGGTCATCAGTGGCTCTACGTCCATGTGGAGGCCGGTAACAAGCGGGGTCCCCCAGGGGTCTGTCTTGGGACCAGTGCTCTTTAACATCTTTATCAATGACATCAGTGGTGGAATTGAGTGCACCCTCAGCAAGTTTGCTGATGACACCAAGCTGAGTGGAAGGAAGGGATGCCATTCAGAAGGACCTCAACAGACTTGAAAGGTGGGCCTGGGTGAACCTGATGAGGTTCAACACGGCAAAGTGCAGAGTTTTGCACTTGGGCTGGAGGAATCCCAGGCATCCATACAGACTGGAAGGAGAAGTCCTTGAAAGCAGCCCTGTGGAGAAGGACCTGGAGGTCATGATATATGAAAAACTTAACATGAGCCAGCAGTGTGTCCTTGCGGCTCAGAAAACAAATAGTATCCTGGGCTCCATCAGAAGAGGGGTGGCCAGGGACAGGGAGGTGATTGTCCCCCTCTACTCTGTTCTTGTGAGGCCCCATCTGGAGTACTGTGTCCAGATCTGGAGCCCCCAGTACAGAAAAGAAGGGGAGCTGTTGGAGAGGGTCCAGAGGAGGGCCCTGAAGATGATCAGGGGACTGGAGCACCTCCCTATGAAGACAGAGGGAGCTGGGCTTGTTCACCCTGGAGAAAAGAAGGCTGTGGAGTAACCTCAGAGATTGCAGCCTTTCAGTACCTAAAGGGAGCCTACAAACAGGAGGGTAATCAACTCTGTTTCAAGACTGTTTCAAAACCTAATGAAAAGTTTTGAGAACTTAAAATGCTCTGTTTTGAAGTTGATTAATATCTATCTTAACAACAGTAGAATAATATACATAGTTGGAAATAGTAAGTAAATTTCAGCAGAAAATATATAAATTCCATGAAATTATGGAAGAAAAATATTTCATCTGAGTGTCTTTAAGTTAAGAGTTCAAAATTTTGGTTAATAGTTTCAATACAACAAACTATTATTATATCAAATGAATGGTTGGGATATGAATAATGTTGGTTGTTCTATGCATTCTGTTTGCCTTACTTCCTACATTCATTTAGAACTAAAAGCACTTCAAGGCTTTTGTAGAAAGGAGAGAAAGGAAAAAAACAATGCAAGAAATCAAGGTTAATTTTTTAAACACTGCTTAGATATTTTACTTACTGTAATAAGCAGGAAACTGTCTCTTCATAGTAGGGAGCTGGCTTTTTTACACACAAACATGGCTTCTTTGCTTGCTGTACTTCAGAAACAAATGAAATGATGAATGCAATTTCTATTAAGCAGAAACCATAGAAAATTGGTACTTACAAATTCTAGCAACTAGACCAGTGGAGTGCTAATGATTAGTTGCTTTTTACTGTGTATTACCTTGATACAGAACACTTCCTCCAGGATTAGTGGATCAGGTAAGAATCTGTCTTTATATTTTTAAGTGTTATTGAGATTATAAAAGCAAACTCCAGGAGAAATGCAAATGTAGTGGCTTTTGCTGTTGTAATTACATGTTGTATTTCTCAAGCAAATGCTTGTAGACGATTGCTGCATTTGTACTTTCACAAGTGGGCTGAAAATGAAATATAGAGTACTATTACTGAGGAAGCTATAGCAAAAAATATAAGCAGAAATTAGTGTTTTTTGCTTCAAGTATGAAAAAAGCATTGCTTTTCACAGTCACTTTACTCATTCCACAGTTTTTTTGAAAGATGAATGAAAGATATTTTTACACAGTCAAAACTGTATGCATCAATCTGTTGCACAGACTCTGTGGCCATGTGCAGCCATTGAACCTTTTGTCTTGTAGAATTTGAGTGTTCTTCTTATTTAGGGAAAAATAAAGGCTTTTTTTATACTGTTATTTAGTTTTGTACAATACATGTTGCAGTTTTTGAATTTCCAGTTCAGTGTCAGATTCATATTTGGGGAATGAGAAATGGCTTGCCATTTCTGCCGCTCTAACTTGCTTTCTCAGCAAGTTCTTCAGCATCCACCAGCAGAATCATATTATCAGAGGTCAATGAGGAGGCTTCTCCTGACAGTTTGTGTTACAACAGAGAATCATTACTGTTGCAGCTGTAATTTTTATTAACATTACTCACGATCTGTAAATGCCAAGAGTAATTTAGGCCAAAACTCTTTTCTCACTGTCCTCCTCACAACTGCTTCCCTCATTTTCCCGCCAGCTTGCTTATTTCCAAGGTTTCTTTGAAATACTGACCTACAAAATTAGAGCAGCAAACACAAGTAGATTTATTTAACTTTGAAAGCCTAGTTGGCAGAGTTTTTCACTTTGTTGTGAAGCAGCTTTTGCACTGGACAAACAACTTCATGTGATATTATTCTGTTCATTCCTTTTCATCACGAGTGTAACTTTCTATCTCACTATTTAATTAACTGACAATATGATAACTTACTCTAAAATATAATGTACATTATCCAAACTGTTTGGTGAACTTTCCTGCGTGATGGTAAAATGATGATGGTATAAGCTCTGAAAATATAGTTTTGTATGTTGTTTTTTTTTAATCCAAGTTACACAAGAAAAGTCTTGCTTTGCTAAGTGTATTTACACTGATTGGGAATGGCAAGGAATAGGTTCTTAGCTCTGATGTAGAGAGTTTGCCCAGGCAGGTGAGAGAAGACAAATACAAATCATTGCATGAGCTATGAATTTACTGCAGTAAGTTTTGAATAGGTCTAGAAGGCATGAAAAGGCAGTAATACAGACTTGTGACTGATGCCTCTCTAAATAGCTCAGCAGATTCAGTGTGTTACCATGAAAATTAGGGGCTGAGTTGTTTTGGTTTTGGCAGATCAAAGCATGAATAAGAACAAACATATATTTCTATGCACCTGGCTATACAGAAATATCTAAAAACATCATGGCTTTAAATCA
The DNA here is from genome assembly GCF_019232065.1 of Centrocercus urophasianus. Taxonomy (NCBI): domain Eukaryota; kingdom Metazoa; phylum Chordata; class Aves; order Galliformes; family Phasianidae; genus Centrocercus; species Centrocercus urophasianus. Next base: position 22,472,989 of record NW_024884697.1, on the reverse strand, counting down.
ATGATAGATTAAGGCTGAGCCTATCAGATGAGACAGGAAAGTGTTTGGGATTACCAGGCAATCAATACCTGTCACTAATGATGAAGAATTAAATCCTAATTCAAAATGGAAATGTGTAAATTGTTAATCCAAGAACAAAATAGAAGGTGCTATCAGTTAGCTTCCAAAGGCTATTTTATTATTAATCTTCCCATAACAGCATGTGAATGTCAGTATTTTTTTCATGATAACAAATATAAGTTCAATAAGGCCAAGTATGCCTATGCTATAAACAACAACAACAAAAAACAAAACAAATAATCAAAATAATTCTTGAGATGAAAGCAGAGTGAAGAATTCAATTCTATCTAGTTGTTAACTGAAAATTTTTAGTATGAATGATTTTTATTTAAAATGAAAGTGTTTTTTTCTAACTCCCCTACTGCTACTGCTGAAACTGTGTAAATATCTACAGATGTTTTACATATCCTGTATATGAACATCAATGATTCAAACATTCATGTTGGCAGAGCTTCAGGATTTATTAGGTACATTAAGCTTCTGATGATTGGCTTTATAAATTACAAATTACAACATAATGTAACTTTTGACCTGAAGGGATTATAGTAATTATAGCCCAATCCTTTGACCACATAATAGCATTAAATTTCCTACAGCACAAAAATATTTATTGAGAGCATAAAAATCCAAAGATAAATATTCAGCCTTTTTGCCATTATTATTTAACTACTGTAGTCACTGAACTTGTCTGGTTCCATTTCTGTAAATGCTACGGTGTATGACCTACCTTGACCAATATGTTTTACAAGCTGGAGTCATCCATTAAACCTGTGAAATGACTTTGCCGATACTGCTTGTACAAAAAGCCAATAAGTAAAAAATGTTACTCCCATGAGCTGTCTTAGCATTTCTTGCTGTGATTAATGTAAGCAATTCTCAGTTTGGGTCTTCAAGGAACTGATAACTAAACAGAAATAATGGTGCTAATGGAAGGCAGAGAATTACTTCTAGTTTGTATTGGTGCCTGGAGTTTACACGCAAAACAAGTTCAATACATGCCAAATTTACTGGGTTACTAAAAGACATGGGAAGGTTATTATGAAGATAAAAATATAAATGTTACTCACTGGAAGTGCCAAATGCCGTTTGCTGGCAGTATATTATACAGCAGTGATGAATATTCTGTGTCAAATATGATGAATAACTGTAGCTTAGCCTCTTCTTGTTTATGTTCCAGCAGTTTTGTTGCTACATATGAGAAGTAGTAAAATACATATAAAGTACATAGGAAACTAGTAAAATAATAAAACCCTTAATTTCACCATCTCCAGAGTTAACTTAACCATGATGTCACTAGTTATCCATAACAGACCAATACGAATTCCACAGACCCAGAAGTTCTCCAATTGCCTTCTGTGTTATTCTACATTTTGAAAAGCTTCTCACTAGTTCCTCACAGCTTCAAAACATTTTGAAAGGAGACCTTTCATTAGTATTCAGACCACGTGGCGTTTGTAGAACGCTGCTGGCCAGCATCTAGTTTCATTAAATCTGCCATTAGAGAGGTTATTTCTCCTTAAAAAAAAAAAAAAAATAGGATCATGAGAGGAAAAAGGAATCTGATAATTAAGTCTCCATCAGAAGATCATGCCTATTCTCTGCTAAAAACATTCTTTCTGTTATTAAATGCTCACTGTTCTGTCCTAACCTAGTATTAATTTGTGCAGTGTTTCTATTATTTATAATTTTCTGTGTCATCAGCCAGTCAGCAGATTAGCAACATTGTTTCTGAGAGTAATTATAATGAGACAGGTTTTGTATTCATCAGGCTTTTTAATGAGGTTATTAATACTTTCATATCATTACATCTATTGAATCATAATTCAATTTTTAATTAACTACATGCATTTGTGTGTTTTATATCTGTATATGTACATGCTGACTTTTGGATTGTTTATGTCACAGAGGCTTACAAAAGTTCATTTTAGACAAGAAAATCGTTATTGTGTCATTTTTTTCAGAAGAATTAATTTGTGATAGATAGTCTGACCTTTTGACTATTTATCAGAGAAATCTTTAATTCCTGTTTACTAGATTTAACATTGTAGAGCTCAGTAAAAAACCTGTTGAATTCAGCTGAGTAACTCCTATTGATTTCAATAGCTATTATCTCAGACCATAATTGTGTTTTGTTACTATACTCCTTAATCTCTTGAGAAACAAGAAAATATCATTTAATATTATCAGTTGTTAAGGGCAAAAAGAAACAGAAGATGCATACTACTTTAGTGATCTAATCTCTGAAGATAAATAATTTTTAATTCTATGAAGAGAAATTAATTTTTTGATCTTTTTTCCCCTAACCTAAAAATCCATTCTGTAAAGCTGGGATAAAGGAGTCACCTTGAAACCTGGAGAATACTCTGCCCTTGATCCAGAAAAAAACCTTGGAGAAGTGCTAATCTTCAAGCATGTGAGTACTCCCACTTGAGCCAATGGATAACTCTATCCTATGTCTGGCTATCTGCAGCCTGGGTAGATTAAGAAAGGAGTTTAATAGTGGGTTCATAATTACTGTCATAATTATGGTCATGATTCCAGTCAATTTCTGGTCCTATATACAGCTTAGTTTATATCAATTATAAAATTTTACTGCCTAAATTTAATCTGACTCTTTACTTCTTACAATACTGTTGAGACACTGAAAGCCCAAAATTTTGTACTGTAAAATTGAAAAGGTGACTTGGGTTGGGATTTATTTTCACCAAATTCAGCCTTTTGACATTTCATGACTGTGTTAGTCATGTAAGAAAAGCTCCTCTAGAGGGATTTGTATCATCTGTAATTATTTTTGAAGGAGATGAATTATCCTTTCAGATTTCCAAATTCTCTCCTTTATTTTCAAAGAGAACTTAAAGAACTAGCTTGCTATATCATCATAAATTTTTAGATATCTGAAATTAGCCTAGAGGATCAAGCTGAACATAAGTGTATGCATTTAGCAGGAGTTCTACTGGTCCAGCTGTACCTGTAGTGAACTAAAACAACATTTAAACAGTGATTTAGCTGCTATTGGTACTTAATGAATCCCATTTATCTGTATTTACATGCATAAACCCAAATGATTTTTCAGTTAAATGCCTTAATTTGCATTACATGTACATAGTTCCTATCCATTATCCTCTGTGAAACCAAGTATCAATGAATGTGCAAATACTCAGTGACTCTATAGTTATGGTATTTAGCACATGGACAGATTGGATCCCTCTCAAGTATATGAAGATAGATAATAAATCAATTATTTAGTGATAGGAGAGAACAAATTAAAGTTGATGACTATAGGTCTGTGCTAACTCAAATGTCCATGAATGAACACAACTTGAAGACAGACAGAGTCTCCTGTTGAAATCAGTGATGAAGCATAAAGCAGGAAAACAGTAAATAAGCCTGAATAAAAAGTCACCAGTTTTAAATGAATTGTAAGTAATGCTAAAATAATTTTCTTCTTAAATAATGAAACTGTAATCATAATGCCTCTGTTCAAAATATGCATTTTAAGTTTTATAAGCTACAGATGCCAAAACCAAGTTGTATATATTTGTAGATTAATTTGTGAATTAAAACTTTAGAAATAGCTAAATTTTCTATTTACACACAGTTAGTCTGGCTTTATGGTAGGTAATGAACTCATGTTTAGGGTTAGGATCTTTTACTCCAGTTCTATTGGTCACCTGCCCTGGCTGTGTCCCCTCATGCCCATCCTTATCCTACTTGCTGAGGGAGAAATTAAGAAATAGAAAAGTCCTGGTACTGTGCAAGAAATATTCAGCTATAGCTAAAGTGCCACTGTGTTATTAACACTGCTCAAATAATATTTAATCTGACAATACTATAGTTAATATTTAGATCAAATAATTATCATAATAAATATTTCTGGTTTTTTTTTTTCTTTTTATCATAGTTTTTTTTTGAAAACGAATAGCATTTAACAAGCAGACTACAAGTTACATCCAAAATAATAAACAGAAGACACGAGGTTCCAATTCCTTGAGTGTATTTAATGCTAATTAAAGTTTTCCTATCCACAATTATGTATATATTTTAAATATCTGACTGCAACAAAACTGTTGGCATTTACTAGAAATAGTAGTCTGTCAATTCTGTAAGTCCTCCAAACAATTTCTGTGTTTGTCAGCTGCTTGGCCAAATTAAACTTCCCCATTATTTTACTGGAATTGACTTAGTTCATAAAAGTGAACGTCCAGATCAGTGACATCTTTCTATGAAAGAGTTGGTGACTTCATTGGTATGTTAATGTGAAAGCAAAATATGAATTGCCAGGAATAAACAAAATGATGGTGTCTTTTATCTTTATAGTTGGAGAAGAAAGGTAATCCTGCAATTCTTACTCATTTATCATGACCAAACTGCCCTGTTAGAGGGCTTCTCCATATGTTTTTTTTTCTGTCGAGAGAAGAAAAAGTTCAGCTGATGTGAGCTATGCAATTTTTCAACTAATTGATGGGAAGACTTTTTTTTTTTTTTTTTTTTTTTTTTTTTTTTTTTTAAACCTGCAAGAAAATACATATCTATTTATCTTCATATGAGAATAAACCCTGAGCACTCTATCAATCCATTAAATTGCATTCTGCACTCTGGCAGTACAGTTACACAGAAAATCTTTTGGGCTTCAGTTTTAACACTGTACACTGACATAGTGCAGGAGCTCCAGCTGTGCTCACCTGCAACCGCTGCTGATTCCTTCCTGCTCAACTGCAGTCATATTTTGCTCTTTAGCACACAATGGACTGGAGCATGATGTGTTAAGGCAGGCAATGGGTGAGGAATGTCTTCAAGTCTGCCTATAAGAGGTCCTACAGACAGATACCTGAACATGAGCCTTGTTTGCCCTCACTTAAACCTGAGTGAACGGAATTAAAATAACTGAGCTTGAACTAATATTTCAAAAGAGCAAAATACATTATCTCTACAATATGTTACATGGACAGATTCATCTCTCATCTCTCTGAAAACAGCGAACAGGAGACCAGGCTTCAAAGATTAGGATCCTACATTGCAGATAGGACATCCAGAGGATTGCAAATATTTTTCTCCAAACACGACTTGTTCCCTATTTGTGTGTGTAGCAGCCCTGTGGAAAAACTTGCATCTATTCTGAAAGAGAAAATGGAAGCTACTCCCCAGTATGGATTATATAGATATAGAAATACTGGCTTAGAACTACTTCCTGAAGAGACCTCAATGTACAAAATTAGATTTTTGTGTGTGTGTGTTTGTTGTTAATAAAATACTGTTTCAGACTTTAATTTCACTTAGAAGAAAGAAAAAAAAAAAAAAAAAACAAAAAAAAAACAGTAAGGAAATATGACCAGAAATATTTTCTGGATAGAATAACTTCTTCACAAGTGTGAATATATTTAAAATTAAAGATAAATAAGGTGAAGAAAATTCTGTGTCTGTTTCTTGGAGTGACACAAGTACAAATAATTTTCTTTGTGTAAAGATCTCTTTTCTAAGCAATGTTCCACAGTGTTTTTAAAACACAATGTAGTTTCCCAGATGATGGAAATATAACATAAAATGCAAGTAAGAGGATCATAATGTGAGGTCACTGTTGAGATTTTATTTTTTGCTTCAGATGGAAGGTAATTATAAGAACCTTTCTTGTTTGGCAGTATGTTTCTTATGTTTACTACACTACGAAGGCAAAAAATTACTATCTTTTTCATTGGCTGGGTTTGAGAATTATTTTTCTTTAGTTTACAAGTTTTCTCCCAAAGACTAGATTTAAAATTCTCTTTTAAAATCAACTTTTTTTTTTTTAATGTGGTTTCCAGACATGAGCTTTTTTAGATTAGATGCCTTTTCTTAACAGCTAAGACCAGTAGTATCGTTAACTGTGTGTTGAACTCCCAGAGGTGAGAATGTCTATACAGAGAAAAGGATAATTTCTTCTGCAAAAGGTTTTTGGAGAGTCTTAATAAGCCTTCCTGAAGGAAATGATAAAATAACTAGGAGAGAAGACCAAAAACTTCTTCACTCAGACAAATTCTCCATTAGAGTCCATGGATGCCTAATTATGAAAGAGTTTTTCCCATTATACATTCAAATTTTGTCAGTTTATACTGGGGAAGGGTGAGATTCATCTCACCAGCTCTAACAACCTAAGTACTAGGGCTTCTTCAAAAATAATGCCTCCTATTCTCTTATGTTGGCCCACAACTGTTGTGGTGTGTAAGGCTCAACCTTCCTCCCAACATTCCATTGCATTTTGTTACTGTGTGACAGGTGGCAGCAGAGGAGTAGTCTGGCAAAATGGTGTCTGATGTGGAAGTATATGTTAAGCAAAGGTGTGTCATTGAAATCCTCTGCGTGGAAAAAGTGGCACCCACTGACATTCATTGATGTTTGCTGAATGGTTATGAAGACCAAGCAGTAGTGAGCACAGTGAGGCGGTGGGCAATGTGTTTCAACAGTGGCGACAGTGACAGCGGGTCACCTCCATTGGTGCAGATTTTTATGAGCATAACATGCAGGCTCTTGTTCACTGTTGGTGAAAATGCACAGCATCTGGAGGTGACTGCATTGAAAAATAGTGCTTTGTAGCTACAAATGTTCTCTGTCAAATAGCACTATTATGCTCTTTGTTTCTGTTGTAGTTTCTCTGAAAATAAACAGGAGGGATAAATTTGCAGTGACATGTATAACATAGGGAGTTTTCAGAAACCAGTTATTTCAGTTACTCTCCAGGGACAGAAAAGTAGGCAACTATAGAGTTGTCTCCGTTCTATCAGTCTTTTAGTGTGATGAATTAGGTTCAGAGATTGGCTGTCTCCTGCCATGAATTATAGAGGGCACCTCAGAACACTGCATTTGAATAGATGTAGATACATGTCTTTCAGACAGATAAAAGTAGGAAGGTTGATGCTCACACAAGCTGCTAATGACATTTCAGCACATCTAATTTTGTAGTGTAATAAGACCCAGAAAACTCAGTAGCTTAATACATCATGTACCTCTGTCATTCAGTACCTATTGTTAATCTGTCCTGCAACTGAGAAGAGATCAATATCATTGTTGACTGAAATTCTTGCACATGCTCAGAAATAGTGAGCTCTGGTGCATTCACTAGAAAGAGTGTGATAAATATAGCCACAATTAGAATATGATACACCTGGATCAGTATCTTCAGGTACCCTGAATGAGGGATGTCTCAGGGAATCTCTTTAAGGACAAAAATTATTATAAATCAGATCACTACAAATCCTCAGAATGGGCTAAGCAAAATACATAGATATGTTGTCTTCTGGACGCTAGTCTGAATTTTATGTAATGGTTGCATGAACCTTTTCTATTATTTGATTTGAGGTTTTCATCTCATCTAATTTTCAGTGATGCTCACAGCCTATGGAGATGAAAGCTACAACAGACCATTGTGCCTGTATTCTCCGTGGGAAAACAGCTTTTAGGAAACAGTAAATTTTGGTATTAAGATAAAAGTAATGAACATTGGCCTTCTAATTTATTCTTCTGTACCTAGTTGACTAAGAAATTATTTCTCAAATTGGGAGCATAGAAAAGGAAAGAAAGACCATGAAAAATAAGTTATTTCCCAACAATACATTTGTAACATTTTCTTAGCTGGGATGGAATTGCTTTCTTCAAGGTGTTTGGTATGCTACTATGTTTTGGTTCTAGGACAAAAACTGCTACTAAGCAGTGCTGTACAGAGCCAAGGACTTTCACAGCAAAGGACTCAAGGATATGGGAGGGAATGGAATTAGGACTGCTTACTTAAATGGGACAAATGGATATTCCATACCGTAAGACACCATGTGAAAGGAGTTTTGAAGGAGGTGGGAGTTCACGTTGCTCTATTCTGCTGTTGGCTGATGCTGGCTGGGCATCAGTTGGACGTGGGGGACAATTGCTTGTGCATCACTTGTTATATATATATATTCATATATATATATTTGCAGCCATAACTGTTATCCTTTTCCTTTTCTCTATCTTAGTAATATTTCTGTCTCAAGCCATGGGTTCTACTTTTTTTTTGCTTCTCTCCCCCAATCCAGGAAGTAGGGGAGGGTGAGTGAACAACTGTGTGCTGTTGAGCCACCTGCAGGGTTAAAATGCAGCAGCCGTGTGCATTTTTATCATGTACATTTTTCATAGTGGAAGAATAGTTTTAAAAGACTCAACTATAATGTTTTCTTTTTAGAGGATATGGACCATCTAAAAAAAATTGAAAAAAAATTGAAATATATAAGCTACTCTTCATTCCAGCAAAATTTTTGTGCAAAGCAACTAAATTACTTGGCTGCCTCTAAGAATCTTGAGAATTAATTAATGATAGACTGGCTTTTTGAAGGAATAAAGAAAGGAGAATATTCATAGTTAATGCTGTCATTACATTTCATTTTAAAGCATATTATTGGTTTCTATGTTCTTTTCTAATTATGTATCATAAATGCTAGCTGTTCAGGGTAAGCAAAGTGGCACTGGTGTGAGGATAGAAAAAAGTGGGATTTGGTAAATTTTAATTAGTTACATTAGAACTGTTTGGCACTGGAATACTGTGCTATAAATACCATCATTACAAGAATTTTCCCTAATGTAGCTGATGTTATTTTATACTTAACTGTCTGTCCGGATTTGGTTATGATTCAGAACAGTAGTACAGCAATCAGTATTTTACTATTCACAGATTCATAACTGCAGCAGATCTTCAAATATCAGCTTTATTTGTAGTATTTTTTTTTTCCCCAGCTTTTATTTTGCCTCATCATTTCATCTAGGTACTCTAAAAAGGTTCCTTTGAGGTGAAGGTCTTCATTACTAGTGGAAGAAACCCCTGCAGAAAATGAGGTGGTCCCCTCTGGGTAGTAGAGACATTAGTCCTTAACATAGGAAATCTGCAAAATAACCGTGCTGAAGGACCATTTTTTAGCTTCAGTTTGTAGTAATAATGCTTTTATAGCACCCACTGTCATGTTGTACAATAGCTTTGTTTATATCTCTGTGATTTCTCATCTCCCTCTTTCCACCCTAATGAAATTCCAGTAGTATTTTGTACAATAAATGACCTTCCTTGATGGTAAGGATTGTCCCATTTCCCTTATGTACGTATGCTGTTTTGCATAAGGAAATCTTAAATATAAACAGTTGCACATGGTTATTACTGAAATACAAGTAATATCAACCCACTGTGTTTTCTGCTAAGCTTCATTATCAGTGAGCTACTTGAATGTATGTGAGAGGAATTTTCATTACTCCTTTTTAATCTGATGTCCTTAGGTGAGTAATAATTGCTTTCCTTTTATGTAACAGGAACAAACATACAATTTTTTTCTGACTGCTGAAAAGGATAAAAAAATTTCAGAATTTTTCACTTATATTATACTGGATGGAGTATAACCACGCCCAGGTTAACTCAGTTACATCTGTTTTAGACCAAAAATGTGTATTTCCACATCAAAGCGTATGAAAAGAGGAAATATGTAATATTTACAGGGAATTATTATTGATATCCTCCTTGGATAGTTTATGATTTATTTTATAAAGAAAGAGGTAAGTAACTTTGATAGGAACAGTAACAATTGAGAAGTTTTTGTTTGTATTTTGATGAGGAGTAGGCTTTAGCTCTAGATGATGCATGGGTCTTTATTCACAGAAGTGAATTCCAGTAATTATTTGGTCACTAGTCAGCAATGGAGCAGTAAAATTAATTTGCTTTTCAAGTAATGGTACAGAATAGATGCTCAGATTCTGTAGAGATCTATTATAAACTTTTGATTTCTGAGAAAGAAGCTTAAAGAAATTGGATAGGATTAAACGAAGTATGATAATAAGGGCTTAATAAATCTGTCCTTTAAAACTAAATTAAAAGTTTTCTAGCAAAATGCTAGCATTTGTTTTAAGTGGAAAAGAGAAATTACTTCTCATGAGGCCATGTTGACAGCTGAAGCTTGCATATTTCTTTATTCATATCAAAGTAAAAAAAAAATGAAAGCTCAGACTTGTGCAGGTATGCCATTTGCCATTTTGGTGTGCTGTGGCAGACTGTGATCTGCAGGTTTTCACTATCATTGCTTGTCATGGGATGGGTACTGAAGAGATGCATTCCAGCTTTTTAGAGCACTCTGAGAGCATTTATCCACCGTCAGTGTTACGTTATCATATTTGGTATAATCTTGAAACTTAAAGCTTCTTGAAGGATCTGTTACCATAAATCAGTGAAGGTTTTGCTTCACACATTATGCAGAGGGGAAAAGGTAGTTAACTGCAGTGTGTGGGAGACATCTCTGCATTCGTTCAGTCCCTTATTGTCCTTTCTCCATTTGAGATCATTCTTCTTTCCTAAGAATATTTATTTGGAAAGCCCAATTTATTTATTAAGGTGATTTCAATTCTTTTCTTATTTATTTATTTATTTATTTATTTATTTTTCTACAAAGAAATTTACTCTTTAGTTCTCAGAGAACACTGTTTTTAGTTCCTGCCCTGTCTTTCATCACTATAATTGCACTTGATAGCATATAGCAATCCTAGTAGCTGCCTTTCTTTCTGTTTTCCTAATACGAGATAAGTTATGGGTTATCTAGGAAGTCATATGGCTGGTAGCCAGGCAAGGCTATATTAACAGGGGAATGGAGGGGCAAATGCACCAAGAAAACAGCTCTACTACAGTAACACATTTGATGAGATGGCTCATGAAAGAAGAAAAATTACCATAAAAAATAGCACCATTAAAAGCTCTAAATTGATTTAAAATCAAAACTACCTTGATTTACAGCTTTAGTAAATATAAGGATTGAGGGAGTTTCAAATAAGATAGACAAATATTGAACTTTTTATTTGTAAATTAAACATCTAAAATACAATTTCCTTCACAGAAAATACAGAAATATGGTTGTCGGAGTAGGAAAATCAGTATGTCAGGAAGTTGAGAAATGAAGATTGTGTGGCAATGTAAACTTGACAGGTGTTGTCATAACTTGTTAATGACAGTAAGAAAACACTAGACACACTCCGACAGCAAATATAAGAGGAAAGGATACCAACAAGGCACTCAATACAAGAAATATCCTGGACATACTTTGAATCATACTAGCCTGTTTGCAAAAAGCCTTTGACTTCTGTATGACCAGAAATTACTTAAATGTCTGTCAGATAATCCATTAAAAGAAGCTTTGTATTGAAACAAAAAAGCAGTCATTTAATTCTGAAAGTGAAAACAATGTGAAAAAAAAAAGAAGAATTATATTTTATCTACAGGTTTTCAACTTTAAATCTACATAGGTCACTCCAAAAGTAATGCCTCCCATTTGTCTCCAGGGAAACTACAACAGTTATGAAGAGCATAATAGCACTATTTGATAGAGCAAATTCTGAACTACGAAATACCATTTTTCAACAGTCACCACCAGATACTGGGTATTTTCACCAACAGTGAACAAGAACCTGCATGTTATGCTCATAACATAACATACATGCTTGTAACAATCTACACTAGCTGAAATGCACTACCCACTGCCTCACTGTGCTAACATCTACTGTTCAGTCTCTGTAAATGTTCAACAATCATCGATGAATGCCAGTGGCTGCCATTTTTTTTTTTTGCATAGAGGAATTCAATGACACACCTTTGTTTCATACACACTTCCATGTCTGATGCCATTTTGTCAGACTGCCTTTCTGCTGCCATCTGTCACATGGCAACAACATGTAACAGAACACTGGTGGGAAGGTTCGGCCTCTGTTGCCATACCACCAACGTCTGCCTCTGAGATTGTGGATCAACGAAATAATGCAGAAGGCATTACTTTTGGAGCACGCATCATTTTTCCCACATAACCTCAGGGAAAAAGTATCTTATTTTTTAAGATTACTTTGTAATTCTGTAATGAGGAACTGCCTTGCCAACTTCTCAGAGTACTTATGGAAGTTACTAAAAGCACAAACACCTTCATTTTTTATCAAAATTATCTGTTGGGGTTAATTATTTTGTTGCCTGTATTCCTAATGAAAAATAGCTCATTGAAGTGAGAAAAGAAATTGGAAAGTAGAATGAGTACATTTACAGCAATAAATCTTCTCACATCTCCTGAGAAAATGGTGGTGTGAGATTTGTGTAGGAGTGATAGTTTTGGTGGGGATGTCTACATATTTCAAGTAGTTAGCTTTACCTTGGGTGTGGAATGAAATCTTTAGAGAACAAAGTATGGATGATTTTATGAGGTTTGGGGTGTAGATGAGATCTTCACTATAAAAATATTGTTTAAAACAGACAGTTTCCAAATTCTTCACAGTTCAAAGGCAATTTTTGAGCATTTTATATTCTACCTATCATGTGGGAAAGATATATCCATATTTAATGTAGAATTGATGACAATATAAGGCTATGAATGGCATGGTATGGTTTAGAATTGTATGTAGCAGTGAATATTAAAGAAGAGTGCAGCATGGGAGAAATAAATGTGCAGTTCACAATGGCGCAGTCCGTTTACATTCATATTTCCTCTAAAAATGATCCCCACCTGTTTAAGAAACCCTACCAGCCCAAAAATTTCTTTAGTGTTTTGAAGCACAATATAAAATAACCATTACAAAGCTGAAAACAAGTTCAGTATTAAAGAAAAGACGAGAAAAAAAGTAGAAGTATAAAAACGACTACAGGTAGAGAAGGTAAACTGAAAAATAAAACAGGCATCTTTTCTACATTTTTTTTTTTTCAGTTCTAATATGGTAAGAAAATAAACACAAGTAACGGCCTGTGCATTATTACTTACTTTACCTTGCTTGTAGTCCTTGACACTATTTTTACCACTTTGGACCTGTTTGTATACCTACCTTATAGCAGAGAACACTTGTGTACCACACCCTGTCTTTCAGCATGTTTCATCGTATATGCCATCACAATAAGATGGGTAATGTTGCTAATTTGAGCATAGTGCCTGCAAATGCTTGTCGTCTTTTATTCTAATTACTTTGATTCCACAGACAGATAACCTTGGATTGGTGTTCCATAAAGAAATATCAGAAAAGATTTAAATTGAGGAAATGTTTTATTTATTTATTCTTTCCCTCTCTGATGATGTTAAATGAGAATTGCTTTGTAGATATTTCATAAAGGAGGCATCAAAATGTTTCATTTTGCTTGCAATTTCTGTCAGTAGTCATGAAATTATTTTTTCTTAGTTTTACTTAACAGTAGCTGGAAGTCAGGCCCAAGCCAGTCTCTTCAGCTTCCTGTGCAATTGCAGGAGAAAGATAAGCACTGTCAGATGACAGTTTATGTTATCAAAACTGTTGCTGAAAATAGGTGCGCTCATTCTGCTAGTATGTTTATTTCTCTGTACTGCAAGGTAACTGCCTTTAATAAGATACCTAATTCTTCCAGGACAAGTTGAGTGAGGTTCATCATGAATGCAAGTCACTTAGGCTGTATTCAGACTGTGTGTGAGAGATGCAGCTGCTGTGAAAACAAAGCATTTATGAAGAGATTTGAGAATGTAGGTTTAATACTTCCACATCTTCCACATCTAGATCTAGATGGGCTTCCACATCTAGACGGCCTGTAAGAGAGGAGTGAAGCATAACTAAGGTCCTTCTTATAGGCAGTTTGCAGCTATTGTTCTGAATGGGCACTAGGGTTTAGCTGATTTGATATCAAGTTTTCTGAATTTCTGACCATTTTCTTGAACAAAGATACAATAAAAAAATCATACTGAGGAGTCAGAAAACTGTTCTTAACCTGGCTAGAGAAAGATGCTAGTACTTCACAGTATGATGACTTAACATTTGTTCAGGAACTTCTTCATCAATGTACAATACAGAATACAAAATGAAAAAAGCATCCAAAGGAAAACAAATAGAGAGACCCGATAAAATTGTTTTACAATAAATTATTATCAAGATCTCTAATCTTGGCTTATGAGTCAGTGTGACATAGGTCTGGTGATTTTAATTCTGTGTAACTGTAAAGCAATACTGAAACAAAATGCAAATACTCAAAATTTCATATATATCTACTCTTTCCTATTCTACACATTAAAAAATATGTAATTCACAGAAATCTTTCAGAAAAGTTATTAGTATTACATGGATTGCTGTATGTCTACTAATGTTTCTGTGTATTTCAGAAGGAAGGTATCATGATTATTCTTTCTTTTTTGAGTTTTCTTCACAATGATATCTTCATTCAGTAGTACATTGTCATCATTGCATTGTTATCAGGAACCACAGAGAATCACTTAGAATGGGAGTTTGAAGAGTTAACAAATCTAGTTTTGCTATAGAAAACTATATTTAAGAATAATAACCCTGTAATATTAGTTGAATTTCAAAAAAATTTTCACTTGTACTCAAGCCTTACTCTGCTGAACATGTACAGCTCTGCATCTCCAAAAACATGCTTGCTGTACCCAAAATTTTACTTTTCAAACTCATACACTTCATATGCTTCTAAATGATTCATCTGATCCTGTGTTGCCCGTGCAGGTGATGGACTTGCCATTTGATTCAGCATGTTAGGCCTTTTTTGCCAAGTCATTCCAAACATGCTCCCTGACTTGCTCCATTTCATAATTTCTGCTCTATCCTCTTCACCCAGCTGTGCTTTCTTACAGACTTTTGTGTCCTTCCTGCATCATTTCTGCTGCTAAGAACTCTGTTGGGCTCTGGCTTCGGCTATACTCTTGTGTTTGTTATGATTCTTGTGAGCAATTCAGATCTTCATATGAAGGAAAACAATCTCTGTCGAGCTTCTAGGCTATGAGCACCAACAGGGCAGTGCAAGAAACACCACTTATTTCTCAAGAAGAAAATAGAATATGGCAATTGTATGTGAAAATTCAACTAAAAAAACATATTTTTGAAAGCAAAGTGTATCTTACAATGAACAGACATCAAAATATAAATGTGAGGAATTTTTATTCCTGTGTTCTTTCTCATTCCTTTGAGACAATTGTGATTATTTATTTCAGTTATTGTGCTGGGTTTTTCAGAAGAGCTTGACCTTGTAAGTTGCATATACCAGCAAATTTCTGGCCATGTGTGGAGACACATTAACATTAGCTAGTGTCTGGCAGAAATCTACCCACTTGATTTAATGCAGAAGGGTTCTGCGTCACAAAATCTTCAAGCCAAGATTTGTACTTTTTACTTTCTTTAATAAAGAATCATGTATATAAATTGTGCAGAATAAATAGCAATGTCAATGTCTGCGGAAAATTTTCATGAACATATCTTATTTTCGTCTTTTAAAAATGTCACATCTGGCACAGTGTTACAGGAAGTAAAGGTGTGATTGAATTTGTTAATCTGAACAGATTATGCTTGGGGGTATACATTGTCTTCTTATATTGTTCTCTTCTTTGCCTAGTGTTGTCTCCATATATTATACAAGCATTCTATTTCTTTCCTTCTCATCTTATTAATATCACACCGATTGCTAAAATAATTCCCAAATGTTCCCCCGTTATATCATATTTACATTCATTCCTGACAGATTTCTTAGGTGTTTCAGAACTGGCAATATAATGAAAATGATATGACTCATAAGACAAAAACTGGAGTGGGAGATAAAGGCAAAATTAAAAACAAAACAAAAACAAGTGAAGAAAGGAGGCAAGAGTTTCAGTTAGAAATGTTAAAAGATATATAAAAGTATAAAATACATCCAAAAAAGAAGAAATAGTGTGGACAAACTAAAGGTTTCAGGCAATAATTCCTTGTGGTTCATCTATACACAGAATTGGAAGGTAAATAAATTTTCAGCAAACAGAGATGAATAGGCGTTCATTGATGGCAGGTATTTGTACTGCTACGTTCACAAAAGGTATGGTGAATGACGTGACTGTGCTGGCACAAGCCAAGCAGAAAAGCCAAAGAGCTTGTGAACAGGTAGAATGAATTTATGCACTTTGCGGAGCAATGAAAAATCAGCACAGTTTTTCAGAAAGGTATTTCACCAACTTTTTCTCATACAGAAAGTTTTAAAATATCCTAAAATTCAAAACAAAACAAAAACAAAACAAAACATTCAGTGAAGAGAACACAACACAGCTTCTTATCCAGAATAATCATACACTTATTTTTTCTTTCAGCCGTCAAAAAATACTTTGTGTCTTGGGAGCTGCTCTGGTTTACAGAAATTTTCTTAAAATTACCTGTGATTTATGCTGGAATTAAAAATGTCTCTTGTATTCCAATTCCTGTGGTAAGTATCTTGAAAGAATTCTGCCAACAGTCCCAGTGGAGTTCCAGTAGCCTCCAGTCTCAAACAAAAACAGAACTTGGCAGACAATGTCAAATTAGAAGATTTTCCAGCACAGCTGCCTGCCTCCTGGGAAAATATGCAAGGAGTTTATCCAACTAGAGTGAGTTGGAGTTGTTAGCAATAAACATTACATATAGCACAGATGAGAAATAAACATCAACAACTCCGTGAAGCCCTTTATATGGCAAAACCCTTGTGGCAGAAGATGAATGGACTGTTTACATAAGGGCAAACTGGACATTCAATATTTTAATGTTGAGACTGCTACATGAGGATTGTAGCAAAAACTAACTCTAGAAAACTTGAAAATGTAGTAAAAACGTAGATAGAATTTGAGATTGAGAAAAATCCTTTAAAACGAAGAACAGACGTAGACAAATAAGGGAATAAAATTGCAATTATACAGTCTCTGAAAAAGTCATCAGGCAGAAAAAAAAAAAAGAAAAAAGAATCTACTGTTTTCTGTTTTCTCATGAAGATGAATTCAGAAAATGAAATCATGATTTGAAGGAAGAGCTGAGAATGCCTTTCAAGAGAATATGATTTCTAAAAGTGTGGTAGCATACAAGTGATCACAGTGATCATCTAGTTTCAATCCCCTGCTATGTGCAGGATTGCCAACCACTAGACCAGGCTGCCCAGAGCCTGGGCATATACATATGATAATATATATACATACCATTGGTAAGTGACTAATAATTTGTTTAAGCTTAGTTAAGATTGTACCATAGATTGACTGCATATGTAGAATCCCTTAGACATAAATCCTTCACCAGGTCTTGGAATGAGAAGTGGATTTGACCTCACCTAGGCTCTTTACCTCTGTGGTTCAAGGAATTCGGAAAACAAGTGGCCCACTTTGAGTCTCATGACTCAATTGGACAGTCTCTTGGATTAGTATGTTTAACCCTGCCCTCTATGCTGTAAATAATCAAAGGTACCTTGTCATATCAAGTCTTGCTAAACACATGCTTACAGTCTAAGTGTTAGTATGTTCCGGCAGAGAAGAAAACTTTACCAGAAATGTGTGAATACACTGACTTTTTTTTTTTTTTAAATATGCTGAAAGGCATCACATGCACAGGTGTCAGAAGGAAACTGGAGAATGCAGAAGTTCTCCCAAAAATACTGATATCATTTTTCTTTGTAAGTTTTGATTTGTAAATTGCATATAAATTTCAATGCACTTTGCTGATTGCAGCTGCCTACTTTGAAATATTTGTCAAATTTTAGTGGAGTGCAAGCCAGATCTAGCAAATCAATATATTGATTTGATTTTCCTAAGTCTGCTTTTAGGCGGAATGTAGGCTATATTAACTAGAGTAAAAGTTCATGAGGGCATAGAGGATTTTAAAATATAACAGCAAGAATATATTTCCGGACCCTTCCCCAGCCAAGCAGGAAACTTTCCAAGGTAAAAACTTGTTTACAAATGTCAGAGTAGTGATTTAGAATCAGTGATAGGAGATACACTGCTGCCATGTGGGACCTGAAAATTGAGATAGCAGAGGATCTTGTACAACAGATTTGCTTGCTACTCTGGGCTACCTGATAGCAGTATCTGTCTGTAGGATATAATTCCATGGCTTGAGTTTAAAAGTACTGCAGTGAAAATGGGTTGGCAACTATTGGAGAACTGCATGAGAGGGGTCATATTTGAGGCAAGAATCTATAACAAACCAAAGGCATTAATCCTTTTTGTCTGACTGTGCAATGTGTGAGTAGGAGGGAAAAAAAAGTCTGAAATGTATGAGTCAATATATTAAGATTTGACTTCTTTTGAACACAGTCCTTCCAGGTAGAAAATATTTTTCTTCATGGTAAGCTAATAATTGGGGAATAGTTTAGTTAAGGACTAAGTCAGTCAATAAGTGAAGACAGCCAGAACCCCAATTTTTCATTACCAAAATAAATGATCTTAACTTCTGCCAGCAGTAGTTCTTGCATTTCAAGGGAGATCCCCTGGGCAAAGCAACAGTGCAAGTCATGCTGGAGGTCAATTAGATGTGGCCTGTCAGTTCATTAAGGGCTTGCATTTCAGTGCCTGTAAGAGTGTATAAAGGTAGCTGACAAGCAGTTACAAAATTTACTTGGTGAAGGGTGTCTGTAACTAGCTCAGTTTTTCAAAGGAAGATACTAAGCATGGATATGAGAAACCCAAGAATCCATCAGGCAGCTGATGTCTGAAATTGGCTCTCAGAGAGAAAGTGCTGGCCAGGCACCCTAACTACAATATGGTTCACAGCATTAGATTGTTATTTATTTATTTATTTGTAGGAAGAAGAAATTTATTTTAATTATATTATCAATATTGTTCCTATGGACAGTTCCAAGAGGAATTATATTTTCTGTGCAATTAATGAATACTCTTTAATTATATTCAGTTATGTAATTCCCCCTTTAATGTGCTTGCAGCTTCTCCTAGTTAATTATCATCTGGAAGAGTGGTATTTATTCTCTTCTTTCAGAACATGGATACAAATGACAAATCAGAACAGATCTAACAGAAATTCCAGTGATACAGGGGAGCTCTAAGACAATGTGCTTCCACTTAATATTACCTTACACTAACAATATTTTATGCACTACTAATTTTACAGTATGATCTTCCAGCCTTATTTGGTTAAATTTTATGTCTAATTTTCTGGCACACTGTGCTTAAAAGCACTACCAAACTCAGGTTACACTTGACTGAATTAGCATCTTTTGTTAACTGATAATGTAATATTATTTAAGGTCATTCAAATTTACATTGGATTTTTGTACTTAAAAAGTTTGCTCTCGCAATTAATTACTGCTTTATTGTGAATGCTTTGAATGCTCATAATCTTTTTGCTTAGTATTTGTTTCAACATTTTATTAGAGACTGAATTTATTTCTGCCTCATGCTTTCTCTCCCATAGTGACTGATCAATGTTTTTTGCCCATAATATATTCTGCCAACTGATATAGAATCTTCTGGGTGGCCTTGCACAGCTTCACAGTAATCAGCAAGAAATGTAGACAAAAACTCCACCATATGAAGTTCTGTAATGGTTTGAGTTGGGTAGGACTTGTAGATCGTCTAGTTCCAGCCAACAACCATGATAGTGTCTCGAATGGTTATATGGAGAAACAACCTGATTTCAGACCAGATCACCAGCTTCTGAATATGCTATATATATGTATGCACTCTACCACCCTGTCAGAGTGATAGCCTGAGAATGAGCCTTACACAGTGTGACAAAGAGTGACAGTCTCTTTCAGAGACTCAGTTTTGCTGTCAGTGCACAAAAAAATGCAGCTCAATATCATCTTTTTTAAAAGAATATGATATGGAAACCACAGTCTGTTTTGGACATGTAAAAATTAAATTCTTACATTAACCTTGGTTTATTAGGTAATGCTCTGAATCCAAAAGTCTATAAGAATCAGAGTCCTATGTTACTGATAGTATTTACCTCAACATTTATCTTGCAGCTCTATTCCTGAATCTAGAACACTCTGTGTTTGTATTTTGGAACTTATTAAAGCATGATGGAGACAAAAAAAAAAAAAAAAAAGAATTGTACTGCCTAGATTTGCTTAGATAGTCAACACCCCTGAAAGTTAACCCAACTTTCTAAAAGACAAGTAGTATGTGATTGCATCATTGTGTCCTTCAAAGACCTTGAGAAACTGTGGAATGTAGGGAAGTTAACAGTTTCAATTTTGTTTTAATGAGATCTGCAGTCTTGAGAAGCTGCGGTGATAAGGAAGATAAGGAGAGAAATAACTGCAAAATAGATGAGAAAAGTAACAGAGAACTCTGAGATAGAAGACTTTTCATAAGAAAGTCTTGGAGAATATGCCATGGGAAATAATAAGGAACAATCAAAGGGAAACGTCTTTGTATTGCGCTTTTCTATTTTTGTAAATCAGTGAAAGTGCTGCATTGGGATCACCATCTGGCTCTGACGTCAGATTACGGAAACACAGTGTAATGATGTCCAGCAAGAAGTGAATTGAAAATATGCTGAGTTGTTGCTGAATCATTCTTCAAAGTGAAAGTCAGATGAGAGACAGAGGGGAGGCTATGCAATATTTTCTTATCTGGGATCATCATGATGAGGAGCTTTCACAAGCTTCTTCACTAGTTTCTGTTGAAACTGATGCTCTAAAGCTTACGTGTTTGTTGAGGAATTCTGCGGTACTTTATTTTGTTTTCCCAGCTGTTTAAAATAAAAACTAAACAAGCAGCATTTTTCAATTTTGGATTATATTCTTTCTCTGCTTTTAAAATTGCAATACAGTTTAAGTTGTAATACTATTCTGAGATTGACATTAATTGTGACTGTCTCCAAGATCTGCGTCTGAGGAAACATCAGAACATCAAAAGTTCTGAACATCTCATCTGAGAGAACTAGAATTCTACAGCAAGCTCTGGAGAAAAATAATCAAAAAACTAATTCCTTGTAATGGCCTCAGCAATGTCTGGATGATTTCTGAGTTTGTGTTTCTCAGCAAATGTAATCATTATCTAATGTAAAATGCTTACACTAGTTTTCAGTGTATATCACAGAATCACAGAATCACAGAATTGTAGGGGTTGGAAGGGACCTCCAGAGATCATCGAGTCCAACCCCCCTGCCAAAGCAGGTTTCCTACAGCAGATCACACAGGTAGGCATCCAGGCAGGTCTTGAACATCTCCAGAGAAGGAGACTCCACAACAGAAAAGGAACACATAAAGATCTGTTCTATTTTTTTACATCAGTAGTCAAAACTGTTTACAATGGAATCATATAGCTTTTTTAGGATTAATACGTTTTTTCCTATTGGTCAAAAACTTATGCCAATAATATTATTTTTACCCCAGACAAAATTTTTGTCTAAGGCTGAAGAAGACTGTTTTCTTGGAAGTCTGATATCCGTCTTTAGTGCACTATTTTACAGAATTTAAAAATAATTTAAAAAATATTTCACATAAAATCTTCAGTTAATGAGGATAGCTGCCCAGCACTTGAGGGTAGATGGTTATAGTCTTTGCAAGAAATTTTTCCTTCTTACATGAGCCTGCTGGCTGAGTCAAATGTGGTGGAGATGATTTTATAGAAGCAGATAGTGGGGGGAAAAGGGAAACAGCTTACTTGCTTTTTCACTTTGAATGCAGCTCTGTGGTATGAGGCACTCCAACAGACATCACTTTGTCATTCTTCAGAGCAGCTGAGGGAACTCATTACCCAGAGGTATGGGACACTGTACAGTACGCAGGGGAAGAGCATTTTGAAGTCGCATGCACCTTCCTACAAGTTGTTTACAGGAGCAAGCAGAAGAGGGGAATGGTTCTCAGTTTTCTGGGATGGACAAAGCAGACATACCCTTCACCTTCTCAACAAAGTTCATTGTGTCTTCTCATAAAACTTCATTTCCAATTCTCTTCCTGTCTGTGGGTATCTTGTATGTGCATGCATGTGTTTGGGGTCAGGGGTGCAGCAGCTGAAGTGGGACGAGGGCTTAGAGCCCTGTGTGTCCATGGCGACATCAGTTGACTGAGAGTGAGTGTGCAAGTGTGCTTTGCATTGCTTTCTAGCTGCACCCGGGTGAATGAAGAAGAAGCAGCCTTGTCAGTTTTGGCCCCCTACATAACAGCATATTGATTCATTCTTAGATTATAAGTAATAGATGTCTAGCTCTTAGGATACTCATGATTTCAAACCAATTGTACTTATGTGATTTAGTAGGAGACTCATTACACTTAACTATAACCATCTGAAAGATTATATGTATGTATCTGCTGTTTGCTTAGTCTTCTTGTTGTATTTATTGAAGTGTGAATGGGAGTACTGTGAGAAGAACTGTCTAAAGTGCCTTGGACAGATCACCCTGAAGGGACCAATTTCCCTTTCTTGACTAGAGAGGGCTTCTACACAGTAATTGTTGACTTGATACAGAATTTTTTGATGGCTAAACTTAGAATTTAATACATAGTAATTTGAAGTTATAAAAGATGTTTTATTTTATAATCAGTAATTTGAAGCTATGGTACAAATCTTCCCATTGGTATTCACTGGAAGAATGAGCTCATATCTAATTAAGATGAAGCCACATGAGCCTTGTTGTCTTGTTCCCTTTGTTTCACAAGTCCCTTGACAATAAATCTTCATTAGTGAGAGAACATTGAAATTGTGCAAAACTAAGGTGAAGGCCAAAATCTGTAACATTTCCTTTTCCCTTGTTAATAAAAAGCTGCAACAAATGAAAGATTCTAATTTTGTATTATAGACAACCATGACAGCACAGATTATACAAGAGCTGCGCTGCTCTTGTAGATAAAGGCAGTAAGAAGATTCAATGACTTTGCCTCTGATGATACATTGATTTAGGTTCACTCATTAGAAAAGTATAATTTAACAACACCAGAGATTCTAAGGTCAAGAAATCATTGTAAAAAGAACTTTGGTGTTTGTGCTCACTAATGAACAAGGGGTGGCTAGACAGTAACATAGAATATCATCTATGATGTAACTTAAGTATTACAGCTGTGTTTTTTAGACACTATAACCATCTAATTCTGGAAGCCCCTCACAGGAATTCACAGAATCACAGAGTGCCCTGTAATTTAAGCACAGTAGTTATTAAAATGTTTATGCTGTAGCTTAGAATTTTAACAATTTAATGACAATTAAATTTAAATTTTAAAAATTTAATAAAATTGATCATGATTTCAGGGAAGTTTTGAACTACTGTGCTATATACTGCCTTGGTCTGACACTTCCTGAAAATAAAGCAGAAAGAAAGAGGGAGTATGAATTTACTGTATTTTTAGAATTCTAGAAAGATCCCACAGTTCTTAAGCTTAACTGTGAGGATGTTAAGGCAGACTGTCAAAACTGCACAGAAAATTATAAACACTGGAAGATAAAACATAAGATGGCAATAATTTGAAAAAAAAATTGAAGAACAATTATTCCAATTTGTAAGATGACAATATGTATTTCTACTAAACACTAAAACAATAAGCAAAGCTTGACTTACATATCCCATGTACACGTTATTCTTTGACTCATTTAACTGCTTTCGTGCTTTGGTACTTTGATTCCTTTCAGCTGAAAAGGTCTGTGCTGTCAACTGGGAAACTCTGGAAGACATCTAGGTATACCATTTATACCATACTGTTCTTTTGGCACATTATTTAATGATTTGCGAAAGCATTTTTAGCCATGGCAGGCTGGATTTCTCTTGAATGTTCTCAGATGATTCTCATATGATGAACTGACACTTAATTTCAGTGAAAACACAGAAAAAACAGTTTGTATTCATGTTGTATTAAATAAATTTGAATTTATTATATTCATGTTCTTCTACCATCACCATTGGTATGATACCTGAACAAATTTCTCAGTACACAAGGTAAAAATGCCTGCGCAAATTTAGCAACGATGTAACTCACTAAATCTTGCACTATTCTGATTTGTGTTGAAGATCCCAGATGGTGTCAGAAGAGTAACACAGAATATCACTTTTTTCCTGATAATCTCTGAGATCATCAGAAACAAATGGCATTTCTGCATTATGCTACTTCAGTATGCTTCAATTGACCTTGGTTTAATTAAATTCTTGTACCACTTTTGTTGTGGTCACTGTTGTTGTCCATAAAGCCATTGTACTGCCTTTAACGTATTTCTTTTTATGTGACTCAGATTTTATGCTGGTACTTCAGAAGACCAACCTGGCTGAACAGAGAACTTCTCTGGAACTTAGGAAAAAAAAGTGTCTATGACCTTTTTGAACTTAAGGGCAAGAGAACTACAAAGGTGTGAGATTATGCAAGGACCAAATTAGAAGAACCAAAGACTGATAGCTGACTGAATACCGGTGAGCCTACATTTCGAATATTGTGTTCAGTTTGGGATCCTCACAAGAAGATTATGGAGTAGTTTGAGCCTGTCCAGAGAAGAAAAACAAAAGTGGTGAAGGGTCTAGTAAATAAGAGTAATAAGGTGTGACTTATAAGATAAGGAGGGAACTGGGGCTTTTTAGCCCGGAGAAAAGGAAGCTGCAGAGAGATGTCATCACTCTATAGCTCTTGAAAGGAGGTTGCAGTTGGGAAAGTATGTTTACTCAGAAGACAACTGATGAGACACAAGGTAATGGTTTCAAATTGCACCAGAGTAGGCTTAGATTGGCTGTCAGGAGGAATTTCTTCAGAGAAAGGATGGTTGGGTTTTGGGACTGGCTGACTGGGGAAATGGTAGAGTCCCCATCCCTGGAGGTATTTAAGATGTGAATGTATAATTAAGGGGTGGAACTCAGTAGGTTAGTTTGGTGGTTGAACTTGATGATTTTAAGAGTCTTTTCCAACATTAATTATTCAGTGTTTTAGTATTTCACTTGTTCAATGAATATCCTTCCTCAGGCTGATAATACGTAAAGTATCTCTTCAAAGATCTTACTAAATAAAACACAAATGATCTTAGGAAATTCTTAGCTATTAACTACCTTAGTATTAGAAAGAAAGTAGTGGCAAATAGCTAACGTATGCAAAAATAATTTGTAAGTTGGCTTTTTGTCAAATCATTTCTAAAAATGATTCTCAACATTTGCAGGATCATTCTTCTGTAATTTTCCTCATAATTATATTCACTTAAAGCATGTAGCTTTGCCTGATAATCTGTATTTATCTGAAATAAACTATAATTGTAGACTAAAAATAATAATTTTCCTCAGTGGTGTTTCTGGTATGAATCTGCATATGTAGACACAAACTCAGGCATTCACTGTATGACAAGACAAATTATTTTTAATCTCAAAGTAACTTAAACATACACAGCTCAAGCTATTAAGGAGCATACAAAAAAATCTGTTGTTGCTTCTTATAGGTCATGAAAAAAACCCTACAAAAAGAATAAAAATAGATAAGAAAATAAATTTGGCATGGCTGATACTTACTGAACTGGATGGTTTTATTTTCTTTTGCATACTCTGAATATTAAACTCACTGTTCAGTTAGAATAGATAGAGTAGGTAGAAGGAAAAAAAGATAGTATTTCTATTAAAACTATTATTACATATACTTTGTACATACTGGTTATATTTAAGAAAATCCCATACACAGTGACTAGACAGGATGCCTTGTAATTGGATGAAGGATTGTACAGCTGAGACCTGAATTACTTTGGTTATCCATACTTCTTTTCACTGATTTTGGAAGGAATAATATTTTCTTGACAGAAATATTTATACTTGTAAAAAGACACTGAGCTCAGAGACCACAGCCATTTTGAAGACACAGGTCCTTTACTTGTTGTCAACAATTTACGGACTGGTTCAGCCCCCATGAGTAGCGGGGCGGAGGGATTTCATGAATCTGTGCCTCTGGAAAAGGGGAACAGGGGACCCCACAATAATTAAAAACAGCGGCAACGATCTGAGGAGAAACAAACTAATTTACTAAATATGCTATCGGAATGAAAGACAACACACTATAATACAATATAATCAGAATTGAAGCTAATAAATCAAATATAATGAGAGAATGTCTGAAAGGTGGATAGGCCTCAGCATAACACTGAGGTGAGATGCGCAGTCCAGTTAAGCAGCAAGGAGGAGAGCCTGATAAAGAAGAGTAACTTTGCCAGGAGTTGTACCTCCACTCTGACCACAAAGCCCCCTTTGGTATGTAGATCTTCTCTTCCAGACAGGTGCCCAGAACTGGAGTATTAACACTTTAACTCCCAGTGCACTACATGATGTTATGATGTGGAATACCGATAACCAAAAATCATAAAACCATGACACTTGTTTTGGTTAGGGAGGGATCAGAGTTTGGAACTAAGTATGGAAACTAAGAATTGTATTGGGAAGTCAGATAGGACTAACCTTTGTGTATGTAAAACCTGGACAAAAAGCTATTCCTGAGCTAACTAGCAGCAAGAACTTTGTAGAAATGGTATTAAAACACATCAAATACATTTTGTAAAAATATTTATTTTGAAAGAACCTCCTGGATATATTTTTTTCCTTCTTCATTTTAATATTTCAATCTTGTTCCCACTGAAGGATAGAGTTATACTATTAACCTTTTGTTTGCTTTAAATCATGGGTGTACTTTGTGAAAAACAGTTGACAGTTTCCAAAGGTATGAATTAGCAAGGTATGAATTAGCAATTTTCCTTATTTTGTCTATAGAAACTTATAAAAATAATCCTTATTTCCTCAACTTCTCCTGTTCACCAATAAGAATATAATTAGGCATTATAGGGAAAATATCTTATTTGTGATAAAATTTTTAATTCTTTCAATGAAAATGAAAATAAATCTGTTTGTGGCCAGTAATATTTTTTTATTACTGTGGCCAGTAATATTTTGCATTCTTCCCCAGTGTGAGACAGCATCAAGTGGTGTTGAAACATCTGACATCTACTTGGTGTTGTTTACTGGAGGAAAAAAGAGCTTCCATAATTCATCCACTTGCATTATTTTATGTTTTTTTTCCCCTATCTGAAAGTTAATTGATTTTACATCTTTTATACATACACATCTATAAAATACATACAGGCAGGTATAATTCACCTTTAAAACCAGATCATAAAGAAATATGTCTTTTAATTCATATCTACTTAATATGTATATCTTTAGAAGGTTGTCTATGTTACTTCCTGTACAGGCTTTGTATCATGTCTTCTGAATAATACCTAACTTTTAAGAATCTCAACTCACCTGCATCACAATAATTGAGCAATTCTTTGTGTCTTCTGTTAGCTTTCAGATCCTTACAGCCAGTCATTCAGATATAATTCCAGGATCTTTTCCACCATGGGAATTCTCACATTTGATTTCTTAACGTGTCTCCTACAATCCTTCCAAAAGAAAATGATGGAAGACACTACTGAATCGAACAAGTAAGTAATGGAAAAATAGAGCTTCATTAACTAGATCTTGAATTGGAAAATTAACATCCTTTCTTTGCACAAGAATAAAGTGTGTCTTTATTCGGATTTTGGAGGGTCAGAAGAGGGTGTCCAGGCATTGCCCATATGCACCCAAAAGCAAATCACCACAGTGCTGCTCCTTAACACTGCAGACATTTCTACCTGAGCGCTGTCATTTTTTAGATTTCCAGGGACTGGATTTTTGAGGGAGAGATAAGGACATTTCCCACATCTTTTTGTATAAAGGTAGATCTGTTTAAACAGATAGGATTTGTAGCTGAAGTTGTCTTTCTCTTTGGGGAGGTTTTGATGGTGTCTTCTCCAGAGCACAATAAAAGATTGTTGGCTGTACCATACCTCAGTATAAGTCTGAATGTTACTTATATCTTATTTACCTTTGAATGGCACTACTGGCTTCAAAGACACTTCTCAGAGTGAACAAATGAACAAATGCTATGTCAATAGTGTTTTTCAGGAACAGTCCCTGACTCTAGTAACAAATATTTGTCTTAAATTATGCAGTCACTTTTAATCCATTTATGTAACAAATTAAGACAAAATGTGAATTAACACTTCTCCTTGCTGTTTCTATGCTTGTTTTTCTTTCCCCACCCAAGCCAAATAATTTTAGACAACATATTCCAAATATCCTGAAAATGTTTTTGATATCCAAGTGTCAAGATGCAATTTCCATAATAATACTTCTATGTTTTTGTGGATTTCTGATTTCAGTCTGATGTCACCCTGTGAGACAGACAGATTCATTTCCTGCAGTGTTTTTTCTGTTTCCATTATCTGCAGAACCTCAGGCAAACAGTTTACAGCATGGATAGTATCCCAGCACCAAGCAAGGGCTGTCATATCTGGTGAGGTTTGACAGTTTGCAGAAATTGCTCAGGGAGTTGGATCTTTTTCTTACAGATAATAAGGCTAGCATGTTTTCAGATTATCCGATTCACACATTCTAATGATTTCTTCTCAGTTTCTCTCTACCACAATGGCAGGCTGGAATGTCATTTGATGATTACCAGCTAAACATATGTAGCACAGCCACTTCTGATGCATGAAGTTTTAATGCATATTGAGTACTCAGACTGACACAATTCGAAAGTGGCATCTGTTTTGGGACTTCATATTTTGGCTTTCAGCTGGGTGTGAAATGAAAATTCTCTGATATGATGAAATATTATTTTCTCACATTAACATGGAAAGACAAAGTGTCCTTTAGGTCAGCTTAGTGCGTCTGTTTGCACTGAGTTTTTGTTGAAACACAAACGAACAATGCTTTTCTAACTCACTGTGGCATTTTGCTTTCTGCTACTAGGCCACAGCTAATCTTTCAAAATTGCCAAACCAGTGGTAAAGCAGGTTTTTCTTTAGTTGTTCCCTACTTAATTATCAGTGACTTGCAAACTGCCTTTCATTTTCACTGTGTCAATCCCAGTAATCCCAGGGCTCAAAACGACCAATTAGTGACATAGTGGCAAAAGAATTTCACCACTGTTTCTAGAGCTGAGTTTAGCTTCTATTTAGGAGTGTTAAGAGCCTCATAATTAGATTTCTTTCTTAACATCAGCTAGTTTCTGTAAAAAACCCCAGTGGTTTAAGACCAAGCAATCATTTTGATAGAATAGCAGTTATGCTTTTAACTGACATCTTGTGTACTGCAGTGCTCCCTTGTCTTCACTTAAAACTGTAGAGTTGTGGAAGCTGAGGTCTGTGCTTGAACTCTGCTCACACACTATTTCCACTCTTTTGCTGCACTCATCCTTCATAGACAGTAAAAATGGTTAATTCAGACCCTTCCCGTTCCTCATGGGATGCCAGGGAAAGAAAACTGGCTAAGAGGAGAGTGTGGTGAAAGAAGAAGTGGGAACAAGAATAAAGGTGAAATGCCTTTCTCCCTTCCTTGCCTCACTCAGCGCCAGTCCTCTGTCACATAGTTATTGCACAGTTACCTCCAGTTACCTCACCTGAGCCAGGTGAGATATGCAACACTAATCTCTAAATGGTCAGCGTGCAATTAAGAAGATTCTGCTGTAAGGAATTGGTGTAATACGAAGCAAGAAAACTGCCACAAGTGACAGCAGCTCATGTCACAACATTCAGGCAGAGGTGCACTCATGGGTTGACAAGTCTCATTCATGCCAAGAGCACATTGTCTTAACAGCTGCTGCTGGGGCTACTGCAGCCTCAGCTCTGAAGCAGCTTCCTTCATTCTCTTTCTTCCAGTTTGTGAGAGCAAATGTACAGAGTCCACTGCCTCACTGGTAAGCAGTGATATTAATTAATAGGCATGCACATCATGTCTTATGGAAATCGAGACATCGACATGCATAAGAGCTTTCTGTCTACAGAATTTCACCTTTGGGAGTGTAAGGTCATATATTTATAAAAGCCTAAGTAATCTTGAAATAATCCCTACTCACTAGAGAATATAAAGCAAGGAAAGCAGCAGTGAAAGGAAAACTGCATGCATTTCAAAATCCATGCAATCATTACTACTAGCTATGAAAAATCATGAGTCACAATATAATTTGCATTTGAAACATAATAAAAATATCATACTCTCAAACTCAGCAGTTTTGCAAAACAGACAAGAGAGAAGATTTGGGGATCTCTGAATATATGCTATTTTTGACAATGATTAGTTTAATAAGGTTGTTTCAAAATATTTCTTCAAGTAAACACAGTTCAAATATTTTAAAAAATATCAGTAAGAGGGAAAAAATGTCTAAATGTTCCTTATGCACTGTGAAGCTCCCGCTAATTTAAATTCTAAGACACAGCTGCTAGGAAAAAAAAAAAAAAAAAAGTTTAAGTTCTATGAAATCCTTGCTAAATAAAACCCAACTTAGTTTTCTGGAATTCATGTTCCTAACTTGGTGAACAAAAGATGATGAATAACTTCTAATCTACGAGGAGCATGTCTTCTTTTTCTTCACATCAAGCATGACTCCCTCCTCCTGGGAACCTTTCTGGGTGAGATCATTCAGTGTTCCTTTTTCTCAACACTTATAAATACTGGCAGGGACTAAATCAAATTACACAGAAAGACTTAGTTTGAAATCCTAAATTAGATTTTACACTCTAAAGAGAAACTATGGTGGAATTTGTGTACTCACAAAAACAAACAGAAAAAAAAAAGCTACAACACTTGGCAACGTTGAGATCATAGGCACATGAACAGTCAGGTGAAGTAACTTATAAAATTCTTCCACTATCTTTGCCCAGAGAGAGACTGACAGAATGACAGACTGCTGGAAGCATATCCAACATATCTGAGACTATTCCAAATAGACTGATTTAAGTACACTTATACATCTATTGCTAAGGTATTGCTAATAAATGAATATACAAACAATGTTGCCTTCCCCAAATCATGACAATGGGGACTCTGATCCATATCCTATTTCTTCCCTGCCTTCATCATATGGCTTCCTGCTGTGAGTTGTTTACAGTTTCTTAAGAAGAATTTCTTCCCTCTCTTCTGATCAGTGTTAAAATTACAACGTAGTCTGTAATGCTGTTGTGACTACCAGGTGGGAACAATACTATGCAGCAGATTTACCAAGAAAACACAAAGTGCTCTCTCTTGAAGTTAATTCTCTTTGTATATTTAAGGCTTCCATTAAATGTTTTAACTGATATGCCAAAGGAAGAGTTCATGGGTGCTGGAGCAGGTTAAAGAAGGGCAACAAGGCTTGTGAAGGGCTTGGAGAACATGCCTTGTGAGGAGAGACTGAAGCAACTGAGGCTGTTTAGTCTGGGGAAAAGGAGGCTGAGGGGAGACCTTATTGCTCTCTTCAAAGACCTGAAAGGTGCCTACAGTGAGAGTGGGGTTGGTCTCTTCTCACTTGTGACAGGTGACAGGACAAGGGGAAATGGCCTGAAGTTGCACTAGGGGAGGTTCAGGTTGGATGTCAGGAAACACATCTTTACAGAAAGGGTTGTTGAGCACCGGAATAGGCTCCTCAGGGAGGTGGTTGAGTCACCATCCCTGAATGTGTTTAAAAGCCATTTGGATGTGGTGCTCCAGAAAAATTATTTAGCAGAGTGTTGTTAGAGCTAGGGTAGTAAGGTTAGGTTGTGGTTGGACTTGATGATTCTTAAGGTCTTTTCCAACCTGTACAATTCTATGATTCTATGATTACATATTTGGTTGTTCATAATCACAGTTTTCCTAAATCAGCTCATAGTCATGTTTTCCTATCATACATTTCTCATCTACCAGAATGGCTGATTCACAGCTTTGGCTCCTGGATGCTTTTCTCCTTGTACTTGTGAGATTGTGTCCTGTTCCCCAAATAATTCATTTTTTCCATGATTTTCCTCTTCAGAACTTCCATAGCCTTACCAAATGTTGTAGCTGGTGCATTACTGCTGGCAAAAAGACTGAATTGCTCTAAAAAAATCATTCTGCATAGTGATAGCCTTGTGACATGATAGCATGAACTTTCCTTCTTTTCCAGCATGTCAGATAGTAGGAGCAATCTAATTTGTGTGTGAACCTCTGGGACAGAGGTGAAGCTAATTGGCCTGCAGTATCCTGCCTTTTTTGAAGACTGAAGTCAGTGATATTGCCTTTCCTACAATGTTTAGGCATCTTTCCTGTTCTCCATGACCTTTCAAAGAGGATAGAGAGTTGTCTGGCAGTCACTTCTGCCAAATCCCTCAGCACCTGTAGGTGTGTCCCATCAGGACCCATGGTTTTGTGTGCTTTGAGTTTGCCTAGATGAGCTCTGACCAGATCCTCCTCAGTACAGGGCAAGTCTTCCTGTCTCCAAACTCTAGCATTCCTGAAATATGCATGTCCTTGTGTATATCATTCTTATATAGAGATATAGTGACTCTGAAATTGCTTCGATGTAATATTGGAACATACTGACAGAATATGCATTTAAGAATTTTATTAAGAAGTTAGAGAATCTGTCTTTACAGCAGTATCTTATAAACCGAAATTGGGCTTTCTGAAGCAGTCATGATGTCATTTGGAGCTATCTACACACTTCAACCTTAAAATTCAAGAAGAGCTGTCACCTGCATTTGAACTTGATTTTTGAAAGTGCAGTTGAAAGGATAACCTGTACAGAGCAGTGACTGTCAAGCACATTTCAGCATTGCTCAGGTAAAGTTCAGTTCATGAGAAAATATGAATATGCATGTAATGATGCATCAAAAGTGGCACTAAAATATGTATATATTTTACAAGGGGATTATTTTTTTTTTTACATAAATACCACTTATTAGTGGAACAAAAGATAATATAAAGTATTATAATGGTATCTGAAGTATTGCATTTCTTAATAGATTTAATAGAAAAATTCAATAATGTGCTTAGAAAGATTGTGGCTGAATTGCAAACAGTTTAATGTTATTGCATTTGCATAACTGCCAATGCACAAATTGCAGAAAGGCTTTATGGACAATTTGACAAACACAACACTGATTGCAAGCAGTACCAGAGGAGCAAAAGTAATTAAATTAAAGACTTTTTGCCACAATACACTAAATTCTCAATGTAACACTGAAAGAGCTACTTTCAACTCAAAGGTGCTCAGGAAACTTCAGGCTGTTAGATCCTGGACTGGTAAACTTTTGATATTTGCCCTGTCAGTGTAATGGATTTTCCTCAGATTGTTCCTCTTCCACTGCTGGAGTGCTCTATTTAAACATTACAGTGAAGAACTGAAAGCATGGTTGGCTCTAATAAAATTCAGGTTTTTTTGTTATTTCTTTTCTGAGACAAAGCAGGGAGCACAGGGAGATACAAGTTTGGAAATGCATATTTCAGCTATAAATTACAATATCTCTAAAGCCAATATTAGAAAAGAATTAGCCATCCATGGCAGGACTCCTATTTTTATGTTGTAGGGCATATTTTCTCTGAATAGATTGGTCTTTATTCCGTAAACATTCATAAATGATGATATTTACTAATATCAGTTGTACTGTGATTTTGGTGGAAATATTCACATAAACAGAGCAAACTTTGAACATATGCAATTTGTGCTTTTAGATAATAACCCATCCTTAAAATAAAAGCATTGTCTGTCCAATTAGTCCAAGCCTACACAGTAGACTTCATGGGGATGTGGATATCTCTGAACTAGCTTTAAATTGGCCGTTTTGAGTACTGGAGCACTGTTTCCATGATAGCAAGAAACTCTACTTGGACTAATTTTCCTTTTTCTGGACTGAGCAAATTAGCTTAAATGTGCCCAGTATGTAAAATAGATAGTTTAAAGCTAGTTCCTTTTTCTTATTATTGCACTATGGTCTTGAATACAGCTGCATTCCAATTAGAGAGGCAAGATAATATTTTGTTATTTAAAGTTTCCTGAGAGCCAGGATGTGTTAAAATTTTATTCATGCAAGCCTGACTCCCATTTCAAATCACAGAGGACAGTAGTTCTATAAATTTGGATATACAGTTATTGGCCACAGAGCTGGCCACAAATCATCCAGCACAAACAGGATTTATGTAGGGTCCTAGGCAGGTTAGTTACAGGCTGTGAGTGGTTTTTCACTGTATCTCAGTGAAAATGTTTGAGTAGAAAAAATATAACCTATGAAGCAACGAAAATTGTAATAAGTGTTTTAAAAGTATAGCTTTTCTACTATTACTATGGCTCAGGAACTTTTACAATTACATAAAAAGATTGCTGTATTAAATGTCTTAAAATCACTTTCCTTGACTGGGTTGCTATGAATTTAACGATATTGGATGAGGTAGAGATTTCAGTGTGGATTATCGTACAAGAGCTGTGACTAACATATATGCACAATCCTACTTTCTATCATATCCCTTAAAGCCCATGCACCCCAAATTGTGTTACATGTCAGTCTTTCCTGCAGTTGTGATTGTCTGCTTCCTAATGCTAACCACTCAACATTTATTCCCGATGATCCTTTTTCCAGTTCCTTTGGAAAAACAATATTGGGAATATTATGAAGGGAAGAATTGATTTCCATAAAGAACTCAGTGCCGAAACTTTGGGCTTGTTAATACTTATTGTTTCCATTTCCTCAGATTGCAGTGGCACTAAGATATCCTTTGAGTAAAATCTACCTCTAACTGTATACTTCAACCACTCCTTAGCAGAACTACTGGGAAGACGTATGGAAGCATTGCAAAGTACGTGAAGGGTGAAGGGGGTGACGAGAAGAGGAGGCTCTCACCTGATGCATACAGATTAATTTAAAATACTTCAAATGCGTTTTAAAAGGCATCAGTTATTCATTTCAAAGGAGAACGTTGAAGAGATAGTAGAATAAATGGAACAGGGAAAGACAAGTTTTGGTTGTGCCAAGGAAAACAAGAGAATGACAAAATAATGAGGAGTATATGTGGAGAGGAATAGAAGGTAAGTGGTGAGGGGTTCTGAATGCTCCAAAAAATTATCTATAAGAAGTTCACTTGACAGGCATTTATAAATTATATCTGATACAATAAGAAGTATGCAGTATTACAACCCTCAGAAGGACCACGAGTAGAAATCACCTACAGTTTTCTAAACAATCTTCTGTCAATATTTCTACCTAATCAGCACCATACACATTTACATCTTCATCTCCTTTTTGCAGCCCATACCGCTCCTCAGACATATGGGTTGCATGAACACAAACCTTGTCTGGAAGCTCCAGTTACCATTTATTCAGACTTGTTCTCAAGATGTGACTGTTCTAACGTTATGTGTACACTGCTCCCTATGCTTTTCTATGGCACATAGCATGGATAAATTCCTCTGCAAGGGTCCATAAACATACTCTATGTGTGAATCCTTTTGTGTTGCAACCCTACTTTTTTTCCTCTAGCTGAATGCAGGCTCCTCTTGATGTCTGATGGGGAGGCCAGTGTATCTGGAGATCATGACTTCTTGTAGCACCAAAACTGTTTCCCACTGCTGCTGTTGCTTTCTTATCCCTCTACAGTAACACAAACACTGACGCAAATCTGGAAGGAATGGTTGATATTCCAGAGTACTGTGCTCACATTCAGAAAGATCTTGACATACCAGAGAGATGTGGAGAAAAACCTCTTGAAATTCAATGAAGACAAGTGTGTGGCCAGGCATCTGGTGGGGAATAATCCCATGCACCAGGACTGACTAGGGACTGATCTGCTAGAAGGTAGCTCTACAGAGAAAGGACTTAATGGTCCTGGTGGGCAAGCTGAACTGAATTAGGAAAAATATTGTCAGCAGGTTCAATGAGATGATCCTTCCCTTTTACTCAGCCCTGGTGAGGCCACATCTGTAGTACTGTTTTCAGCTCTGGACTCCCCAGTACAAGAGAGATATGAAGCCCCTAGAGTGAGTCCAGCAAAGGCCTGCTAAAATGTCTAAGGGACTGGAGCATCTCTTATATCAGGAAGGCTAAATGAGCTGGGCCTGTTCTGTCTGGAGAAGGATCAGGGGGGAATTTGACCAGTGTGTATAATTATCTGAAGGGAGACTGTCAAATGGATGGGACTGGACTCTTCTCAGCAATGCCAAATGATAAAACAAGTGGCAATGGGAATAAACTGAAACACAAGAAGTTCAAAGTGAACATTAGGGAAAACTTAATAACAGCAAAGATGACTGATCTCTGGAACAGACTGCCCAGAGAGATTGTAGAGTCTGCTTCACTGGAAATATTTAAAAGTTGTCTGCACATAATTCTTGATAATGTGCTCTAGAGGGCCCTGCTTTAACAAGGAGATTGGTGTAGATTTCCAGTGGTCTTTTTGAACCTCAGCCATTCTGTGATTTTCAGCCTCATCCTTACCTCCCCGGCTCATTTTCTCAAGAGTCTTTCTGCTTTTCTATGAGAGGTTGATGGCTGTCTTAATCAAATTTAATTATTCAGAATTTCCTGTAGTATTATAGTATCCTGTAGTACCAGTTAAATCCTCTTTAGAAGCCAGTTTGGAATAGCTGTTCATACATACTATTTACTTTCACATATCTGTCTTGTTATCTATTGCTATCTCAGCCATTTTAACAAGAGGCCATTCACAGTCTCCCATAGTGTAGGAAAGGGGAAAGGGAAGTGCATTGCTCAATCAGTGAATTCAGAGATGTAAACAAAAGACACACACAAAAAGCAGTTATTAAAAGTAATTGACAGCCTGAGGCTCAAGTCTATTTTCCAATTTTCTCACAAAGGTACTCTTCACAGCCCCATTTCCAGTCTGTACAAAGAGCTTCAATCCCTTATGTGAGAGCAGCAGCCTCTTCTTTTATTTTCCCTTCTTTGTTTCTCCAACATGTCCAAGATTAAGTATGAAGAATAACTGCAAAACACTTTTTTTTTTTTTTTTTTTCCGTGATCAGACATCTAGCATGGGCTTTGCTACATACAAGGTTATTTCTTACTTTCTCCCTTAAGATGTGAATAATTAGCCTGGCTGCAGCCCAGCAGTCTTTCTATTGAAGGACCTTTTATATTCATAGATAGTGCCAAAAGATACAAACCTGAGCTAGAGAAACCTTAATTTTGAGGCAGTGTGTCTGGATTATGAATGTTATACAAGTCAAGTATAAGTTAAATAATTTATGTTTCTCTTATAAAGCACTTTACTACTAAGCATACCTGTGGAAGATTTCTACACGGTGGAACTGAGAGAGAATTCAGTACGTGTTCACAGCTGGATTGAAACTTGATCTAATGAGAGATGTCTCTGTCTATGAGACATATGTCTATGCCTCTTTCTATGGAAAGGATGTCGGAGTAGATGATCTTTAAGAGTGTCTTCCAACCCAAACCACTCTGATTCTGTGCTACAAAAACTGAAGAACTCTTGATCTTATATGTATCAAACAATTTTTTTTGCTTAAGCACATACTATTCAACAGTTAAGTGTCTTAAGGACAGAGAAGGAACGAGATTCTCCTAAGAGCAATAGATTGCCAGGACCAAATTCCTGAAATTCAGATCCTGCATTACATAGCTGTAGCTTAATCAATGTATCTGGTTAAAGGCAGAGATTTTTAATTAAAATTTCAACTCCCAATGAGCATATCTGCACATACTTTGCTACATTTGAATTATTTTTATTTATATTTCAGAGACTACAATTTGCTTAACTTGATAATCTGAGGCCATGAAATATACTACAGCTCTTAGTTAGCAATTTATAAGTGAATTTTCAGCTCTTGATTACAGATCATCAACGGGCAGAGAACCACCCTAACTTTCAGAGAATATTGTACTGATCCTTCCTTATACCAGTGCTAAGCTATGAATTTATTCCATCTTAAGAACTAACACTTAGGGTGGGAGAAAATACTGTGTTCACACATTTAGTGCTTTGTAAGTAGATCTGTAGAACTCGGAATTTAATCCTGGCACATTATATTAGTATCTCAAATTTTAAGCTTAGTCTCTTCTCACTGGTGACAGGTGACAGGATGAGGGGAAATGGCCTCAGTTGTACCAGGGGAGGTTCAGCTTGGATATTAGGAAAAACTTCTATTTAGAAAGGGTTGTTAAGCACTGGAATAGATTCCCAGGGAGGTGGTTGAATCACCATCCCTGAATGTGTTTCAAAGCCATGTGGATGTGGTGCTCAGGGACATGAATAGCAAAGGGTTGTTAGGGTAGTATGGTTAGGCTGAGGTTGGACTCGATGATCTTTAAGGTCTTTTCCAATTTGAGTAATTCTATGATTCTATGATTCTAAGTTTTCGTTCCTGGTATAGAAGACATTAGAAAGAAAATGTAAGTTATGTGGTGGCACAATTGCTTTAATTAAATGCAATTTCAATTGTGGCCATAACATTCTGCTCAGTGTTTGCCATTTTACAATTACTTTAAGGAATAGCAGATGAAGGAAAAATCGAGGAAAAAAATATCACAGATGTTATATTGATTTAAGTCCCTGACACTTTCCCTTTGTGATAGATATTGTAGCTTTTGATTTGATGTAAATGAAATATTGCTAAACATTCCAAATGTTCAGTTTAATTTCTGGACAGTAATTAGAAATTATTTTATTTAGGCAAAACTTTCAAAAAGAGAATTCAGAAACAAAGACAAAATATGCAGAAACAAAGCAAAATATGAAGACTTACGCTGCACTAAAAAATGATCTTCAATATTCGTATATATATGGGAGAAATAACATTGATTTGATAGCAAAACTTAGATGTAAATGGTCTGCAGTACTAATTTTAAAGTTGTGTTAGTAAAAAAAATCTGTTTCTTACATTACCAAATGTTAATGATGTGCCATGATTTTCTATATCCAATATAATACAGAATTTTGTAAGAAAGAGAATAAGCAAACTGCCGGTCTTCTACAGCAGATGGAAACACTCGCAAATATATTTCTGAAAG
The DNA here is from genome assembly GCF_019232065.1 of Centrocercus urophasianus. Classification (NCBI taxonomy): domain Eukaryota; kingdom Metazoa; phylum Chordata; class Aves; order Galliformes; family Phasianidae; genus Centrocercus; species Centrocercus urophasianus. Next base: position 22,434,470 of record NW_024884697.1, on the reverse strand, counting down.
AAAAGTCTAGTCTGAGAATTAGCTATTGATAAAGTAATTACAAATGAATAACATTAAATGATGCTGTTAACTCTGCAAGTTTGAATTGCTACTTAGGTAAATGACCCATTACCTTATACTGGCTAAGACAAAGAACATTCAAAACCAAACCCATGTCATTCCACCTTTAGAATAACCTGATTGTGAGGGGGTTCCATTATTCAAATCTTTAAGTATATTCTTCCACAGCAGTACTATTTTGGGGTCAGAAGGTTTCTCTCCAAATGGAAACCCTCTCTGAAGATTCAGTTTTTAAACTCTGCTTTGATTCACATTCAGAGCTGACGCCTTCTAATGGGAATCTCCACCAACAATTCATTTTTTTCTTTATGAACATTTCTGCAGTATCAAAATGCTCCAGTCAGTTGACTGTGATAAAAGATGCAAATGGAACATAGGAAAAATTTATGAAGCAAAACTACTGGCATGTCAAACTTCTGACAGATCAGATGTAAACAGAAATCAAGAGGGCTAAGAAAGAATTTGAACACTTTGCAAAGGATGCTTGAGCTGACAGTAAAAACAGCTTAAACACAAGAAAAGCAGGAAGACAGATAAATAATAATAATAAAAAAATTAAATGTAGCAAGTATGAGATCGTGAGATCAAACAGATTTTTATGTCTTACCTTCAAAAACCAGCAGGACTAGATGATATTCACCAAGACAGAAGTCATATGTGAAATTACGGAGCACTTGGCTAAGGGCATAACCTGTCATCATAAGTAGTATCTGTGTCAAAGTACTGGTGAGCTGCCAGTATGATTACCAACTACAGAAAGTCCTTCATCCTGGTAAGTCTGACTTCTGCCTCTGGTTAGATTACAGTAGAATAAAGAATAAGGTAGCTAAATTCATAGGAAAACATGATCTCTAAGGAAAGAGGTAGGGTGGCGCAGTTAACAGATCCAGTGTGTTCATAGAAAACATATAAGTGGAAAAGTCTAAAAAAGGTAAAAAAAAAAAAAAAAACAAACTATCAGAAGTCTTAACTAATCTGGACACTGACTCTAAAGTATGGTACCTGCTTTTCACAACATTTAGTGTTTGTTGTACTTTATGCAAGCTGAAAGTTAGTGTGCTCATTATGTTTGTAAATCTGAACTCAAAGATTCTACAGGAATCAGAAAAAGAAGAGTATGCAGAAGTTTGAAGCTGAGACCAGAAACGTGTATGAACTCAGAATCAAAGGCAGGCATTGAACACACCTGTTCTCTTGCAGCTATAAATTATGGGTTGTTTGGGTTATTTTTGTAATATTCTGTTTCATCTACTACATTACAAATTTTGTGACCAAAAAAAAAAAAAAAAAAAAAAAAAAAAAGGCTTTCTTCAGTTTTATTAAATTTTTATTTATGTCTAGAGTCCAAATTTGAAATGATCCTCTGCCACAGTATGTCAAAAACAAGATTAGAGAAGTTAGACATAAAAAAAAATAAAAAGACTCAGCTTTTATTCAGGAAAAGTTTTTATACAGTGCAGTTTTTATACAAGGAAAATCACAACAATTGTTTTCAAGTCAGTATGAGAAACTAAGCAAAATTCTGGAAACTGAGATGCTGCCTTTTCAAACTTATTCAAGTAAGAAAGAAATACCTTTGAATACTTTTGAAGTAAAGCTCATAAAAACTCACAGGTATGTTTGTGAAACCAAGCCAGAGAGAAGGTTGAAAAATGAAATTCAAGAACTTGGAGATAACAGTTCACAGAGTTTATGTGTTAATCCATTCCCTGGTACTCTTCCACACTCCAGCTAGCTCTCCCTTAGTGTGCTGTAGTGAGTCATACAGGACTGCTTAGTTTCAAGACTTGGCTTTGTCCCCCTTCTACTAGTAATACAATGTAGTCTGTTTTTTATAGGGTTGGAAAAAAAAAAAAAAAAAAAAAGAGTAGGATGGAAATTAGATCATAATTTTAGAAGAAACTCAAAGATAAAATTGCTTGAGCAAGTGATGTGAACTTTACCTTGAGACAGCATGAAACCCACCAACAAATTACTTTTAAGCGATAAGTACCCACAACTTTCTCTTTTGAGTGTTACTAAAAGATCAAGTGAGGCTTGGCTCTTAATGAGATGCGTAGCACATAGACTGCAAAGAGATATTTAAAACAAGTTTGAGAAAACAATTTGCTTAAATCACAGTGATCCCAGGTCCTGTGTTAATAGCAGGAAACACTTCTACTGCATTTCTTCTGCAAGGAGGATGATATTGCCAGGGCACTGGGACATTGAAGTAATGTGGGACTGATGGTTCAGAATTCAGGTATGAAGCTACTGTTCCAAAAATTTAATGACCCATAGCAAAACTGCCTTTAGAGGAATGACACTGTAGCTGCCTTTAAAATTTCTCGTCATCTTGTGCTGTGTGATATTTTTAAATGTCACTGTGATCTTAGTGTCCTGTGACCATTATTTGCTGCTTAGCTAACTTAGTTGAATTAGACTTTTTTTTTTTTTCCTCAGACATTGACTGAGGTGGCTAGAAAGTGTCTACAAATAATGACAATATGGTCTGGGTTCATTAGTTTCTTAAACTCCTTTACAGTTTCTGCTCGTTATTTAATGCAAGCATGAAAAGTTCATCAGTAAGTTACTGTTAAGGCACAGATACAACCTCCACTGTCAGTCATAAAATGAATGACATAGAAGAAATTAAAAAAAACCCTATGGAATGATTGCTTGGTAGTTATTTGGCTGAATCTGTAATGAATAAAAAATGATCTGACCTTTCTCATGTTACTTATAAATAAACAAAAAAAAAAATGATGCTGTCATTTGGGCACTAAGTTAGTGACAAAGGATCTATGAGACGCATACATACAGGATCTGACATTTTCCCAGCATCAGTAATTATCTGTCATTTTTCTTTCATGCTTTACCAGCTCTCTGTTACACATTAGGAATATTTAAGTTTATCCTGAGTGGCCAATCTCTGAATTGATGGAAGTAAAACATATGCAGCACACTGACACTTGAAACTTCATAGATTTCCTGAAGCAACAACACTGTTAAAGGTAAGGCAAGGTTGATTAAGTGCAGAAGCATTAAATTTTTAACAGTGTCTCATTGATACCCTGCATAATTGTTGCTATATTCAGTAGCTGTCTCCATAAGTGCTCCTTCATTATTCAACAGCCTGAGACACTTTGTGAATGCCATCAAAATCAATTACACTATGGCTACTTTTGGGGGCCAATGAGGCAAAGAATTAACCTCCAACTAATTTCCAAAGTCATTTACTGACTGATAGTTTAGCACATTTATTTCCACAAGCATTTGTGTTATGTTATGAAGCATTTAAAAAATACGGTAAGAAATAAAATATGAGAATAAATCTGAACAGTAAAAGGGCAATTATAATTACATGATAAGTTGAAGTAAATGTTGCACATTGGGTATTTAGGGCAATGGGTTATATGTAAGAGTTAATTCATGAGATGTATTTTCACTCAGTCTTTAAAATACCTTTGCTTCATTCACACTTCTATGTCAGACACCATTCTGTCCAAATGCCCCTCTGCTGCCGTATGTTGCACAGGAACAATATTAGTAGGAAGGTTTGGCCTCTACTGCCATACCAACAACATCCACTCTTAATATCATGGGCCAGTATAATAAAATAGGAGGCATTTCTATCAGAGCAGGCCCCATAGTATGGAATAAGAATTAGAGAATTAAATAAAGATGTTTGCTTTTCTCTTTCCACTGGTCGGCGATGGACTCAGACAATCATTTTATTCATCTTAATATGAATATTTTGGAGAATGGACAAGATTATAATATAAAAAGGTAATCTTCGTTTTTCTCCCTAAAGGAACTGGCTATATAACGCCTGGAACATTGATGGCATTTAGACAAATGACTTAATACTCAGGAACACTTTTTTCTTTATATTCTTCTGTTAAAAACTCAGCTGGAATCAGGAGTCTACGACTCTAATAAAAGCAATGTACAGGACAAGTGTCTAGAAAGAATTTATACACTAAATAAACACAACTAAAAAACCACAACACTAGATGAGGGCTGCTCCAAAAGTAATGTCTCATATTTATATTAAGTTTAGAAGAGTAGAGTACAACTTAGTTGGTAGATACATTGCCATTTTCTCTTGCACTACTACTGCATGATCATGGTCAGAAGAAGCTATTGAAGACATATCTGGCACTGAAAATTATCCCTTAGTTTGGGTTTTGCTTTCAGGTTTGGTTGGCTGGGTTGACCACTCCATAAATCCAGGAACTTCAGGAGCCTGTCAGTGCACTTTGTGCTCACTTTTACATTGAAGTTTGAGAAAAACAAAGAATATGGCTATGCATGCAGACTGGGGGATGAAATGTTGGAGAGCAGCCCTACATCCAGGAAGGCCAAATGTACCCTGGGCTGCATCAAGCGCAGCACTGCTAGATAGTCAAGGGAAGTTTACTATTCTTCAACACAGTCAACACCAGTAACTATGCATTTTCAGCAGTGATGGAGAAGAGCCTGCATGCCACACTTGTAAAAATTTGCACCAGTCACAGTGACCTACTCTCACTGTCATCACTGCTGAAATGCACCACCCACCACCTCACTGTGCTCACATCCACTCTTTGGTCTCCATTAATGTTCAGCAAGCATTGATGAATATCAGTGGGTGCCATTTTTTCTTACGAAATAATTCAGTGAGACACCTTTACTTCGTTCATACTTCCATGTCAGACACCATTTAGTTGCACTGCCCCACTACAGCCTCCACTGTAGTACTGCAACAAAAGTTAATAAAATATTGCTGGAAAGGTTCAGGCTTTACTGCCATGCCACAACATCTGCCTCTGACTTTGTGGATCAACAGGAGACATTGTTTTTGGAGCAGCCTTTGTAAAATGTATTATGAAGGTCATATACATAAGTAACAAAACTTATTTTTATCTTCAATATTTTTTTATTAAAACAAGAAACAAAACCACAAAACTAATGGGATATTTGACTCTGTTTTAGTGAAACTACCACATCAGGCTGGTTTGATGGCAGTGGTTGTAATTCTCAGTGAGCCCTCTGGGTGTTCATCAGAAGGTTTAGATGAAATGTTACTCCTCCTGTGCTTCATCCTTGAAAACATTTGTTCGCAAATGTATGCACTGCCAAAAAGCAGTGACATGAATAAGGTGTGATTGTGAAGGGAGGGATATTTTCCTCTAGTATGAGAGGGCTTATAAAAGTGAAAAGACATGATCATATTTTTTATTTGAGTGTCCGATTGCACCACCATAGATTCTATTTGAAAAATTATAGGTAGTGTATTTCAACTGAAAATGGAGTTGCAAATACACCAAGAAATGATGATTTTATTGGCAAGCTTGAAACATGCTGTCAAATCCTTTTATCAGACTAGATAGTATGGCTGCATAATTTTTGGTGTTCACAGGACTGTTTAGCCAATGAACAAAAATGCGTATGATTATGTGCTATAACTTGATCTGGGACTGCACTGCGCCCTCTCCATGCCCTTGTTTCAGCTCAGATAGCATTAATAACACACCAAAGTTTGGCTGTTACTGAGGAATGGTTAGTCTCAGAGCTGGGTGACACTGTTCAGCAGGACAGAGTCACTGCTGCAGCGGGGGATAGGTGGTGCAGGGCAGGGGCTGGGCTGCTGAGCCAGCTGTGCTGGGCCACATACAGCCTGTGAGCTGCAGGTTGAACTGGTTGTAGCCACATTATCTGCAAAGCAAGTGTATATACAAATAAGTGTTTAGTCATGAGCTCAGTTTAGTAGTCTACATTATGTAAGGAACCAAGACTAGTGGCAAAAGAATCATAGTCTAGCTGGACTCACCTGAATCTCTGTGTTTTTGTGTCAGTGAAGGCTTCAATCCAGAAAACAGCAAAGTGTTGTCTAACCACAGTAAAAAGCTTTGATCTTGGTTTGACTGAAAACTGATGGAACCTTTTAAGTAAAAAGCAACAAAAACTTTAATTATTGATTTGAAAAGAAAAGCTTTGCAAAATTTAGGCTTGGATTATTTTTGCTTTGTGCTGCTACAACAGAGATTCTGATAGTGCTTCTACCAGAAAATGAACATTATTATGGCCTCTGGAGGTATTTGAAGTGGAAGATATACACTAAACATGGTTTGTAAAGTTCGTATGGCTTATTTGGGCAAAGATACGCATCAAAAGAACATGATAAAGCTTTTAATAGTTTTTTCCAACTGGGAAGTGAGCAATCTTCATTTCCACTGCATTCATTTAAAGGTGAAATCACTGACACTTTACAGAAATTAACATAACAATTATTAATTAACAATTTCAACATTCTGAAAAAAAATTCTCTCTTCAGCTTTAAGCTAGATGATTCTCAGAACACTAGACAGTGAAACATGGTAGACTAGGCATTAAGATATATAGAATTATATACATGCAATGTGTTTTAAGTGTGTAATGAGCATGAGAACATGAGACCAGAGAAAGAGAAACATGATGTAATGCCTTCTTGAAGGCATTCAACTCTGAAAAGTGTCCCTGCTTCCATGCCTTGCATGAAATCTTTATTAAATAAAATTATATATATATATAAAATATAAAATAAAGCTGAAATTTTAATAGTGAGAGTAATTAATCACTAGAAAGGCGTAGCAAGATATGAGGTTAGTTCTTCATCATTTGAAGAACTGAGATTAAATATCTCTCTTAAAAATATGGTATACTTCAAACAGATATTATTAATATAGAAATTGCCCAGTGAAATTCATTTCCCTGTGTCATATAAGAGGTCAGACTGGGTCAACATTGTGATATCTTTATCCTTAAAATCTATGAATCAATAGATTGGCAGAATAAGATTTGAAGTAAGCTCCTTACTTACCAGAAGTTACCCCAACTTCTTCTTCTAAGTAACCCGATTTGATCAGTACGGCTGTTTTTTCTCAGTAGTCTTCCACTATAAAGCAGACTAAAAAACTCAGGCTTCTTTGTGTGTATCTACTGTTTCTAGCCTTTTACTCCATATCTTATATATAAAGTTTAAAGATAGCATTCAAGACAGTGACAATTGCTCAACTTCAAAAGAGACATTTCTGACAGAGCAGGAGGCTTTCTGGAAGCACTGCTGTAAAGGTATAGAACTTCATCCATCTGTAGGTTTTGGGAATATTTTGACAGATTTATGCTACTACAGAATATTCTAATTCAGGTAAAAATATTCATTGATACATTGTTTTTAAATACAAACTGAAGTATCTCTCAGCTCAAATCTTTTTCCCACTCTTAATTAAGAGAACATACACATGGAATGATAACGTAAATGCGCGCTAGAACTAAAGCACAGATTTACATTATCAGTATGTTGCCAAAATGCAGAGAATATTTTATCAGCACATCCTCTTAATTTAGACAATCTGCAAGGAGGATGAAAATATTCTGAGCTCTGCAGAAGATGCAGCATTTGCTGTATTAACAATAAATGAATATTACTGACAAGATGTATTAATATTACTTTGTGTGATATGGCTTCTGGGAATAACCATTTCTTATTTCATTAATCCAGAGAAAGTTAGATGAATTCTTCCAGCCACTCTTCAAATCTGATAGAAAGTTCATATTCAAAATAAGTTAATCCTTTTCCATTTGTAAATCCTGAGTCCATGGGTTTATATGAAGAGAAATTTAAGTGGAGACAGGACAGAAGAGTGAAGAGAAAGAGTAAAGCTGGGAAAAAAAAAAAAAAAAAAAAACCAAAAAAAACACAAAAAACAGCAATTTCTATACTAGCATAACATAAAATCAAGCTAGGTATCTTGGTGAGGGTCTAACCCTAATTCTCCTTGCTATTCTCAGTATTTATTAAACTCACCCATTCTTGGATACCCACTTTCTTTTCTTCTTAGTGCATCTTAAATTACAATGCTGAACCAGCCCATCTACTCTGAAAGCAAGTTTCAGGAGCAAGTAGAGATGGGAATTGCACAAATATTGCTCTTGTTATTTGGAACTTTTCACGAGCTCTGCAGTTTCTTAGTCATGCATACTATCACCAGCTTCCTTATCATTTGTCATACCAGCCAGGAGAAGAAAAAGCTGCAAGGAGACCTCATTGCAGCTTTCCAGTATTTAAAATGGGATTATAAAAAGGAATGGAATCAATTTGTTATAAGGGTAGACAGTGATAGTACAAGGGGGAATGGTTTTAAGCTCAAGGAGGGAAGGTTTATGTTGGACGTTGGGGGAAAGTTCCTTACAGAGAGAGTGATGAGGCACTAGAACAGGCTACCCAGACAAGTTAAGGATGCCCCATCCCTGGAGGTGTCCAAGACCAGGTTGAATGGATTACTGGGCAACCTGGTTTAGAACCAGATATGGAAGTTGGTGGCCCTGCCTCTGGCAGTGGGTCTGCAACTCGATGATCCTTGGTGTCCATTCAAACTCAGGCAATTCTATGATTCTATGATTCTATGATCATTCAGCCCCACTTATTTCTTGCTTGCTGTTGGAGCTTACAGAAAAAGATTGTCACTATATTACACATGCAATAGAAAACAAATAGTCTGCTCCTATCTCTCCAAGAACATCAGAGAAAATATCATCTTGCCCAGAAATTCAAAACTTAAGTGCATTTTAACACAAATCTGCAGGTTACTGTGTTACTGAAAATTCCATGAGTACTTGAGTTCTCTCTGCCTGTCACCAGAACATGATAGCCAACTCAACCCACTTTGGTATCTGAGAATGACTGGGGGTTCTGAGGCTGCTTGGAGCTAATCATACTCTTTCTCTTGAGCAAATGTTGCTAAAGAGTTTTTCTGGGATAGGTGTCTTTCACTTAAATACATTATTTCATTAAGAGACTCAAGTACTGTGGAGCTGTATATAACAGCGTATCACTGAATGACTTTACACAGGAATATGGTCAAGAAAGATTTTTTAAATAATGTACTCCACAGCTGTAATCATTGCGTTCTTGATATCTGCTTAAAATAATACAATATAGTTCTAAGTTGTAATTTCATTTGTATTGTTGATACGTCATATCCACACAATACTACTTCCCTTTATAGGCTAGCTTTTTACTTGGCAGGAAAATAGGTAGCTCCTGAGGATCTTGATAGAGAAACAATACAAAAATGATTTCATTCCCTCTTGAGAATTATCTGTATCACAATTGTTTGTTAAATATAGTCAAAGCAGAAATCAGTAATATGAGCATATCTTTAGAACTTAGAATGATTTTCAGATTCCAGGGAGGATGAAAAGAATGATCATTTTGCAAACAAAATGCCATTGTTTTCATTTTAGCAGAATTTATTTGTTATGAAGTACATGTGCATTAGTAAAACGCCATGGAATATTAAAAAAAAAAAACCATTAAAAAAACACGGAATATTACAGAGTTGTTTCAAATGAAGAAGATTCTGATACAATAATATGAAAAAAAAATCAGTTTGATTGTATGAAAAGTTCTTATTTCATTTGGAAACTGATTTGAGGGATACCAGGATCCAGAGACTGGTTTTTGTGTCATCACATCATTTCCTACAGGTAGGATGCTTTTCTTGGAAGGTACCTACTATCAAACAATGAGTAGACAGTGCTGGGTGCCTTGAATATAATCACTGAACTGATAATGATGGATTTCTTCTGTGGCAGCTTTTTAGGAGATAAATTGGACCATTTTTTTTCTGAAATAATATTTTATCCTTGCTAATCTGAGAAATAACTTATTTTTTATTTTTATTTTTATTTTTTTCTTTAGGATCTAAAGATAGCTATTTTTCAAAAAGAATGCAAAGATCTTTTTTTTCTTCAACGTAATTTTAATACTGTTACAAATGAATAAGATTGTTTGCTGTCAGTTGATTTTTGAACAGATCTGTTCAATATTCCTGCCACTTTGTCCTATTTATAATGGTGGCAGCCAAGAACAAGTGAGTTTCCAGGATCTCATATTTATTATCCTTTAATGTTCTTCTACTGTCTTCATTTTCAATTAAAAGAAAGCACAGTTGAAAAACTTTGATTTCTGATTCAGCTGAAACAACACATAGTCATAGTTTGGGCATAGAAAAAATTGTTTCTGAAACATTCTTAAATGTGAAAATAGCTTTAACTGAATACAGGAATTTAAAACTATTTATACAGATAATGGAGAGTAAGTCAAAGCTCAGAATATTTATTTTATAATAAAACAGTAACTTCTAAGTGAGAATACTTGCTTAAATAAAGATATGGAGACAAGTTTAAAATGTTTAGATTCTTACTTTATAGCTTTTATCTTTCCTTTAAACAATCTGCCAAGTGTTGGTATAATTTTGTTGTTGGCCATCATTCAGAGTAGGGCAGACAGCCAGAAAAGCACTCAATAGTATTTCCTGTTCACCTGTCCATCCCCTTGTAGAATGAAGAGCTGATATACTTAAACCTAGAAAATCCGTCATCCAAAGAGTCTGTTTGCACTGAATTTGCATGTCTTTCTACAGCTTCAGATGGTAAATAAAAATATATTTGGGACTGTTCTGTTCTGGGTGGTGTCCATTTGTAGCTTCAAAATTAACAATCTCTCAGCCTTCTGCCTTCGTACACACTGCGTTTTTTAGGCATTAGATTTCCTCTTTAAAGATAATTTAGACAGCAACAATCTTTTACTCTGAGCAATACAATATCCTTAATACCTTATACCTTAATTACTGCTATTTCTAAAATAAAATATTATTCATGATGATTGAAGCATATGTGAATCTTAGTTGTAAGACTGCAAATACTGGTACATAGTGCCTGCTAGATCATTAATACTCTACAGGATGATAAACATTCATTACTGTGGATGTTTATTGTGATAATGGTACCAGCTTGAAATACAGTTTGATGCCCTGTGATAGAGATTTCACAGTAAAAAAGATTTCTATGATAGTCTTTTTGTTTTCTTCTAGGTTTTTTGTTTGTTTTGTTTTCTCATTATTTTTTCATATGCAGCTGATAACAATTTCCTTCTTTACCATGTCATAGTTCAGCTTGAAAAAGGTGTTAAAATTCATGGGATATCTGGAAGTATGTAATCAGCTTTATCAAGATGGTCATCTCACACTGAACATTCTCTTCAGGTAAAAATGATCTGCTAGAGAGTTCCTGTGGACCTGGACCAAAGCATTTCTTAGAGTCACATGTTCTTTTTTCATATCACTCATGATGATGCTTCTTTTCTGTTGACTTTTGGAACTCTTTACAATGGCATTTGCATTAACAGTATTTATCTTACTCAGCATGGGCAGGGCTTGTTTTGTCTGAAACCTAGAATGGCTACTGCACTAAATGAACAAGCGTAACTCTGTGTATGGTTGAGTACTGATGCATAGAATAAAAACTACATAGAGGTTGAATTGTAAATACTTGAATCTAGTAAAAGAAAAATATTTCTTCTTCTCATGGTTCCTTCCTTCTTTCTTCTTGACTAACATCTGCTATTTACAGTCAGCAGACCTAAACGTCTCCATGGGATACCCTATCTACTTGAAGGATCCTTTCAGCCATCTTCATCAGACTGTGCCAAAGTAATCACTTCACAGGTAAAAGGAAGCCCAGTGTATGTGTTAGAGGAAAGGGAAAGTGTTTAGAAGACAAAAATAATATCTTTGTACCTAGAAAGAGCTGTGGAACTAGAAAGGTCATCTAGGGTCAAGTTAGGAGGGAGGGTTAAATGAGTCTCTTTCACTGAGAAGATTCTGAAACTAGATCTTCATTTTTGTGACTCATCCATTTGAAGCTTAAGCCCTGAAGATCTGTTCAAGACTAGGGTAAAACATTTCACTTGGTCCTGCCAACTTGCAAATTTTAGCTGTCTTAAAGGTAGGATATCATACAACTGAACACTGAATTAAAGATATAATTCCTATTTACAGCACACTCCCTCTGGACATTGGCTTGATAATTTACCTTTTGGCCAAATTATGTGCATGTACTCCAATTCCAAGAATATATAATCCTTTTCTTTGAATAATGATAGCATTAATAGCATTGCCTGAAAAACAAACAAACAAAAACAAACAAACTGATTCCCTTAGGTAGAAGTTATCACTGTCTTAAATGGACCAAGAACATTTTTCATAAAGGAGTACGGGGGAGATGTCCATTTTTATTTTTTTGCATCATTTGTTATTAACACTGTTTAGTTTCATTTCATTCATTTCTGTGTGAAAAAAAAATACACTGTAAATATCTTGTAAGTGGATGCAAAATATATTTTGAGTAAATTCTAGCTATTTGTGGGTCTTACATTTTTATGTTTGTGTGTGATTGGGAGGAGAGCTAGCACAATTGTTGACAGAAAAAAATATGTATATACATGTTCAAGATCTGATTCACTTCACCTGTCAAACAAATATGTATATGTATTTTCTGAAATGATGACTAACTGCACTATGTTCTTCTATTTTTCTTTCTTTTTTCTTTTATATAATAATAAGAATTTATTATTATCACAACTTTATTATAATTGCAATAAAATCCCCAAAAATCTGTTAAAATGTTTATTTTTTCTTCCAAAAATATATTTGACACTTTTGGATAGCTTCCATTGGGTGCTACCTTAAGTTATAAAGAGAATAAAATATGTTGGCTTACTTAAGCTTCCAGGCACTAAGATTCTTGAAGGGACTTCAAGTTGGTAGCTAATGCAAGAATTATACTTTATGAAACTGTACATTTTTTTAGAAGTTACTTCTTAAGAAACAAAATGAAAGCCCTTTAAATAAAGTTTTGTTATTTTGAGAAACAATAAATATTTAGGAATGAGTGAATGCATTTCCTCTTTTCACTTAGGATGTTGACAGTTTATTGCTTCTTGCAGATATTGTATCTGGTTTTCCAGTTCAATCTGAAGTTATTCAAAATGGTAGAGATATAAAAAGTGCAAGAACTAGACATTTTTGATGTTTTTCAAAATGATGAGAAAGAAAAAAACCTGTCCTTAATATTCTTCTTCCTTAATTCCACAGTCTATTTTTGTGTTCCACAAGAAAACTCTGTTTTCTTACACTGTTCAACAGATTGAATTCTGAGATGGAATGTTAAGGGAAGCAGAAGAGCTAATAATATGTGTACAACTTTAGAACACTGTGTAGACAATCTTCCTCTTGTTCCAAATCTGTTCTATTGACATTTCTGGATGCCTAAAAATGATGTCATTTCCTGGGTGGAAATCTACACATTTAAATTATCTTGTCTAAAATTAAGACTAACATAGTGCTTCAGGTCTGTCCTGCAGGTGATAGAGGATGATCTTGATCTTATATAACCAACATTTATATTGAATTCAATCACTATACGTGTCAAGTGTGAGATTAACTCCATTCAAAGGAGAATTTCCACTGGTGGTTTTACTTCCCCTTTTCAGCTTGTTCCTGCCCAATACCAGTGTTATTGCTGCCTAATATTCAAGTTCATTGGAGTCATACTTTTTTCCTTCTTGAAAACAAGCTATTTGATGAAAACACACCCAAACTCTAGTGAAAATAGTTGTAACAGGTGTGGCAACAAGCCACCAAAAACTGTAAGAAAGAGAAACTTTTTGTGGTTTTTTTTTGTTTGTTTGTTTTTGTTTTAATTTTTAGAAAAGGTATGAGCTTATTCCTAGCTTCGCCTAATAACTACCTTCTTATTTACTATCAATCCTTTGAAGTATGTTAGATGCCCTTACAAAAGTTTCTCATGCAATTCCAATTTAAATGTAGGACAAAGTATAATGAATATGAGTGCTGAACAATAAATTATAAATTCTTGGGACCAGAAGGAATGTTATTATTTACTGGAAGTAGCTAAGCCGATGTCTTATTTGATAAAATACGTTGTTACGGCTGAAGACACTAGATGGCAATGTTACATGTGCTCTTACAAACTGCCATTAACACGCAAGCATTTAGTCTCTAAAGAAATGCTGTATGGTTGCTACTGACGAGCAGTTGTATTTGAAAAGAATCAAACTTTTCTTTTATTTTCATTCTAATATCTGTATTTGGTAAAGAGAAAAAAAAGAAGCAACATGTTTCACCAGCTCCGATTTCTGCAGAAAGATATGTTTGAAGGCTTTTCAAAGCTGGCTTTCTCCCATAGGTGGCACGAAGTCAATAAACACACTTAGAACATACCCAGACAAATTTCTGCTCAGATGGATAAACTGACCTATTGCATTGCAGAGGACTAGTAAGGGTATCAGAAGTGAGACACTGTTTTGAAAAACATCATACTGTGTCTTTATCTCTTAATCTGTCATTACCTATAGATGAGATCAGATTCCAACAAGCTGAAAAAGACAAAGCCACAAATACTGTGTTGTGAGTGCAACACAATTGCACTCACAGTTCCCTCTGTGGTAAACAGAAAATGAAACAGCTCCAGAGAATGAGTCACATCACTGGTGGGTTCTCAAAGTGCCTCTTTCTGTTCTTCAGATATACAGAATCTTTAAGAACCAGATTCCAACCCAAGCACCTCAGATAGATTCACAAAGGTAAATCTAGGTGATAATACTCTCAAGATGTGCATAAGTTCATATGTTTGAATATTATTTCATTTTAAAATCAATTTTAATTAGAGATAAATAGAACAAAAGTTGGGAAATGGAGAAGAAGGAAAATAAGTCTCTCCTCTGTAGAAAAATCCAGTGAGAAAATGAAAGTTTGAAGTAGCCTGAAGTTTACAAAGAAACACGAGAAGCAGTAGGTAAACCAATGCACTGAGCTTGTCAGTGTTTTGGGTTTGAGCACTTCCTTTCCTCAAAGCCGTATTTCTTTGCTAATTGCTTAAATCTGTGAGTCTTTTGGGGGACACCAGAGCAGATAGGACAGGGAGGAAAAAAGGAAGAAAAAAAGTAGGCACTTGCATGTGAGAGCTCCTGAGGAAGGATAGATCACTGAAGCAGAAGTCAAAGAATTATATTGTTCTGAATATAAAGAGGCAATAAATAGAAGCACTTTCCTCCTAGAAGGAAAATGGATGATCTCTTGGCTGCTCCAAGTATAAGTCTTTAGCAGCCAATATACGTGCAAGGCCGTGCTGCTGGGGTGTTGGGATCTGGGAGAACATCTTTTACGTGTATTAGACAGCTGTATCTGGCATGCAGATTTTCTACTGACAAGGGACCAGCTATGGGTCCTGTGTTTAAGTGAATCTGAGCTCCTCAAAGAGAGATGAAAATGTAGAGGATGTCGTTACACAGGGGTAATATATAGATTAAACAGTTAAGACATCTGAATCTGGTTTCTGTTTCCACTGCTATGGAATAATCATGTGTCATTTATCTGCCCCCTCTCTTATGTAGATAGCCTTCATTTAACTTGTAAAATTAAACAAATAATCTATTATTCCTGGCTGATGTTAAGGCTAAGGGACTTGATGTACAATATTCAGTTGCCATCAACTTGGAAATTTAGATGGCCACCGACCTTACAGGATCAAGCTATAAATTACAGTTCCTTTATTGACTAAGTGTCATCTTAGTGCTATATTAAAGAGGTAACTTAGTTCTTTCCTTCATGGACCAGAGAATGTATCACCTCCAAATGAAATGCACGAAATGACACTTACGTGGAGAAAATGTTAAATTTACAGAATGCAGTACTCAATTGAGAGTAAATATGGAAAATATTTTACAGTGATTTCAGTAGCACATTATTTACAAGATGTATTTTTGTAATCACAATAAAGTGTAGACAAGAAATGAGTGGAGATGTTTAAACAACTCATGGGTTTTAATGACTGTATTGTATTTTAATGCCTATGTATTTCTGTATCATGTCTGTATTCCTTTGTATTTTAAACAGGTATACTTCTAAGTGGTGGAATAAATTTTATTCTTCCTGGTGTAGCACGAAAAGTGATACAACATAGCATGTTCAGTTTGGACTTACGGTGATGCTTAAGAAAAAAGGAGGTAGATGCATTTCAAACACTGGATACCATGACAAATATCAAATAGTTCTAAACTGTTGATCTTATGATTACCACAAGCATTTTGCCTTTTACTTGGAAAAACATGATTTTAAGCTACTTGATGGCTCATATTTTGTATTAGCAGTTAAACAAGAAATTTTTCTCTGGATCCTTAGATTGTATAAGAAAGCACTGTAGCATTCCTGCTTAGTGTTATATTTTATGAGGGCTACTCTGAAAGTAATGCCTCCTACTTTATTATATTGACCCACAGTGTCAGAGGTGGATGCTGGTGGTAAGTCAGTAAAGACTGAACCTTCCTACCAATGTGTTCCATTACATTTGGTTGCTATGTGCAGCAAAGGGAAAGTCTGATAAAAAGTTTTCTGACATGGCAATGTGTATGAAGCAAAGAGTTTCAGTTATTTCGTAAAAACTGTTAGTGGTATTTATATGTCTGAATACATGAAGAAATGCTGTTAAATCTATCAATTTATATGCATTTTGTTCAACCTGCTCCAAAATCCTGCTAGTTACTGATAAAAATCTCTGCTAGTTTGACTGATTTCTTCAGGATTTTATGAGCAATAGCCCTGCCAATGGCAGTTACTAAAATGATGATGATAATCCCTTTAATTCATAGATTCATAGAATGGCTTGGATTGGAAAGGATGTTAAAGATCACCCAATTCCAACTCCATGATACGGGTGGTGTTACCACCTCCTGGACCAGGGCCCGGTCCAATCTGAACTTGAACACACTATTTGCATGTAGCCATTGCTAGTTACACTGTCATTACAATTTGATACAGAAATTCATTGTTTTAGCAGGAAATCCTACTTTTCAAACATTCCATCTGTTCTCTCGGAGAACTGTAGGCCCCAGCCCTATAGAATTCACATTGTTTTTCTAGATTGCTGCTAAGTGTGAATAGTTTTTCTGACTACAAGAACAAGAATTTAGTGGATTAGATTCTCTTTTGTATCACATTATGTGCAAACACCCTTGATTATACATATTAAGTAACCATATCTTTCATTCTTTTCTAGTTATATTACACATAATTTTTTTCATGTAAATTATTATCTTACTGGTTAATCAGTACTAAAATACTATTTTAGTATTGGAGAAAGACAATCTCATGTTTTTCTTCTAATGCATGTGTGTTTTAGAGGACTTGTAGAGAGATAATTCAGCACTGGGGCAGCTGTAACACTTATTGCTTGTGGTGGGTGATTTAGTAGAAGATGGTGTGCTCTGGTGGCATCCAATGCAAAGAGCAAATTTGCAGTTCAAGATTTGAATGTGCTATCTTAATTTTTTTTTCTTATCCCTTTCTTCAGTATGCAGAGAATGGACAACTTGGATCAATCTAATTAATTATTTTAAAAAGTGAACATTGATTTTGGATGCTGACTTCAGGGTGTGTAACCTGAAGACTAAGTTTTAAGGATTTGACTTCAGCCCCATCTTTACATCCTAACCCCTCAAGCTTTAGAAAATGTGGTTCTCAAATTTCAAACTCAGGTAATTTTTTTGTCTTGTTTTGTTTAGTTTTACATTTTTTATTGTGTACTTATTTTTGCAGTTATCTCTTGTGATTATAAGTAATTTCATAGAAATGTTTTTTATTTGTAAGTTAAATCACATCCTTTATGAGATATTCAGCTGAATAATAACTGTATTTTAAACTTTTCTTATTGATGTAATTGCAGTAATTACAGTAGTGAAAACCACTGTAAGGTACACCTACATGAAAATTGAAAACTAGAATTATTACTTTCAAAATAACTCAGTGGATAACTTGTAAACAACATATATTTCTTCTACAAATTCACATATGAACAAATATGAACATCAACTCAGATCACGGCACAACTATTGTTTGGGAAGTCTGATTATGAAATAAGAACTTGATGTGTATTTTCTAATATGAGACATAAGTTGTCAGGAAAAATAAGGCAGGAGGAGATATACGAATGATAAATCCAGGTAGTTCAGCAAATCTAAGTACAAAAGATACAAAGATACAAAATTTCTGATTTCTTTTTAAGAACTCTCTACTGGGCATATGCATGTTATTTGACTTTTTACCCTGAATTTAGAAAAAGTACTGCTGGATGGATATCTTGATTTTTGTAATAAGCTCTCCTAAGTATGACAGAACATACAGTTGTACTGCTGGGTTTTGGACTCCAAACTGTGAAGAGAAATTACTTTTGTTAAACTGTGTTTGTTCAGTGGGACCTTTTTGTCTCATTTCTAATCTCATGCTATCACTGCAATACAAATATTAAATAATATATGTTCTTATATTACTCTTTCACAGTTTTATAAGCAAATACATGTCAGTAAAATGAAATAGATATCATGGTAAAACAAGTTTATTCACCTTGGAATGTTCTTCAAACAAAGTACATTATTTTAAAATTAAAAGCTTTCTATGGTCTATTTAATCTGTTTAATCTATTTAACATTTTCCCTTTTATATATATAGCATACATTAAGGAGATAAAAAGTCAAACAGAATCACTGTGCTTTTAAATGCTGTCTGGTATTTCAAGACACTATTTTGTTTCACACATGGAAAACAAACAAATACTTTCAAAACTTATGACATTTATGACTTGAGAAGGTACATTTTAAACGCATTTTCTATGCTAGCGGATTTTTCATTTAGGACTTAGCAAATTGTTGTTGCCAATAATACCAAGTTTTTATTCACTTGCAGTAGGATTAATTAACATGTTAAAACAATAAGATGTCTATGTCTACCTAAAAAATGTCTACATATGACCTACATGGCTTGTGCATCCTTTCATTTTTGTTCCTGAATGCCAGTAGGGCTTGATTTGGAGTTAAATGTTAAGTACTTAGTGTTTTTTATGAAAGTTTGTGACGAGCAGAAATTCAATGACTAGAAGTCTTTGGATCATAATTTATTGTTTAATCTTTCAAACAATAATTTAATTGTTTAATCTTTCAAAAAATTGTTTAATCTTTCAAACAAAAATAATGTTTTGAATAAATAAGAGGGTTGTTCTTGGATAGTGAAATGGACACTTCTCTAGGAATTATTCTGAATATTTACATAGAAATTACACTAAGCCTGATTTCAAATACTTTACATAGTATTATGCTTTGTGAATCAGAATTTATCTATACACTTCAACTGGTTTCACTCTAATGTGATCTTTAGTACATCCAAACAAGATATGACAGTGGAAACACAAAAATGTCTGTACTTGATCAGATCAAAAGCTCGTGTTTGGGACTCCCTCCAAAACAAGGTACTACTTGATACTTTGGAAAACAGCAACTGCAGCAGCAACCTTTGAGAAACAGCTTGACTATGGATGTCTCTCAGTTATACCGACTTCCACTTTGTGGCAATCAGCAGGTGAAGGATTTACCGAGATAGATGTTCTTCATGATGATATGAAATAGCTATTTGTAGTTCTAGAGATTTGTCTAATTTTTCTGCCAGCATCTCATAATTAAGGCTGAGAAACTATTGCATTCAGTGACTGTTCTTGTAGAAAGTGTTGCAGGGTCTGAACTTCAGTCAGACTTGATAAATTAATAAAAACCCGACAGCATTTGTTTTTATTCAATTCACAACATGTTAATGTTCTGAGTTTCCCTGGTATTTACTGAAGCCATTAAAAAGTTAAGCAGCTTTCAGAACAAAATGCTCAGTGGATTTTCATTTGCATAAGTCTTTGAAGGCAAATAGCTGTCATTCATTGGTAAGGCCCATAAAGCCAAGACAGCTGTTCAAAAACAAGAAAGTCATATTTTGTGAGGTCCAAAGTAAGTGGAAATAGCACACCAAAGATAGCTTATTTTCTCTCATCTTATTTCTTGTTGAAGACTAAAGCCAAGGTCTTCTGCTGCTATTATTTCAAGAAAACATGGATTGACAGTGATGTTATAACCTTCTAAGTAACACTACAGACTGATTAATTGAATAAAATAATTTTGAAAACTAAGAAAATGAATCTGAAGAAAGAAGATGAGAATATTTGTTTGTGCATGCTATTCTTCCATGAATAATAATTTTCACTCTTTGATTTATACTGAAAAAGCAACTTATCTTCTGTATCTAAATAATAAAATTACATTCACATGAATAAAGTATTTTACTGTTTTTCTGTTTGATTTTCAAGGGAAACTAATGGTAAAAAGATGATTGCCATCAAATGTCGATTTTTATTGCAGATAAAATCAATGATTCCAGGTTGCAAACACTTTGAAGTAAAAAGTAAATAGGATATTGACTTCTTGACACCGTTTACAGATGTGCTTCTATAATGGTCAAAGTCCCTCATTTAGCTCAGTAGCTTATTGAATGAAATATAACTATAGATGTTTTCTTCGAGAAACTTGATCTGCTTTCAACAGTTCTCAAGGTCTCTTGACCGATCTCTTGCTATGACAAGGTAAGCCAAGAGACTGGAAATCACTCTTCCACTGACAGTGAACGACAGTGTTAAAAATTACATTTTAAAAACCCAGAAGACTTGGTTTCATCTGTGCTTGCATCTCAGCCTGATTATTCTACATGCAGGTAACCTTTCCACTCAATTATACATAGGAAACAGCGTCAATTTTATTATTGTAGCACAAATCTGGCATAATGCCACTCCAGCAATGTGTGAACAAGCATGATGTTCTGTCATGAAAAGCAAGCATATCTGAGAAATGGATGTGTTTTAACTGGAATAACTGTCAGAACAGAAGAAGAGGACAGAAATTTCACCAGAACTCTCTGAGTTGCTCTTTGTAAAATAAGTGTGAATTATCTGCAGGCTGGGAGGGAGGACTGTGGCACACTGGCAAGGACAAACATTTTCCATTATTATTATATATGAGCTCTGTGACTCAAAAACAGAAAACATCAAGAAAGCCTAGTGAATGTTAAAATTTTAGATTATTTACTGTTTGCATTCCTAGCCACAAAAATACAACAAATCTAAGTGACTGTAGAGTAACATGAATTAATTAGTTATAAAGCTGGTTTTTTGCATATGGCCCTTGTCTTTTTTTTTTTCTGAATATATGAAACAGTAGTTCAAGGTGTTGCATACATAGATGGGGAATGAAGTGTTAGGGATAATATAATGTATTTGCAAGATGAGATATTCTATTTTTCTTCTCCTATTGTTTTTTTATCTTTTATTTTGTTTCAATTTCTTTACTATTTACTATTTAAATTAATTCGATCTTTCTCTCATGAAAATCAGTGACAGTCTTTTTCGTGAATTAGGTGACAATTGAAATCCTTATCATAATAACCCTGTATCTGTAGATTTTCTTTTGGTTCAAATTTGTTGATGCCACATCTTTGTAATTCCAATTTTTTTTGTCGCTCCAAATTCCTTTACTTTAATTCCTTTAACACTGTTGGTGTTAACTGTCACCTTCAGAACTGCACAGCATAATTTATAACAGCTTCATAAATCAGTTTCCTAAGAACAGGCTTTAACATGTGTGTATTTTTTTACCAGAAGACAGTTATGAGCCATGTGGGACAGAGCCCAAAACTAATTCTTTTCAATTAAAATGGCAGTTCAGCTTGAAAAATGTCTTACCACTACACTCTTGCATTATGATTATTATTATGAAAATGTGCTCAAGGTACAGTGTGTTGTATTTCATCTTGCTGTGATCTTTATTTTAAGAACAAGGCAGTACAACTTTGATAAATATTAAGGTAGTACAGAAAAGACAGTGACCTAATGTACCTAACAGAGTCTTTAGTTGTTCATGCTCAGATAAGCCATGCATTCCACTGCCATCAGTAGGTACATTTGCTTTGAAAAATACTTGAGGTATCGACTACATTTCTTCCAACAAAGGATGTAATGAGAACACAGCAGGTCATAAAAAGAATCTGTCCTTACGACAACGATTGCAATGAGAATAGGAATATAAAATTGCGTTCTCACCTTTTCTAAAGATGAGAAGGTTCTCATTTCCTTCTTTATATAAATTCTTATGTTGGAGCAACCCAGTTCTGCTCTGAAGTCAACCGAATGAGTCTTCCTCCACAGGAGTCTTTCCCCCTCCTGTGGGAAACCACAGATTTTCAGACATGATCAGAACTTAATTTTCTCTCACGTACTCCCTCCTTTCCCATTTCTCCAAAAACATCTCAATCAAGCCACTGTAATATCATTGTTAGACTGAAGAATGATAATATGGTTATTATTTATATCAGTGTATAAATAAAAGTGTATATATATATATGTGGAAAGAAAAAATTCTTCTTTATTTTCCATTTCCGGTTCAATTTGTCTATTTGTCAACACCTCCAGAATGATAGAACAGTTAAAACCGTTCATGATAATAGTTGTGGTTTTTTTAGTACTTTGGTAATTTTTGTGATTTTCGAGTGCACTGACCCTCACAGATACACAGGGATCTGATATCTGTTCTGGATCTGGATTAAATAACAGAATAAAAGCTTTAAAAATTCTGGGTCAGTTTTTTTGTTGTTGTTGTTTTGTTTTTAACTACATTTTTTTCTTTAATATACCTTCAGAGATCATGAGCATTTATGTTTCTTTTTTAAGCATCTCCTCTGGTTGTATTATCCTTCTCTCTTTCTTCCCATATGACTATGTCTTTCATCCTGTCTACATACTTTTCCTTTTAACTATTTATGACTTGAACCATCATTTCTGTGTCACTCACTTTATACTTCTCTCTAGCCTTATAAATCTTGACTCTTATAGTCACAGAAGGACTTCTCATTTTGTTCAAGGCCAAGATTGAATATTTTCTAATGCACTTTATACTTTTAGCTATTTTGCTTGTTTTGACACTTTTTTGCCAAGCTAACTTATTTTCAGCTATTCACTCTCTCTACTTGCTTGTATACATATTCTATCATCCATCCATTCAAAACTGAGGTACACAGTCCAATCATGTACAAACTCTATTCAATATTTGTAGTTACCTTTCTCACCACAGGGCTATTGTTGTGAGACAAGACTATAAAGCTCACTACTAGTTCCCCAAGTTATCCAGTGAGAGAGTTTGAAGACTTAAAGGCAAAACATTCTTCCACATTCAACTAATTTCATTCTTTTTAATTGCCTAGTGTAAGACCACATGAAAGGAGAATTTGGACAAATGTTTTCCTAGATAATGTGTAATTCTGTATAAATATATTTCCAAGTGATTATTTCCAAGTTCCACCAAGAATGGTAACAGAGATGTTCATCAACAAGAGACTCATGGAATGAAAGCCTCAGGTTACAGATGAACAAGAAGCGAGAGTACCATGCTTTCTTTGATGATATGACAATAATAATTTGTTCTATAACTACTCTGTACAAACTGAAAAAGACAGACCAAATATTCTGGAACTGTAATGATAAACCCATAAACAATCTGTGCAGTCAAAAGAACGCACAGACAAATGTAGATCAGGAAGAGTAAGCCACTGCAATCCATCTTTGTGATATTTCATATTAAGTAGATGGACAATTTGTTGTGACTTCTCAAAAATTCCTGTAACACAGGCTTTGCACTATCAATATTCTGTTTACCTTGCTATTACGAGAAAAGAATCACTTAATCCAGGAAACTATATTAAATATATCCTGTGCTTTAATCTAATTGTAAAATTATTAATGTTTAACTCATTTATTGATTTAATAAAAATAAAAAAAATAGGGTCAAATAGACTTTAATAGGTTTGGGTTATTTTTCAGAAAAAAGATTAAATACATTCTTCTTTTATCAATGATGTTTATAAGCCCCACAAGGAAAATGAAGTTAAATTCTGATTTCTCTGTAGAAAGGGACCTATAGTTTATGATGAACAGTTATTAAACATGAGCCAGTAATGTGTCCTTGCAAGAAGACCAACAGCTTGTCCTGGTCTGATACTGAATAACATAACCTGGAAGTCAAGAGTGTGATCATCAACCTTTCCTCAGAACTTCAGAGGTCACAACTGAAGTGCTGGGTTTAGTAGAAGAGGTATCCTAACATATTGGTGTGAGCGCACTGAAAGGCCACAAAGACACTGCTGGGCTTGGAGCACGTTAGTTATACAGAGAGGCTGAAAGAGCTGGCATTGCTCAGCCTGGAGAAGAAAAGGCTCACGGGATCTTATCTAATGTGTATAAATACCTGACGAGTGTGCTGAACGAGTAGTGAAGATTGATCCAGGCTGTTCTTGGTGGTTCCTAGTGAAAGGCTAAGGCGATGGACACAAAGTGACATAGGAAATTCCATGTAAATAACAAAATCCTCTTTTATTGTTGGTGATTGAATGCTGAAGAAGTTACTTGGAGAGATTATGGAAGCTTCATCTTGAAGCACCCCTCCTAGATACAGGCCTGAGTAATCTCCTCATAACACTGCTTTGGTCAGCAGAATCGGAGAAAATGAACTCTTCCAATAGCTGCAAACAAACCTAACCTACTAACTGTAAAGCAATACACTTCAGTAAACTGATTGTCCATGAGCACAATTCAATTTTTTTACAGAGCTCACTAAGTTTAATATAATTTCTAATGGTATACAGAGACAAACTATGTAATCCTCATTATACTCCTTTTTTAAAGTGAATAATTTGAAATTAATAGACTTTAGTTTTAAATTTGCTTAGTAGGCCATATTAGTTGTGTATTTATGTTGCCACTTTCAAAAGAAAATCAACAAACCCTGAGTGATTTTCTTATCCTTGTGAAGAACATAACTGTTGTTATTAATTTACAGTCCTTTCTTAAATTTCCAAATGTTGTTTCAGCATTTACTGAATCTATAGTCTTTAATTTCCAAAATGATTTTCAGATTGTGTTTTTATTTTGGCCACCTAACTCATCTAAATACTGAAAAAATGTAGTTTTTCTTTTTTTGTTCATTACAAAAACACTGTTTGATGTTTGAACAGCTTAGTATTTCCTACTACATATTTTTACATCAAATGTCAAGCTCGTAATATGAATTAAGTCTCTCCATTAGTTCAAGAGGGAATAGTAGCAAGTGGAAATCATGAGATTATAACAGATGACTGAAGTAAATTCTGCCAATGTGTTGCCAAATTGTAAAAACCTTATTTATTAACATTTATCATAGCTATAAAATACACAGTCTCACAGAATGGACTGTCTTCTAATACTGGAATGTGTTATAGTCCTTCCAAGGAGGATTAAATGTAAATGGTATGGAGGACTAAAGTATTTACCTGTGTTTTACTTGAAGAGGCCAACATTTCATAATCAAATGCTGGTAATTCAGGAGCTTTCAGAATGGTTAAATCCATAGAAAAAAAATAAGCAGAAAAGGGGAAGAGCTGGATAAAAGTTTCCTTGACTTTTGAAATGGGAGTATCAGTCATGTTTTGTCCTAAGAAGACATTTGAGAAATGGTGTAGAAATCAAAGGTAGAAGATATCAGTCTATACAGAAGGATGTTTACAGATGCTCTTTCACTAAGATTGTAGCCTTACAAAAATGCGTTAATGTAGATCTTTCAGAATGACTGATAAGGTAGAATTTGTATAAATAAAAATAAACATAAAATACATGTAAAAATGTAAATATTTATAACTTAAACCAATTGCCAGTTATTCTGCTTATTCCAGTTTGTGCCTTTCTGGGTTATGCTAGCAAGGGAGGACTATGGGAAACAAAGGAAAGTGCTAAGGAGGGACTTAAAATTAGTTTTATCCTTAGATTTGCATTGTTCTAGTCCATTTCTTACATTAACCAGATTAAAACAAAGCTCTAAAAATAGCTAGAATATTTATTTTGGTTTACCTAGATGCAATAAAAGAACAGGAAATGGTGATATTGCAAAAGCTGTATCCCAAATTGCTATCCTTCTACTTTTAGAATATGCATCAGATAGAATCATATGTAGGCTCAAACTGAGCACAGGTGTTGTCATATTTGTCAGTTTTCTAAGGAGAAATTTGTCACATCAATAAATAATAAATCTTGAGTGAAGAAGGTACATTAGCATCTTACACCAGAGATGCTTGTTCAGAGTGTCAAAAGGGTCAAGTACAGCAAATGACATCTTATTATTGTGCATAATAGTGAAACAGGATATGGTTGTTATCTAGGGAACTGGAGCAAATTGTTGACAATTATTAGAATAAAGGAAATTAATATGCTTCATTTTCCTCGATAAGACTATTCATTTTACATGTTGATGTTTTCCCCTTTTCTTCAGGTCACAGAGAGTAATTTTTAAAGTAAGAAATATGTGTCCTTTTTCCAGGTTGGGGAGTTCTTTTTTTTTTTTTTTTAAAGCGGTATATTTATTGAAGATTAAGTCTGATTAGCATCAAAATTCAGAGTCTGGCTGCAGCTTCAGTTTCCTTAGCTCAGCTGAGGAAATGCTGTCATTTGCTATTAATGCACAGAATTTAGGCACTTAGTGTGACTTAGATATAACTGCAGTTTTGAGTTGTAAGGCAAAAATTCTCCAAAAGCAATCTAACTTCTTGTGTGTGAAGAATTGAAAACACTTCCCACATATGAATGGCACCTAAGATGTACTGTATGTACTGAAGATGTACTGTATGTACTGTAAGATGTACTGATGATACTGTACATCCCAGGAGAGCTGAAATTTTTAGCACCTAGAAAGACCTGCATTTATTTGTAGCTCACAAATAAACACTGTTGGGACTGTCATACCAAAGGCTCGTGATCCAGGAAGCTTTTATTGTTTACCCACAACAGAAAACCATGGCAGTTCCACATGAATAAGCGTGTCTGTAGGAATCCTGGATTTTGTTTCTTGTTACAATCATTATTTATTGTTCTTTTATTCATTATAAACACTTGTGAAAAACATACGACCATAAGAGCACCTGCCAGAACCAGGAATTATCCTTCACAATTTAAAGTAGGGATCTTAATGGTACAGTGCTGAACTCCTTCATTTTCAGTTTATGTCCAAGTCCTTGAAGTCGTTTTCTTTTTTTTTCTTTTTTCTTTTTTTTTTTTTTATTTTCTTTCCTGAAGACTCTTACAAACAAAATGCACTAAAAATGAAGCTGCTTCCTCAGCTGCCTGGAATAAGGTGCTCAGGACGTTTTCCTGAGGTGGATGTATTTGAAACTCTTTAGACACAAAGGAACTCCTTTCAGATTTGTCATATCTAAGTAAAGGAATAAATGCTTGGGCACTGTATAAATGCCATGTTACACAAAAGCTGTGCTTTGGAAAGAAAAGTTTGAGTCGATCAAGGAAGCTCTATATCAGCTCAAGAACAAAAACCCTTGATGATCCCAACTGTTGTTATATCTGGTTTATTTATTATTTTATTTTACGGATGCATCAACACCTGTTGCCTAGTTGGCATCTTTACTGTGTAAGAAACATAGGAATCTGAGAAAAATACACTTGTTCATACTGATAATGTCAAACTCAACTTATTTATAATTTTTCCAGCAATGTTGCTAAAATAAAACAGAATAAAAATAAAACTTCATAGTATTAGATATGCAGAGGAAAACAGTGTAGGTTTCTCATAGATTTTTAGTTTTCATTTTAAGGTATGGGCAATGCTCCCATTGCTGTTGGCATAAAACACTGACCAGACTAGTACAGAACTAACTGTTTCAACTATACAACTGCAAACCCTAGTAAAACTGTTTTGAAGAATTATGATATGTATGAACTGGATGAATGTAGGTGTTTAGTTAGATTGGACAGCAGTCCTTGCTGAAGTTTGAAAAAATATTACTTGGGTTGGGGAAATTCCAGATATGCACACTGACTTGGAGAGGGACTTTTTGAGAGTAGCCTGGGATTTAGGGATCCTGGCAGATGAAAAACATTACATGAGCCAGACAAGTACACTTGCAGCCCAGAAGGACAACTGTATCTGGGGCTGCATTGAAAAAGGGAAGTCAGGAAGGTGAGGGAGGGGATTATTCCCCTCTGCTCTGCCCTAATGGGGCCTAGAGTTCTTTGTTCTGGGACCCCCGACACAGGAATGGAGATATTGGAGGGGGTCCAGAGGAGGGCTTATCCTGAGACTCCTGAGTCTCCTCCTGAGACTGGAGGACTTATCCTACAAAGACATGCTGAGGGACCTTGGTTTGTTCAGTCTGGAGAAGGCTCAGGGGAGACTTCACTGTGGCCTTCTAATATCTAAAGGGAGATTATAAACAGGAAGAAGATCACTGTATTATACAGGTAAGCAATAATAGGACATGGGAGAATGGTTTTAAATGAAAAGAAAGGATATTTATATTATACATCAGGGCAAAGTTTTCCACAAAGAGGGTGGTGAGATGCTTGAACTCATTCCCCAGGAAGGTTTTGGATGACCTGCCCTTGGAGGTTTGCAAGGCCAGGGTAAATATACTTGAACAGTTCTTTCCTGAACAGCCACATGAACTGCACAGAAATCACTGTGAGTGATCTCCACTTGCAGTATGTAGTGAGCAACTGTAAATCAGCAAACCGCTGGTGTGTAACTGCCATAAGACTTGCAGAAGGACCTGAAAAGAAAAGCCTTTATAACTCGTCACCTTTGGGAGAACAGGCAGAAATGGTGGGAAGACAATTGATTTGAATAATCCGGAGGGATCAAGATGTTACATTGGATCAAAAGAAGTAATTGGATTTAGGAGCAGCAAATAATTAGAGAAGCATGGCTGAAATCTACAATTAGATATTTCAGGTAAAAGGAAGATAATAGAATTTATGCATGAAGAATCCAAGAGGCTGAGAACCATGGTGAAGGAAACAGCAAAAAATCTCTCACCGTTGCATATCACTATCATTTTAGATTATGATCCAGACCTCTCACATTTTAAACAAAGATTTCATAATAAATACGAGGAAAACCCAGTGGTAAAGCATTTTTCCCCACTGACTGTGAAGTGACAACTCCACTAGAAATGTTACATATTTTTGGAGATAAAATGGTCTGTGGCTTTTAACATTTGGTGTGATGGAGTTCTGTTTCTTTACTTTTCCCACTTTACAGTACTTACAATTAATAATTTCCAGTGAATAGTTGGAAGTGTTCTGTGTTAGTTAAATGGACAAAATTTGACCTTGAATGTTACATAGATGAGCTGGGACAAGTTAATCATTTGAGTAAATCTATTGAACTTAAATAATTCTTAGTGACAATGAATATAGCTCATTTTTGTACACAATTTTTCTTCTATGCTTACGTACCTAAAGAAAATCTGTGACAATTAAATATGTCAGCAATGTATTTTTTTCATATCTGATCATATTTAGATGTCTAAAATCTGATCGGATCTTAGCCTATCTCTCTCTGTACTTTAGTGTACTTCCTTATCATCCTTTTTCTTTTTAACACTGGATTTCAGTCTCTCTTGTAACAGCCTCCTGTATGTGCTTTTTTGGTAAATTCATTACAGTCTGTGAGTTGGTTTGGTAGTGTAATAACAGTAGAACGTATCAGATACATAATAACAGTTGTTTTCTGTGGTATTCTATTCTTCCTTCATCCTTTCTCTTATCCGGTTTTTATACCAGAGAGATTGCCTTCTCTTTTAACTTTTGGTGCATGTTCTCTCTTAACTGGAAATCTACTAAATCAGTTGAAAAGGATTGAGGTTTCCATATTCATAGTGATACCAATCAATCTGGATACTAGGAATTTGTTTCAGAGCTCTGTTTAAAATTTCCTTTAAAAGATACAAGAATTGGAGACAATCATACCTAATGGTTTTTTTTTAGAAGTGCAGAAGAAGGAAGTAGGTGAAATCTCCATAAAGTATTAAACTTCACAAATGTAAAGTAGAAATAAGATAAAATAAACAAATTCTTTAATGCTGTTTTTAAAGAAAACCTTTTGTGATATTAAAGATCTGATCCTATTCAGATGGATTTGTTACATTCACAGCACTGGGTGATGGTTATGTGGCATCTCTTCTCTATATAACAAGAACATAAGTTAGTATGTATGACAGATGATTGTGAAATGATGAGAGCATATGCTTCTTCTTCCCTGTTGATTGAAGTCTTTCCAACTCTGTTCTTTTGGACAGTTCAGTCATTTTAATCTGAGGATAAGAGAAGGTACAGTTTTCTTCATGTCCTTTTTTTATCATGAAAACTCCTGTGTCAGACTGCTGTTTTCCAATAATATTACAGCTTTATCCCCATATAATTGCACCTATCTCAGAAGAATTTAGACTAAGAAAAAAAAAAAAAGAAAAAAAAAAGACTTGCTTCAAGGGCTTAGAGGTATTTTACTGAAGTTGGTCCTTCCAACTGCCATTCTTGTAACATTTTTTCATGAGTTACTACCCTCTTCTGCATATTTGACTGCATCTTCACTTATTTTCTCTTATTATGCTTGTCCTCAGAAGTGCATTTTAGGAGTCAGCTCCAAAGGAGACTAAAATAGTCTTTTGCTTCATCATGATTTAGTTAGCTTCATTACTGTTGTACCTTCTGTATGCACTAGACATGAGTGAGTTACTAATGGAGTCTCAAATGATCTTTACTATTAATGAGAAAATTGTCACTTGGGGGGATTTCTCTATGGTTCTGCTTTCTAAGCAATATTGAAACTCCCTGATTCGGTGCTTTCAGTACAGATATTTCAATGACAGCAGCAGTGGCCAGTTTCTCTCTTACTTACTACCTTCTGACTACTTAAAGTCTTTGGTAGTCCTACTAGCACATATCTGTTTTAAATATCTTTACACAGTATCTACTCATTTTTAAATGCCTGTTTTGGATATGCCTTTTGGTGCTGATATAGTACTGATGTTGAAAATAAGACCTCCTTCAACATTTATACTATGGACATCAAATGTTTTTCTCAACCATGGTGCTCCGTGTATGTGCATGTGTACATGTCTTCAGTGTATAAATTGTAGTATCACAGAATCACAAGGTTGGAAACGACCTACAAGATCATCTAGTCCAACCACCCTCCCACTCCTATTAGTACCACAAGCTACTAAACCATATCTCGTAGCTCTTCATCCAGGCGCCTCTTGAATACTACCAGGGACGGTGACTCCACCACCTCTCTGGGCAGCCATTCCAGTGCCTGGCCACCCTTTGAGAGAAAAAGTTTCTCCTGATGTCCAACCTAAACCTCCTCTGGTATAACTTCTGGCCGTTTCCTCGGGTCCTACTATTTGCCTGGGAGAAGAGGCCAGACCCTTTTGCACCACAACCTCCCTTCAGGAAGTTGTAAAGTGCAGTGAGGTCTCCCCTGAGCCTCCTCTTCTCCAGACTGAACAATCCCAGCTCCCTCAGCCGCTCCTCATAAGACTTGTGCTCCAGACCCCTCACCACTTTTGTTGCCCTTCTCTGGACACGTTCCAGGGCCTCAATGTCTTTCTTGTAGTGAGGGGCCCAAAACTGAACACAGTACTCGAGGTGCGGCCTCACCAGTGCTGAGTAGAGGGGGATGATCACCTCCCTGCTCCTGCTGGCCACGCTATTTCTAATGCAGGCCAGTATGCCGTTGACCCTCTTGGCCACCTGAGCACGCTGTCGGCTCATGTTCAGCCGAGCATCAACCCACACCCCCAGGTCCCTTTCCTCTTCACAGTCATTCAACCATTCATCCCCAAGCCTGTACCGCTGCATGGGGTTATTGTGGCCAAAATGCAGAACCCGACACTTGGCCTTGTTAAACCTCATCCCATTCACCTCAGCCCGGCGATCCAGCCTATCTAGATCCCTCTGCAGGGCCTCCCTGCCCTCAGGCAGATCGACACCACCTCCCAACTTGGTGTCATCTGTAAACTTACTCAGGTTACACTTAATCCCTTCATCTAAGTCGTCAATGAAAATATTAAACAGGATGGGCCCCAGCACCAACCCCTGGGGGACACCACTTGAAACAGGTCTCCAGCTAGACTTCACTCCATTGACCACCACCCGTTGAGCACGGCCCTCCAGCCAGTTCCTTATCCAATGGAGGGTAAAACTGTCCAAGCCACGGGCAGCCAGTTTCCGCAGAAGGATACTGTGAGAGATCATGTCAAAGGCTTTGCTGAAGTCTAGGTAGACTACATCAACTGCCTTTCCCTCATCTACCAGTCTGGTCACCCAGTCGTAGAAGGAGATGAGGTTGGTCAAACACATTTAGTATGTGTTTCTATAACTTCAACATCAGTTACATTAAATTCAGCTTGAATTCAGATGAGTAATACCTAGGCAGCAAAAAAAAGAAGCAACAGCATCATGCTCTTCCAATTCTCAGAATAAATTTTTTACTGGAGAAAATGGAAGAGCTAATTAGAGATTGAAGAAATGGCAGAATTTTTTTTAACTTTATATTTTTTACACACTTCTAGAAGACATGAGAAGATATTTTGTTCAGTACAGGTTGCAGTCTTTGCCTTCCTGAAATATAAATTTCTTATTTTTTCTCTTAAATTTGCAAATAATGGAAGATGTCAGGCTTTAGCTCTGTTGCCACTTATTTTTCTTCCTTGTTATTTCTTCAGAGTTTTGTTTTCCTCTATAACTCTGTGTTCTTGTTTCTGCCCTTTCTTTCTTTCATCAAAATTACATTTGTATGCAGTGTCTGATGTACTTAAAATTCTTTACAGAACATATTATTCCCTGGAAATGTTCTACAGGCTAATTCCATTCATCTTTTTTCTTTTTATTTCTTTTTTTTTCAGTGATGCCTGAAATCCTATTTTTTTGCATTCTCTTTCTTGCCCTAACATACAAAAACTCCTCCTGCTCTGCATGGTGACACCAAATCATGCAACATGCCTTTCAATACAGCTTGTTCTGTTCTAGATTCTTGTGGTGAACATATATTGATTACGTTAGCATACATTATAAAAATATAAAATTGTTGAACAAGATAGAGATTTTAGGCAGTTGCCATCATGGAAAAATAATAGGTGAAGAGTGAGTGCATATTGACAGCTGATTCCAAGATCATTCAACTTGTCAAGGAATATCGATTTCTTCTATACTCTGTTGGGAAAGATAGTAACTTCCCGAGGGAAATGCCTGAGATGGAAGAGATATCTTCCAAGGGTTAGAAATTTGCATGAGGGATTGAAACTAAATAATCATTATGGTTCTTTTCAAGCCAGGCCATTCTCTGATATGATATTATATGAATTTTTCAAAATAGTTACTGGTTTTTTAAGAATGTAAGATAAATTATATTCCCTATTTGTAGGTGCAGATGGCACAAGGAACCAGAAGATGTTTTGTTCTTGTGCAGTATGGTGGTGCAACTCCCCTCCCTCAACCCTTTTCTTCTGTCCCTTCTGGGAGCCTCTTGTTGGCTGGTGTGACCAGTACTTGAAAAAACTTCTCATGCCTTGTCTCTGCTTTCCTGTAAATCATGAAAAGCGACACATAAGCAAACGTGGATCATGGCTTGAGGAAGATAGTTTGGAATTTGAAAGTCCAGCAAGTACTGGGGGTTCTCATCAGTGTTAGAAACTATCAGAATATTTTGCCATCAAAGCAGGATAGTTTGGAAAGATACCTGACTGTGAGAATCCTTCTTTGTTTTTTTTTTTTGGCTCAAAGCTTGCTTCCTGAGGTTTTTCTTGTGATAAGACTCTGAGTGACTTGTCAAGGAGGCAAGTGATGGGTGCTAACTGTGTGACAATCGATATCGCTTTGGGAACATTTGCAAGCCCCTTCCCCCAGAGCTGCTTGCTCTGTAGAAGAGTGGAAGAGAGTGCTCAGGAGTGTTCACTGGCGGAAGATCTGGCCTGTGGCCAAACCGCTCCAGCTAAGTATGGAAGGCTGGGGGATGATACCATTGTATCCTGCGAAGGCAAGATGCAAGTTGGTGCCTCCCCGCTTCCTCTTATCTGCTGGCAAGGCCAGAAAGATAAGAACAAAGGAGGTTCCTGCTGAGATCCCAGAGCCAGAAGCTGCCACCGCAAGGAGAACTGACTCAACCACCTTGGGTTTGAACTGTCACTCAAAGGAGAGCTGACTCGACCACTTTGGATTTGAGCTGTCACTCCAAAAACAGCTGACTCAACCACTTTGAAGCATTGAAAAAGGGCCATCATTGCCATGGTCGTTGTCGTCCTTCGTTGTCAATAGAACAACAATGCCCGACGACCCACCACTACTGAGGATCAAAGACTGAACTACAAACCTCGCTGGATCCATGGTGGTGACTATGTCCCTCTTGCTTCCTATAAAGACTCTTTGCTTCTTCTTTTCTATCTTTTCTATCGCCCTCCTTCCCTTCCCCATTACCCTAATTCGGCCCTCCCCTTCCCCATTTCCCTGATTAAGATTTGTAATAAACTGGTCGGACCAACATTTGAACCGTTGCTTCTTAATCTCACGCTGGGTATATAGATAATAAAAGAACCTCCTCTCCCTCCTATAAATTGGAGCGAGACACTGACAAAAGTCAATTATCTCAGGCTCTATAATCCACAGAATCACAGAATGATTTGGGTGGGAAGGGACCTTTAAATCGTCAGTTCCAACCCCCTGCTATAGGCAGGGGCACATCCCACTAGACCAGGTTGCTCAAAGCCCCATCCAGTATGGCCTTGGATGCCTCCAGGAAGGGGATATCCACAACATCTCTGGGCAACCTGTTCCAGTGTCTCACCATGCTCAAAGTAAAGAATTTCTTCCTGATATCAAGTCTAAATCTACCTTCTCCCAGTTTTAAACCATTTCTCCTTGTCCTGTTACTACATGTGGCTATTAGAATTTTCCTCGACTTTCCTGTAAGCCCCCTTCAGGTACTGGAAGGCCACTATAAGGTCCTCATAAATACTTCCCTTCTTTAGGCTGAAGAGCCCCGGATCTCTCTCTTTTGTTTTGTTTTGTTTTTGTTTTTTTTTTTTGTTTGCAAAGGTAACACATGCATAGCAATTCTAAGTGAGTTTCTTTGAGCTCTCCTGGATTGCAGTGGGATGTTGTCTCGCTCCAATTTATAGGAGGGAGAGAAGGTTCTTCTAATATATGTATACCCAATGGCGAGATTAAGACGTAACGGGTCAAATGTTAGCCCAACCAGATTACTACAAATCCTATCCTTAAGGGAGATTGGGAAAGGAAGATGGGCAATAGAAAAGATAGGGATTAAAGCAAGGAGTATTTGTAGGAAACAAGAGGGAGATGGTCACCACCATGGTACCAGCGTGGTTTGTAATTCAATCATTGATCTTTTAGTAGTAGTGGGTCGTCGGGCATTGTTGTTCGGTTGATGACAACTGTGAATAACTTTCCAATGGCATTACAAACTTATTTATAAATCCAAAGTGGTTGAGTCAGCTCTCTTTGGAGTGGCAGCTTCTGGCTTTTGGATCTCAGCAGGAACTCTTTTTTTCCCCATCTTCTAGGCCTTCTCAGCAGATAAGAGGGAGCACAGAGGTGCCAACTTGTATCTTGCATTCACAGCATACAGTGATATCATCCCCCAGTCTCCCATAGCAAGCTGGAGTTATTTGGTCAAAGACCAGATCTTCTGCCAGTAAACAGTCCTGACCACTCTCTTCCGAAGGCAAACAGCTCCAAAGAAATGCTTTCAAATGTAAAATTGTCTACACAGTGATGTTGACTGCTACATAGCAACACCCACCTCTCATATCTTGAAAAGTCTGTGTCTTAGCTCAAGAAATGCCTAGGAATGCAAGCTTTGAGCCCAAAACCAGGAAGGTCTCAGACAGATGTGCATGACTAGCATCTCCCCTAAACTGGATTGCCTCTCAGGTACCACCCAATCCTCAAGGCCTTCTACCTATGGATGCAGTATTGAAGTTATCCCACTCAAGCCAGTCAAGTTAGCCTAAATCATTTTTGCTCAGAAATGCCAATATATTGTATCTGCTCTAAACTTCAACAGAGGAAAATTTTAAGTATAGGTAGCTTATATTTCTTCTGTCTGCCTTCCTACATAAACATATATGTAATTTAATGATACACATTTACTTCATCGGCATGGATGTTGAGATCTTTTACTGTATCTGTATACTTCTGTTTATATGTATATAAGTTCTTTGCATCTGTACATAGACTTAAGGTGCCCTATTAATAAGTTTAGTATGAAACATATCATCTACGAATATGTAATCAAGTTATTGTTTGATCATCACATACTTCACTAAATTACTTTATTAATCTCCAGATTAGTAAAGTACAATTAGAATTTAATCCTTTAATCTACATCATATTATCAATAAATCTTGAATTGTTACTAAATATTACTAAATAAAATATATGTGTCATTTCCTGTGATGAAAGACAGCAGGTTGGATTGGTTGTGGAAGGACTCATGCCTTGTGCAAGTTCTGTAGTTCAAGACTGGTCTAGTAGCTTCTGGGGATGAACAAAAGGGAAAAAAAGAAAGCCACATGGAATATCTTTATATCTGATGCTGATAGGTAGAGACAAGAACAATCTCAGAGTGTGTAGGATTGCTAACGTATTTTATAAACATATATAAATATTATATATTTGTATATTTTTTTTCAATTTAAACCAAGAGACTTTTTGTTGCTTTCTGTAAAATATTCTGGGAGACAGTCTGCAAGATACTTTCATTCTAATATAGAAACTTCAAGTGTTGTTAAAAAAAAATACAGAATTTTAACACTAACTTATCATGCACGTAGAGCATTCACACTAAGTTACATGGGATTATCTAACCAACAGCACAGGACTGGAAAGTCACAGCATGGAACTGTAGGATGTAACATTAAATGTGGATCATGATAATAAGAAGAGATTTGTTGTATTGAACATTTTGTGCCTGATTCTGCTGAAATGCTGAAGTTTCCATTAACTGCAGGGACCTGTTAGAACATGCATGTTGTTCAGAGATATGAAAGGTAGAGGAATGGTCATCCATAAGCCTGTTTGTCTCCTACTATACTACTATAGTTCTCTTAACATATTGTAAATTCATCTAGTGTCTCATGTATTCAAAACACTCTTGTTATTCAATACGACTCAGTAAAGTCATTCGACATATATATTAAAAAAAGACCAACAAAAAGATTCCTCATAGAGAAGAATATGAAATACAACATTTCATAGTGCAACTTCCTAATAGAAAACAAGGAAAGTGGGAAAAATGAAATTGGTACTTCCTGAAACTGCAGTACAAGACATATTACAATATATGTATCAGTAGAACATAGACACTAGAGAGTTGGCAAATTTTGATAAATTGTTTTATATTAGCTTAAAAAGGGATATTTTTTACATCATGCACAGCGTGTATTTGCAATATACATGACAAAAAAAAAAAATCCTAAATGCAAATCAAAACTTAGCAATTAAAAACATTAACAAATTTTAAAGATATTGGTTTTATTCTGCTATAGAATTTAAAAGGTGACTGCAACAGTTCCAGCTACACAACTGTGAAAATGGAGTGAGATAAATTGATCTGTTTTTTTCACCATCTGAAATCAATTTATTCAGTACTTCATAGGAAGAGATATCAGAATAACAGGCAATATGTCTCACGCAGCTTAGACCAGGACCAATTATGGATATTGTTTTCCAGACAATCATTTCCTTGCCAGAATTATACTCAACTATACCAAAGATTTTGTTCCTGGCAACTTTAACCTGATTTCACCTAGATAAAAAATGCTTGTCAGAAAATTCGTGTCAGAAAATTTGGTATCTGCATCCTTTAGGAACCTTTTTCTCATACTACATACTTCACCTGGAGATCTCATCCTAATCTCAAAATTCTGCTTTTTCTCAGTGAGATGAACCCACCTGTAGTGCAGGTGCTAAAAGAAATTTAGGGCTCCTCAAGTTACTCTTATCTGAAGAAATTCAGCATTTGTGAGGTTCCCAGGACTGTGCATATTGTTAGTATTAGAGGTTTGGTAAAGGGCAGAGGAAGGAGAAAGTCTAGAAATCAACATGGAGTGGTTTGAAAAGGTGCTGCCAAAGGAAACTCACTGCTGCAAAGGAGTTCTTCTCTGATGAATTTCCAGTCTGAATGAGCCTGGAGTGCACAGGAAGATCAGAGCTCTTCATACAATAAGAGTCAGCACACACAAGTTTAAACAGGGGAAGTTCTGCTGGAAAAAAGAAATGCTCCATTACTGTGAGAGTGACAAAGCCGTGGAACATGCTACCCAGAGAGGCTGTGGAAACTTTATCACTAGATAAACTTCCAAAGATGTCTGGACATGGTTCTGGGCAATCTGCTCCAGATGCCTTTGCATGATCATTGGGACCAGAGCAGATGGTCTCCAGACGTTCCTTCCAGCATCAACCATTCTGTGATTCCATCATTCAGTGGAAGTTGATTGATTGCAAGATAAAGTGAACAATAAGAAATGTTTTTTTTTTTTTTTCTAAGAAATGTATCATTGTTGAATGATCTGGACCTACACATCAGCTGTATGTTAGCCTTAATTAGGTCTAGTGTAACAATTATGATGAAGAGTTCAGGCAGTGAAAAAAAGAAAATCAAAATCTGCAATCGGACTGGGGCTGGAAATAACTACCAAACAAAACTGTGGGCTACAGGACCTTCCCCCCAAAGGATTCTTTATCAGTGAGAAGTAAGGTGTGACTTTTGTGAAGCTCAGCACAGTGTTGAAATTAGGATTATAATGAAGAGAAAGAGCCCTAGGCTTCCATTGCATTGTGTCTAGAAGGATTTTAACAGAAGAGACAGAGCTTTCTTGCCTGAGAACCATTATTATTTGAAAGGTCTAGGTTAATTTGGTTTGTGAGTCAATTTAGGGTTTATAATTCTGGTTGGGATTACGGTAAACTCAGTGTACTGTTTGGTATGGGAGAAAGAAGCTCAGAGTTCTGTCTTAAGTGGATTTTGAAACAGGCTGACAAATTAACTTGAGGGTCATCTAAGCAAAACTAGAGATGCTTTGTGTAAGGAGAGTTTAAGGCAGTACATGGTGTTAGGTTTTGTTTAAAGAGAAATGGGTGGATTTTTTTATTATTATTATTATTATTATTTTTCCCCACAGGCAAATTCTTAAAATAGACGATTCTGCCTTAATGGAAAATATCTGGAAGGTGTCAAGATTATGTCTGTATGGCTTAAATTTAAGAGAAAGGTATAGCTATGCTTAGATAGACACTATAGATGGCTACTCAGACAAATTTAACACTACCATAAGATTTCTCTTCATATCATTTTTTTCTCTGAGACAAATCTAGGGTTTCGTGTGAAAACTGGATTAGCATCATGCCTATCACTGAGAGAATGAGAAAGTCCAGAGTGAAAGTTGCAAAGTGAATGGAAAACTGTTTCCAAGGCAAATAAATGCTGAAAACAACAGAGCATTGCTGTCTTCTGTCAATCCTAACCAATCTGTCAGGCAATGCTTGCTGGCAATTTTCACCAGAAAATAATTATATAGGGAAGGAATTTCTTCCATCAGCACTTCTGTAGCCCCCTCTAAGACTGTGGTTCCTGGCTTTAACTTTCCTGCTGCCCATGAAGATTCAAGCAGATTGATATGTAGATCCATTTTTTTCCCTACTTGAAGTCATACAATGTCACTTTAGCGAAATGGTGGCCACTCGCTATCCTGTTTCTTCTCTGTTGACATTATTTTTTTTCTTCTCCTAGTGTTACCTCAGTAAGGTGTGAACAGTTCTGGTTCTTGGAGTTACTTCCATTTTTTCATTTTAACTTGTATAACTCTGCTCTTAATTGCCCATACAATTCCTTTCTTTTCTTTCCTATGCACTAATTAAATGTGCTGTATCACTTCTTTTCTAAACTCTTCATGTACTATACCTTTCTTTTACCTTGCTTTGCTTTGCTTTACCTGTCTCTCCTTGTTCTCTTTCCCTTCCTTGGCCTTATTTTGCCCTACCCTACAATCTTTTCTTGCTATAACTTATTTTTTGCTTCAATATGTTGCTCCCTGAGGCATTTTTTTTTTAGAAGCTTGTCTCCCAATTTTTGTTTAAATGTAATATTGAATTCCTTTTCCTCCTCCTGTTCTTTTCTTAGAACAATGTTTTCTCAGATTTTCTCTGATGTTTTATGTCTGTTTGTGGTTGTTTATCACTCTGGCTTTGTTTTAGTTATTCTTATGAAAGGACCCTCACTCTACTTATTAATTACTTGCTTGTGCCTTAACCCAAAAGTCATACTTAATTCTTATCTCACTATTCTTACCAACTGCTTTTCTTCATTGCCTCATCTCAATATATGGATTTCCTGACTAGGAATTCTCAAGTACATTCATCATCTTAGACTGTATGGTTTTATTTTAAATGTAATTATCTGACATTTTTTCTCACTTCTCATCTTTTATTCAAAAGCTTGTGAAACACAGGTAGTTTGGTGCACTAAATCCACCAGTTGTTTCTAGAATTCTGATATTACTTTTGTAGGGATTAATGTTCTGATATGCTTTGTGTGTATTCCAAAGGGTAAGCATGTGAATGTGAGAAGCTTACATTTACTGCTGTGAACTTTGTGTGATTTTACAAATTTACAATACACATATCTTATTCATATCAAGATTGTTCAATATAGGTACTTCATTACAGCATTTAGTAATGGGAATACTTTTGTAGATATTTTTTTTTTTCCCTATAAACAGTAGGCTTCAGAAATTTTAAGTCTTTATGACAGCATTTATCATTTGTCTTATATAATTAGTTTCATATAGATTCATATACTGATGTTAACTGATGGTTTGCAAGAGATTGATTTTCCTTAGCTTTTCAGAGCTCTGCATAAAGGATGTAGGACCTGCAATAGCTAAATTCCTAAGTTCCAGAATGCAGACAAGAGTTTTATTTGACACTGGAGCTCTGTGTTTGATTTTATAGGGACAACTAGACTTCTAAAAACAAGACTTAAGACAGAGCATAGAACTAACAGGTGGAATCATAATGCACAGTGACAATAGATATCAGAACAGGTCTGAAGGCAAGTCCCTCCATCCTGAAGGAATTCAAACGTTCTTCTACTATGAGAAGTAGATGCTGGAACTATTTATACTCCAATGGAGTAGCCTAGATGAAAATAGGAGAACTGATATTGTTTTCCATACTATGAGGACTGATTCTATCAAAGAGGATGACAATTAAGACAAAGTGGGGATCATCATTTCCGACTCCTTTCAAAGCAGTCACCAAGTTCAAAGAAGTGCAGCATGCTTGTTTAGGCAGAGAAGGTGAAGCATGATCACGATTCTGTGGTTGAATGTCTGTTGCACTCAGGTGTAATAAGGAACTTTCAGGAATTTTTCAAATTTTCATTTTATATGGTGCTCTAAAAACCAGACATCGAGAGCAGTACTTTGACCTTTGGGCTAAAAAATGAAGCCTACTGTTCTAGTTAATCATCTACATACTGATAATCCTTTTTCATGTTGTTGTGGGACCCAGATTTGCATCCCTTCAGCTTGAAAATGTCAGTGAACTCTGGTTTTCTTCTTGCTGATTGAGTGAAGTATGAAGAGAGAACAAAACTGTCTGACTGTCCATGCCCTTCTTTAAAAAAGGTTCAAAAATAAAGAAGTTAATACTGTATTTTACAAAAATCCGGTTAGGAAGTCACAGATGTTCTTCAAGATGTTTATGCAGTCTGGCTGCAGCAGAACAAAGGTTTTAGGAAAAACACTGTTCTTTGTTAATATTCTTTCTTTGCATGCTCATTATATTGCCTTTTTAGTTCCGCTTCCTAATGATCTCAATTTTACTTCCCAATAATACCAATTTTAAAAATACAATAAAATGGATCTCTTCTATGCAATTGAAGTTCATCTGTCTAATTTCTCATATCCAATTTAAAGAAAGATATGCAAACATGAAAATTAGATTTTTTTAAAACAAGTTGCAATTTAGATAATTATATCTTTTTTATTTTGTGTATGATACTTGTTCACAGTAATATATCTCTAAAAATGATAATGATAATCACTTAATTGAGATGTAACTCCTTTCTAACTCTTCACTTATTTAAATCAGATTCCAATAGAGATTTGTCTTTACCATAGACTAGTAGCAGCAAATCAGTCTTGCGCATTCTTCACTTACAACTGTATCCTCCTAATGGATATTTTTACACCATCCAAATCAGGGGTTATCTCAGTAGCAATCAGTGCTCATGTAGAAGAATAAGAAAGAAATCTGATTTATCAAGAGTTGTCTGTCGTTTCATAGAAAACAAGCCTCAGTCAGACAGTTTCTCTCTCTTTACACTAATATCGATGAGTCAGGATCTTGAATCCCTTATTCCTGTTGTTAGTAGTAAGTTCTGCTGTCATGGAATTAACTAAATCAATCCATACCCGAGACAGGGGGCAGTAGGCCCCTGCCCTCCCACCCCCAACTTCCACCTCCCGGCCCCACAAAATGGGAAGGAAAAGGGAAAAGGGATAGGGAAATGGGAGCCAGGCTCAAGGAAGGGGAAAAAAAAACCAAACAAACAGCGGCAACAATCTATGGAAGAAAACTTATTTTACTAACTATGATATTGGAATGCAAGATAACACAGTGTAATACAATCTAATTGAAATTGAGACTAATAAATCAAATAAAATAGGAGAGAGTGAGAGTTCCTGAGACCGAGTCAAACCTGAAAAGATTGGAAAGGCTAGGAAAGCACCCTCCAACACCCACTGCAAGGCAGTAAGTGACCGCCCAACCAGGAAGGGCCAGATCCCTTGACTTCTGTGATGTACAGGGACAGGTACCCAGAATTGGAGCATTAACACTTTAACTCCCAGTGCACTACATGATGTTATGATGCGGAATACTGAAAATCAAAATTCACAAAACCATAACATTTGTGAAAATTTATTCTTCCATTTTCATGAAACTTTCAGCTTTTGCTGCAAGGCAGACAAAAGTAAGAAATGTGATATTTTAAGGAATCTTTTCAATGAGCACTATCTTCCTCACTGATTCCACATAGGATAATCCAAGTTGGAATGGACCTCAGAAGGTCTCTAGGGCAACATCTTTCAAATAAATTAAGCTCTCAGGTCAGAGCAGAATGCTCAGGGCTTTATCTAGTCTAGTCTTGGTAGTCTCTAGAGATGGAGGCTGTACAGATTTCTGGGGCAACCTGTTTCATTGACTAGACTTGTGGGTAAAATGTGCTCTTCCACATCTACCTCTCATGTTCCTATTTATGCTCTTTGCCTTTAAAATTTCCACCATGCACTCCTGGGAAGAGCTTGATTTTGTCTTCCTTCCAGACTTCTCCAAAAGTATTGGAAAGCTACTGTCAGGTCCTTCTCAAGCTGTGTTTTCTCCAGGCTGAACAAGATCAATTCCCTCCATCTCTCTTCACAGGGCTAATACTTCTGCCTCTGATAAGCTTTGTGGCTCCCCACAAATCTTGCCCAGTTGATCAACTGAGAAGCCAACCTGGATTCTAGACCTGCAGTAGATGTGGTCTTAAAAATACTGAGAGGGAGGAGAATCATTTCCTTGAACCAACATCTTTCCGATAGCTCAGGAATCTGCTGACCATTGGAGCCTTGTAAGGCTCTTTTAGTTTTTAGTTTTTCTGCAGTTCAGGCTAGATGAAACATACATTGCAACACAGTCTGCTAAAGTATCAGAAAGACTGCAAACCCTTACTGTATGATTCCCTAAGGATAGACTGCTCTTTGTTTTTTGTTTTTTGTTTTTTGTTCTTTTTTTTTTTTTTTTTTTTTTTTTTTTTTTTTTTTTTTTTTTTTTTTAATGCAGCACATTTTCTCTATTTGTTGCATTCCAAATCCTTCTTATGCTGGAACACTGAAATTGGCATAATACCTTTTGTGTGGGCAGTATGCCACACTAACAGATGGCCATATGAGTGGACAAGTTACGTGCATTAATTTTGATTAGGATGGGCAGAAATCCTAAAACAGCCATCAGTGTAGAGCTTTTGAGCATGTACTTACAGGCATAAGTCATCACCGCTGCACTCGAAGATACAGCTCTGAATATCCCAGAATAGCTTGTGTCTCCATGTAAAGTGCTTCTGTTCCAGTGAATCAGATTAATTTTTGAGACAGCGTAATAATATTTAAAAGTCTACATAAACTTCCTTCAAGTTGTCATGGCTACCGGTAAACACATTTCCGACGACCTCGAACTCCTGTGTCTCACACAAACTCTTAAAGCTTCTCTTTCTCAAACAAGAAGCCTTCTAACCAGTACAGCAGTATTTTTCCATAGTCACATTTTCCAATGTAGACAG
This sequence comes from Centrocercus urophasianus, assembly GCF_019232065.1. Taxonomy (NCBI): domain Eukaryota; kingdom Metazoa; phylum Chordata; class Aves; order Galliformes; family Phasianidae; genus Centrocercus; species Centrocercus urophasianus. Next base: position 22,390,414 of record NW_024884697.1, on the reverse strand, counting down.
GTAGATAAGTGGTTACATATATTGATCCTTCTCTTTGGAAATTTCAAAGCACAATTCCCTATATAAGTTTCTTAAAATTTGTGGTATGCTTTTCCTAAATAATTTTGATATCTGAATGATTAATTGTATCTTCTCTTCCTATTTTAATGGCAAACAAAAAGAGATTTTGAAATCAAGATCTGTTAAATTGAATGACAACTATTATTCAGAATTGTGAGAAAGGACCACCGACAAAGTCATTATTTGTGGTGCTTATATCTCTATTCAGAGATTTATACTTTATCAGCCCCTACCTAGGGAGAATACCTTCTTAATTATTTTAAATCAGGAGTCCTAATACAGAATTGTCAAAACAAACTTGGCTTTCTGAAGACAAGCTTTCATTAAGAGGTATTACACATTACTACAGATCTGTGTTTTTCAACTTTTATCTTCTCATTCAGTATAATCTGTCCCAGCTATTTGATTTTTTTTTTTTTTTAAATAGAAAAAAGGGATTAAAAATAAAAAATAATTGAGCAGTATTTTCTGAAATTATCTGATGAAAAATGTAATGGAACCAGCTTTTGGATCTGTAGATTTTGGGAAGCAAAACAAATTACAAGATCATATTATTTTTATCTCTAAATCCACTGTCTTTTTTTTAGGTAACATTATGATATGGTTAAGTGCATTATCCTGATACAAAAAAAAAAAAAAAAAAAAAAAAAAAAAAAAAAAAAAAAAAGGAAAGGGGGGTTTTTTTTTTTTTTTTTTTTTTTTTTTTTTTTTTTTTTTTTATCTAGCTGGGGGAGCCAGCCAGTGAGCAATAAGTAGGGATCATTTTTTGGAAGCTGATTATTGTTGCACTGTCAGTATGCAGCAAAGTGGTATGTACCACCATCAATGATACTACATCAGAAATTATCAGAACTCCATGAAAACTGACCTGTGAAAGGGAATTCGAGGATTGTTAGCCTAGAAAAAAAGAAAAAGAAGAAGAAAGCCGAGACGACACATAGAAACCATCTTAAAGTATAAGAAAGGAGGCAGTGAAGGCCTTAACTGAGTCATAGAGGAGGTAGGGGATACATTAGGAAAAGACATTTTGACACTCAGAATGGTTGAACGCTGAGACAGATCACCTGCGTGAGTGTTTGCAGCATCCACCACTGGAGGGGTTTTAATAATTGTTTATGTTAACAAAATAGAGGAGGTATGTCTAATCTTTCAGTTGGGAATGGATTACTTTGTTTGTCCAAGTTAGTTTCCAGCTGTGCTTTATTATAGATAAATACCCTGTCATCATATAGATTTCCAATTTGCTTTTCTTCCTTATCTTACAACGATATACATTCAGAGATTAAAATCTCTAATTAAAGGGAAATACATTATTTTACATTGATCCATAACATATATAAAGACTGAATGTATAAATGTAAAATGTAAAATATAAAATACAAAATAAAATAAAAAAATATAAAATGCAAACTGTACAATGTAAAATGATTTTCAGATCTTGCATACATTGAGCATCTCATTGTGTTCATCTTCAGTCAATAGTTGGAAAAGATTAATGAATAGATTTCCAAAATTTCATACATTTTTCAAAACTCGATTAAAGCTAACTTATATTTTTTAGGAGGATTTCTTAGGACTTACAATACCTGAGTACTGTTGATTCTGTTGAGAGACTTCTTAACAGAAAGTGGACTGATGAAAACAGACTAGTTTCTGAGCACTTCCTTAAAGATTGATGGAGAAATCCCAGTGCTGGAGAGAAGCCTTAAGACAAAAGAGTGGTTGTAAAATCCCACATGATTACATAATTTTTAGAAAGTATTCCCAGTGCCCTAAGGTAGAAGACAAATTGGTCATTTTTGTTTCTTACCAAAATCCAAACAACAGTTGAGTAAAATGATACACTGTAGATCATCTGTACTGCCTCATCTCTGGAGTGAGTGCACATTGTCTGCAAAAGGCAAACTGTGCAATTTTCATGACTCAAACGTCTCCTGACTCAGATGAGAAACATTTAAGGTTACAATATCATCTCTTTTAGCCTTTTAGCCCTTGATTCTTAGCTACGTAATTATGAAATAGTTACTAGCGTGTCTTTCTCAGTTCCAAGTGGATAATTACAAGTCATTGGTTGATTTTCACAGAATCATAGAATGATTGAGGTTGGAAAATACCACTAAGATTACCTTGTTCAAGCATCAGGTCACCACCACTAGCTCACTAAGCCGTGTCTCCCAGTGCCATATTTACACACTTCTTGAAAACCTCCAGGGACACTGCCTCCACCGCTTTCCTTGGCAGCCTGTTCCAGTGTCTCACCACCCTCCCTGAGAAATTTTCTGAACATTGTGTTCTATGTTTGTGACCAGACAGTAGGAGTTATCCTGCTCTACAAAGAGTCTAGTCTAAAAAAAACATTAATAAATGAAATAAAGAAAAGCACCACCATTGAAGTCTGAATACTGATGTTATTCCAGTGTTACTTTTCCAAAGGAGCAGCCATTTTCAGTAGCCTTCCAGAATAAATGTCAAGCGCAACTGGGGCTATGAAAAACTCATGGTTTTAGCCCTACAGGCACGCAATAAATATAGCAGAATTTGAAAAATTGATGAAGTAGGGGACCTGGAGATTGCGTATCTGCAATGTCTCACTCAAATTATCCCCAGGTTGAATCACCAGCTTTTCTTTATGAACCACAAAGCAGAGTTAAAGTCCAAGACAATCTGAGTAGACATGCAGGTTTTAGATGACATAAAAGATTCATCTTGAAATAGAAAGGGCTTGTCACTAATGACCTTAATTGTACTTGGAGCTGTACTATAATGTTGCTTGAAATTAATCAGCTGCATCTGTTCTATTGTTACTGTGATCTTCAGCAAAAAATTATCCTAGAAAGGAAGTCTTCTTATGCACATAGGATAAAATGAAAGGGTTTTTCACATCCCTCTGTAGCACCTTGCAAATTATTTTATATATATACAACGTATATATATAAAATATATATAACATTCCCAATAGTTCATTTTCCTAAAATAAACTTGCTTTCCTACAGAGATGATCATAGCTACAAATCCATGAACTTTCCTCACATTCTGCAAAGATCAGGTTCAAACTTGCATTACTGGAAAACAACACCAACTCAGTAACAGCATCATAGTCCTTAGGTCATTTCAAAACTATTCAAAACATGCTTTTTGTATATGTGCAAATTGGAATATGTGAAGGCCAGAAAAATCCAAAAGGAAAAAAAAATGAAAAAGACAAATAAACCAAATACTACTGCAAAAGTTGGTGAAGTTGATGAAGTTAAGTCGAGAAGGTACCAGAACTTTTGTGTGAAGCTCATTAATGTGCATACATACACGCAAGAAAGTAGATGATAATAGATAAAAATAGCTTTTTTCCTGGTCTTTCAGACATGATTTTTCCAACATCACAGAATCACAGAATCACCCGGGTTGGAAGGGACCTCAAGGATCATGTAGTTCCAACCCCCCTGCCTAGCAGGGCCACCAAACACACACATTCAGATCAGGTTGCCCAGGACCCTGTCCAACCTGGCCTTAAACACATCCAAGGACGGGGCATCCACAACCTCCCTGGGCAGCCCGTTCCAGGGCCTAACCACTCTCCTTGTATAGAACTTCCCCCTAACATCCAACCTAAATCTTCCCTCCTTCAACTTCGATCCATTTCCCCTAGTCCTGCTGTTGTCAGCCCTTTTGAAGAGTTTACTCCCCTCCTGGGTGTAGGTTCCCTTCAGGTATTGATAGGCTGCAATGAGGTCACCCCGCAGCCTTCTCTTCTCCAGGCTGAACAAGCCCAACTCCCTCAGCCTGTCCTCATAGGGGAGGTGCTCCAGCCCCCTGATCATCTTAGTCGCCCTCCTCTGGACCCTTTCCAAAATCTCAATGTCTTTCTTGTACTGAGGGCTCCACACCTGGACACAGTACTCCAGATGGGGCCTCACAAGAGCCGAGTAGAGAGGGACGATCACCTCCCTGTCCCTGCTGACCACCCCTCTCCTGATGGAGCCCAGGATCCCATTTGCCTTTCGATAAGGCAAATGCCATATATATATGCCATATATATCGATATCTAATCATATTTAGATTATTAACAGTATTGCTTACCACTGTAATGTGGAGCAGGTGTCAAAGCAATTCATATAATTACACACATTGTAAAATTTTTCTTGCTTTGAAGTCTTCTTAGTCTTCTAAGTCTTCATTTAACCCTTTCCTTCACCATAAAAAGCTTTTGCACTGTGTCTGGTAGAAGAAGGATTTGCCTCCAGATGAGTTTATTTATTATTCCTCATCATTCCTCAGAATTATAGGACTCAGGAGCTGTCAGAGGTATGATGGAAGGAGTCACTGAGGCCTTTGAGTACTTGGAAGGAGCACATAAGCTAGACAGGGACTGCATTTTTATGTGGTCTGATAGTGATAGGACATAGGGGAATGGTTTCAAACTATAAAAGGGGAAGTTTAAATTAGATGTTAGGAAGAAATTCTTTGCTCGGAGATGGTGAGATGCTGGAACAGGTTGTCCAAAGAAGCTAATAAGCTGTGGATGTTCCATTCCTGGTGAGGTTCCAGAGCAGATTTGAATGGAGTCCTGGGCAGCTCGATCTGGTGGAATGCAACTCTGTCCTTGGCAGGGGGTTGTAGCTAGGAGATTTTTAAGGTTTTTTTTCCAACCTAAGCCATTCTATGATTCTTATTACTCTATGATGGAAAGCCACAGTTGTAATGAGTTGTAATGAGTGTAATGAGAGATGTCAGAGTATTTCCTCCACACACTTCTTCAGTCTTTCTAAAAATCTTGTAGAGGAAATTGTGATGGAAAGCAGCAAGTGATTATGAGACAGTGAAAACTATTCTTGAATGCTGATTTTGAGATTTTGCCTGTAATAAACATCCAATAAACATGTTTTTCAGATGTCTTGGTTAAAAGTGAGATACAAATAGAACACTGGGCTGTGGACTATGAAACCATATGAATTCCAAAATTCTTTCTGGTACATATTTTCTCATTCCTATCTCAGCATTTTCCGATCAAAACATTTTTAGATACAGTACATAAGGTGAGGTGACATTAAAAAAAAAAAAAAAAGCCCTTCTAATATTTACCTACATTTTTCCTCAACAATTTGTATGTAATTTTTTTTTTTCTTCTAGGTTTGCAGCTTTGCAACACTAGACGCAATTCCACAATCTCACTTTTGCCCCATAATCTCTTAAAATGTATAAACTTTATCCTGGCCACCTCTGCATTAGTCTCTCTGAAGACCAACTCAGTGCATGATTTATTCTTTGCTTTCAAGTGCATTCTCTCAGTAACAGTGGTTCTTCTTGTTGTTCCCTGAATACAAAATGATCAGAACTCCTCCTCATCTGAAGTCCTACAATTGATCGAGAAAAATAAAACATAGCAAATTAAGACTATAATATGTGTATAGAAATGTGAATGCCACTAGTATATGAAATAAACTAGTATATTTCAATAAACTATACAGTTATGGTGACTCTAAACCTCCAGCTACTCGCTGGGAGTATCCTGAAAGCAGCAACATACTCCATGAAGGTGTATGTATTATAAAACTTCTTTAGTTAATCAATCTTGGATGTTTTCTTACAAACTGATATGAAATTAAAAGTATAATAACACAATAACTAATATAAAAAAATAGAAGGAATATAACTGAAGAGGAGGGAAGACTGAGAGAGGAAGAAGAGAAATAAGAAAAAAACTAAAATGACTGTCATCTATATGTCTGGCAATGAATGGTGTGGCCAGTTTATTTGATACCACAAACACCTAGAAGAATTGCTGAGCGCAGCAAAAAGCATGAATCAAATACAGTCAGAAAGCAGGAAGCACGAATTTCACAAAGTAAATTTCTTCATAAGAATAACCATTTACCCCTGTAGCAGTTACAGTTGGAATTCAAAGGTGTCATCCTTTGGCAAAACAACCTTTAGTCAGGATGAATCAATATTGAACATCAAAAACAAAAATTCTTGATGTGTAGATGTTCTGTAGATTTTATAAGATCTCTTTACATTTAAGTCTGTGAACAAATTGTGTCTAAGCTGGATAAACTCAGGGGTTGCTGTAATGGCTGACAGAAAAAAAGGATCCTTTGAATTTCTCAGTCTGCTGTTACCAAATGATCATAACATTTAATTATGCTGGCTCACGCACCGACAACATTTTACATTCTTATAGCCTGACAGCATTACCCAGAAGGTGGTGAGGCACAGGCACAGCTGCTCGGAGAAGCTGTGGGTGACCCATCCCTGGAGGTATTCAAGGCCAGGTTGGATGAGGCTTTCAACAGCTTGATCTACTGGAAAGTGTCCCTGCCCATGGTAGGGAGTTTGGAGCTAGATTGCCTTTAGGGCCACCTTCCAACACAAACTATTCCATGATGTTATGATTCTGTGAGAATTTGGAGGAAGAATATAAAATTAGTAAACTAAGGAAACCCTCTGTGTTTTTAATCATTCAAACATGGAATAGAAATAGCAATATTAACAGATATATGTTGAGAATAGAGATAAAAAAATGAATAAGCAAAATGAATAAATAAGACTTTTTCCATTAATTATCATTTTATTTCCTCAAACAATCCTACATTTTCAATTAGATACTTTAGAACTGAATAATTTTTATTTTGAAAAATCTTAAGTACTGTAACTACACTATGCTTGAATTGTCAGTGACAAGTACTTGCACTGCATTTAAAAACTGTATGAATCACTGTGGCCAGCACCCAAACTAATTCCTGAAAAAAAAATAAATTAAAATGATTTTTTAAAAAAATCAATAGAAGCCAATGATATTATCATTGATGTGATGTATTCCTCAATGTAAATGAAAACTGGTACAATACAACCAGTGAAAATAATGAAAATATAAATAAATAATTAAATAATCATTAATTTAAATAATAAAATAAATAAATAAATAAAATCCAGACTAATCAGAAAGAGCAAGAAAAAGGCTTTCATTGTTTGGTAATTTAAGATTTATTTTTTTCATGTATCCACCTGTTCCAGTTAATGCAGGTATTTGTGAATACAGACTGTGAAATCATTCGGTGATAATTTCTGTCACCAGATCTTGATCAGCCACATTATCAAATTATATGAATGTGCTCTGAGAACATTGTGAACAGCGATGAACAATTATAGAGCATGAATTCTTACACGAAAAAAATTGCTCAGCATTCACAGGACATATATTCAGCATAGCACCACACACCATGGTCCACAAAACCCTTCCTAATGCCTTCCAACCATCTGTAAAAGACTAACTGTGCTATGTATAAGGACTAGGAAAATGCAACACTATTAAAATTAACTGGAAAGTACAAGTGTGAAAGTTGCAGTTCCGGGACTTTATCTTTAAAAAATAAAATACATGATCAGTTTGGGTTCCTAAAAAAGTCTCCTAGAGAAACAGAAAATCAAGATAATGAAATGTCCCATTTTAAAGCTGTGCTAAAAAAAAAATGTCACTGCTCTAAATACTGTTTGAGAAGAAAAAAAAATATTCTGCTTGATTTCTTTTCACTGATTTTAACACCACTAAAATCTCTTCTAAACTCTTTGTATGATGCCTGAATCCTGGTTTATCAACTACTTCATTAGGCATTGATCAGTCAGTCTTGCAGTTGTCAGATGCACTGAGAAATGTTCTTCTAAGAAATGGCCTGATTAGAATTTGCTAGGGGATGAAATAGTGAAAATCTCCAAATAAAGTATATACAGAGTCTTACCTAAATTTCCAGATATTCTCCACTGTTTAGCCCAAAATTATATCTGTCACAGCCCCAGGGAGTGTTTTACTTTTGAGAAAGTTATCCACTCTCTCTCTCACTTATTTTCCACCCAGTTGGACAAATTCCGTCAATTTAGAAATCAAAACAAAACCCAAACATCTATCTATCTACAGGAAGGCAGAATGTCTTATTTCTTTTCTGTACCAACTGGAAGGTTAAACTTAATAAACACATCCAGCTGTCTTCTATTTTTCTAGCACATACTGAATGATGTAATTACAGTGTGCACAAGAAAGAATAAAAACTCCACTTTTCAGGCTACAGAGCTTTTGCTTAAAGTTAAGGCAAAAGAAATCAAACTAAGCCCTGTTTTCCTATAGGAGAATATATTCACAAAAAAAAAAAACATCTTGATAATGACTTTCTCTATAGCTCTCTGCATTGCACTGTGACACCATAGCTGTAGTTATAATTGATTCTGTAGCAGCAAAGGAATGACCTTAGCTTTCAAAGATGATGTCTTCTTAAACAAGGAATAAAATAGAAATAAAATCACTGAACTGGCCTCTGGGAATGTAGATATGCCGAAGTGAGATGATAAGACTGTACTAAATGACTACACCAATAAACAAGAGATACCAAATTCAGCAACATCAAAAATGATGCAAACTATGCATTTTAATGGGACAAAATGAAATATTTGAATTTGAAGATTTTAATTCCTCTGGAGTACCTGAAAAAGGGAGATTTATTATACTTAAAGGAGATTCTGCAGCAAAAGCTGTTTTATGCATTTCACTTTAGAAAAGTTATCTTAATGGGCTACAAAAATAACAATAAATGCACACTGACTGTGTTTATCTGCTGGCTGCCCCTCATAAGCCTCTTTTCTACCTAGGTGGTATTGTTCGTAAAAATGGTTGCTTGCCAAATAGACCCCTAAAGAATTTAGGCAGCCCAACCAGGAACATGATTTGAATGAACCTCAATTTGAATTCACAGTAACACTGGACTGTGTGTTTTTATTCTGGTAAATATGAGACAGAATATATCCAACACTAAAAGTGCTCTTCGCTACCTTCACAATTTCACCCTGACACAGGGGTTATTTCCTACAAAACGCGTAACAGAATACAGTATCATCATTGGCTACAAAATGAAGGTAGAGTAATAAGAAAACCAAGCCTTGCTGCATAAATATAATGCATGTTTTGACATTGTATCCTTATGTGCATTTGCTGTGGATTGTATGCTATATATTATGATTTCTTTAGTCTTCACTTGAGCTAGGTAATAAAAATGTTTCTGTCCTATTTTCCTCTTCCTAGGCTGAATCTAATCCACAGTTAGTCAATATGTAAACATTATTTGAAGAAAGATAACAGAATGATTGCTTAAGTCCTGTAAAAATGTACATAATTTCTTTTTCCATCCATCTTTACTCCAGTTTTGAATATGGACTTTCCATTCACATTGTACAGTCGATTTTTTTGTAGGGACTGAATAGTAATTTCTTCCTTTCTCTCTTGGTTAATATTACCTGCTAGTGACCCAGATGTTCACCTTCAATAAACCCAACTTTATGAGCTCTACTTCATAAAACTCCTAGTCTAAAACTGACTTTAATAGCGACTTCATCCTTTTACATTAGACCATCTGTCACAGAGTCCATTCATTTGGAAAAGTATTCTACCTCAACGCTGCTAAGGTCATTACTATATCACTTCAATGTAACAATGACATGCAAGACAGGACAATTTCTTTCTGTATTTGTATATGAAATGAGACTCTTAAGGTAATTAAGAGGAAGGATTCTGCAATAAATTTTTCCAGTAAATTAAGTAAATGAATATGATGTGTGTTTTTAGTTTTGGAATTTGACCTTCTGTGTAACCAGACACGTTACTGAACAACTATCCTTTTATAACACACATGCACAATAAATGCATTATCAGCAATAATAAGGTTACAGATGGCTTACTCTGAAAGATCCTATTTGGCCTCCTTGCTGAAAATTTGATCTTTCCAGTAAAGAGTGGAAGGTGATAGAGTTTTAAATAACATGAAAGCCGTAAAAGGAGTTACAATATTTACGATGGGAACTTAACTGTGAAGTAGTTGCCTCAGAAATATACAGTGATTCTGGATTATAGATAATTTCCAGATATTTACGTCATCCTTTGAGAATAACAGAAACATGAGTCATACTAGGACCACATCTTGCAGTGCATCTGTCTGCTTGTCTGTCCATCTCTCTCTCTCACACACAGAAAAAAATTTAGAACACCAGGTTCTCAGAGCTCAATATAAAAGTTGTCCTCAGCCACTGCAGTATAAGAAAGAGACAAGGAGCATGATGGATATAACTAGGCATTTGAATATTATGAAATTTTCTAATTGTGATTAGTGGTTTGCCTAAAATAAAATAATTAGATCTTTGCAAACCACAGGAAGTTAACTTTAATGAGGCTATGCTGACTTAGCTGTCAGATTTTGCCACTGCATTGGTAATCTGCAGCTAAATCTGAAATTGTGCCAGCAGGAAAACATATTTTCAAACTGGAATAATAAAAAAAAGAAAAAGCAAAGATGGGATAAAATAAGGATTAGACTATACACTGTCTTTCATTGCCCATAAAATTCAATCTTTGTCCATCTTGCCATGCTTATTTTACTACTGGACGCTTCTTTTGTACTTGTATATCATTATTTCTAGTCAACATTCATAATCAGGATCATTTTGTTGTTTAAATGCAATCTGCATTTTTCAACCTTAATTTACCCCCAGAATATCCCATCTTGCACTGTGTCAGAACAGAAGGGTTACAAAAAGTCTAACATTCTTGCAAAAAGAAATGTTTAGAAGATATTAGAATTATATTAAAATGTGTCCTACAGTTGATGCTTATATTATGGTGGAAGTGTAAATGCTGCATTTGCACAAAATGACATTTATGTTTTCTGGATCATCTCCTTAAGCAAATTTTCATTATGGGCACTGAAATGAAAAAAGTTCTTTTTTAAAATAAAATAAAAAAAATAGAAGGGATGCTGATACTAGTGGCATTTTCAGGGAAACTCAAATAGGCAAAACTATCTTCTTTGCATGTTGAACAAGCAAAAACAAAATATTGACCAATTTTGCACAAACAGTATCCAGATTAAAAAGAAAATTACATTGTGTTACATTTCTCTGTTCATCAAATGTAATGAGGATTAGACAGCTACAGCTTTTACCTGTATTTTATTAGATTTGTCTACAATTAATATAATGTAATACTATTCAGTATTTCTAATATTTTTTAAAGTCATCCCATATCAAATTAAATGTAAAGATTGCACTAACTTTCTTTTAAGTTTATGTTATAATCTTTGACCAAATTATCAACTATTATAACTACATAAACACTTGCTCATTGACATTCAGATTTATTTTGGCATTCAAAACATGAAATATGTCTTGGCAATACCCACAGACTGTGTGAAATTACTCCCCTTGCAGGTGAACCAAATGCTCTTTTCTGTAGCTGTGCCACTTTGCAGCCAGAGGCTAATATACAGTGAGAGAATATTCTCATCTCCATGACATGTGCACCTTTCATGAATGCTTTCATGAATGTAGCCAGAGAAAAAAAGCAGCTCATGATTTCCACTTGTCAGAGTCCAACCTGAATAGTAAGCTGGCTCTTTTCCATTCAAAACATCAGAAATTATGGCATAAAAACCTTTTGTTTAGAAACTGTTCTGTTTATAATGGCAAAAGAAGAGTAATCCTGCCATAGACACACTCTATGAAAGAGAAAAGAAAACCAGTAAAGCTCTCCTTTTTTATTTTGTATACTTAAGTTTAAGGATATTTTTTGTTTTCAGCAGATATCTCTGAAGAAATACGTACTTTTTCCCCTTCCTTCCTCCCTTCCCCCCTTCTCTCCTTTCTTCCTTCCCTCTTCCCTCCTCCCTCCCTCCTTCCTTCCTTTTCACCTTCCTCCCTTCCTTGCTTCCTCCCTCCCTCTCTCCCTCCCGCCAAAGTCACTATTATGACTATTGCAAAACTTTTCTTGCTGCATTTTCTTATATTGCTCATCTCAATAGCATCCCCACATTGTGATCAATGAAAGATTTGATGGGATATCTGTTGAGGGAAGGCTGTCCCCAAATGATTCATTGCTGCTCCTTCAGCTACAGTTTGAGAAGACTTGAGGACCAGTCATAAATAACCAGAAAATAGCTCACCCACTTTCCAAAGTCAAAACAACAAGCAGTAGTTTGCTGCTCTCTACAGAGGCTACCAAGTGTTGGAATAAATAGCAGCAAAGAAATTTTCTTGGACTAAGACAGAATAAGTTGTTCCAAACTTCAGACAATACTAATACATATTGGTAACAGTGCATTACGAAAGGGAAGTACTGCACTTCAGCACAGTGGAAATAGGCCATACTTGAGCAAATGAGACATTCAGCAACTTATCCTCTGTCCTCCTTTCTCTTTCAACCTTTGCCCAATTGCCTTTTTTTTCTTTTCCTTTTGACTGTTCATTTATGGGGCAAAGTCACTTTGATGTTTCACTGTTAGATTAAGTGAAACAATACATTTCCCTTATGCTAATATCTGCATTCTGAGTCAAGGAAGAAGGATAATTAAATTATAGTTTTCTCAAGTAAACAGAGTTTTGATCAAGAGAGGCTTTTTCCACAGCTTTTGAAATGAATAGTGAATAGTGCCTTGTCATACTAAGTTGTCACTGTCTTCAATGCATTCTTATTCTAAAGTGACTTTCTGACATAGTTAATTTAGCATAATATCCTGTATGAATTTATGAACAGTGTTTATTAAAGATAGGATAGTTCATCACAGTGAGATAGAGGGACTCAACTTTAGTTTTATATATATTTTTTAAATTTAGATTGATTTCATGCTAATTAGAAATGACAGATTACAGTAGGAATTGAATATCTCTATTAAAAGAACAATAACGAAGTACTAGCAGTGTTCCTTATTCTTGATCAGAGTAGAGCTGAAGACTATCTGGGGACAAAATGCTAAAATAAATTCTGGCCTAATTTACTCCAGCCCATTCTGATGAGCAGGATGATGAAATTACCTATTTATAAAGTAATATTTTTATGTGAATATGTGGATGTTATTGAGTGATTAATTTTCCAAAATACTGAATAATGATGCTATGACTTGGGAAGGGATGCTGACAATAAAAGCTTTGCAAGGTTTCCTGAGATTTCCTGAGAATAAACATAAAAATCACTTGCTTCCTATTCTCCTTCAGAAAAATGGATGGAGGTACAATTGTGTTCTACAGCTCAAAAGGAATCTTCTGTTTTTGTGTTAAGGATTCATCCAATCTATAAATAACTGTTATTGTAGTTTTTCTGGATATTAGAAAACTTTTACAAATTCCCTTACCTTTATAAATGTGGGAAAAGGCTTTGGAAATTAAGCAAAATTGACATAAAGTGGAAGAACCCTTTCCTATGCATAATAAATTGTCTGAACAATAAAAAATAAAGGGTAATGGTGTGCAGATTTACAGTCATTCCTGTGGCTGAGTGAGCAGGGGAGTTCTGTAGGGGACAGTATGAGGAGTCATACTGTTCAGCATGGAAAAAGATCTGAAAAAGGTGAAGGCAGTGAAATAAAAATCATTCAACAACAATAATGTGTTTTTTTTTTCTTTAGGAGTGAAGTATAACTGTGAAAACTTACAGAATAGTCCTTCAAGACTAAGTGAAGGGTCAAGAATGAGATATTGAAGGGTCAATATTAAAACTCAGTGTAGAAAGATATAAAGTAATGCACATTGGGAAGAAGTATACTTATGTCCAGTTTGACGTAAATCACAGATTCTGCTTTGACCATTATAGATAGAAAATCTGAGTCCCTGACAGCTATTTTCATAAAAATTACACTTCTGTCATATATTATTCATCAAAAATACATTAAACGTTATCAATTACTAGTAAAGATATAAAGAGTAAAGCAGAAAAGTTTGTTATATCATTGTATAAGTCCGTTGTGCATTCACACTTCAAATGCCCTATGTAATTCCTATTCCCTCAACTCAAAAGGAAATGATGGAAAGAAGGGCAGCAATGATTAAGAACATGCAAACAATCTTAAAGGAAATGTTAGGCATGCAGAACTCATCAGTACCAAAAAAGGACAACCCTTCAGAATGTAATGGAGGTCTTGTAATGGAGGTAAAAGCATGACTGGCATGAAGCAGTAAAATAGCCTATTTTTGTAAAAATTGTACGGGTTATAAAAAATACTTTACACAAAAAGAATACTGACAGAACACAGACCTCTGGTACTCCATGTCTCACGATAGCATGTGTAGAAAAAGTGCACAATGATTGCAGGAAAATTGGGAAAGCATCTAGTAAAGTGATAAATTGAGAGTTATAAAGCAAGCAAATCACAAGACTAAGACAAATTACAGCTCAGGAAGGTCCCTGTGCTGAAAGACATGAGAGTTACCAGGAGGTTACTCAAAGGAAAGATCATATATCATAGAACTGTAGAATTCTATATACTTGCACTTTTCTTGTCTTCTTTCAGAAGTTATGAATACTGAGTTGAGTTAGAATGGACTGACTGGAGACTAAAAAATCTAATTACTAGTGGCCAGTCTCCTATTTCTGTATGCTATCTGTGAGGATTTAAATTGATAGTTTTACATGTTATCCACCATGTACAGCGAGGCTTTATTAATGGGTTCAGCTACACAAAAGTAAGTTATTATATTTTGGCTTCCAGATGGATTTGCACATCATCTTTTCCTGTTATCCAACCTGAACCTCCCTGTTGCAGATCCATGCCACGGTTCTATCACTGTTATCAGAGAGAGAAGGTGAGGATCTACCCCTCTGCTCCCCTCGTGGGGAAGCCACAGGCCATGATGAGCTCTCCCCTCTCTTCTTTGGGTTGAACAAACTAAGTGACTGCAGCCACTTCTCATATACTTCTCCTCTACCTCCGTCACCATTTTTATACCCCTGCTCTGGATGACCTTTAATAGTTTCATATTCTTTTTGTACTGTGGCACTCGAAACTGTGTACAGTACTCAAGGTGAGGTAGCACCAGCATTCTTTAGAGTGGGACAATCACTTCCCTTGCCTGGCTAGCAGGGCTGTGCTTGATGCGCTCAGGATACGTTTGGTCTTCCTGGCTGTCTGGATACACTGTTGACTCATGTTAAACTTGCTGCCAACAAAGATCCCAGGTTCATTTCCACAGGGCTGCTCTCCAGCCTCTTGTCCCTCACTCTGTACATATTTACAGGGTTGTCCCATACCATGCCCATTCTGCTGTTGCAGAATCTGGCACTTTGCCTTGTTAAATTTCATGTGGTTTGTGACTGCCCAGCCTGCTAATTTGTCTAGACAAACTAAGAAAAAAGGTGGTAAGATATGTAAGGAAAAGAGCTGGAACAAATGACAAGTTAGAATAGGGGGAAGAAAGTCTGTAGAGATTGGAGATTTCTCTTTTATTGGCTTTTTTTTTTTTTTTTTTTTTTTTTTTTTTTTTTTTTTTTGCCACAATGCTAATTCAGTCTCTTGTTGTTTTTCTCCATAAAATTCTCCCTAAATGAAAGATTTTTTCTGGCTCATAGTTCCCCTTCATCTGCCCTTAGCATTTCCAGTATTAAAGTATTCTCTGTCAACACAAATACTAAGAATGTACCTCTCATAGACCATTTCTTTCTCTTCTGTTCTGTTTTGTTTTGTTTTTTTTTCTTTCCTGAAGGGAAGAGTTCAGAGAAAACGTTGGCTCCACATAAAGCCAACTATGGGGTTTCTGTTTAACATTAATCTTGAGTTTGAAATATGTTGCATTTTAAATGACCAAAAACCTCACTGTTTGTGAATGACTATCTTTTATCCTGTACCAATCAAACAGTAATATATTTAGTCCAGTATGTATTTAGGTCTAGTATCAAATGTGGAGGTTGGTGGCCCTGCATGTGTCGGGAGGTTGGAGATTCACGATCTTGAGGTCTCTTCCAACCCTGGCCATTCTGTGATTCTGTGATTCTGTGATTAGTGAGTTCTTAATGAGGAAGGTGGTCACAGTGAGTGACCATTGTGCTGCAAATATAGAAAAGATTTTCTTAACCATCATATCAAGTTCCTATGCAAACATATCTTATAATATGTTCCTGAACTTGTCCTGTCTCACTTTTAAACTAGTTAGATTTGTTCTGTAAGACCTTCCAAAACCTCACTCATTCTTCTAATTTCCAGCCTAAATTTTCCCATTTATACCCATTTGTTCTTGTGTCAACCTTGTCTTTTAGTTTAAATAGCTTTCTCCTTCTTTAGCATTTATCTACCTCTGAAGTATTTATAGAGAGCAGTGATATACCCTATCAGACTCCATTAAGTTATTTTAGTCTCCTCTTCAAGATAAGCTCTTTTTTTCCCTGGATCATCTTAGCAGCCCTTCTCTGCAAGCACTGCAGTTTAATTAATCTTTCTTAAACACAGGCTAACAGAACAGTGTATGCAGTATTCCAAAGGAAGTCTTACCAGTGTCATCTCTAATTGCACTAATTATTCCTTATCTCTAACAGTAATACTATTCTAAGATTTCATTTGCTTTTTCATGATCACATACTCATGTTTCATACCTATATTTTGTCTGATTAACCTTCAACTGAAATAGACAAAGAATTATAATTCTAATTATTTGTTATCCATATTTTCATCTCTGTTTTAAATATACACAAAATTCAACTTACCTACAGAACAATGAAATGTAAATATGGAGAAAAAGGTTGCCTATGATTGGTGATCAGTGCTCTGTGTTTGCCCTATATCTGTTGTCATTTTACAAAGTTTATTTTCTAACCCACATTCTATGTGCTGGAATTTCTCTTCAACTGTGCCTAGTACTCCCAGACATGGCAAAACAAGAAAGGTTCATTGCTTTTATGATGATTATACAAAATGGTTACTCGTAGAGGTTTGCTGATAGCATATTTGTATATGAAATTAAAGATATGATTCAGAAAGTTACTCAAACATTAATTCAATATTAAAAAACTTTTTATAGCTGAATTATGGCTGCTGTTGTTCCAGTGACATAGGGCTGAACCAATGCATTAAATCTATTTACGTGTTATACTAGAAAAAATCACATACTGAATGGTCTTCAAAATAGCCAATAAATTATGTTCCTCCAGTCATGATTTACAAATTAACATGAAAACAATATTTCTGGAATAGGATCTTTAAGGTAGCAGATAGCTGATATACTGTTTAATTTCTTTTTCAGCTACGACTCAAATGCTGTGCATTACCAAGAGATCATAAGTCTGGATTTCTGAGGAGTATTATTGACCCAAGCCATTACATCCAGTTATCCTGATACTCAATTAATAGCTATCATGAGAGATATGAAATTAATCTTCATCAGAAGTGCACATGGTTTCAGAAGTATATACACTGCCTGTTGTCTCCTTCTCACTCTTGCTGTTAAAATTGTCTTCCTATAACTTGACTTTCCAAGTTTCTAATAACTTCTTTCTATATATCTTCATGAACGCTATATAGCATTTAATTAGTAATCTGAAACATTTCTATATACTACTGTCCTCATTCAAATCTGACAGCAGATGGGATACATAAATTTGACTATTTACACAGCACACATATAACTAGAGCACTATTTTACTTAACTACTGCTAGAACTTAGACTGAGGTCTAATAATGAGAGGGGAGTTGGATTTAGTAATTTTATGCCTGCAGTAGCTCTTTGAAATCATTAGCTGCTTCATACTTAAGATGTAGGCTTTCTTATGCCTCATAACTTTTCTAGCAAGCTTGTTTGTACTCATGTAAGCAAACTGCAGTATGCCTTGCACATATCTGAGTTCAATATGTAAAAAACTGAAGTAGATTATCTGTGATTTGGAAGGGTGGTATGTAGTATCAGATGAAAGAGTGCTAGAGCCTGGGCTCAGGTAACAGCCCACAGTCTGATTTAGGAGCCTACATGGCACTAATTTTGGTTATACATGCCATGGTTTTATGATTTTTGTTATTGGTATTCTACATCATAACATCATGAAGTGCACAAGGATTTGAGGAATTAATGTTCCAGTTCCATGTATTGTTGATAGTTCCAGGTACCTAGTTCTCAGAAGAGAAGAAGAACTACATATCCCAGAGGTCTGTTCACTGTTTTGTTTCTGTTTTCTGTTCAGAGGGAAAGACAAAACTGTTTGCAGGCCATGAGATGGCCATTTTTTCCCTTTCTGCTCGTCTCAATAGTGTGTGTGCTTTTTTGGACATTTTGTCTCCCTCATTTTTTGTGATTTATTAGCCTCATTTCCAATTATATTGTATTATGTTGTGTTATTTTTCATTCCTATGTCTTACTTAGTAAATTAGTTTTTCTTCTCAGATTGTTGCCACCGTTTGGTGTTTAGGTCCATCTCAGTACCTTTTCCCCTTTTCCACTTCCCCCTTTCCTGAGGTGTGGATTTGTGGGTCCTCCTGCCCTATTAGTCACAGAACAAGGCCAAACCAGCCCATAAACTGCTGACAGTACAAAGAACTGCTCTCCCTTAAAAGGCCAAGAGTAGCATTTACCATGCCTAGAAATGTGGACATGGGAGAAGAGAGTTTGGGTGTGTGGATGTACATTATACTGTGCCATTTGGGGCAGGTACGTATTCTGTCTGGCCAGATACCTGTACTGTTTTATTTTGTAACTATAATGTAACTTAAGACAACTTCAGTTTTAATTTTGGCAAATTACATAAACAAATACCTTTATTTATTTGCTTGTTTGTTTGTTTATTTATTTATTTATTTATTTATTCATTATTTTGAAGCAAGTCCTCTGAGAATTTGAAAAAGCCATGGAACAATAGATGAAAGTAAGATGTAATAGAGAAAAGATGCTGAGTGCTTCCACTATGAATTTCTTGACCTGTTCCTGGTAACTAAAATGCCTGCCGCTCTGCTAGGTTGGAATCTGGATGTATAAGGCCAACTGTTTTCCATTTTCACACACAGCTTTCATATTTTATTTTTGAAGAAGATAAGCTAAATAGTGTATTTTAAGCATTGAGATTCATGGATATCATAAAGAGATTGTTACAGTCCCAAAAGAGCATTCAGGTGGGAGAAAAAAACGGTATGAAATCAACTCAATTCTCTAATGTACTGCATAATTTGTTTCAGCCAGACATTCAGTTTCAGGGATTGCATGCTGCAAATTAGAAGCAATTTTGAAGTATATTTGTGTTAATTTTAAGTATACTATAATTCATTCATAAACCAAATACACACGCACATTCTTTGCACATTTACATTTTAAGGGAGTAGCCTTGAAACATATCACATGCTCTTTGACATTCACTGACTTCAAATTTTATTTAAGCAACTGTTCTACTATGACAGAAATCCGTATAAGTGCAAAGCTAAGGGAGAGTGTTAAGAACATACAGGCGAAATGTTATGAAGAACTTATTTCCATTTTATTTTGAGCTACTTTTACATTTAACTTCTTTTAAATTTGTGATTCTCTGGGTTTATTAAAACTGAAATTGTATACACATTGATCTCAGAACTTTTCTTCAATTTTTTGCCATTTAAGTTGTGAATATTGCGGATTTTTAGTAAAAGTGGCAATGAATGCTTCCACTAATCAATCTGTATTTACTTAAGAGAATGATTTCAATGACTATTTGGCTTTATCTACTTCATCTCTTAAATTTACTAAGTCAAAATTTGCCTAAATTCTGATGTAACTCAGAAAGATTCCCAGTATTTAGTTAATCAATGATAGCTGTCTTGTCCCTTTTATGTTACTAAGCATTCCAGAACTTTAAAATGTAAATTTTTCAGCTTTTAAATAATATTTTCTGTCCGTCTTCCTGTTCCCCAATTTAAAAACTCAGAAAATTTTCTTCATAGTAACAGCAACTTAGCACAAGATCTAAGGTCTAAGTACAGATCAAAATACAGCACATTACGGCTGGTATCTTGCTAATGTTTGTAATAGAACAATTATATGCATGATTATTAATAGCAGCATAATGACAGGCATATGCTTTAAAAAGAGGACAAGTAGAAAGAAATTTAGTCAAACTAAGCTAAGACGTTCCAACTAGATTCCAAAGTGGAAACATATCTAATTAAAATCATCATCAACAAAAACAAGCCTACAGAAATTCTTAAAGTTGGTAGTATTAGGCTTTTAGCAAGATAGAAATATAATATGTTGTGCTGAAAAACAGAACAAAACAAAAAAAAAACATCCTACATAGCAGAAAACAGAAGATGGATATTTAATCTGAAAAGCCAAAAATTGTGCATGTTTAGTTTCTAAATATATGAAGAACAAATGGGAAACAATTCTTGCTCACAGGTGATGGAAGAACATGTGATAAAAGACTCAAAGAACGGGAGTGTATCTTGAGTAGAATATTCTCAGGAAGATTTTAAGAAGAGCAGAGATGTGTCAAGTCTGCATTGTTTTGGGGAACCTTCATTCTGATTTTTAGGGGGGGGATACAATAGATTCTGAGATTCTGAGGTCTTCTATCCTGCAAGAGAAGGGCATTTGTAAATTGCACATTGCAAATTGTTTCAAAATCATTGAGATGTGCAGCATCATTTTTATGCTTTGGAGGTATTGATTGTGTTTGCTGTAATATCTTGACTATATTTTCTTTATTATATGAATCCCTATGTAAAAACTGGGAGATAGTAGGAATAAGTGGATGAGTGGCGATTTCCGTGGTGACATGGAAAGGATTGCAAGGTATAAATGTTCAAGGCAATCTGTCAGTCTCTCGGTAACAAAAAGAAGAACTGTGCTTTGATTAGTACTAGAGGTGTGACACTTTATGCACAAACAATCTGTCCTTTCTGGTTCTGAACTGGTTTGTGGGAAAAATGTTGACAGAACAAAGTACTGGAAGACAGTGACAAAAGAAGAGTCTTTTTCATTTCTTTGTTTGCTTTGTTCGTCTTTTAGTGATAATACAGTTTTTCTGAAAGGAAACAAGATAGAACAAGAACTCAATGGAGGACAAACTAGAATAAGATGGGAATTAATATATACTTACATTCTTAAGGAGATGAAAGCTGAACTCTTTCCTCATCCAATTCAAAAAAGGAAATTAAGTTGTTTTATGTGCCATGGGAAGAAAGCTCAGCTGAAACCAAGTATAAAGTAGAAAGCTGTTATGTAACTAATTTTGTGCAATTCCTTGTGTGTGACACTATGTATGCCCAAAGGACCACAAATAACCAACTTAGACAAAATTAATTATTTTCTGATGACACTTTTAACTTCTCTTTTTAGGCTCCCTGGAATCCATAATAAAATAAAGAACTCTGTTTTATATATGCAGTCTTCCTCGCATACATTTTGTTTTGTTTCAGAAAAAGGTTACATAAAAACACACTTAGTACTTACTTTCATCAGTTGACATAATGGCCTTTATCATGAATTACAGAACCCTACGTATGACCAGGCAGGTCCATGAGCTGAAATATGGCCATGCATTTTATATGTCTACTGTTGTCTATATGTTATTATCAGAGAAGAAGTATAAATACATACTTCAAGATTGCACGTGAAGTTGAAAGCTTGTTACTTGGAAAGAAGCATCCAGAGATGCTAGAAAATAAAAAGAGTTATGATGATGACACATTACGTTCTTATAAGGATTTTTTCTGCAAAAAGCCTTAGATGTTGCAATAACACTAAAGCACATCTCATTTTACCTACATCATTCACAATTTCTCCATATGAATTTAACATATGTATTTTAATATTCAAATAAAGTATTAATAACAAAATATTGCTTTATAATAGCATTTGAGACAAATAAAGAACATCTACTTCTTCACTAGTATACCCTTAAGAAATAAGTTTAGCTGAACCTTTAGGGTGAAAAATGAACTAAATCTGAAAGATAAGAACAAGCCAAATAAAAATTGTAGGCTTTTAGGGAGGGAGGAGTGTGCGTGTTTTTTGTTTGCTTTTTCTTTTTTTTGTCTATTCTCTACCCAGATGAGCCAGTAACAACTAAATTGTCAACTTTAAATGTTGAGATATGACTATATACCCTCATCTTAACTGAGAACAGAAAATGCCAGTCAAATAACTTATAAGACACAAAGAACGCATCTAGCCAGATGCATAGGTGATCTTCATCAAGAGTACTATAATCCTACCATTAGCTGAATAACAACCAATAAAAATCCACTGCTGTTATGTGGCAGAGAGAATTCTCTTAATTTCTAATTTCTGATCAATGGCCTGTGAATGAATCTTTGTCCAGTTTATGCTTTGGATCACAGTGACCATGGACATACAATCCTCTGATCAATATGCACATGGATCTCATTGGGAACAGCGGAAAGACTTAATTTGCAAAATGCAGGAAATAAAATACCTCAAAACTTGAAAGCATTTTTTAAAAACATTTACTCTGTAAGAAAAGATAGCAATTAGGGGGCATTCTCCATGGTGAGTATGTAGTCAACTGCTCAGCTTCCCTTTTGATGTCAAGCAAAACATTTGATGAATGATGAAAATTAGAGTTTCAGCTATCTAGATTTAGTCCATTGCTTTAAAAAAACAAAGTTGCATGCTTTGGCATGTGGATCATCAAGTACACCTCCTGTCTGGCTTTCATGCAAGAACATATGTTATAGACAGAGAGTTTGCTGAAGAACACCACCAGAAATTGGAAAAGAGGGTAAATGACAGCAAAACTGTGCTCCAAACACCACTGTGCACAGTATTTCTATTGACATTTAAGAAAAGAAAAAAGTGGTAATGGTAGTAAAATTCTGTGTTTGCTGTACTGAGCAACATGGTTTAGTGGAGAAATATTGGTGGTAGGTGGATGGTTGGACTGGATGCTCTTGGAGGTCTTTTCCAACCTTGGTGATTCCATAATTCTTTCATTATGTTAAATATAACAACTTTGCCCAAGCTAAATGAAAATAGATTTGACTGCAATAATAAGGAGGATTTCATAGGTCATATAAAATGTCCCCTCATCTTTCTGTACAATATAAAATTATTTAAAATTCAGTGTTCGTCATATATAAAAAATACTCATACAAAGACAGCAAAATGAGAAATATTAGCAGTCTCTGATGTGATCTGATTTTTTTTTTTTAATCAAATAAATATGTACTACTAAAGAAAGTGATTAGAAAAAATACTATTTTTCTGTGTTTACTCATTGATCTGTTATGTACTTTGTATGTTTGGCATGAGAAAAAAAATAGGAATGAATGAAATAAATACAGCTTGTACATAAATTAAGGGTTTGCACAGGTGCCTGTTATTTTCTAACATGCAGCACATGTGAATGTGTAGGGCAATGATGTTTTCTCCAAAACAGGTTTTTAGTTCAACAAAACTCAGAGCTTTTTGATAAACTCTTTGCCAAATTGAAAGAACCTTATTCTACTGCCTTCAGTAGGATAAATATTTCATGTGTTGTAAGGGGTAAAAAAATAATGATATTAATAAGAGAACTGTTCAAAGCAGCCAGCTAGCTCCTAGAATAATTTTGAAGTTAAATTATCTATGCCAACACGTACACTTTAAACATACACATATCTGTTATCTTCCAAGACAATTCAAAAAGTTATGTGAATAAGAAGAGGAAACATTTCAGTAAATTCTAGGTACAGGCCTACAAAGACTGAGCTCTTAAAATTCCCATTTACTTCAGTAGCTAATCTGGACAGCATATGTTAATAATACAAAACATACCCTGGGTATTTAATTATAAGGGGATTATTTTTAAAAAATATTTTTAAATATCATGGCGAAACAGGTAAAAGGAAGTAAGAAATAAAATGCAGGAACGAGAAAAATCATAGGTCTGAGAGCACTGGCTATGATGCATATTAAAAACCACCATAATGAATTAATTATATGAAAATTTCATCTGAAGTAACTTTTACAGCATGTAGAAGATGACAGCAGGGAAAAGAAAAAGGGGAAAGGAGAATTATTAAAGCGATACTGGATGAAGATAAGACTTGGCTGGGAAAAATGTCTCAGCATTCATTCCTTTGTAAATGACTTCAAACCCTACAGTTCCATCACAGACTTTAAGGTTATTTTAAGGACTAGCCTACACATTTTGAACGAGATAGAAGAGAAAACTAGAAAGGACAGAAGACAAACAAGACAAGCATGGAGAGAAAAGTAAAGGACACACTGTTTCCTGAAAAGTAATCAAGCAAAAATATCTAAGCAGTGTACAAAAAATACAAATAATTGCTGTCATCTTTGTTATGTTCTTGAGAAGTTTACAAATGAATAAAACACCTAGAGGCACCTCGGTTAGGTTATACGTAGAATACTAAACTCAAGTAGATGAACTATGTATGAAAATAACTTTGGGGCACAGAATCACTGTCAGCTCCAAATTATTCTCCTACAAACTTATGTCAACATTTGCACTGAAATAAAAAGTGAAAGCTGTGGAAATGTGCTTGAAAATATCAGCTAGAGACAGATCTAGAATTGCATTTATTATAAATAAGCATATTAAATAAAAAGTATGGATTAAGTTGGTTTAAGGAATGTTTGTTTTCTCTGGCTTTTACAAAATTCTCAACCTTCTTGATTTATGTAAAATGCAGTGGATTTTATTTTCTCATATTTTGGCAGATTTGCAATTCCTAAATTTGCCTTGGACTTTGGGTTTGAATGAACTCAAAATTAAGCTTATTTTAAATCTAAACCACTGAGCAGTACTAGGAGTCTGGGCCAGTGCAACTTCATACAGCTGCGCTGAGCAGGTTGAGTAATGATGGCATATTGCTCAGCAGTGTTTGTAAACTGTGAATATTAAAGAAAGAAGAAAATGCAAGACTAATATGGATAAAAATGGTGTAAGAAATAATTACATTTACATTTCAGCCACACACTGACAGGCTGTGCAATCCATGTTGTGGGAATGACTCCTTTTCACTTTTGGCTTTACATAAGGGATACGTGGAACATACATTCATCCAGCATCTTTAGCCTAACAGGGCTGGCAAAAGTTCATTATAACTTTCTTCTCCAAGGTAGTAGCTCCTCTTTTATTGCTTTTATTCTGTTGTCTGACAAAACATACATGCACTGTCTGTTGCATTGTTAACTGCAAAGGACTTGTTGAAGTTTTGGGAGAAGCAGTTGGAAAGGGTCAGTTATTGAAAAAGTAATTATAATTTTGCTTCTAATTAGATTACACAGTTCTCTAGGGAAATAGAAAGATGTTGTGGTTTGACATTTTGGCCCATATACTTCTGTGTAACCATTTTTAGAAAAAAGAAACTTTTACCAGAGTGAATTAGACATATCTTAGAAAGAAAGTGCATTAATGTGTAGGAATGTGGATTAAGCTTCAGTAAAGCCAGATTTTCAATTGTGTCTCAGATGATTTCAAAGCTTTATAATATAAGCTTATTATTTAATTCAAAACTGAGCACTGAAATAGTAGAGTTTTATTTTTAATGAAAAGATTTTAATGAAAGATGGGTATATTTTTATCTTTTCAATATTAATGTAGTACTCTTCAGCTGATTCTTGCATCTTTAGATGTTCCCTAATTCATCTGTGGGGATTGCACTGACATT
The DNA here is from genome assembly GCF_019232065.1 of Centrocercus urophasianus. Taxonomy (NCBI): domain Eukaryota; kingdom Metazoa; phylum Chordata; class Aves; order Galliformes; family Phasianidae; genus Centrocercus; species Centrocercus urophasianus. The sequence continues at coordinate 22,364,981 of NW_024884697.1, read as the reverse complement.
TAATGAGAAATGCAGTGTTGATTAGGGGTTTTATTCTCTTCTGTTATTGTCAACAAACAAGACAAATTCTCAGTGATCATTCACTGCCAGTTTTGTAGAATTTGGCAGCTCTGTGTCTTGAATGTGTGGTTTTACCTGGAAATAATCCTGCAGAAGATAGAAATGGGATACAAGCCTTTTAAAAGTGGATATCTTTTGAACTTAACTGTGCTCTCCATGAATCAGAAAAAAAATGATGTTATCAATTAGAAGGCATAGTTAGTAACCATACCATCCTTTGGCTTAATTAGCATATCCTGCTCTTGGTAAAGACTATGGCTGGAGCATTTAAGGAACTATGTGATAAAAATGAAAGTTTTATGATGAGATTCTGGAACTTCCAAGATTTAGACTTTTACAAGCCTTTCTCTATGTATGAGATGTCTCTTTAAAGACTGTAAATAACTAAGCTGACACCTTCAGTGCTAAGTTAGCTCACTGATCACAGGTATGGTGAATAACATTGTTCTGTCCTCCTGTGGGTCTGTGTGAGTAAAAGTTGTACAAGTAAATGGAAGGCGTATTACACTGATCCCCACCATAATGATTTTTCCCAATCTAGAAAAGTGTTGTGTTAAACAAGAATCTGTACCAGACTCGAAAAATCAGATTAAACTTACTATTATTAAACAAACAAAATAAACAAACAAACAGAAAACAAACCAACAACAAACATTTTAACACTTTCCAATCAAAAGTTCTCTTAGTTAATTCAATTTTGTTGCTAAAGTAAAAATTATAGGACAACTCCTGAGTCTGGATTCAGATAGCTGATGGAAATTTATATTGAGAACTCTGTAAAATCAATCTTACCCTCATCATAATGAACGTGGAAATTATTGTTTTCCACCCGCACTTTTGTTTTTTTCATTGCAAACAATGTTAAAAGTAGAAGAAATGTTCTGGCAACCATAAACGGGAAAAAAAGATTGTTACTTGTCTGCAGAAATAACAACAAAACTGTTGGTGTGTCCCTGTGTCTCGCTCCAATTTATAGGAGGGAAAGCTTTTAATATATGTATACCCAATGGTGAGATTAAGACACAATGAGTCAAATGTTAACCCAACCAGTTTATTAGAAATCCTAATTTCTTAGGGAGATGGGGAAAGGAAGACAGGTGATAGAAAAGAGATAGGAAAGAAAAGCAAGGAGTCTTAGAAAGTAGAAAGCAAGAGAGAGAGAGTCACCACTGTGGGTCCAGAGTGGTTTGCAGTTCAGACATTAATCTTCAGTACTGCTGGGTCGTTGGAGGTTGTTGTTCAGTTGATGATGATGACGTTTTCCACGACAGTACAAACTTATTGGTAAGTCCAAAGTGATAAAGTCAGCTCTGTCACCAACAGCTTCTTCTTCTTTGAATCTCAGCAGGCACTCCCTACTTTTTGCCTTCTCCCAGGCCTTGCCAGCAGATAAGAGCAGGGAGATGCCAGACTGTATCTCGACTTCACAGGTTACAATGAAATCATCCCCCAGTTTCTCTTACCAAGCTGGAGTTATTTGCACAGGCCAGATCTTCTTTCAGTAAACATTTCCTTCCAATAGCAAATAGCTCCAAAAAAAAGCTTTCAAATGTAAAACTGTCCACAAAGTAATGCTGACCACCATGCAGTAACACCCACCTCTTGCCTCCAAGATGTCAGTCTTATCACAAAAAAAAAAAAAAAAAAAAAAAAAAGGCACAGAAAGCAAGGTTTGAGCCAAAAAGAGACAGGTTCAGAAAACCTGCAAACATATCTGGTAAATATCATAAATATCAAGTAGCCCTGTGAATTCACCATCCAAGCTTCCTCAATTAAACGTTTATTTACTTAAAAATTTTTAACTATAGGTGATTTCTCTTCAGATAAACAGACATACAGTATCATTAACTGTTTCAAACGCTTATTTGCTCAACTTTCAGAAACTAATATAAATACTGTCAGTTATACCCTTTCTACTGTTGGCAGTAAATATTATTTAACTTGATTCTTTCCAATAGAATGTTTGTTGAAAAAAGCTATTGCAGCAAGATTAAACTCTTCCCACAAAAGTAGTCTACGGAGGAAGAGAAGTTTGAAAGGGTATGGTTCTAGAACACATTTATAATATGAACTAGAATTTTTTTTTCAGCTTTACTGTAAACCTGTAAAAGTAGTTATTCCACTTTTCATAACATCCTATGATTTCTAAAGCGATACTTTTTTATAGCAGAATTGCAAAGCAGGTAGATGTAACACTTGCCTGTTTTATCTTTTGTAACGTTGAAATGTTTCTGGAAAGTTAATAATGACTCACAAATGAACGTGAAATGTATAGTCTGGTCTTCTCCCACTTCACAGTTTATGGATTTACAGACTATAATTAAACTCTACACTTTTTTTTTAGTTTCCCACAAAAGTACATCATCTTTTGCTGTACAGTTCTGACACAATTACCATTTCTGCTGGCCTGCCAATATCACACTGTCCCTTAGGAAATGGTCTGTGTATAAAGGCATGAGCTTCAAAGAACAAACTAGGTCTGGAAACATCACCACAATGATTGTGCAATACTAATCCAGAGTCCCACAGAATACCCTAACCCTAACCTTAACACTAGTTCTATAGCATTATGAATAATTAAACACAATTGGCATTGTTTCAAATATTTTTTTTCCAATGTCTCCAAATCCCAGAAGAAAGGCAAATATTTCAGACACACTGATCTTCAAAGGATCTGTAATCATTAGTGAATATTAATTGAAAATTTCATACAAAAAATATGAAAACTCATTAGAAAACTCTCTCAGGTTTATGGGATACTATTAATCTTCATGGATAGTTAATCTGTTTAAGTATTTTTAGTTTCTTCTAGCAATATTCATTTATTTTATTATGTTTCCCGCAAACATAATTTTTAAATACTAAAGTAATGAGTATCTTTGCAAATTAATCTCAGAAGCATGGCTGTTAAATCTTTTTAAAATAGCCTCTTTTCAGGATTTGAAATACAAGTCAATGTGATGACCATCTTTCAAGTATTTAAAATAATTTGCACAGTAAACACATGCATACACACCAGGAAGAAAAAAGCACATGAAATAAAATAAACACACAGAACTAAAATATTTTATACATTTTTCATTATCTTCACGAAATATAAAAATTTAGAAATACAGAAACTGTGAAATAATATTAAGACTCACCTAATAAGAATTCTCAATGTATTGAAATGTTGTTGAGGATTCCCAGGCAAGCCCTAGCAAACAAAATTTTTGTGCATAACAGTTGATCAGAAATGTGACCAAGATGTCTTCTTTTTCCAAATGCTTAAGTACTGGGAACAATGTATAACTACAGCAATTTTTAAATACATATTATTTCATAGATGCAAAATAATGGTTTTGCCTTGTTCGGATTCTTCTAGATAGAACAATTTCTGTAAATGAAAGAGTAAACTAAGATTAAATAACTACTGTGTTAGAAAGTATAAACAAATTTTGATAGAATTTATATAACTGAAGAAGATAGGCAGGGAAGAGGGAGAAGGGGAGATGCCCTCACTGTTTGGAAATGAATTGATTGTGAAGAGCTGAGAGACAGATCTGATCAGGTTGAGAGTTTGTGAGTAAAAATTAGGATTTATTGGAATTATTGGATTAGATCCTCTGGTAAACTGTCCACAGTGGATAAGGAAAGGAACGGAGCTGTCAGATCTTGAAAGAGCATGAGAGTTCTCCATTCCCCAGCATAAGAAATCAAGCAGAGAGGCAAGAAAAAGGTATGGCTGAACATTACCTGCTAATCAAACTGATGGAAAAGAAGAACATACATGCACAGTGAAAGCAGGGATGTGTGGCCTGGGAAGAATACAAGAATGCCATCTGGATGTGCAGAGATGAGATCAAGGAAGCCAAAGTGCAGATGGGATTGAACTTTTCAAGGAATGTGGAAAATAACATGCAAAACAAGCTAATCTGAGGAACCAGCGTGGCTTCAGCAAGGGCAGATCATGGCTAGCCAATCTGTTGGCTTTCTATAACAGAGTGATGATACTGGTGGACCAAGGAAGGGCAATGGACATTGTCTACTTGGACTTGTGCAAGGCCTTTGTCGTGATTCCACCCCCATCCTTATCACCATATTGGGGAGATATGGATTTGAAGAGTGGATTACTTGATGGGTAAATAATTGGTTGGATGGTTGCAGTCAGAGGGTTGTCCTGGTGGAAGACAATAATGAGTGGTATACTCCAGGGGTCTGTTTCTCTTTAACATCAATGACCTAAACAGTGAGAAAAAGCTTCCTGGTGACACGAAGCTGAGTGGTACAGTTCACAGAACAGAAAGAAGGGGTGACACCCAGAGGGACCTGGAGAAGCTTGAAAAGTGTGCCCTGGTGAACATAATGAGGTTCAACAATTCTAAGTGCAAGATGTTGCAGTTTAGTTGGGGCAAACCCATATATGTATAGAGCCTGGGAGAAGAACTCATTGGCAGCAGTCCTACGGTGGTGGTCCTTGTGAACAAAAAGCTGGACATTAACCAGAAGTGTGTATCTGCAGCACAGAACACCAACTGTATGCTGGGCTGCATCGAATGGGAGGATGGTTGGGCTAGATGATCTTGTAAGTCCTTTCCAAACTTGTGATTCTATGATTCTGTGAAAGAGAGATGGCCAGCAGGGTGCCTTGTCTGTCTCTACTGACCTTGTAAAGCCTCATTCATATTTATGTGTTAAATTTTCTGCTGACATTTCTGGAAATCCCAAAGAAAAAGTGTTTGTAATCTCCTGACAGCCTTGCAATGTTTCTAGTATGTTCATATATTTTTTTTCCAATTGTAGACTGAAAAACAAATAAAAATTTTAGCCATAAGGCCATCTGAGGGGATTTTCCGGGTAAAACAAATAAAGGCTTCTGTCACTCCAGTGTGGTACCTACGAAAAACTGAAAAATAAGGAAGAAGTTTAATATTCACCTTCATTTACCTTATTTTGTAAATGTACAAAGGAGGAGTACTTAAAGTCCACATACTATAAGCTATGTTCCATTTCTCTAAATCAAAACAGAATCAAAAAAGCCATTTGCTCAATCAAAACAATGTAGAAAGTAAATGGTAAGAGGTAAACATTTATTAACTTGTCTGTGACTTGATAGATAAATCACCATAAAACTTTAAGCTTAAATCATGCTCTTTACAGATAATCAATTCTGTAATAGCCAATAACAAAATTTGAATAATTGTTAAGAGTCAAGTAGCATATGTGCTTAAGGAATAAATAATGTGTGAAAATTGATCAGCCTAATTGTGGTACACAATTGTCTATGCTGCATGCACATCAGATAATTTATTCTGAAACACAGTAAACAAGGATTTTTGAGCAGAGTACTATCTGACCTATCTATGTTCATGAGATAAGATGCATCAGACTAATTTTGCTAGGATGCTCTCACTGCGGTTATATTGCTTAGTCTTTTGATTAACTATTGTCTTATGTACCAATATAATTGAAAACTGTAATGTTAGAAACAAATGACCTAGAATATGTTTCACATAAACTTGTGCCTGAGCACTTTTTTGAGTCCTCAGTGTTAGCCTCTGCTGAATAAATTGAGGCACCTGTAGTCAGTAACAGCTCTTACAGTCTGCAGAGGGAATCCATGAAAAGTGTATGTACAGCCATGCTCTCAGGATCCACATTGTGGCCATCCAGTTTTTATATAGTTATGTAGTGGCTAGAAAATTTGTGTAGGAGAATCAGGATTTGTTTCTGTTAACTAAACAAAAGGCTCCAGGATATTGAAAGATCCTTCATTGTCCTTTTTCATGATATTTATTGAAAGTAATTGAAATTAAATTGAAATTAAAATTTCAAGGAAATACAACTATATGCTCTTTTCTGGGTCAGCATTAATTGAATAAATCTGGGTTAACAACAACAAAAAAAGGAAGCTGGCCATCGCCATCATTTTTTCACTTTTTTTTTTTTAATCTGTTTTTCTGCCCTATTTGCTTAAAGGAAATGATCTTACAAAATTTTTTCAGGACAGGCCCACATATGGAAACAGACTCACTCACACAGGAAACCAAGCTAACTCCCCTTTTTTTCTTTTGAAACCTAAACAGTTGGCAAAAATATATATCAAGCACTTCTAGAACAAAGATGAAAAAAAACTTTGATTTCGGATAAATTATCAGCAAGAAAAAGAGATTTCTATTTATTGCTCAGGAAGCACCTGTCTCTCAATTTTGAACAGCTGAACAGTTGGTTCAATGGCAAATAGTTGATTGACTGCGGTTTTTTTCCAGAGCATCTAACTCTACCTGAGCATGTGTGGCTGAGTATATTACTGCCACAATGACTTGAAGGTTTACCCTGGCTTACTAGCATTGTACAAATAAAGAGAAATGTCTTTACAGAAAATATCTTTTCTGTCAATGAAGGAAAAGTTTTACTATAGAGTAGAGCATTTTCTCCACTCCCCTGCATCTATCTTTCAGAGGTTAAAGAAGGCAAATCCAGATTTTGATGAGCTATTACTCAATATAATCATTATTCTGGTCAGGTCAGCATTCAACCTTGACTGAAGCAGATTGTTCTCTCAGCATGGATCTTTTGCTATTTTCACTGTTATTCTGAACAATTGCACAGGGGAGCTTAGCAGAGAACAAATAACTGCCTTTGGGTGATGTTCTGGAGTTGGTGCAGTATTTCATTAAGGATGAAAAGATCGACTCTATTATCAGGTCAATATTTTTGAATCAGTAGTGTATTTCTTTAAAATAAAGGACCTATCTTATTCTGAAACTTTAGCTTTGGGTTAATGGCACTACTCTGAGAACAGATTCATTAGGGAGTCTGATCTGAGAGCAATCATTATTGTTGAATCTATTCAAATTCCCAGTGGAATAAATCCACTTAGTTAAAACATCAAGAGATCTTTTTCCATTCTTGTTAGTAAGCTGAGGAATGCACTCAAAAAGCAATCAACTCCCTATAATTTAAAGTTCATCTGCACAAAGATGAGTAGTAGCTTCAGAGATGGTGACATGCTTGTCAACTTGTGGATGTAACATACTGCATGACACATACTCACAGGGAAGTACAAGATCACTTCATGTTGTTTTTCTCCCAGCAAGGATACATTTGACAAAGGACCTTGATTTAAGTTTGTGTATTCTCTAGGTAGAAAGATCATGATTTCATCTGATAGCCAGACATGGATTTCTGCTGTATAGTATGTTCTGGCATTCACAGTCTAACACAGAATTCCAAGATAAGTTCATGTGCACAGATAATAATGGAAAAGACTTTTTGCTGCTCTTTTCTTCTGGTTCTCTTTCCCTTTTTCTAATTTTCCTAATATTTCCAAAGAATTTGTCCTTCTGAACATTTAGGCCAACTTTATATAACATCAACTGTAAAATGCCTAAGTCCCAGTGGACATAGTTGCTTCCTTATTAGGGACCTATTGGACTTTCTTGGTCCAGAAGAGGGCCACAAAAATGATTCAAGAGATGGAACACCTCTATACCAGGACAGACTGAGAGACCTGGGGCTGTTCAGCATGGAGAAGAGAAGGCTCCGAGAGATCTAAGTGTGGCCTTTCAGTATATTTAGGGGAGATATAGGAAAGAAAGGGAGAGACTCTTTAGCAGGTCACAACAGGACAAGGGAAAAGGGGAGACTGAATATCAGAAAAATATTTTTTATGATAAGGGCAGTGAAGCACTGGAACACGTTGCCCAGATTAATTCAGTGCCGGGTTGGACCAGGCTCTGAGCAAGCTGATCTAGCTGTAGACGTCCCTGTTCAGTGCAAGGGAGCTGGACCAGATGACCTTTAGGGGTCCTTTCCAACTCCAGTGATTCTATGATTCCAATAGTTATTTTGATGACCTTAGAGTTTTTGCCTCAACAGTCATACCCAGGAGGACAGCTGCACACATTTATAATTCAGTGTTTTAAAAAAAACAAAACACATTTATTGACCTCTATTTAAACTTAATTTTTCTTAATCTTCTCTTTAGCTTCTTTGATAGCCACATTGAGTGGAAAAAATAGATGAATAACTAACAAGTATACATTTCCTGATTTTTGAAAACAGATGAAATAAAATTCCATTTGTCTATATCATCAAGTCTAGAAATAAAAAAGATTTACAGTATCTTAATTTGTAGCCTATCCCACATACTTGGATTAATCTTTTTATCGTTCTCCTGTTTTTCCACAGTATTCCACATATGGTCTTTTCATTTATATTAATAAAAGCAGCAAAAGGAAAATAACAGAAATGAAAACAAACATAAAAACCTAACTACCTTTGTTGTCTTAAAAATTCTTTTTAGTACACATACCCTGTGAAATTCCACGTCTTGTTTTATACAGAAGAGTGTGTAGGTTCTTTCTGAAGTTCAATTGTGTTCAATTTCTACTTATATTGTTGGTTTATTATATATATAACATTGCTGTCAACAACGTGTAACTTCAGTTGAAAAAAGTCAGTCAATTCTAGGTACATTCACATAAAAAATGCAATGGATCAGCATTCAGCTTCACAGACTTTGAACAGTATAATTTTTTATAATGTGCTCTTTGTCGGGGTGACTAGAAGTTGCTTAAGCTATCACTTATAAAAAAAGTGTGATCTTTGAAATGGGGATATTTAAGAAAGTCAGAATTGTATCAATATATTGACATCACACTTTCCTTCTACCTTTTATCATGCTTCCCTTGATGTATTTGGAAATAATGCTGCAGAGAAGCTTTCCCATCCTCTTGCTATTTAACCATAAAGGCCTTAGAAATATATGATGAATTTTACAGTGCCAATCTAATTTCTCACTTGTTTTGAGGTTACATGGCAAGGTTTTGCTAATGTTAAGGCTGAAGGGCAGCCCGTGCGAGCAGAGCACTGCAGTGCCTCATGTCAGAGCAGAGAGACTCCAGCTGCTTCAACAGGGTCCCATTGCTGCCAGAGCTGTGCTGTGAGCCTGAAAGAGGTTCAGCCCATGTATATTCCTGCAGACCCATGGGTGGGGACCCATGTGGAGCAGTGCCTGAAGAGTGCTCTCTGCAGTACAAAGCTGTGTTTACTGTGCCTGATGGATTTCACCTGGGAGATAGCTGTATTTCAGAAACGTGTGACTGGTCTGTGCAGCTGGAAAGGCACTTTGAGCTATTCTTGGCTTGTAATTTTATATAAGAACAATGTACTATATTATTAGTCTATTTATTTTTTTATTCATTCATCTTTATTTCATGGTATCACTTGATATACTTTAGAGGAAGCAAATGGAGGCCTTGACTTTGCCTTCAGGGTGGATACAGAAGGGCAACCAGTCATGTGCAATTTCCTCCGCGTTGTGTCTGATGGGAGGAAGCCTGATGGAACAACTTCTGGGATAAAATGGCAGTTAGGGCTTCAGGTTCATTAAACAATAGAAAACGAACTGTTCTAGAAGAGTTTGCTCATGCATTCAAGCCTGCTTTCCTGTCATTGTCTGTGGCTGGAGCTTTATGCCTTTTGTAAGAATTAATAAGGCTTATTTATCATGCTTGTATCACTTGAGTAACAGAGGGCACTTGATTTTCATTGGAACCAATGACATTTAAGGATTTTGCAAAATCTGCATTTGAAGATGTCACCTTCCATAGAAGGTGAGAGCCATGCACAGTGACTTCAGGATCAATGAGATGTCTTTATCTCACCATCCTGCATCCTGAGACAGAAGGAATGAGCCTGAGCTCATCTTTCTGAATCACACCAAAATAGAGCATGAGACTGAACATCTCTGTAGAGCTGGTATGCTGAGGCATAAAGCCAAAAGTTGCTGCAATCTACAGTTCTATTAGATGCTTACAGCTTACCACTGGAGAGCTGACCTCCAATCAGAAGCAGGCATCAAGCTTTCTCAGAACCAGTAAGTGGCACAAAAAGGTTCCTTTCATGATTAAATTTGATATATGATAATACGATTATAACACAAATACAAAATAAATGTCTAAAAATAACATTGACACCAAATCTGCACATAAAGCCAGTTCCCTATTTGAGGGAGATGAAATATTTGGGGCTTTAGTATTGTTTAATTCAGTTTTATTACAATTTTAGGATGATCCAGTCATTTCTACAAAAAGAATCAAAATAGAGTAAATTTCACTTCTAGTTACAGGACTGATTGTAGAAATGATAACAAAATGGATAGAATATGTATGAGGCAGAGCTTTTGGAGCTGATGTTGAGTAAAATATTGAGTTCATTATTTGGATTATACAATTTTCTTTTATCAGCATTGCTGACACATAGAATAAGTCATCATTAACAATAGAAATACTAAGAAATATATAGATTTAAACAAATGTTAAAAAAAACTATTGGTGGAAAGTAATTTTTTCAGTATATGCTGAAAATATCTTAAAAATAAGCTGCGACCGGAATTCTTCACACAACATTTAAAACAAATGTTGTATTTACCTTAGGGATTATAAGACATGCTATTGTTTTTCTTGTGCATAAGTCAGGTAGCCGCTTTATGTAGAACAGGTTAGTTTGTCTTCACTTCAGTAGTGGCTCAGATTTTTCAATATCTTTTGAGAATACGTCTATCTGAGATCTTCTCTTGTAACCATTAGGACTAGCAATAAAGTACATTTTAATTGCTTTACCTGATCTTTCTCCTTAGTGTTTGCTCAGATTTAAGAATCCTTTTGTTTTATTTGTTTGTTTGCTTTAGTTTACTTTATTCCATTTTGTGTTTTAGGAAGTTTTGGTGAAGTATTGCAGTTTCATTTAACTTCTTTTTAGTTTTAATAGACCTAGTCTCACCTTTGATGATGAGAAGCTACATCTGTAATACTGCTAAATGTATCTATACTAGAACCCAGTCTTTTCCTAGTGGGAGGTCTTTTACTTAAAATCCTACTGTGTACTGAAAATCAGTAAGATTAGTTATGAAACAATAGATAGTAATCCAGCAGGATAAGATGTGAAACTTAACAGAAATTGGCTTTTTCTCAGTTGCTAGAAATAATGCAGTCTGAAGAAGTACATTTAATAGTGATATTTTGAATCCACACTCTGCCAGGACAAGCCTTTGCCCATGACAAGTATAACTTTTATTATATTTACTACTATTCTTTTGATATGTTCCCTCAGTAATCTATTGGCAAAATATTTCAGAGTAACTAGCATCTTCTGTTTCGAAGATATTGGCTAAACTATAAGAATACATTTCTTTATAGGAGTCCTAATTACTATCTTTGTCAGATGTGGTAAATTGGAATCAGCATGCTTGAGCAGAATCTGAACAGCATTAACTCCAATTCAGCTAAATGTTAAAGATGGGAAGTTTGCTCCTGACATCTAAAAAAAGAAGTTTATTCTCTTATAGCTTGCAGCTAGATCAGATACCCCAAGAAGTTTCACAGCATCCATGGTGACAACGGTGGACCTCATTATCCTGCCTGGACATAAATCAGGCTACAGATGTAGTGATCTGTACTAAAATGTACCTTTAATATTGTGGGTTATTTTTTAATATCAGACCAAGAAATATCGGTCAAACCTAGAGTTTGACCTACAGTGTCCAAATTCTCTTGAGCATCTTTTTTTTGTTATTCTAAACAAAAGCTCTACAACACCTTCATGCAACATGCAACAACTTAAATCAGAGGGGCTGAGTTTAGTAGTTAAAATAGTTAAATAGTTAAACACCTGAGTACTAAAGTGTACTAACAAAAGATCGAACACAATTGAAAAGACAGTTACAAGTAAAGAGGTTAAGCTTTTTCTGTTAAGAGCCTGAGTTTTTTCTGTTCTTAAAAGAAAATCTGCTGACACAGGAAATGATTTTTCTTTCAGGTTTCCATTGTGGTTTAACCTGGCCAGCAGCTAAAAACTAAACACCATACAGCTCACTCCCCTTTCCGCCCAGTGGGATAGGAAAGCTGAAAAACTGGAATGTCCCTGGCTCTGTACTGCTCCACTCAGCAATATCTAAAACATCAGTGTATTATCAACATTGTTTTTCTTCTAAACCTGAAACATAGCTACCTATTAGACATTATGAAGAAAATCAACTCTGTTCCAGCTAAAACCAGGACAGGTTCTCAGGTAAATTGTAATCAGTTAAGATTAATAAAACTGTATCAGGTAAGATAAAGTTTCCTGTGAAGAGTATATTGTGACACTCCACACATCAAACTTTGTCATCCATAGCTATTTAGCTATGATTTAGCAACGCTTCAAGTTGCTGTCTATTTTTTAGCCTGCCTGAAACACTATAGATCTTCCAATCTCCTCTCTGCAAGAATGCTCTATTATCTTGCTGCAGTTGGCATTCACTGTTACAAGGGCTAGCCTACTGAACTTTATTCCTTAGACATCTTTAAGGAGTCTGGATATGTGTTAACTTGCACCCTTGAACTGGGATCTTAAACTCAAAAGGAAAGGTAACCCAATAAATGTTCTGAGATCAGCCTTCATGTATAACAACTGAAGTGGAAGTTCTTAAAGAATGGACAACAAGTACACAGATAATGTAGCAGCTGGAAGGTCGGTTTCTTGAAAGATTTGAAATAGAGAAGAATTGCTGAATATCTGCATTTCATTCAGAAGCTAATTAAAAATCACACCCCAAAATGATTTTATTTCAAAAATTCTGTTTACTTTTGCACAAACTGAATGCCAATGACTTCTGTCACTGAGCCTGAAGATAGTAATAGTAGCTTAATTTATCAAGACTGTAAAACATCTGAGATGGAGCAAAAGTCTTCTTTTGAGATAAGATCTTTTGAATGCAAGAATCAATTCCCCAAACTGAACTTTAAACTTAAATTCCCAAGGAGAATTCAGGGATTAAAAAAGCCCCACACCTTGGAAGAAAGGCTACCTGATTCTTGATACTATTCCTTGCTGGCTCTATTCTATCAAGGCCAATTAATACCTAGTAATTTACTGAAATTCCATTGTCATGTGTTATTAAAGAGCTGGAACTTTCTTGACTTCAAGTATTGGAATAGCTGTATCTCCTGTCCCAGATAATTTACAGCTTCATCTTTATACTGAGTAATACAGGATTTTCAAACAACATTTTGTGATAGTAGATGACTGCTTTGACTACAGTGTTCACGAAATAGCTGAATTAAAAATCATTGGTCTAATGAGAAAAAATCTCAGCCAAGTTGCCACCCTAGACTTTAAGCTACTCAGGGAGCTAGTTAGACTACCTATTGGGAATGTGCATTAGAAATTTTAGGGGTCAATATAAGCCGGTCACTTTTTAAAAGCCCAGGAGCAGGCTATCCCATTGTGTCACAAGTCAAGGAAGCAGAGCTGAAGGCAGTTTTTGTTGAACAGGGATCTCCTCTTGGAACTAGAGCAGAATAAGAAAATTCTCAAGATCAGTATGTGATCTTGGGAAGCAAGGGCACACTTCACATGGAGATGCAGTTTGTAGGAAGAAAACATAAACAGCTAAAGTGCAACTTGAGTTGACATTGGTTGGTGTGCTATCAGAAAACAAAAAAGGCTTTTTAAGGTATGTCAGAAGCAGGAAAAATTCTTAAGAAAACACTTAACCATTCTAAAGAAAACATCTTCATGAAGACAATCAGTAATGCAGGAATGGGATGGAACTGTACTAAGATTGATATCAGGAAAAGTTTCTTCACCATGAAGACGATCAAACACTGGGACAGGCTTCTATGAGGTGGTTGATGCCCTGTGCAAGTAAATGTTCAAGAGGCATTTGGATAATGCCCTTAATAATATGGTTTAGGATTGTTGCAATCCCTCAAGTGATCAGACAGTTAGACTTCATGATTTTTTTTACATCACTTAACTGAACTGAAATACTTTGAAACAAAGCTGTAAGAGAACAATGCAGATGTGTGAAGGAGTAGCATTATCTGTCATGACATATATTAGGGTATATGTAAATGAATGAATTCATTCCTCACTGAATATTTCACCACAGCACATCTAAAATGCTTCAATACTTCTAAAAGCATGAAGTATCTCTAGTGCTTCCTGCTTGACATGAAAGTTGCTGCAGTAAAAGATTTACTGCTTTGTATGTTCAGCAGTTTCCATTTGATTTTTACAGCCTTTGCCTTAGTATGAGTGTATAGAACAGGCCTTTCTTATTCTAAGAAGAGGATATCCCCTGAAAACCAAATTCTGTTTCCTTTGTGTTACACTTGTTACTCAGTATCATTAATAAATCTCAGACTGAAAAGATTTTGTATTAGTAGGAGAATATCCAGACAAACACAGTTCCATTAATAAAATAGTACACTTATTTAAAATTTAGGTTTCAGATCCACTATTCATCTGTTACACATTACTCAGTAACCATTATTTTAGATTTTTGTCTAGCTAGATGTGTAATATAATTTAAGAATATGGTTTAGAATCCCATAAAAATACAATGGTTTGAGTTGGAAGAGACACTTAAGATCATCTAGTTCCATCCCATCTACTCTAGGCAGGGATACCTCCCTCTAGACCAGGTTGTTCAAAGTACTGCCCAGCCTCACCTTGAATGCTTCCAGGGTTGGAACATGCATAACCTCTCTGGGAAACCTGTCCCAGTGTCTCACCACCCTCAAAGTAAAGAATTTCTCCCTAATATCTAGTCTAAATCTACATTTTTCCAGCTTAAGGCTGTTTATTTATTCTTAGTTGTTGTAGTCTTATTTACACAAGTTAAAAGTCATTTATGTGCGCTTAAAGCTAAAACTTGAAATGATTCATGCTATGCTATCCTAAAATACCTAGCAACCACATGACATACATTTAACAATAAAACTTCTGCACAGTCTGCTAGCAGAAAAAATGGAAATGATAAGCAGTAATTGAACATAGCAGGTGTAAAACACTACCAACACAGAATGGAAATGTTTTGCTCTTCCTTACATAATTGTACCTGGAGGAACATGGTACAGGCAAAAGAGAATCATGCCCATAAATGTTATATACCAGCCCTTTACTACATATATATTTCCATAGGTCCACTGACTTCCAGGTTAGCAGATACATTTACATCAGTAAAACCTCTGTGGTGTTTTATTGTGTAAATTTTTTTGTGAATGCATCTTACAAAGACCAAGGACGATTATTATGGACCCTGTTTCAGGTTGGACCCTGTAGAAAAAGGGATTGTTTCTGAGCAGTTTAAATGCATTTCACTAAAGAAGGGTGAGTAGGTGATAGGCTGGTAGGCACTGCACCCATGGCAAGTGTTTTTCATTCCCAATCCCATTGCATCTGTGTGGCAGTGATGGTGGAGAGCAATACATAGCTAACCAGAGGCAGGAGTACTGAATACATCTTGAAGATAAAATCATCTGCACAGCCTCTAGAAATCTAAGAATTGGTGAAAATTCAGCCTTTATCTGCTTGCTATTCCATAGATATGATTGATGGGATTAAAATGCAGTTTAAAAATCTTGGGGCACTGCTCTGCATAGGTTTGTATGTCGTATCACATAAGGCCAATTTTCTCATAATTTATTAATTTTAATACATAATTTAAATGAAAAGTTGTAAAACATGGCTCTAGCTGAAGTCATGGAAAATCAGTATTCTTCAGCATGTTCAGTTCTCTGCACCATGATTTTAATATGGAGGTTTAGGAAATTTAAGGGAAGGGAAATTTTTCTGCCAGAAAAAAGGTACAGCCAAACAAAATAATGTGAAGTTGTACTTGAGTAATATTTAAAAAAAAAAAGAAAAAGGAAAAGAAAGCCTTTGTTTGCCAAAATATGCTGGTAGCCAGATGAAGGGCAGAGAAATAGATTCATGGCAATCCAGGATGGATGTGACAAACTCATATGCATATCAACTCTACAGCCCCTGGAAATGTATTTTTAATTGATTGTGTGATACAAGGTGGACAAGCAGAGCCTGCAAAAATATCTTTGAAAAGTTGTGGGTGTCAATACGGAAAACAGTTAAAGGTACAGTAAAGAATTAACTCCTGTTCTCCTCTTTTCATTATACAAATACGAAAAGATAAGTGGTGAGACTGAATGATGGGAAAGTAAAAAACATCAGCATTTTCCACAGTGTATAATTAGCCTGCAATAGTCATTACCCCAATATCAGCAAGAGTAAAGGCAACAGATTCTAAAACAGTCAGGTGCTTAAACTGCTGCTACATTCCAGCAGGATTTGCAAAATGAATGCAGACTAGAAAAGCCCCGCTAGTTTCTTTTACATTACTCTGAAAGTATGACCTCTGGAAATCAGCTTTGCATATGGTGTGTTATGCTGCATATCTGCAATCTGAATGGTAGAGACATAGAAAA
The DNA here is from genome assembly GCF_019232065.1 of Centrocercus urophasianus. Lineage (NCBI taxonomy): Eukaryota > Metazoa > Chordata > Aves > Galliformes > Phasianidae > Centrocercus > Centrocercus urophasianus. The sequence goes on along the minus strand of NW_024884697.1, from coordinate 22,348,668 downwards.
AAACGGCCTGCATTTGTACTTTCCATTCCTTCCTATTACACCTTGTGACGAATGTGGCAATGCACAAGTACCCTGGGTGTGCACGGTGGATGAAATTGGTAGTCTTTTAAAGGTGTTCTCTGATCACCACAAAAGCCCACCTTGAAGCAGTTTTGGGAGTGGGCTCCAAAATCTATTTCAAACAGTTGGGTGTTTTTTGAATGTTTTAGTAGATATTAGACGTAACTGCTTTAAAGACATCTTAGCACTTTTGTTGAACACCCCTATGACCTTAGGATGATTAGAAAGAAAGACAGAATGTTTTAAAGCCAGCTAGGGTAATAATCCTAGTAATCACAGAATTATAGAATAGATTGAATGGGAAGGGGCATTTAAAGATCTTCTAATTCCAACCTCCCTACCATGGGCAAAGATACCTTGCACTAGAATAAGAACTCTTCCAGGGAGAGGACATACACAACTTCTCCAGGCAACCTGTTCCAGTGCCTCACCATCCTCAGAGTAAAGAATTTCTTCTTACTATCTAACCTAAATCTACTCTCTTTTGGTTTAAAGCCATTACTTCTTGTTCTAACACTACAGACCTCAATAAAGAGTTCCTCTCCATCTTGCTTGTAGGCCTCCTTCAGCTAGTGGAAGACCATTAAAAGGCTTTCCTGGAGCCTCCTCTTCTCCAAGGCTGAATAATCCTGACTCTCAGCCTGACTCCCTTTCCCTCATAGGAGAGGTACTACAGAGCTCTGAGTGCCTTTGTGTCCCTCCTCTGTACCTTTTCCAACAGATCTGTGTCCTTTGTAAGCTGGGGGCCCCACAGCTGAACCCCTGGCAGCTGAATCTGCTTCCTTTGATGTAGCTGAGAATATGACTGACTTTCTGAGCTCAAAATTCTGTTCAGTCTGCGATTCAGCAGAGGAAAGACAGCAATTGAAATGCATAAACTGAAATAAAACAGAAAACAAAACAAAACAAAACACTTTGGAAGGAATAGAAATACTTAATCATCTAATGTAGTATAACAAATAGAACTATTGATGTGAGGAGGTTATTCCATAAATGGCATCAGGGGTGTTTTCTGCACATGGTTCAGGAATGGCAGGTACTACTACTGTCAGTAGTCTGGGCTCTAATTAACTGTGTTTAGTCAGTCCTAATGTTTGGACTTGGACACATTTTCATTTTAGAATTTCTCATCATCTTCAGTTTCTCTAGTCATTTTTTTCCACTATGAACTTATATGCAAGAGTGAGGAATTCAAATTAATTTTTAAGAAGTTCTTAATATAGGTAGTGCATGAGGATGGACATAATTCAATTTGGTTAAATGTAAGCTAATGCATATTTGCAAAAAATAGTCAGAATTTCTTGTATATTCTCAATACTCTAATGTCCTGATTCAGTGAGCATCTGAGTGCTCCTGAGAGGATAAAGCATATTCCTTTCTTGCCAGGAGTTAAGGTTCTCTTTGCACTCAGTCTGCAGTGAAGACCTTAGAACTGAACTTTTGTTCCTCTTCAGAAAAAATCTAAGTGACTGTTTAATGAAGTCACCTTCTTGGTGTGTTGCAGCAAACAGATTGCTTGCATGAATTACAGGGACTGAATAAATGACTGAATAAATACAATAATCCTGTTATATGAAGCAATGCTATGAGTTGAACAGTCACTGAGTCCTATTTTCATGTGATCACTTAGAAAAATTAATACTAGAAAGTGGAATTTTGGAGAAGGTTAATGAAAACAGCAAATGATATGATAGAATTTGCAGGAAACAAGTCATCAAAAAGCAGGTCTCTCAGTTCCAGTCTCACTGCAGCCTTTTTTTTTTTTTAAATTATTATGGCAGCAAAATAGTCAAACTGACCATTACCCAGGAGAGAGAGAATTTAATGCTGCCATAGGTGATTTTATAGCATTACCCTCTGCTGTCCTCAGGATCACTGGAGTGCTACTGGAAGTGGTCCTGGAAAATGAAAGAAAGAATAAGGTCTGTGCTAAATACTTGGAAGAGACTGGCGGCTACTGTAATCCATAAACAGCCATTCTCAACAGAACCTCTTTGAGCAGGGTGTGGGTAGGAGCTGTGCACTTTTGGTGCCACAATTAAGTTTACCCCTTGCCCTTTCCTTCCTCATAATGGCAAGCATGGATTACTGAAACGCATGCTGGTGCACGGAATACTTAGTTTGTATGTCACAAAAGTATGACTTCTTATCACGGATCTTATGTTTCGTAAGTATTTCAGCATAGAATGAAGCATAAATGAAATTCATTTTGCTCTTTACATGCACATTTATTAAGTATGTATATTTCTGCAGAATGCTCTCCTTTGGCTTAGCATGGGAAACGAGTTTTCATCATCTTCAGATATATGTTAACTATGAGATGAAAGTTGTATTTAAACACATTTATTTCATAATTTATAATATATTTTATAGTTTTTAGTGACTGCATAAATGTAAAAAATATAGTTACAACAGAAGAAAATATATCAAACATTTAAAAAATTTTGCTGGGACTTCAGTTGAATTTAGTTTCTTTATGCTTTGTAAGGAAGTTGTTATGACTTTAAATGAGTTGGTAATAGCAAATTTTCAGTAACTGAAGTCTCTGAAGCAAAGAAGGCTATTTAAACAGATTAAAAATTTATAATGTCTTAGATTTAATTGTGATATTCAAATATGAGAATCCATGCATGATTTAAATTCTCAACCAATATTTTTCTATATGAGTATGTTTTGTAATAAAAATAATATATACAGCTCACTCAACAGTATTCAAATGGACTTTTTGTCTCAAATGTTATACTGACTTAGTCTACTACTGCAACCAGGTTTACTGAAAGGTGTCCCTGCCTATAGCAAGGGAGTTGAAACTAAATGATCTTAAAGGTCTCTTCCAAATCTATGAAGTCAAAGAAACATTGCAACATGTTCTGAGCAGAAAACACAAATTCAATTAAGCCAAAGTAAAGGGTTTAAAGAAATAGTTTTGAACTTGCTGTCTGTTTGTTACAATAGAAGTACAGTAGCATGTATACTGGAGAATGCCAGTTAAAAAATAGCAGCCTTAAGGTCTTGGTTAATAGAGAATAAAACCCACAAAAGTGACAGGAAAAAATAGAACACTAAGTGAGCATCTTAAATCAACCTGGGTGTATGTTCGTATGCCTCCAGATGAACTATCTTCATCGTCTACCTAAATAGACAAGTGCAACTACTGTATTTTAGATGGTATCTAAAATAGGATAGACATAAACCCTGTCCATAAAGGAGGATTAGCAAAACAATCATTTTTTATCATCCCGTTATTGATAGGTATCTACCACGTGAGGTACTGCTTCACTGTCATAACTCTAATATATAAATTATTTGGCATAACATGATAGTGGAGAGTCTGTTAAGACTCTGTGTGATGTGGTAACAGCATAAAAGATACTTAAGGTAGAAGTCAGGGCTTTGAAATTCTACATATCCTAAGAATTCTAGCAAAAGATTTTTTCATGACAATGATTTGCTGAAATTGATAACAATTTTCCAAAACTTTCCTTTCCTGTAACCCAAGCACGAATGCAGTGCCTCAGGAAACACTGTTGCTCTAGACATGAGCTTTGGTCAGTTAAAATAAAAATAAACAAATACAAAAAAACATCCCAGAATTAAAGTACAACTGCTCAGCTGTATGGGAGCTAGAAAGATCAAGTCCAATTGCCTCGTTACTCCAGGGTAACCAAATGTTAAAGCCTCAGGAACATCTACTGGTATGAGGCATCAATCACCTCACTAACAAGCCTGTCTTAGTGTTTGATCAGCCTCATGGTGACAAAATTTTTCCTGATATCACCCTTAGCACAGTCCATTGCTGTGTGTCCAAGTACTGGTTTCCAGGAAGAAGAGACTGGCACTTCTCTTTCCATTTCCCCTCCTCAGGAAGTCGTAGAGAGTAATGAGATTGCCTTCCAGCCTTCTTTCTCTAGACTGGACAACCCAAGTGTCCTTCATTTACATTTGTTTGATGTTTGCCCAATGCTCTAATCTATCTAGATCCCTTTGCAAGACTTCTGCCCCTTGAGAAGGCAGAAGCTTCTCCCAGATCACTGATAAAAATGTTGAAAAGAACTGGCCTTAGAACTGAACTTTAGGGAATGATACTAGTGGCTGACCATTACAGATTTAAGTCCATTCACTATGTCTCTTTTAACTCTGTTTTTGAGTCAATTCATGCAGTGTAGTGTTTTCTGGTTCATCTCACAACTGAACAATTCAACAAGAAGGATACTGTGAAGGATACCATCAAAGGTATTATTAAAATCCAGGAAGGTTACATTCATTGCCTTATCTCCAACCACCAAGTGAGAGACCTTATCGTAGGAGATTAAACTACTGACACAATTTTTTCCCTTCATTAACCCTTGTTGATTGTGCCTGGTAATAGCTTTGTTCTTTAAATGTCTTTCAATTTTACCCATACTAATATTCTCCATAACTATTCCAGGGAATGTAGCTAGACTAACAGGTCTAGCTTTAAAACTAGAAATTTATAGTCATTCAGTGTGCAACACATGGTTCAACAACTCACCAAATCCAGAATCCAGAGAGAATTTACAGCTCATGTTTAAAGTTTTGTCACAATTGCACTGCAGTAACTAGATACTTTAAAACTAGTGTGAACATGTTTACACAAACAGCAGTGATCATTGTGTGTAATTACAGAGAATGAGTACATACACATGGATCTGATCCAGCTGTAAATGTGTACAAGTTAAATGTACATGTCCAAGCCAATTACTGCTTTTGATGGAGAAATGTAGACACACGGAAAGATTAATTAGTTTGTCTGAACTGCTGACTAAAAGTACCACAGGCTGTACAGTGTGGGCCTACATATCTTCTTTAAATTCAAGACTGGTGAAGACTCAGCTGCAGGTGATTACTTAGAAGAGACAAGTCTCACAGTGCATAATGGATCAGAAAAAGATAAAGCACATTCTGCTTAGGATGTTATTGTAACATTTTCCATAGGAATTTACATTAAGCACAAAGATGAATGAGCTAGAATAAGGTAAAGGATAGAGGTCTTCTGACAACAGGTGTACCTGAAAATATTAAAATGTCTGAAATCAAGTGTATTACAGAAAATACTCAGGCAATCGCTTTGTACCTAAGAAATTTCACAGAATGAGATAAATGACCAGTAAAATACACAGAATCTCAATATAAATATCTAGCCAAAAGAATATAAATAAGTTATTTGTCTTTCCGGACTAGGTCACTGAAGGGAAATTGAGCGTTCAGTTTGGTGGGAGATTTAAAGAGGGAGCTAAAGTTACCATAATGACAATAGATTGCGGTGTCTGAATAGATGCTGGTAAAATGTTATAGTTAAACAGATCTATGCACTCTCAACACTTCAGATTCTTTTGCCTAGGAAACCACTAAAGATCACATCATAGAAAGTAATAGTTTTAATCTCCGATTAAATAAGATGCAAAAACTTATTCATGAATAACTATAATTGCTATATCAGATATTGCAACATCAAAGCAAGTTTCCCCATGAGACTCATCTGAACAATTTTAAAATCTCTATTTTAAATTATAATCCTTTATGCTCCAACTGATTAAACCAGAGAAGCAGATTTCTTTGTTTTAATGCCTTCAAACTTTAAAGTAGCACAGCTGTATTATACACAAAAGCCCATCTCCTATTGAATTGAAACAGAGTTCAGGTGACGGAATGTACAGTACCCAGTTACCTCCCACCCAGATCAAATATGCCAATATGTTAATATAAGCACATTCATGAATGGTAACTAATTAGGAATAAATAAATAAATAGATCTAAAGCCAAAATTATTTCAAAGGCAAACCCACAGGCCAACAAGCAAGATGGATTCCAAAACAGCAGTGGGGCATAGACTACCCATAACTGAACATGTCCCCACTAGTGACAGGCACATCTCAGTAGTTGCCAGTAAACAAAATTGCCTTCCCAGGTGATAGATTTAATAGAATCTGAGAATCATAGAACTTTTAGTTGGCAAGGACCTTTAAAGACCATCTGGTCCAACTCCCCTCAATGAACAGGGACATCTACAGCTAGATTGGGTTGCTCAGAGCCTGATCCAGTCTGACCTCAAATGTCTCCAGAGACAGAGTTTCCACTACATCTCTGGGCAGCCTGTTCCAGTGCTTTACTAGCCTTATTATAAAAAACTTTTATATTCAATCTATATCTCCCTTTTTAGTTTGAAACCATTTTCCCATGTCCTATCACAGTGAAATCTGCCAAAGATTCTGTCCCCTTCCTTCTTACAGGTTCCCTTTAGATACTAAAAAACTTTTACTCTCCAGGCTGCAGGTCTTGTTCTCTCAACCTGTCCTTGTAGGATTTGTATGCCATCCTTTGGATCATTTTTGTGACCTTATTCTGGATGTGCAGGTTCATCTCTCCTGTACCGAGGACTCCACATCTGGTCTCAGTACTCCAGCTGAAGTCTCACCAGTGCAGAGTAGAGGGGCAGGATCACCTCCCGTGACCTGCTGTTCATTCAGATATGGTTGACTTTCTGGGCTGCAAGGGAACATTGCTGGCTCATGTCCAGCTTGCCATCCACCAGTACCCCCAAGTCATTTTCAGCAGAATTAAATGTATCAAAAATTTATCTTCTAGGATAATGTAACTATCATTTGTCAGTCATCATTAAACTCTTGTACTTGCTTTCATAAGCATACGATCTGAATGCATACCATCACTTTTGCTAGTGCGATTCCACAACAACACTTACGAATGTTTTGGTTAACTTCAGTCATCTTTGTCTGACAGTTAGGTGTTTCAAGTTAAACAGAGTCCACAAGAAAAAGATGATGAAGCACTGGAGAAAAAACTGATTAGTATCTTCAGAAAACAACATTAAGAAAAAAAAACAAAACAAAAACAAAACAAAAACACACTAGGAGAGCACAGAATTTAGCCTTGATTGAAAATTTTTCAAGGATGAGTATATTAGCTATTACATGTTCCTTGCTATTTTGAAAATCTCTTCAGGAAATTTTGTCTTCCCAAATATCTGTGAAACTTTCAGAGACTCCAGAGCACAAGTCTTTATGATTTAATTGCTGTTTTAAATCAATGTCAGTATATGTGAATAGCATTGTAATTGGCTAAGTGAAAAATAGCTGAACAATTTATTCTTTTTACTATCTAGGTGATCTGTGCTCATAGCCAATATTTGTGTGTCAAAAATAAGTAACTTCTCTAGTAATTGAATGGCAAACTAATCTCTCATTGTCTTGACAGAGAGCATGTAGGCAATGCATGCTGTCTACAAACTATGCAACAATCCACTGGCTATGTGCATATTGTTTTGTTATATTGCTCCAAAATATTTTTACAGCAAAAACTTGATGTGGTGTTATAGAACTACCAAAGCTGGGTATTAACTGTGTTGTGGTGCAAATATGTTGCACTGTGGTAAAAGCACAGTGATTTGAAAATCATTCTTACCAAGAATATGGGAACTGGTGAGGAGGACCTCAAGGACTACATGTTGTTCTCTAAAAGCTACATACGCATGACAAAGGCCTCCTGTTAGTCACTTTTGACTTTAAAATGTGCCTCCTTTAAAATGTACCTACCAACTTTTGACTTCTTCTATGAAGAGGCTGTCTCTGAAAGAAGATTCAGTGAAATACTTGCAGAACTATGCTGCTGCAGCATCTTTCAATGAAGCAATATTAGTGCAATTATACCCACTGCTTTAATAAGAAGGAAAAATAAAAAATAATTTTTTTAAAAAAAGATTTAGAAGAAAAAACAGAGACTTGACTTTGAAATCTCCAAATTATATACATTATCTAAAGATTTCTTAAGGCAGTGCACTTCCCGACATCCTTTTATTCTTGTTGATCTCCACCAGGCACAGAATGTAATGGAAGCAACTGAAGATATCTCAGTACCACCTCATCTCAACCTCAGAAACAACTGGGCTGATGGAACTCCTTTAAACTATACTTAACTCATTGAATGAGGCCTCAGTAGTGATCAATAAAACACACCTCAGCTGAACTCTTTTTTTTTAATTCCTCTGAAGCTGAGAGTGTTTTCAACCACTAGAAATCTGATACTGGATTTACAAAACCAGGGAACTGCTTCAGATCATCACTTCCTCTGTTAGCATAAGTGCATGCCAGGTTGCCTCTGGGAATGGAATTAATCATTCTGCTGGTTATCTTTAGGCAGAAAAGGTTGGATTGAAAGAATATTAACTGACTGAGAAAAAAAGTTTAATGTATTTCTAATAGTATTTTAGCCCTGAGTATCTCTCATTTTTAATATACAAGTTCTGCTTTCAGATCTGATTCTTGTTACTGACACAATGTTGAATGGTTAATGGTAACAACTGGGAGAAGAAAGGCATCTATTACATTAGCATTCAGGCTATCACCAGGGTTATAGAAATCGGTGACACTTCAGGACTAATTTCTGCAGCAGTGTTAACTACATTCAGAAACAGGTTTCAGAAATTATCATGACAATTCATAGTTGTGAATGCTGCATTATTTATAACAGCAGGAAATATAAAACATGTATCTTAAAGCATTTCATTATTATTTGATAATAAATCAGTGGAGAGTAGCTAGGCTAGCGGGCAAACATATGGCAATCTTAGTATTTGCTATGCAGCCTTGAACAAGAAATAAGCATTTTTTACACTCCCGAAATGTGGTAGCATACCATTTCATTTCAAAAAGGATAAAACTACTCTTTCAATATAATAATTTTCTTCAGATACTTTCATGTGTGTATATTCCATTATGTACTTAGATGTGCACTAGAAATAACCACAAGAATTTTACTGAAAGTTATCCTGGCAATATATGCAATTTGTCAAAAATGAAAAAAAGGGAACAAAACTATTAGAAATGTAATAATAAAGCACTTCAATGTCACCAAATGAAAAGCAAAAATCAAACAAGTTAATTCTCCCTTTTCTTTCTATTTCAATGAATTCAACTCAGTGCTTTAACTGAAATGTTTTGAGCTGATATTGTTGTGAGTCAGATTTGCATTTTTTCCCACAGACAATAAAATATGTAATAATATATCAGAACATATTGATTAAGCAAACAGCTTTTCCAATGGAAATATTTTGGTTTTGTTAGAAATTTTTAAAAATTATTTTCCTTCAAGATATCTGAGCCAATTATATATCCAATACTCAGCCTCACCTGCTTGAATGTTTATTTCTTAGCCACGGAAAATCTAATAATGAAAATATTTACGTGAAAAAAGAAGGTCAGTAAAATGAAAAAGTGGAACAGATGTTGTTTTTCTCTGTTAGTATGTGAGATAAAGAATAGAATAACACGTTTTGTTTTATTTTGTGGGTTTTTTTGGTTTGTTTGTTTCTGTTCTTTTTCTGTTGCATATGCATGTCATTTCTCTTTGGTGTGTAGATTGATGAAGTCTGTGTCTAATCATATATGTAAGTAGATGTAGAAAGAGGGCATAAAAGTCATGAAAAGTCAATGAAAAGGTACACATAAGTCAGAGCTTTGGATTTTTTTTTTTTAAACTGAAGTTGGGAAAAATGCTTAAGAAAATAAATTCCCAAACATGTAGCTAAATGTAGTACTAACTTACTATTAATTTATTAATATATTAATAAAATGAAACAATAACAAAATAAAAAATCCACCAAAATTTAATAATATTATTAATAATAATAATAATAGAAGTGAATAATGAAAATACTGATTAAAATTAAAGCTTTCTACCACTCTACTGATAAAATCAGATGTTTTATTCTGATAAATAAATCTTACCTTTGACAGATAACAATCTTGTTTCTTTTAGTTTGGGAAATGTCAACCTAAATCTCCTAACTAATGACAGAGCCCAGAGTTCTCGAAAACACAATGTACTATGTCGAAGTTCTGATGTGTTCAAAGTATGAAAAAAGGCTGATATTGTTTTTCTTTGAAAAAGCCACTTTTTTCCTCTCACATTTACTAAGTTTCAAGCTAGTGTTTCTGGATTGACTTACTTCTTTGCTCTCCTACTGAATTATCTCTGATACTTTTTACAGGGTAGGTCTAGATTTACTATCCATTTTTGTGGCAAATTACTTGTTCGTACTGTAAGAAGACACAACTTTGATAGTCATTCAGCCATGTTACTGTACCAGTTCATTTAGCTTTTCTCTTCCTCTTTTAAGATCTGAGGATCCCTGGAAAACTTGTATTTTTTTACACCTATAATTCAGTAGTAGTAATCTCATGCTGCCTGTGATGGATGCTGGCCAAAAAAACCCCATTCCCTAGGTAATGCATGTACACTAGGGAAAAAGGCTTTGCAGGATCAGTAGTCTGCTGAAGACACTTGCATCAGAAAATGTTGGCATCATGTAAGCTCAGGAAACTTTAGGCCTATAACATGAAGATTTATACTGCATTTTCACATGTTGTTCAATTAAACTGTAAAATCATAACACATTTTAATTTAAAATATAGTTATTAAAATCATTTTAAATTAGACTTTTCACTGGTTAATTGTTTTACATTGTTTACAGAATCAAATCTCTGATAAACGTACGATAGAAATATATCCAAAATTATTATCATTTTCTAGCAGTTTCTTATGTGTATGTCTATTATTCCATTCATATTTCTACTGTGAATTTGGTTTTGACTTGGCAAAAGTGTCTGATTAACTAAACAATATATGGACCTAAGGAAACAAATTTGAAAGCTCTCATGCTTTCCTGGTATTGCTGACATTATCATCTTGAATAGGAAGTGAATGTAGCTGTCTGTTTCATCCTCCTTCACCCTTGCTAGAAGGCCACCCAGTAAAATTGTTTATTATGAGAGTATTTTTAGTAAGATGAATACTTCTTTTCCAGTTCGCTTTAGATGTGCTGTTAAGACTCCAGCAAAGCAATAGAGTAAATAATTGTTTTGTCCTTGCTTTACCCGTGGAATTTTTATAAAAGGCACACGGTCACTAAGAGCATTTGTTTGACTTTGTGACTCTGCACATTCCTGAGTTGACATAAATGTACACTCATAAATGAATATAATTCAAACAAGACGGTTTTGTTCACCTAAGTTCCCTAGTTACTTAATTTTTAGAGCACATTTAAAGCCACCAAAACTAGTGGTATTACACTCCACAAAGTTCCTAGGTAATCCTGCCTTTTTCTTAATAGCAAATCTGGTAATGGATATACTGATAGTCACCTACTTACAGTATGTACTTGGTTATGTACCCATACAGGATCTGAAATAGCCACATGAAGATTTCAGCTTCCATTTCAGCAAATTGAGAACGACCTTCACAGAATCACAGAATCACAGAATGGCCAGGGTTGGAAGGGACCTCAAGGATCATATATCTCCAACCCCCCTGCCACATGCAGGGCCTTCATTCATCTTTCTAACAGATTTATTTTATACCAAATATTTATTTGAATAAATTAAATTAACCTCACCTCATCGATTTAGCTGTTTTCTTATATATCTATATGTCTACATTCCTTTTATATTTATATTCACCCAGTTAACTTGCTGTGGTTCTGCAATTGTCTGTTCCATCTCCCAGTCTCAGGATAAGCCAGCATTGTGTCCCTATCTTTGTTACAAGTGCACATGTACATTTATGTATGTAGATGTCAGTCCCAAGAAAAACTGCCTTTTTCTTGAAAACCAAAGGCAGAAATGCACCAAGATCACACAAAATATAATGAGCTGTTACACTGTCAGTTTTGGAGAAGGAAGTAAATACTATTCTGGATTTAATTTATTTGGCATCAGCAGGTAATCTGAAAGATAACATAGGCTAAATGATTCAGATATACTGAGGCAGTAGGCCTAACTAACCTCAGGAAAAGCTCTAGCTCAGTTGTGGTCATTAAACAAGATTGAGTTTGGACATTTGTTCTTCTAGTACGGCTTTATATCTCCTGTGTTTCAAATTCTGTTTCAGCTTGAAAATTACAAAGTAATAAACAGCGTGCCCGGAAAACTCTTTTTTTTTTTTTTGGTGCACACTTCAGGGCACCTTTAAATCCTACTTGATTTCCTAGGACATTCACTCACAGTGAGGTATAGTAGCTACCCGGGGGCCTTTGATATGTGTGCACCTTGTCCATGTAGTGTCAGCCTACATTTTGTATCTGTCTTGGTTTTATTCTGCATCATTCATGAAAACGAGAGGCCAACAGAGAATGAAGTTGTGCTTGTTCATGGTATTAACAGCTTCCTACCTAATTGCCCTCTCTCTCTGATGAGGAAGCAATAAAGCTCATTTTAAAATTCTGCATGCTTTCAGCCTGTTGGAAAAGGAAAAACAATACTGTAAATAAGTATGCTCAGACATACTAGAATGCCATTCCATTGAATTTACTAAAACACATGAATTGCCAAATCTGATCTTTCAGTACAAGTGGCTATTTTCCTTCTTTGAATGAGTTACTAGGAAAAAAAGCCCATTCTTTGAGCCTTAGACTTTAAAGTAACAGCCAGATACATTAGAGTCCAGTGTAGGCTGAATGTTTTTTCAAGGAAATTAGGACTGTCAGATCCTGAAAGAACTTAAGCCAAGTAATTCCTTGCTAGGCCTTCATGTTTTACAGGAGTCCTCTACTTATTTCACAGTTGGAAATCTGATCACCAGCTCTGCTGGTGACAGATTGGAGCTGATAGTGCTCAGTGATAGGGATCAGCAGTGCCACAGAGCAGTTAGTGATGATCAGGCAGCCCTGCTCACCTGACTCACCAGACAGGGAAATTGTGAAGAACAGAAGTAGGTGATGGAGTTTTAACTTAATGTAAGGCTGAGCAATGACGACACGTGGTACTCCATATCTTTTTTGTTCCCCTTCATTCTTCTTGAATGTTTCTATACCTACAAGGGTTGCACCAAAAGTAATTCCTACTTTTTTATTTTGTTGCCCGATAACATCAGAGGTGGATACTGGTGGTATGGTAGCAGAAGCTGAACCTTCCCACCAGTATTCCACTACATACTTCTGCCGTGTGACCGATGGCAGCAGAGGGGCAGTCTCACAAAATGATGCCTGACATAGAAGAGCATACAAAGCAAAAGTATGTTATTGAATTCCTCCCTTACATAACAATTGCATCCACTGGCATTCATCAATGTTTGTTGTGCACTGATGGAGATCAAACAGTGCATGCAATAACAGTGGGGTGGTGGGTTGTTGGTGTCAGCAATAGCAACAGTGACAGTGGCTCACTTCTGTTGGTACAGGTTTTTGTGAAAGCAGCTCATAAAACCAGTTCATCGCTGGTGAAAATGAATAGTTAATGGTGGTGGCCATGTTGTAAAATAGCACTTGGTAGCTGAGAATTTTCTCAATCAAATAGTGTTATTCTGCTCTTTCTATCAATTGTACTTTCCATGGAAAAAAATAGGAAGTACCCCTTTCAGAGCAAAACATGTCTTTTAATAACAACGAATAAAAGAATCACAGAATCACAGAATGGCCAGGGTTGGAAGGGACCTCAAGGACCATGAATCTCCAACCCCCTTGCCACATGCAGGGCCACCAACCTCCCCATTTAATACTAGACCAGGCTGCCCAGGGCCCCATCCAACCTGGCCTTGGACATCTCCAGGGATAAGGCATCCACAATCTCTCTGGACAGCCTGTTCCAGCACCTCACCACTGTCATAGTAAAGAACTTTCCCCTGACATCCAATCTAAATCTTCCCTCCCTCAACTTAAAACCACTTCCCTTTGTCATGCTGTTATCTACCCTTACAAAGAGTTGATTCCTCCCTTCTAATTTGGAATACAGAGATCAAGCATAAGGTTTGTTTTGGTATCTGTCATTTTTTTAGTCTGCAAGCTTAAATTGTAAGCGCAGTATAACTGAATTATCTGCATAAATGCAGATTGAGGTTTGGCATAAGTGTCAATTAGTTTGAGTAATCTATATTAGCTTACTACATTTGCCAAAATGCTTTAGGAAAAATTTGAAAGATTAGGTACATATGAAATGAATATTCAATAGGAAAAGATTGTTCAAGGTTATCTGCTTTTTATTTTTTTATTTTTTTAACATACATATTTTTAATGACCATTTGCTTTTCCTGCTTTACTAAGAAGACTTAAAGAATAAAAACAAAATTGCAAAAATGGGCACTCATGAAAATCTGAAATAGATCTTGTGGCATAACTCTACTTTTTCATTTTAGCTGAAGCTGCTATAAAGCAGAAGAAGACGCACAGTTCCTCTTGCAAGTTCAGAACCTATGTGAAGTATTTCCTTATAATAAGAAGAGGAAAGCATAATATTCCTCGTCATTTTTCCTTTTAATGATAATATTTCTGGCATTCTGCCACTGTATTTCTCAGTTTTTGTACTTCTCACTGCTAATTTATTACCTAGTGCATGGATTTTATTTTTTACTCCCACTGTAGGTGGGAGAAAAATAATTAGACTACCATGGGGGTTACTAATTTCTTCTAATATTTTCCCTCAAACCTTCATCTATACATTTTAATGAGGATCTGTTTGATTCCTTTCAAACTGGAATGTTAAAGTTTTACTGTTTCTAATCTACTGAGTCATATTTTTTTTAATATTATATGTACTGTGATTTCATATTTATTTAAAATCATCTACTTCTAACAAAATTATCAGGGGAAAAATGAGAAGAGTGATGACATAATAATCCTATCTGTGAGCATCAGGGGGACATGCAGTTCTGCTAAAGCTCTGGAAGACTGTCCTGTCCCTTGTCTGGACAGGCTGGTCTCATTCATTGAAGTCAGCCATGTCATGACACAGTTTTGTTGCTCCCCAACAAGATCTGCCATTTTATCAGCAATCTCATTATATTAGGGATTTTTAGTCATCGTCTGCAACCCAATAATTCCCAAATACTTCTGTACAAAATTGCTGCTCAGTTGTTTGCTACCTTGTGTATATGCAGGTTATTAATCTTATTAAATAGGTAGAATATGAAAAATTTCAATATGTTTTTATGATCATGACACATCTTCTAGACGGGACAAGTCCTCTCTAGAATTCTAGTTGTGGAATATTATCTGTACTCATCATAACATTTTATTTCACAACTGACCTTTACTAATGCTCATTGAAAATTGTACTAAAAAGTTTAATACAAAATTAAAAGAAGAAACAGAGAAATCTAAGATTTCATTAACTTGAATAAATTTTAAAATTGCATTTTTTAATTTAAATTTTATTTTGCTTTATGTTGTGCTAAGACTGTCTGATGGTATGAGTTCAACCAGTTGGAAATACCAAGGGTTTCATTGGTGAGAATTCATCAACTGTCATGACTTTGAGATGCAGAAGTCATCCCATAGATGATTAAAGGCATATAATTGTATTTCTCCCAATGTTCTTCCTGGCTATTTGATGTGCCAGGCTTCTGACTGCTTCTTCAATGTTTTGTGCTAGTCAGGTGAAAAGTTTTGCACAATTCTGTATCACATCCTAAAAAATGACTTTTCAGATAACAGTAAGGTAATATTTATATTATATAAATAATAATTATTAATAATTATAAGTAAATAATAATAATTTTACCTTACACTGCATAACTAAATCTATTAACCCTTAGAAAAGCTAACTTAGTACTTAATATTGCAACATTTCAGAGAGAAAAAGAAAATGAAAGGTGACTCAGTATGAACAAAATAAAGCACATTTAGTCTGAGGCACTGGAAGACTAAAGATCAATTAAGCACAAAAACATATCAACCAGAAACTTCATCTGTCTGAGACTGGTTGCTTTCTTTGAGTTAGTGTCTTCTTTACTTATCTGTGTTGCCAATAATTTCTTTATTTCTAGATGAGATGTGTGTGCCATGTATAGAAATATGCACTTGTGGATGACATAATAGCTAAAACAGAGCATTGCAAATGAAATAGTGCTATTAATTTGCAACTTGGACACATCGAGTAAGGGATTGCCCCTTCCACCTTTTCTCCATAATATATATATATATTTTAATGTGTGAGGGAAAGCAGTGGAGTAAATATCCAGGAAACTTTTGTCTCAGGAAATTCTTAACCTATATATGGATGAAAATCTCGTGTAAATATATTGAAATATCATAGTATTACTACCCATTTAACTTGTTCTTACAGTCTTACCTACCGACCTACTACTGGTTCTTACCTAAGAAAGGGCTAAATGTCTCTTTGTTTTTGGTTTGGCTTTTTTTTCATCTTGCAGATAGTCTTGTAGATGTGGAGGCTGTAAGATTGATTGATTGATTGAGTACAGTCTCAATCAAGCATGTAGTTTTGTTCAACTTTTCTCATTGCATCAGTAGGCAGCTCTTCAACTTAGAAGTTTCAGGCAACCTTCTTGGAATTCATACTGTCTGAAGAAGGCTTAGTATAAAGAAGTTTGAGTTGTAATGCATTCAGGTTATCAACTTTTGCAGCTGGCTCAGTTTCTTTGAGTTTCTGATATCTTTGGCAAGTTGGATCCAAATCATGCATGGAAAAAAAAAGAAAAAAAATGCAGAAATTCTTGATGGTTCACTTTCTATTCATTGCTCTGGTGAAAACTGATAGAGTTGCTTTTTAAGTCAGTGAGTTTACACTGATGTAAGTTGGTATTACTTGTCCATGATATGTAGGTTTTGAAATTTGCTGTCAAACATAAAGAACAAGTAGTTTATAGCTTACTTGTACATGAAAAAAAAATAATAATAATACAGATTCATTAATAAACTAAGAGGTCAAAAATTAGTCTTAATTTGTATTGGAAAAAAATTAGTCTGATGTGGTTTAACTGGGTAGGCAACTGAACAACATGCAGTAATTTGTTCATTCCCCCCTACAGTAGGACTGAGGAAAGAATGATGAACAATGGCTGAAATACTAATTACTATATCATACGATGTCAAAGTAAATAAGGCTAAATGCAGAAACAGGTTTAAATATCTGTCCTGTGTTAAAATGGAATGATTTGAAAATTAAACACAGAAAAGTCAAGAAATCTGTCTGTCAAGTATTATTTGTGAATGTTACCAATATTATTTTTTTTTCAGAAGGGGGTGGCATAATATTTTGTATATCTATTTTGACTGCTATTATTACTGTTGCCATTTTTATTTATTTATCTGTTGCTCTGGTGAAAAGTTAATTTTCATCAATTCAAAAAAGTTTAAATATCTATAATCTGCTCTGCTAATATATAAAATGCAGATATATATAAAATGTGAGAAAACAAGCTGATGTATTTTCCACAAGAAAATGAATAAGCTGTATGAATTTGGGGACGTAATTTTCTATATCATCAAACCTTTGAAGACTGCTAAAAATGAAAAAAATCTATAGATTAAAAAAATCTATTCTATCAGATAAAAATTTTAAGAAGGAGAACAATCTACCAGTTGCAGGGAAATATATATTTTTTGTTATTTGGATGGTAGAGGATCAGGTCAGGGAATACTTAACAAACTGCTCATATGTAAGTACCTGCAGCCATAAGTGCAAGGGGTCCATAGAGATCTCTTCCAACGCCTAGAATTTGTGGTTCTGTGAACAGATACTTTTGTTAGCAATTTAAATAAAATGTTCTTTAAGATTCCTCTGATTTAATCAATAGGAAGGCTCACATTAGCAAAATCAGTAAACTTGTATGATTTTCCCTTGAGTGAAAGTTATGTGAATTCCAGAGCCAGGTGCCCTGTTAGAAAAGGATGAGCTACCATTTATAATATTCACAGCATTTCAGAATCCTTTCCTCGTAGTGTAACGGGGGTGTAGAAACTTCTGGCCAGTGTCACTGAATATTAGCTACGGACCCTGGGAAAGCCAGAAGCAATTTGTGCTACATAATCCTCAAGAAATATTTTTCATGCTCATTTTTAGGCTAGAGAACTGAAAGGAATTGGAATACCTCCATAACCAGGCAAGCTGGTAAATTGAGTCTTGCGAACAAGGAAGATGAAATGCCATGAAACAGTTTAACAGCATCACAGTACATTCACCACTATTTCAATTCAGTGCTACACGTTGTTCAAATCAAATCCTTTACAACATAAAATTGATTATTATTGCATGAGACTGGAATCTAGGGTTTCAGATGTACTTTATACATTGTTAGACTCAGGAAAAGAAATGAGATTTTCAGAGACATGTTTGTCAATTTGTTTTTAACAGTACTCCTTTCTGATCTGTGCATTCAGTGGCCTTTTTGACATTGAAAACACTTTTGAATACATGAGAAGTATGTGAATATACAAATATCTCACCCAAAACAGAAATATTTTATCCAACATTTTTTACCTTAAATTCTTAAAATACAATCTCTACAAAGTTAATGGTCTGTCATCTGCATATCAATGCTGATAAAATTCCTGAAGAATACGAATATAGAATCATAGAATCATAGAATCACTCTGGTTGGAAAAGACCTTGAAGATCATTGAGTCCAACCACAACCTAACCTTACTACCCTAACTCTAACAACCCTCCACTAAATCATGTCCCTGAGCACCACATCCAAACGGTTTTTAAACACTTTCAGGGATGGTGACTCAATCACCTCACTGGCGAGCCTATTCCAGTGCTTAACAACCCTTTCTGTAAAGAAGTGTTTCCTGATATCCAACCTAAACTTACCCTGGCACAACTTGAGAGCATTTCCTCTCATCTTGTCACCTGTCACCGATGAGAAGAGAGCAACCCCACTCTCGCTGTAAGCACCTTTCAGATATTGGAAGAGAGCAATAAGGTCTCCCCTCAGCCTCCTTTTCCCCAGACTAAACAGCCCCAGTTCCTTCTGTCTCTCCTCATAAGGCATATTCTCCAAGCTCTTCATAAGCCTTGTTGCCCTTCTTTGGACCTGCTCCAGCACCTCAATGTCCTTTCTGTACTGAGGTGCCCAAAACTGAGCACAGTCCTCAAGGTGAGGCCTCACCAATGCAGACAACAGGGGCAGGATTACTTCCCTAGACCTGCTCACAGCACCATTCCTGATACAAGCCAGGATGCCACTGGCCTTCTTGTCCACCTGGGCACACAGCTGGCTCATATTCAGCTGACTGTCCATCAGTACACCATGGTCCCTTTCCATCAGGCAGCTTTCCAGCCACTCCTCCCCAAGCCTGCAGGGTTGCCTGGGGTAGCTGTGACCAAAATGTAGGACCCAACACTTGGCCCTATTGAAACTCATACAGTTAACCTTGTCCCATCGACCTAGTCTATCCAGTCTATCTATATCCTACGTTATTCACCCATTACTATAACTCCTTACTGGTATATGTATGGCAGCATGGCAAAACAGTATAGATTTGCATATTTTAGTATAGTATGGCATTATACAGTATATTAGTTTGTAGTTTGCAAGACAGAAGATTTATAAGGTGCAAGATAACAGACTATATAAATGGGCCTTGTCTTCTTGGCAATTAAAAGAAGGATGTGTCTCAATATGTGGATATCAACAGGACTGTCAATTCAATGAACTAGTAACTGCTCAATAAGAAGGTCTATATGAATATCATATATAGACAATGAAAAGTTAGGTGAGGAGAATCTTATCCAAAATAATTGTTTTTAGTTAGTTGACTATGCTCAACAAGGTGAGATTCCCTTTAAAGAATTTAGTATAAAAGTGCAAAGAGTACAAAATGTGTTTGTATATTACAAAAGAGTGACTGTTTTTCACACAGGAAAGCTAGTCTTGTCTCTGTCTTTAACTCCAAGTGGGCCAGTTAGCCTTACAGATTTTCTTTGTGTTATCTCAAGGCATTTATAATTTCTTATTATTACATTTATAATTTCTTATTCTTATAATTTCTTCTTAGTTTCATATATTATGGATAGGACAGTGCTATTCCAGTTTCTAGATAAATGGAACAATGGCCAGTCTTTCTGTACATTCCTCTCCTCTTCATGTCTTAGATTCTGCGGTTGGAATTAGTTTCATCTTAGCTATTCAGAACTAATGCATCTAAGAATGAGATTCTCACCTCTTCTCCCTCTTCTCCCCTCGCAGTCAGTGGAGAGAAACATGCACCTCCACAAGGCAATTCATCTGGCCTGTCTTATATGACTATACTAACACAAGACAAATGGCTCTCTGTTGTCTGTTTCTCTTCACTGACTGTCAAAAGAGACTTGTGTGAGTACAGCAATACAGATGTACATCTTTTCGATGCTTAACATAAGGCAGATATGTTTCAGTCTATGTTTTCAGCACTTTTCTGAAGATGTGCATAGATGTTGTCATTGCTGACTGAACCAGCTGAACTAGGATCTCCTGACTCCCAGGGGTAGTTTACTAAACGTAAGGCATTATGTTATCTGACTGAGGCATCTCTGAAAACTAATTTGAGAAAGGGTTAGATGGCTGTTTTTTTCAAATATTTTATGATGCAAAAGGCAAGAAGTGGAGGGACAGCAGTATTTCCTATGAAGAGGCAGTGGATAATTGTAAACCTAGTAGGATCCTGAATTTTGTTAGGGTTTATTATATTGCACTGAACAATGTGGCGTAAAAACTTAGTTTGTTAATCTAGTTTTTCATTTCTCAATTAGCATAAAATGAGTTTAATTGCCTCACCTTGTAATGTGTCACTGAAGACTAAAAACAAAAAACCACAAAACTCTACCTTTTGAAGCAGTGAATTCTGAGTTTTAGACTGGCATTTAATGCTTCAACCAATACATGCATACACTGCTATTAATAGAAACTATATCATTGGCTATAAATACATAAATGCCTTCTTAGTTACTTGTCTTGTTCTTATAAAGTGTTAGAAAATATGGTGATCTAATTTTCTAGGTAAGAGGCTGTACATAGGAAATCTGGTGTAAAGGGTATATAATAATAATTACAGGGCATGCTTTTAAATGGACATAGTAGTGCTGCACATGGACATAGGCAGCACAGTTAAAAAAGTATTATAAGAATATATTAACTCAGCCTAAACAACTAACACTACTGAACTGCATTCTAGTGTTAGTGAAGTGAATGCAAGACTTCAATTTAAAGAGTCAGGTCAGTGGCTTGGAAGGATTAAAATCATAATTATATATAAACAAATCTACATGCTCAAAAAAAAGTTATTAAATTTGTCACTATCAGTTTGGAGTAGTGCACTGACATATGTTTCTTCTGACATGGAATAGTCTAACTGACATGAGTAATCAATCAGATACAGATAAATTCTCCTATTCAGATTTTTCATAGTTTGCTTCTGTTTAGCAAACAATTGGTAGCTTATCATTTTATCATCTTAGTTATTGAAGGATTTTGTATCCTATATCATTTGGAAGAATTCAGATTTAACAATTTATCAAATTAAAGGCAGTAATGGAACATGGACCATTAAATATGTGTGTCTTTAAATGGAATTAGAGCTTTAGCTGTGGATGAAGCTAATATCTAACTTGCTTTCGTTTATTTATACTTTCAATAAACTCAAAATTGAGAATGAGTAATTATGTACTTTCACTTTATGTAAAGCAATCATTATATTTGGCAATCCATGATAAGTTTACAGCTACATAAAATACAAGTTTTTATCATAGAAATGATACCTGAAATGGTGAGAAAAACAATTAATTATATTAGATGAGGCATTTGTAGAAATTGCAAGTAATTAACTATAATGTAAACATGTTGTCTTAAAATCTAGCCTTAACAGCTGCAGAATTCACTATTTTAATCTGACAGGGAAAATTAAAGAAACCTCAAAATAAAACTTGGCTGCTACTAGTTCTTAGGCAAGTTATGCATGCAACGCATAACTGTGTTGCCACAGAAATACTGAGTAGATATTTCCTGAGGTTTGGCTGCCTTGATTAAAGAAAAGATGGAATAAATGATAACAATACTAGAACTTCTTAGCGATATTCTGGGCCTAAAGTTTTTAAACTGAATAAATCTCCTCTTTTTTGAAGTCTTTGAAACAATATACCCCTTCAGAACACATTTATTCTAGCCTCTTCGAACTGCAGTGAATCTCTGAAGAAAGGAATTTAGGAATTGATGCCTGCAAGAACCATTTCTTTCTAATCACTAGAACTTATTTTCTCTTGACAGCTATGCGGAGCTCTTGGTAAAAACACATTCGAACATGGCTTGATGACTTATAGCACAATTTCGGTGACTCAATACATTTTCAGTCATCACAGCACTTTGAGAGGAAAACAATTTTTCCTTGCTATAAAGAGGTCTGTTTAGGTATGCCCTGGGCACTGCAGTTCAAAAATAGAAGTGTTACATGTTTTTAGTGTTCCCCTTTGCATTGGCTTGTGGAAGCATGTGCCTTTACAGAGGAGCAATGTGAACTCAGACTGTTTGAGAAAGGCACCTAAATTTGAAAGTATTTTATTTGAAAATATTGTCATATATTCTTGCAAACCTTTGTTATCTAAATTAAATTGGTATAACGTATGGGACAATGGGAAAATGAAATATGTTTTTGTGGAGGTCATTTATGAAATTATCAGATTCATGCTGGATTTGCATGTACATTTAACAGAAAAGTAATAATTTACTGCTCAAGCTAAAGGAGTTACATGTAAAAGATACTGTTTGGATCTTTGTGTCTTTGTAGTGAAGAACTTCAGTTCCTGTTGTTGCCTAGAGAAGCTGTCAATGCCCCATCCCTGAAGGCATTCAAGGCCAGTTTGAATGGCTTAGGGCAGCCAGATCCGGTGGATGGCAACCCAGACCACAGCAGTAGGGTTGGAACTAGGTGATCTTTACGGTCCCTTCTAACCCAAGCCATTCTATGACTCTATGATTCTGTGATTCTGTAATTTCACTATTCTATGGTTTTATGATCTGCCTGCTGTCTCCAGAATTCAAGTTTAAATATGTACTGACTGATGTATTGACTGAGATGAAAGATTTGTAGGAAGTTGTTATGAACTTTGGCTTTAACACGAGGCTTTGATTTGCAAATGAGATCCTACTTGATAATATTTATAAAGTATATAAAATCAGATAGATTTATATGATAAATCAGATGTTCTCAATACCACGATGAAAAAAAAGGATGCTGTTTCCCTTTTGAGGAAGACTGCACTAATCGCCCATATAACCTAAGATAGGCGTTTTGATGTAAATTAATTTGTAGTTTAGTGCCTAGAAAATGAATTATATATTCCACGTCCTGAAATTTCATTAGAGATTTAGACTTTGAGGAAAAGAAATTATAACGATTAAATGGTAAAACCCCTCAGAAGATGCATCAATTAGTGCTCTGTGCTTAAGTTTCATATACTTCATGTTTCTCTCCTAAGTTTAGTATACTTCATGTTTCTCTCCTTGATGACAAAAACAACAGGAAAAGAAAGGTTAAAATATAGGGAAGGAAGGAGGGTGAAGAAGAAGCGCATACATCTTGGTTTATTGTCATCCATCCTTCCTGTTCTAACTAGACAATGGAATGAAATGGACTGTAAAATCCATTATATAGGGTCCATTTTATTTGGTAAAAATTGTACAGTTGGTTGAAAGAACAGCTGGTGACATTGTACTCAGTGCTCTCTAAAAGCTAATTGAGAATGATAGGGAAAAAAATCTGATGTAAAATATAGCTGCACAGATTTTCATTTCACCCCAGACACTCATTACATAGGTCTATTCGTTGTTCCCAGTGAACAGTGTAATTCCTCTGAGCTTATTCCAAAGAAACTCATCAACACGCCAAAAGACAGAGTCACAACTATAATGTTGAATTTCATCCACCCTGAATTAATTTTGCTATAATTGCTATCAATTTCCAATGTAATGTTGTGTATAGCATCAGTGTGGATATATATATAAATTAAATTTAAAAAAATATGACTAACATTACTGTACTGCACAAAATGTCAAATGTGATGTGATGTTCACAAATACAAGGAAATATTCAACTGAGTAATTCACAATCTAGTAGATTGTGTTAGCAAGTAGAAATGTTCATTCAAATCTGTCTTTTGGAAGAATAAAAGCTAATTTGGAAAGTTGGTGGATTTTAAAGATTAATGCTATTTTCTTGAATATTTTCTGCTGTATTACATTCCACAGAGCGTTTTTATATTATTTGGGACATTAAATCAAGCATTACATAAAAAAAACCAAGAAAATATACTTCTCACATTTTCTCAGAGGTCATAGGTACTGAGCATTAATTTATTATTAGGTTGTTAATCTAGCAGGCAGCTTTGCAGATTCAACAAGTTGTGTTCATTTCATAACAACCTTCTTAAAGCATCATTAATTGTATTTTTTGTCATTTGGTATTAAAAGTCTTGTTTTCTGCTTATATGCAGCCATGCAAGCCAATCTAAATCAATTTGACACCATTTTATACGTGTTAAGAAGCTGGCTACAGAAAGTGTAAATGACTTCTTCACACATATAAGTGTTCTAGATTCATGGTTCTTCACTACTGACAGCATCAGATCAAACAGAATCTGAAAGAGTCCAGTTTCCAAGTGCTCATCTCTGCCATCAGACTTTTAGTAACTGGGATTAATTACAGTGGGAATATCTTCCTATGTGTGGCTCTTGGGAGCACTAGACCTTCAAGGTACAGAGTTGTTCTTTCTCTCTTACGGAATATGGCCAAGGGTTGTCTTCTATCTCCTATTGCCTCGTAGTTGATTCTGTACCATATCTGATTTCACTGATTCATTATTATTATGATGATTCTATAGACTCACACATTCAACAGACTGGGAGACCTGTTTTACGATTTACCATTCATTTGGGAACTCTATTGGTATCAGATATGTGGTCAGAGCATACAGCGTTTCTTTGCAGTTCTGAGAGTGCTTACTGAGTTGTCTCAACATTCATAAGGCTGTTATAATTCATGCTTCTAATTGGCATTTAGTATCATTCTCTCCCCATTCAAATAACGTGTCCTCAAGAATTTATCTTTTTTTTTTTTTCTTTTTTCTCCATAAAATGATGTAATGCAGGGATTCTTGACTTCTAGAGGAAAAGAAACTCGAGAAGCCATAGAAGAGTTGGTGTGGATTTACAGTATGATGTTAACAAGCCCACACTTAAACTCCTTCAGGCGTGTGTAGAGGCACATACACCCACCATTGTATGTATAATTGTATTATCATAACCATTGTTACATAATACAAACTAATGCTCTGAAAAGGAGGCCCAGAGAATTAATTTCATCTCAAAAAGTGATGAGAACTCTTGTTCTAAATGCCATAAATACCTCTGAGACTTATTTTTCCACCAACACAATGAGAGAGGCTAGGTAGTGTATTATACTTACCCATTTAACTATGTTTTTATACTGCCTTAAAGAGAAATTCTTTGACCAAACTTCTTGGAGGGATAAAAGTAATCAGAGTTAGTAAACTGTAGATTTTTTTACTGGGAAGTACAAATGCAATGTTTCCAAAGTTTGCAGAGAATGACACCCATGTTATACATGTCAAAGAAAGTGTTTTGTGTGTCCCTTCCTACTTGTGTTTCATCTATGGATAAGTCGAGGATCAAAATATTTATCTTGTCAGCCATACAGTAATATAATTGTTGTGGGTTAGCTCAGCAAGCAGTAAACATCACACAGCCTTTCACTCACTGCCCCTGGGAGTGGGATGGAGGAGAGTATTAGAAGAAAAAACAACAACTTGTAGGCTGAGGTAAAAGCTATTTACAAATAAAGAAAATGGGGAGATAAGTAGCAGTAATTATAATAGATAGTAATTATAATATATATATATGTGCAGTTTTGTAGTTTCTTCACAATGTCATATGGTATGGAATATCCCTTTTAGGTCAGCTATCCTGGTTCTGTCCCCTCCCAGTTCCTTGTGCACCCTCATTGGCAGCGCAGTAAGAGAAGCTGAAATGTCCCTGGCTCCTTGCATTGCTGCTCAGCCACGATGATCACACTGGTGTTCTCCTTAAATCACAACATAGCATCATGCCAGACACTGTAAAGAAGATTGACTTTTTCACAGCTGAAATGAGTATGATAATAAATTCAATATCCTAAGGATTTTCAGTCATTTATCTCTGAAGTAATTATACTACCTAATTCAGCAGTATTCTAAAATTCTAAATAGACTACAGTACTTAGACTGAATGCTCATTTACTAAAACCTACAGGCACTCTTCTATTCCAAGTCTGCCACTGGTAATCATGCAGATTGAAATGGCAGCAGTCTTGTCCATTTTGTCTGCTAAATGCATAGAATAACACAGAACTGGGAAGGAAAGAAGTTCAATTTCATCCTCAGGAATTTAATATCACCAATGAGCAGTCTCAAAATAGCAAAGGAATGGATAAAACTTAATGTCTTCATTTTACAATCAACCCCTCCTACTCGAATATCATTTATTCCTATTGCTAGGAAAAGTGTGAATGTTACCCCTCTGACTTTTTCAGGGGAATGATAATTAAAAGGAAACCTGCAGGTTTTCCATATCCCGAATCACCATTTATCTGCACAAATCATCGGCTCTCCTCACTTCATGTGGAATAGAAGAATCTTTTTTTTACATTTCACACATTTTGTTTTGATTAAAGCTGAGAAATCCATGAGGAACTACAGGCAAAGATTTAGCAGAACCGCTGAACGTAAAAGCTTTGCCTGCATCACTACACTAACTAACCTGTTAATGTAATAGGACAAGTTGTGCCAGGCCTGACTAAACTTGTCTTATTGTAGTTTTACTATGTGGCAGAAGAGTGGTAGGCATATCAAACTAACACGCTTCCTAACAGTATCACCATCTCAAATACCACAGTGGCAACTAAAACTTGAACTGCTGTTGAGAACCTGCCAATACTTTTTACTTACTAATACCCCTTACTTCTCTTGTCAACAGCAATGTATGTCTGTGGCAATGGCACTGGTAGACTGCCAAGCCTTAATTACAGCCTGGACTTTATGAACTCTGCAATAAATAAATGAGCATAGCCTCTTGCTGACTTTCCCTCCTCTGGCCATCCATAATATCCCTAAAACATAGTATTAAAGCAATTATTATAACATGTCTTTCATAGGAAACATATACAAGTGCCCTCATTCCTTCAGTTTTCCTGTTTGGAAGTTCCTTAACGTTTGGGGCAGGATACAATGCCCTTGCTGTTTGAAGTAATCCTGTTCTTCAAATGAAAATCATACAGAAGAATGTTCCCTGATAAATATTTAGGGTGGAATTCGGTTTCCAAAACATGACTTTTTAGAACCACTTCAGGTGCCTCAAGCATGTTTGTACAGGGCTTTGCAGAAGACCTCTAGCAAACTCGCTTTTCTGGAATAAACATTGATGGCCATGTGGGAAACTATAAAGCTCCTCCAACTGCAGTCAATGCCTGTAATTAAACAATAGTATCCTTCCTCTAATATCTGATACGAGCCTTTGAATTCACGGAATTTTATGAAACTCTTATATTCACTGTGTGAGTTGCCATCACTAACACATTTCCATTATGAAATTTCTGTCTTTCCCTTTGCTGTTTTTAGAAACAATACTTTCTCAGGCAAACGGGAAGCTTCTTGTTCTGGCCAAACCTGTTTAGGAAAACATTACAGTAACTGGTTGGGTCATAAAAATGTTGGAATTGTAAGCTTTCTGGTGGACATTCAAATAAATTCTCCCAAGTTTTTGTTTATTGAGAAGATCCCTGCCATTTTAAGTACACTAGAGTTACGCATCTTATCATTATCCATCTATATAACAACCTGTCCCAGAGCAGCCAATGACACATTATCAGTCCTCTGCTAAGAAAATCTGATTAGAACAGAATGAAGCTACTCTTTCGCCAAGAAAGAACGTGTTGGAATTTAAAATTGAGAAGACAGAATCACCTGCCTCTTCCTTCTGATTAGTTGTTGTTGGGTTTTTTTTGTTTTCATTTTTGTTTTCATTTCGTTTTTCATTTTCCCCTCCCTTTACAAAAAGCATTCTGCTTGTAGAAGTTTAATCCAACATATTGAGGTGGATCTTCAAAAAGACAATGCAAAAGTTTAAAAACTGTCTTCCTAGAATCAATGTCCTTCCAGAATATTCATCTGAGTTCATCAAAAACATTGATCACCTTCCCAAACGTGTATGATAATCAGCTGTAAGGAAAGAAAAAATGATTTTTCCTCAGATGCACTTTCTTAACTTCTTTCTTAATTTTCCTTTACTTTGATCACGTTTTATGAGTTGTTCACTTCTTAATTGGGCCCATATATAATTTCCAGTCACTTGGGGTAACTTATACACCCATGACAACACAGTGCTTGTATCTAGAGAATCTAATCTTTCATAACTTACATCTGCTAACTAGAAGATTCAAATACAAATGTAAAAGCACTTTGGAAATTACTAAAGCATTCATTTTTCTCCCTGTTTACAGCAAGTAACATAAAATGTAACTCTTGCAGACATGGCTAATTTGGTGTATACAAAAATACTGGAACTCATCTTGCTTATCACCTCTAAATTTGGCCTTTATGGGTGAATTTAAAGAAATCAAAATGAGAGAGAAAGGATTATATCAAATTGGAGAGAGTCTAAATAATTGTAACCTGTACAGTAAGTGGCATGGAAAAAACTGAAGTGAGTATGCCAATTTGCATTTTCAGTAGTGTTGCTTTGAATTGCTTGGTCTCATTTATCTCTGTCTATGACTACTAATGGGTTAGTTTTCATTTTATACTGGAAATTTTGCTTGTTTATACCAATTGATGCCAAGAGAATCGTGGCCAGATGTTTTTTTTTTTTTCTTTTCCTCCATGGAATAAAATTAAGGATTAATTCCTAGGAAAGCGATGTAGATTTTAATCTCAGAATAGCCATAAAGGGATAGACGAATGCATTAGCATGTTAATCAACACAGTAATTTGTCACAGTGTTTCTGAATCAGTCTTTCTTTTAGGGAGGAATATATATCCATGAGTTAGAAGCAGATAGAAAACATGAATTCCTAAACTGCTGTCTTCTGAAAAGTAAGGGATTCTACAGTAATGGAGTTTCTCTGATTGCACTATGAATTAGGATAAATACAGTATGTAAATGAATTATTTAATTTGAATTAAAAGCCCTCATTTGTCAACAAATTTCTGAATCCAGCTAGTATACAATAATATTTAATAAAGTAATTCTTCACACTCGAGTGTTACCTATATTCATTTCAATGGGAGCAATTCAGAAACTTCTGAGATAGCAAAATGTCTTGGAAAGATCTAGCTTTAGCTTCCCTTCTACGAAATACAAATTATTGAGCCATCTCTCTTCATGACCTTAGCTCACTCATGTTTTAAATTTTTTAGCACAAATATGTAAAATTGACTTTACTGATCAGCATTTTTATTTAAAAGTCTTTGAGTAGTAAAATTAACAAAATGTTATTCAAGTGAGTAGTCAAATGCTGACAAAAGTTCCATAGCTAAGTGTCCCGGGAAGTTAACTTCAATGGTTTGTATCATTAAGTGTCAAAATGCTTTAAATATAGTACTGTTAAGATCTAATGGTACAAAAATTGTACATAATTACACAACTCTTAAGTCTAATTCTCAAATTGTAGCAATTGATCCTACAGTGAGATTTGTTCTGTAATCATGGAAATCAATGGCATTTACAACTAGAATAAATTAAAGTAAATGAAGAGGAAAATTGTTTTTTATGTAACATTTATTTCATTATTAAACAACTATGCAAATCCATGTTCATCAATATGTTATGATGCTCACAGAAATAATTAAATAGAAATGTTATCACCAAGAAGCAACTCATGCTACACAAGAATAGAAATTGTTACATCATAAAAAATTTGCTTTTTAAAAGTTTTCATTGATAGTTCTCAAGAAAATCAGTAATAAACCACAGTATAGAAAATGATTTTGTGTTTTCTATTTTTTTTTTTTTCCCACCTGAAGTCATAACAATGCCTCTTCTGCATTTCTTACTGCTGGGTCTTCCTTCCTACAGTGTTGATGCTTGTTTCATACCCCATTAAGTGTTTCTAGAACTCTTTATTTGTTCAGTAAGCATCTCGTTAGAGTTCATTAAAGTACATTAGATACCATCAACATTCCTGAGAGGATTGCAGAATAAGAAGTACAAAAGCCTAGAAGAGATTTTTGAAATTTTGCTTGGTGAATATAAGCAAGTAAATCCATAATACATAGGGCAAAATGTGCATTCGATTGTCTATGAACAACACAATTATCTTCCTGTAATCTTAAGAATTGCAAACTCTACAATCTAAAAAACTTTTTCTGAAATATTTTTAAAGTTCCAGTGAATTTTTCGTTTCCTGTAATACAAGTGGAATGACGTTTAAATAAAATGAAGTTGTAAGTTAAATATTTTTCTTTAGAAAAGAAACAGAATCAGTTCATTTTCTAAGTTCTGATACTTTAGAATGGTTAAAAAGATCCACAACATGGTTAAAAAGATCCACAACACTTTAGCATGGTGGTGTTGACATTTTTCAGTGATATGGAAAAACAGAGAACAATGATTTATATCAACAATATTTCATACTTAAAAAACTAGAGAATTATAGTAATCAACTATCTTCACATTTGAATCTTAAAATCTGTTCAGTCAGATGCTTCAGACATTTGTGGAAGAGATAAGCTCAGAAACTCTTCAGGTAGAGGCAAGAACTGCAGTAAAGTTATAATCAGTAAATTTAGTCAATGTCTGTGCTTCTGAATAAGGGGAAAATATTCATATGGCTCTTTGGTGACATTAATGATGTTCACGTTTTGTTCTTTTGTTTTTCTACATGTTGTTATTATTTTAAAACACCCAGTATGATTTTTTTTTTTTCACTTCAAATTATGTGTTTTGTGTTGAAGTGAGTACTGTTATTTTCAAATTATTTACATCAACAAAGGACAAAACAGCAATTTTTTTTTCATTAATTCTAATGTAGTTTCGCAATTGTTGCAATTGTTGTTGCTGTTGATGAATTGCAGCAAAAACAAGTTATTCCTCAGATCCTAGAGATGACACAAATAATATCTAATGCCACAAAGTCATGCCAAATATTTTACAAAGTGATTCAGAATTTCCTGGGGAAATTGACTGACTGAAGTCAGTCTTGATGAACTTAGAGAAGGTTATGAAGATTTTATATTTTTTCTTTCTAATTTCTACAACATCTGACTCCCTTTTCTGATTTCATCTCTTTAGGTATTGTTACCTACAGTAACAGTTTTTCATTTATATTTTGCTACTTATACAGTTCTTGAAAAGCAATTATTCTAACAAAAAGAGATGGTGAGCAGTAATAATAATAAATAAAAGATTAAAAAGAAGACTCAAAATCCAAAGTCTTAACAAGAAGAAATTTAGACAATTATTTTAATGATTAGGTCATGGTCTAACTCAATTTTATTTAATGAACTTAAAAATGCTTTATGACAGCATCATCTTTCACAATCCCTAGGGGACACATACTAAATGTGATGCAGCGCTATGATTCCCAGATGGAACTAAATTTCAATCTAAATTTGGATTCAAGCATTTTGGATTGTATACCAAGCATTTACTGAAAATCTAAAAAACAGAGCATATGAATGGTTTAATATTACTAATCGTGGTGAAAATTCTTAGTTCTGTTTGGTTTTGTCAGAGTTTATCAACAAAACAATTCCAGGAGAGGTGTCATCATTATAGTTTTAATCCCTAGTCACACAGGTGATGCAGCTGATAAAAGACTGAAATGTATTTCTTTCTCTCAGTCATCTGATATGGGTTTCAGACTAATATAGTATCTGGTCATATTTACGAAGTGGCAATTCAGAAATCAATATGCTACCATTAACTTGCATAATACAAGGTAATATGCCTTCAGAGCAGTGGTAGTTGCCCAATCTTTTCATAGATGTTATATAATTAGTGGAGAGATTAAAATATTTGATTTATTTACAATATTTACTCTTTTTCTATGAAATATGGAGCATAGACTAGAGAACTTCAAATAACTCATGAGCAGTTATTCATCTACCTAGCGATTTAAAAGATCGCATAATATGTTTTGTCTGCTAATTCCTTCATTTCCTCTGTTGTTAAGTATTTGGACAAAATAATTAAAACCTGGAGGATATAATTGAAGTTGGTTAGATCACATTACACTTTTAGAATTTTAAAAAACAACTTAAAATTCCTGAATCTCTTTACACTGTTAAATGAAGGTAAAATATTGGAACAGGAATTAATCCACAATTATTTTTATTCAACATATTGAGCAATGCTACTCTAATCCCAGAAGAGCAAAATTGAGAAAGTTACCTCACTGACAGGCACAGAACATTCTACTTTGTGTAGTATAAAAGCTAGAAGTCAAAGAGATACAAAGTTCTTCATTCAGAAATATTGCTGGTACATTAGCCTGAATAAAAATAGCGATTTGGATCACTACACCTAAGCAGTGAACTGGGGTATGTTTTTAATAACATATTAATATGATAGCATATTCATTACAACAAAATTAATGATTAAAAAGGGATAATAATTTATAGAAAAAATTAAGAAAAATAACCTCCAACATTTTACCATTTTAAGATTTTCAAGTTGTGTATTCTCTAAAATAAATTATGCATGACTAACAAACACCAGCTGAAAATTGGAAATCATCTGAAAGTTTTAAAGTCCACAATTGAGAAACAGTATGTGTTAATAATACAAAGGAAAAATAAAATAAAATCTATCTAATTTAAATATGTCTTTAGAGTTGCAAAATTGTCAATATCTCACTGTAAGGAAACCTCCCTTCACACTAATCCTGAGCCAGTGATCCAGTGCACTTGCAGTCTGATTTGTCCAAGAGGCACATGCTCAGATTATTAAAAAAAATAATAAAAAAAAAAGCAATAAGTCAATAAGTATTGCTTGCATTAATTGTCAGGCTTAATAGGTTTATATTACAAAAACGTTGTATACTTAAAAAGTATTACATAAAAAGCTATTACAAAACTGGCAGTTGATGACAAAAATGCAGTAATGAACTTCATGCTGTAATTGTAAAGAGATTAAAATTATCAAAGAGCATAAATATATTAAAAATTTTATTGTTCTTTGAAAACGTGGTCTAAGTATGCTTTTTTACACTTGCACTGCAATCACTTAAAACATATCAAAGCTTCATGAAAAAAAAAAGAATTCATAACATATTTGACAACTTCCTTTTGTTGGAAAATTCGATCATTCTCAAGAGTCCTTAAAAAACAACATAAATCTGAAACTAAAAGTGTAAAATTATTGCATGAGTTCAATATTTGAATTTCACTTCTTTTTTGAATTTCACCACTAATTATGGCCAAGAATATACATATAAAATTGTTTTTAAAGTAATAGTAGTAAGTTATTGCTAACATTTTGATTGCATATAATTTCCATAATGCAAAGGATGCATTTTGATTCTGCTGAATTCTTTTTTAAGGCTCATTTAACTGTTTCTCAGTACAAGTCTTGATTTTTTTTTCAGAATACATATTTTTGCTTGGATATTTTTTTTTTTCTTAAATAACAAGAATAAGTGAATATGAAGGTTTTTTTTTTTTTTTCTTTTAAATGTCCATACCTGTTTGTTTATTCAAAATGGTATCTACTATATCAAGTTGCTCTTAGTAGTAGCAGTGTTTTAAACTTATAGGCATTATAACTTAAACCTAGCCAGATAGTCTCAAAGTGCACCATTAACCATATAAATAACTTTGGGACCCTGAGAGGAAATAAGAACCTCAAAGAAAGTTTAGAGCAGACATTTTCTTCATGACTGTTTTGTCACTTCACAGCTTTTACTGTTGAAGCCCTACTAAGATGCTTAAGAAAAAGTAGAAAGTCTATGATACGATGTCTCGCTCCAATTTATAGGAGGGAGAGGAGGTTCTTTTATTATCTATATACCCGACGTGAGATTAAGAAACAACGGTTCAAATGTTGGTCCGACCAGTTTATTACAAATCTTAATTAGGGAGATGGGGAAGGGGAGGATGGACACTATTATGAATTAGGGTAATGGGGAAGGGAAGGAGGGCGATAGGAAAGATAGGAAAGAAGAAGCAAGGAGTCTTTATAGGAAGCAAGAGGGACATAGCACCATGGATCCAGCGAGGTTCATAATTCAGTCATTGATCTTCAGTAGTGGTGGGTCGTGGGGTGTTGTTGTTCTGTTGTTGACGACGACGACGATGACCATGGCGATGATGGCCCTTTTTCAATGCTTTCAAAGTGGTCGAGTCAGCTCTCTTTGGAGTGACAGCTCAAATCCAAACTGGTTGAGTCAGTTCTCCTTGCGGTGGCAGCTTCTGGCTCTGGGATCTCAGCAGAAAACTCCTTTGTTCTTATCTTCCTGGACTTGCCAGCAGATAAGAGGGAGCAGGGAGGCGTCAACTTGTATCTTGCCTTCGCAGGATACAATGGCATTGTCCCCCAGTCTTCCATAGCAAACAGGAGTTGTTTGGTCACAGGCTAGATCTTTTGCCAGTAAACAGTCCTGAGCACTATCTTCCGAAGGCAAACAGCTCCAAAGATGTAAAATTGTCCACATAGTGATGTTGATTGCCACACAACACCCATCACTTGCCTCCTCAACAAATCATTCAGAATCTTATCACAAGAAATACCTCAGGAAGCAAGCTTTGAGCCAAAAAACAAAGAAGGATTCTCACATACGAATGCTGCATTATGTTTGTACTCTAAAAGTTGATGATAATGTAATCTGATCTTCTTTAAATAGTCTAAAAGATTTCAGCTTATGAAGACCATATTTTCTGTTTGGACATTGACTTCAGGAAGCTGCTCTAGAAAGCTTTTGGGACTTTTTTCCGATTTCTTTATTTTGACACCTGCTTTCTGTTTCTTAACTGAATGTGTTAAATGTTAGTGCCTAAGTATTTTAAATTCTGCAGTATGGGTGGTCATCAGGTATTAACTTCATTCCTTTTAAGACACCGCGATACAATAGAATTAGAGTATCCCGCTATCTGGTCACAAAGTTCTTACGACGTACCTAACTCTGACAATGACTGTTAAAATCCCTTCAAAATGTTCATTCAAAAAAGACCACAGTGTAACTAGTCCAATATAAGCAATAATTTATTTTAATATGATGATTTTAAGACTATGGTACTTTGGAGTTCACGTAGATTTAATGAAATTTTGTGGCTTGGTTGTAACTGTACTATCTGGACTTCTTCATCTCATTCTATACAACAGTCTTAACAACTCCCCAGGTAGATGAATTGCTGTTTAAATTATATGGTATGCCTCATTTTAACTTCACTGTACTAAACTAAACTAATGAGAAAGTCCTACTTGGAAGTTTGAGGGGAGATATCTCTTAGGAATGGAAACTGCCATTTCACCCCTCTTTATTACTCTAATTAATGTGCTGTCCTGAACTGAGACAATGCTTTAAAACTATTGCCTCCTTTACATACGAATCTCTTCTCTGTTTCTCATTTCCCTACCCAGATACTCAACATTTCTTCATTAGTCACATTGCTTTCATTTTCACTGTAAATTTTAACATTCACAAAATATTTGGGGAGGGCAAAAGGTGAGGGAATTCTACAACTCAGTAAAGCACAAAGACTCCTCAATAAATACAGATCAGGGATCAGGAGGCAAATGCAGCATGGACACTGGCCCAAGCTCAGCCCATTTACAGCTGTGTGAAATGGGACAATTTTAATAAATATTAAAATTTAATATTTATTAAAATTATAATAAAAATTATTAAAATTAAATTTATTTTTTATCTGTCTTCTTATTTTTTGGGTTAATCTTATTTTTTTTTCCAGCTCAAGGAAATCCTAAAAGGCTTTTGATATCCAGCAACATTCAATGTCAAATGTAGCAGAGTCAACTGTGATGTTGAACAAGTCATTCTGTCATACAGCTGTGGAGCAGGTCAAGCACACAAAATCTGTGAAAATTATTTTCTAATTTTGTATACAATGTCAAATAATATGGTTTAATCAATTTAAACAAAATTTTCGGGAACAAATTACAGCTAGGTTGACATCTTGTAAGCTGAGTTCCATTCCATAGGGAATTAAATTCACCGAGTCATGCAGTCTTGAAAAACAAGGGTTTTGATAGAACTGTGCTAGCAGGCATACCTCTAATCACTCTTTAGTAATGACAATGACAAAGTAAAATAACAGGTTTAGCTCACTGCTCAAGAAAAAGAGGGAAATATAACTTCTCTATGCCTGGTGATGATGAGCAAATTCAGTACTGAAAAAGGAGTATATCTTCTGTTTTGTGTTATTTTGTTTTTTCTTCCAAAACATGAGTGTAACAGCATCTTGCTGGTTACTCTGTACCTCCTTCATGCCACCAGTGATGCTGAATAGTTCATCAATGAACAAAAATAAGATACTAGCATTATACAGAGCATAAAAGCTCTAAAAAATTAAAGGGTTTGTGTTTTAGAATCCCTAGTTCCTCTTGCTATTATATATGATACTTGTTCTTCAGTGAGATTACCAGTATTGCAGTGTTAATATCAAAAGACCTCTTGAATTTGCTTTAGTTTATTAGTAAATATATGGAAAAGCAACATGGATGTCCATCTGATGCTGAAAATACATTGGATAAAGACTAAAAAAATACCACCTTATCTTTTAGGGGAAAGTTACTTTTCATAAGAAAGCAATCTTCACAAAATCACAGATGGTTTGAAGCTGGAAGGCACCTCTGAAGGCTGACTGGACCAACTCATCTACTCAAGAGCAGCAACCTACCTGGGATTGTGTAAAGATGCCTTTTGACTCCATGACATCTCTGGGTATTCTGGTCAGTGCTCAGTCAACTTCTGTTTCAGTTTATGCAAATTATCTCTTATCCTGTTACTTGGCACCACTGAAAAAAGTCTGTCTCCATCCCATTTGCACCTTCTTTCATGTATTTATATACATCGATAAAACACCTTAATCCAATGACTGATCAGATTCCCTTCTCAAGCTGAATATCCCCAGCTCTCTATAGTGTTTCTTATCCCTTAGCTAGGCATCAAAGTGTTCGGGTATGCTTAGACGTTTTACCAGTTGAATCTCATGTAAAGACAGAGTTTTCATAGTACTAAGAAAACAAAGAGGAAAAGTGGTACATTGTCCCTACTCCTCTATTGCATATTTGTCTATGAGATGGAAATAGATAAATGTTCTAAAAAAAAAGTAGTTCATATGATTAGTACAAAAAAGGAGTTAAATTAGCTAAGTATCACCTTTTGAATCCATATACAAACTCCTCAATACTTTTCTCTATTTTCTTCTTATAAATATACACCAGCTTCTTTATATGGACCCAAGTAGATAAGAAAAAATTATTTTTAATATATTTGCTATTTTTAATAACTTTCTTTGGTATGAAGACAAACATTCATTTCAAAGTACAAATCTTTTCTCTATTTGAAAGCAAGAGAAGAATTGTCGTTTATTCATATTTTACTTGTTCTGAACTGCTGAGAATATGTCATTATTTCACAAAGAGTTATTACTTTGGAATTATCTGGAATACATTACATTGGCTGCCAAGATCAAAACCAAACATTCATATTCATATGTAACGCACATCACTTATACTTTATCCAACTTTGTTTCACAACCAATCTTCTTCGGAATTATTATTGAACGAGAAATTAGTATTTTCATCTACTTGTTTCCTGTAGAAGGTCAACACTGAAAATTTCTACTGCTTTCTGAAATATGATATGAAAAACAGTTGTAGTGATTGAAAAAAGACTTAGACCAAAACTAACAATCAAGTAATACCAAAAGCCTCTGTACAGTATGGATAAAACGTTGTTTTGCAGAACAGTACCTGTGCTGCTGATCCTTTCAACATCTTCCAAAGAAACAAACTTTTTTTTATATTGTTTAATTTCCTAGTTGCAGCCTCCAGCAGGAACAGATAGTAGTCCTCTGGCTTTGTCATACCCAGTAGTCTCTTTCTGATATCCCTGTAGGCCCCCAGCAGGCAACATATCTCTCTAGAGAGGTTATGTGGGTGGCAAATGGGTGCCTCAGTGCCCCTTAGCATTAATTTCCCAGTTACTAAGACCCTTCACATTTTTTGACAGCAGTGATTGTAACTTGAGTTTTTGGTTCAACAATCTTAACATGGTCGTTCCCTTCTGGTTCTGAATCCCTACCCACACATTCGTCTTTTTCTATCCACATACGGAGCTTCATATCTGTTGGTTTGGGGGACATCAGGGGAAAGAGACTGGCTCCTCCTTCTGCTCTGAGTAGAGACAAGGGTCCAGGCTCCTTCATACTGCATGTTTTTGTCATTTGTCTCCTCAGGGCTGGAAGTCTGCTATTCTTCTTCCCCTTGCTGAGATTTAAGACACGGCCTCTCTCAGGCCTCTCCTCTTTGTTTTTGTTGTTGTTTGTTGTTGTTGTTGGGAAACACTTTCACTCAGTGATTTCCTCTCTCCTCTACAGAATGTAGCTGTAGAGGTGCTGATTGCCTCAAAAAATGACACTTAAGGGCAGTTGTGCCACACTTAAATCTCTTGCTGCTGCTCCTCACCCTGCTCCCTCTGGGTCACCTGCTTAGTAACTCTTGAACAAGAACTCTCATATTAGGATCTTTTTCAACTTTAACTTCACTCTCATTCTTTTATATTAGATGAAAATCCCGTTTGACAAATGAGGGAAAATTGAGCTCTTTTGGTTTCATTCTAAAAATAAAGAATCTGATATAAAAATAACTTTTAATAGATAATGTGAATAGTCATGTGTGAGTTGATTAATGTATAATACAAATATACAGATTTAGTTCCTCCACAAATATCTCATCTGAGAAGCTTTGTAAGTGCAGAACTTACGAAACTTACATACAGAGTTATTAAATTATTTGGACTGCTCTGATGACAAGTTTTGACAATACTCCCGTGGCTCTTTAAGGTGGTATCATAAAATGCAAATAAAAATTTAGAGATGTACAAGAGCAGAATGGACATGCATTTGGCCATTTTGGCTTCCTGCTTCTCTTAACGGCACTACCCCTCAATGTGTCAATAATTTACCTTGATATTAAATAACCTTACATTAACACCTGATGCATTTTCAGCACAGCCCATTTTCAGAATGTAGAATTTCATCACAGCACAGTAACACCACGCAAAACAGGAAGTATACTCAACTGTAAAGGCTCATTCACAGAAGAAAACAAAATTAGCATTTATTTTCAGAATGTACTTAAATTATCTTAAACAAGCTTAGAGGAAGCTTTTTATCTGATGTTACAAAAAGCCAGGAGGATTTGGGAAAACCTGATAGAAATGACAAGTATGTGAGAAATATGGACCATAACCATGGAGAGGGCAACTAAATTTAAAAATATGGTTCTGTTTTGTTTCTGTAATATTAATTGGAAATATTTTTGTTTTCTTTTGTTAGAGCAGGTAACCTTGCACATAATATTTGCATATAATATTTATATAATATAATCCATTATTATAAAATTTGCATAAAATACAGTAATACAGATCTTTACTAAATTCACATGCATACAAAAACAAAACAAAATGAATTTATAGAAATTGGGGAAAGATCACCTTGAGAGCAGCCTTGCAGGGAAGGACTTGGGGGTCCTGGTAGAAGCTGGACATGAGCCAGCAGTGTGTGCTTGCAACCCAGAAGGAAACTGTGTTCTGGGCTGCATTAAAAAAGAGGTGGCCAGCAGGGAGAGGGAGGTGATTGTCCCCTCTACTCAGCCCTTATGAGTCCCCATCTGCAGTGCTGCGTCCAGGCCTGGGGCCTCCAATACAGGAAGGACATGGAGCTCTTGGAGCGGGTCCAGAGGAGGGACACTGAGATGATCAGAGGGCTGGAGCATCTCTCCTGTGAGGAAAGGTTAAGGGAACTGGGCTTGATCAGTTTGGAGAAAGGAAGGCTCTCTTTGACTTCATTGTGGCCTTCCAATACTTGAAGGGGGTACATCTATATATGAGAATGGATAGTGATAGGACAAGAGGGAATGATTTTAAACTGAGACTGGAGGTTTAGGTTAAATATTAGGAGGAAGTTTTTCACACAGAGGGTGGTGATGTACTGGAACAGGTTGCCCAAGGAGTCTGTGGATGCTGTACTCTAAATGCTTGAGTAATTCCATTTCTTTATTCATTTCAAACACAGAAACTGATTTCAAAATTATAAATCCAAAAATTCTATTTTTCTTCAGCTTTTCTTTATATATTCCCTCTTCTGTTTAATTACAGTGTGTGATCTACTGCAACTGGAGCTAAATTAGGGACATCAAATATTTCAAATTATTTAAGTGATGTGATATTTGGAGTTTTATGTCATTATTTCTCATAGCAGTTTTATGTTTCAATATTCATATTTTTAACAAAAACATCCTCAATATAAATTGAACTATGTAGACATTTTGCTAGAAGAACAACATAATCACTATTACAATTCAAATAATATTCAATGTGATTTTTTTCTCCATGACTGAGAATGATAGAATATATCTTCTGTAATCTCTTTATTTCATTATGCACAATGTCTGCATTGATAAAATCCTGTCAGAGTTGCTCCGAGTTAGTGAAGCAAAGTTCTTTCCTACTTCTTTAGGTGATGTGCTTAGATGCATAAGTACTTCAGCAATTCTCTAAAGTTTTTGATTTTACAGAGAGATGCAGCTCATACAAAAGAAAGATTTCTTGTGTTCCTTATGTCCAGAGAACAACAGTGATGATTAAAGTGCTCAGCAGTTGAGAAACTGAAAAAAAAAAACCCAAACAATTTACATGCTAAACAAGTAAAACAGTAATATCTGAAAAATATTTTGACTCTCTAACTTATTTTGCTATGAATTGTCTTTGATTCTTTCTGCGTCACCTGAATTTTGGGTTATGCTGCTTTTTTTTTTTTGCTTTTTTTTTTTTTTTTTTAAGAAATGGGAAATACGCTAGCAGAGAGATTTCTGCTAAAAGAAGTACAAAAATATTACAAAATAAACAGTTGGGAAAATAATTATAGTACTCTGACTGCTTGGAACAAATAACTCATTTGATGGATTCCACCTTTTTTCTTGTTTTGGCATGGTTCTTGAACACATCACTGTTTTCTCAATTTAGTTTTTATTATGTGAAATTATAAGGTCGTGGAACGATTGAATTGTACTTGTGCTGCTGTTGATTCATAAACAATTCATTTTAAATATCTGGCAATGTAGGTACACATATTTCTTGAAAGCCAAGATCTCCACATTTCCCAAACCAGTGTAGAGTTTCCCGTCCTATAAACATTGTCAAGATTTTTCCCCAGGTTGCTGTCCAAGAAAGATCCTCATTCAGTGTACTTCACACCACATTGGGAACTTCGTGTTAGTTATTGTCTTATTTGTGCCATCTGAATTTGATAAGCATTTATAACATGTCAGTCCTTGTAATCATCTTCCTACAGGCAACCCAAATTCAATGCTTGATTCACACACGCCAGCATAGAAACTCTAGGAGATATTTTGGTATGCAGCATCCATATGCAATTTAGCACTAAGCTTTAAGTGGACAGTTTTAGTTACAAACATCTCAATGTTCTAACTAATCCTTTACTCACTTCCACATTCAAGTTAGCCAGAACTCCCTTCATGAAGGTCCATCAGAGTGGTAAATTAAGGAAATTTATTTAGTATTCCCAAAACTCTTACTGAAAAATCTTAAGATCATGCTTAAGTCTGTAAAAGAAGGGGGTGACAACAAGTTGCCTTTTCTATTCATCAACTAGTCACCTGACAGGAATTCAATGACACACCTTTGCTTCATATGCACTTATAAATCACGAAGATTGAAACTTAAAAAGTTCTAGAGCTCTTGTGAAACTCCCTAGACAGTTTCTTCTACTTTAATTCTTACTGTTATACCAGAATGGTGGCCAGTCTCCATAAACTGTGGGAATAATATTATTCAAAGAACATAGAAACACACATATACACATGTTTTTTTTTTGTTGTTGTTGTTGTTTTTTGTTTGTTTGTTTTTCCCCTTTCTGATAGGGAGTGAGTGATCACGTTTTTATATCACTGAATTCTGAGTTAATTTTCATATGCAAGGTCTGCTGTGAAAGTAATGTCTTCTACCTTACTAGGCAGGCCCATAAGGTCAAAGGTGGATGTTGGTGGTCTGGCAGTAGGGGATGAACCTTTCCACCAATATTCCATTACATGTTGTTGCCATGTGAAAGATGGCAGCAGAAGAGCAGTCTGACAAAGTGGCGTCTGACATGGAAATGTGTATGGGGAAAAAGTTTGTCACTGAATTCCTCCATTTGGAAAAAAAATTGCACCCATTGACATTCACAAGAACTGCAATTTGTGCTTTTTGCCCTCACAGAAAGAGAATTCTGTGTTTTTTAAAGCAGCCTTTTTTGTGCTTAATCTTCATTCTCTGTTGACGAGAGTGCTACCAAGCAGTGACATGCACAAATCAATTAGAAACAGAACATATACAAATGACCATGAAATATTTACATGGGTGAAATAGGGGAAAAGAAGGAAAAAATCATATAAATTGTCACTAGGTTATATACTCTTCAAAGAAAACTTTAATTTCAAAGAATAAATAAATTAAAAGAGCAGGTTTTTGTCTCCAAAAGAATGTACTATATACATGATGGTTCCCAGGCGAAACAGCTTACTAAACCAACACTGCTAGACAGTGAATGATTGACAATCTG
The DNA here is from genome assembly GCF_019232065.1 of Centrocercus urophasianus. Classification (NCBI taxonomy): domain Eukaryota; kingdom Metazoa; phylum Chordata; class Aves; order Galliformes; family Phasianidae; genus Centrocercus; species Centrocercus urophasianus. Next base: position 22,306,015 of record NW_024884697.1, on the reverse strand, counting down.
AGCTGCTAGACTCCTCTGGGAGATCTAAATATAGTGTCATAGCAATCCACATGTACTAGTGAAACATCTACACTTTAAACTATCCTTTGCTGCATTTTGCTAGTCTACAGTCCCAGAATCTCAGACTATTTATGGGAAAAAGAAGGGTAGTATCATATACTGTAGTTCACTCAAATTTGTTCACATTTTTTTAATAACTAGATGCAGCTTAACCTTTATTACACAGCAAAGGTACAGCACAAAGCCAAACAGCAGCTAACAGACAAAAGCAAATCTTTTTTTTTTCTTAACACAAAATATTTTACTTTATTCTTTTATGTTTTATTCCCTTATTTCCTATTTTAACAAGTGTATATGTCCACTTAGACATCTTTTTTTCCATAATGCTTCAGTCAGGCATATTGGGCTTAGAGCTAACACTGGCTTGCAGCATTTCTATTATTAAATTGGAAAAGGAAGGAATTATTTTTAATCACTAATAAATTTTCCTTATTACCAACTTTAAGATACAGTATTAGGCTATAAGAAGAGGCACAGGAAATTATCCCCACCATATCATTTTTTTCTCCCTGCTTCTCATAATTACATATTTCACGAGTCTTCAGTTTTAGACTAAACTAGAACATAAACTTTAATTTTTTTTTTTCCAGCAACGGTAAGTCATTTTACTATAGATGTGCTACTCAGGAATGGAGGGGAGGATGGCAAAGACCTACTGCCTTCCTGTCACGGACGTACACTGATCTAGTTAATTCTGTGACAGTAGTGAATCACACCCAGTAACTTAGAAGGCGTACTAGAGAATGCTAATAAAGAATAAGGTGTGTCTAAACCTCCAGTCATGTACAGAAACTCTTAAAGAGCTTGTCTATTTGTTTCAGTCTTATTAATAATAATGAAACATGTATGTATAGAAAATTATTTAGGATAAATTTCTTCCTAGTTAAATATGACACAGATTAATAAATTTTTAGGAGTTCAACAGTTTTGGCCATACGAAAACTAACTTTATTTATACTGTCTACATGCCTTGTCTACATGCATTGTCTACATGCCTTGTATAAGAGGCAGAATAAATACATTGTATTTCTTTCACATTCTCTTTGAAGTTGCAGAAGTAAGGACCTAGGATTCTGAAAGCTAGAAGCACTGAACTGACTTATTTTTTAATAGCTTTAGACAGATTTTCTTTCAATAAATTAGTTTTTACTTTATAGAGCTGTGCGTAAACCTTTTGCCACCAAAAATACCATGTAGGAATACACTCCTTTAACTGTGTTACCTGAAAATATACATTGATCTGTTGGAAGGTTATGTCTGATAGATAAATATGGTATCACTAGATCCTGCACTGACATAAATATTTTAACACTTACATCACTGCCACCTCTCTCTGAATTGACATATATTTATTGCACTCGGCATTCTCAGGTAAATCAAGATCTATTAAGTCATTCAGTAGTGAAAGGCATAAACTTATAATTGTCAAGTGTCCAGTCTCACAGATGAGTCAGTTAAGATGCTTCAGAATAGCGGTCTCTTTCAAAAAGCCTCTGGAAGTCAGTGTCAAAAAGTGTCTCTTCTAGTAAACGATCCTGACAAACCTACTCTTGTCTCTCCATCTTCCTCACCATACAGTCACAGATGAGACACTGTAAATGACAGCCTATACTGGATCTGGACATCGGATCTTATTTAAGGATTAGTAAGGTTAGAGTTTTTAACCTACTTGATTATCTCACACATGCATTGGTTCACACCCTCTCAAGCTTCAGGAAAATTGCACCTGGCTCAAGGAAGTTTGAGCAGAAAGTTGTGTCTGCCTGTAGTACACATTTGCTCAAACTTACCAGTCCTGGGCATTAATGGCCAAGGTCTTTGAGTGATGTCTAGCATTTAAGTCCACATGACTCATTCTTTTCCAGGATCTTCTCATATATTCAGGGTCAGTCCTCCCCTTGAGACCTTCACTTTCTTCTTTTCAAAGCTAGTTCTTTCTGAGACCACTTATTTTGTGGAAATCTTCTCTGCAGTACCAGTTCTTTTTATCTGGATGTTAAATTCATGATTTTCCAAATCTAAATAGTGTATGTGTGGAAATGTAACTTGTGATAATCCTCCTAACTGATGGTTTTGTCTTATGCGTCTTTATTCATTGGAAGATTCAGAGCATGTCACTTTCATTTAGTTGAAGCGTTAATCAAAATACACAGACAGCCAGTACTATTTGTAGCTAGCAAGTAGTAGGTCTATGCTTGAATTTTTAAAATTTAAGTTTTGGATATTCACTCCCAGATACATATATGCACCCAGCTGTCTACTACCCATCAACACGGCCCCCTTTTTACGTATTCCGTTAACCACACAAGGGGCCCCCACAGATCCTATTACGCCTGGTGACCTTGACAGCCTCCACTTTACATATTTCGTTGACTACATCTCTAACTTGCGTATTTTGTTAACTACAGACACACTGGAACAGGTTGCCCAAGGAGGTTGTGGATGCCACATCTCGGGAGGCATCCAAGGCCAGGCTGGACGTGGCTCTGGGCAGCCTGATCTAGTGGTTGGTGACCCTGCACATAGCAGGGGGTTTGAAACTTGGTGATTATTATGATCCTTTTCAACCCAGGACATTCTATGATTTTATCATTCTGTGATTATCACCTTCAATCTATGCAGGTACACAAATATGTACGCATTCTTTTTTTACTGTCACTATAACACTGGTGACTGTAGCATGCTATTAAGAAATATAGTTCAGGAGGAGCAAAACTGTAAAGAGAAATGGATGGTGCTGAGTGTTAAGTCATGCACTCCCAGTATGAGGTTTAGCAAACTGAACAGACTCTGAGAAACTATAGAACACGACAGAGAAATTGCTGAATATAACAAATAACACAGTAAGATGCTGGCAAAAGCTAGAAATAGTGGTGTGAGGTATGGCTGCATTGCACAGATGGCTAAGGGGCAGTAATCTGAGAAATGGCCAAGATGCACAGATAACATCAGGGGGTACTGGGAGTCACTGGAGGAATGGCACCTAACTAGCCACATTGGTAATGTGAGGTAATGCCAAGAGGAATCGGGTAGCAGCATTAGAAATACTAAATTTCCATAAGAGTGTAGCAAAACTGTCTACAAGAAAAAAAAATAATTAACAGTTAAGTTGGGAAGATAAATGAAGAATCAAAGTGTATTTGGGAAAAGTGTAAGCACATGAAAATGAAAAAGGGAGGGAGCTACTACTTGCTGACAAGAAAATAGCTTATCAGTATACTTGCCAAACTGCTCTTCACTACTTTTTGCTTTGTGATCTGAATCTCTGTCCTCTGTGTGTGTATTTGAAAGTCCAAATGCCAGAAAGTAGAGACCAATTTGTGTGAATGCTTTCCTAGAGATCTTCATTTCTGTGTCTGTGCGTGTATGAGTGCACACATGCATACACACACAGCATGTACTTATCTGCCCTACTGAAGTAAATGTTCCCTCCTACTGTTGCCTGGATGTGCAATCTGGAACAGCAGAAGCTGCAGTAAATGTGGTAATGGTAATGGTAAACTTGATAATATTTGGGAGACTGACTTCAAAAATGCACTCTAAAACTGAACAGGGGTGTAGGCACACACAGTGTCACAATACATTCTACTTCTGTTCTCTAAGGCTGACAGTATTCCAGGTTGTTAGTCACAATGATTTCTTTTTCTCTGTGATTCTCTACCTTTTATCATCTGTCAGGATACTATGTAAACTTTCTATTCTATTTATGTCCCTTTTGGGAAGGGTGACATAGGAAATAGAGTGTCTGTACACCATGGAGCTTTGATGGATAACTGATGAGTATCACTGTCATTACGATGTTTTCCATTTTGTTCTGTTTCTTATCCTTAAGATTTTGTTTTTCTGGGTATTGTTTTACTGCTGGAGTCTTCAGACACAAAAAAACTAGAGTTAGATATCTGTGTTCTGATAATGATATATATGAATGTAATGTCTTTAACCTTTCCTTTTGATACAGCCACAGAGCAGAGACATCAGCACAGCGACTGAAGGCACAATGGGAAAGCTAAGCAATGAATCCTCAGACAGAAGATCCTATGGAATATTTTTGCTGTGGAAAAACACGGAATAAGGGAGTCTGTTTTTATTAAGATGCCTGCTTTGTTGTCTTGGGTGAATGCTTTCAGAGAATCACACATCCAAGTTATCAATAGCAGTACTAGAAAAGAAATAATTGTAGGGCTGATACAGACCTCTGAAGGAACCTTTCTAGTTTTAGTTTACGTAATAAGATTTCTTAAGCAATTTTACCCTGAGCACTTTGTCCAAAGTTCAGCAATAATCTGTGCTGAAACTTCTAAAAACACCAAAATTAAAATAAACAATGATATATATGTATAAAATTCACTGTAAAAATAACAGTAACCTTTTTTGAGAAGATGCGTAGGTGCTTTTTATCTCCAAGCTAACTATATATAGGCTTATTAACATTAGACTGATCAGAAAATGTACCCTGAGAGTTCATGGTTTTCTCTTTTACTCTTTCTTCTTAACCACTTCAGAAGGAAGACTGAGAAAGGCATAGTCTGTAAGTTTTGATGGGGAAAAAGTTGATACAGAGACTTCAGAAAACAAATAGAGCAAGTTCCAGGGTAAGCCTTATTCTTTACTGTTTCTTGTTCATTCTTCAGTGTTTAAAAATGTACAGCTGCTCCCATGTTTTGTTTTGTTTTTAACCATTTAACACATCTGAATCTGCTTGCTTTTAAGGAAATAAACTCATTGGGAATAGAAAAGAGATGAACTCTTCTGAACTCAGGAACATGGAAAGCAAGGTAACTTTCTTTGCAGCTCCAAAGCGCGTACTGCTCTGTACCCAAATAACAGACTAATATTTTTACCTTGAACCAGAAATTCTACAAATGAGTTTTGATCCCATGAGCTACAGTCATCCAGTATTGCTCTTCTGTTTAATCTGCTTATAAAACCATAACAGCAAAACAGTAATCCTGCTGGATTACTTAAGGAAGAGCAAAAACAAAATTCAAAAACAAAATAAGGCAAAACAAACAAACAAAAAAGTTATGCAGCTTTGCACTTTAAAACTCATTATCATATTAAGTAGTAATAGACTGTGGATCTGAAGCTTATTCAGTTTTTCCATAACCTTCTTAGTCAGAAAGGTCAGAGCCCTCTAAGAATTTCCTTTTTTTTTTTTTTTTTTTCCCCCCACTCTAAATCTTTGCCTCTGAAGTCATATAAAAAAATATACCTCAGATTTTACTTTTTAAAAATGAAGGCAGATTCAGCTCTCAAGATTATATAGAAATCTTTTGGTGCCAGACCTCCATAGAGCAAAATAAGTAAATAAATGAACAAAAAAACATTATGTAAGTCAGTATCTCACTATTTTAAGCTTTTAAACAGAAGAATATATGAATTATGTGTGCAGAAGACCACAGTTTTACAGCTTCAAGTCTTAGGACATTAATGCAGATGAGAGAAGATGGCAAAGAGGTAAACCCTCCTGTTCTGATATTTTCCTTCCCCTCTGTTCCTGGGGTCAGTGCTCTTGCATCTATTCTGGGGAAGAAATGTAAAGATTTTTCCTGTTTTCTTGAAGAGATTTTATGTTGTTTTTGTTTGTTTATTTGCTTGATAATAAAAAAAAAAAAAAAAACCTTCATGAAATACATGGGGCTCAAAAATCAGAATTAAAATTAGAAATCAAACACTGAGCAGCAGATCTCTCTTAATACTTCTGTTCCAAAACAGAAATACGTTTATCCACGGCACTCCAAAGTAAGATTGCCCTACTTGTGGAGAAGAAATGTTTCGGTTGGCAGCTCATAACTTTTTCAGTATTCTGAGATGGATTTTGAGGTGTTAAATGTTGGAAAATGTGCAAGAAAATTCAAAAAATGGAATTAGTGTAAATCTTAATTACATGGAAATTCTAAGTGCTCTTTATAACAGGAACCTCCAGTTGAATCCAGAATATGATCTTGCTACTTGTGAAGAAGTCATGAACGTTATGCCCTCATTTCAGAAATTAAAATTACCTACTTCTAAGAATGGTTCAGGTTTCTTCCAACTCATAAGTCAAAGAGATGAATCAAAAATTATCATAGAATCATAAAAACATTACAGTTGGAAAAGACCTCTAAGATTATTCAATCCAACTGTCAGCCCATTACCACCATGCCAACAAAAACATGTCCCTAAGTATCACATCTGCAGGTTTCTTGGACACCTTTCTTGGACACCTTCACTATCTCCCAGGGCAGCATGTTCCAATACTTGATGATTCTTTCAGAGAAGAAATTTTTCCTAATATCTAACTTGAACCTTCACTGGAACAACTTGAGATCATTAACTCTTGTCCTATCGCTAGTGAGGAGACTGATCCTCACCTTGCCACAACTTTCAGATAGTTGTAGAGAGCAATAAACTCTCCCCTGAGTCTTCTTTTCTCCAGACTAAATAATCTCTGTTCTCTCATCCATTCCTCATAAAACCTGTGTTCCAGACCCTTCACCAGATTTGTTGTCCTTCTCTGGACACGCTTCAGCACCTCAGTGTCTTTCTTGTAGTGAGAAGCCCAAATCTGAGCACAATACTTGAGGTATGGCCTCATCAGAGCTGAGTACAGAGAACAGAGATCACTTTCCTGATCTGGGTGGCTACTCTATTTCTGCAATGCTAGATGCTATTGGCCTTCTTGGCCACCTGGGCATACTGCTGGCTGATTTTTGTTTTTGTGACAGAAATGCAGGACCTGACACTTGATTTTGTTTAACCTCAAACAATTGGCATCAGCCTGTCAGTGGAGCCTATCTAGATCCCTCTGTATAGTATTCCTATTTTCAAGAAGATCCACACTTTCTCCCAGCTTGATATCATCTGCAAACTTACTGAGGGAGCATTCAACCAGGCAGATCTTCCACAATGTCTTACAGCACATACTTCTGTGCCATTAAAGTTTCCTTCTTGAGGAATGTCCAGACTTCCTGGACCCCTTTGTCACTCAATACTGACTCTCAAGGGACCAACGTCTTGAACATTTCAATGTCTGCTGTCCGGAACTCCAAGGTAGCAGTTTTGCTGACCATCCTCCTGAATTCTCCAAGAACAGAGAAGTCTATCATTTTGTAGTTTTGCTTATATATTATATATTTTAGTGTTTACACATGAAAGCAAGATCTCATGGGCTTTTTCAGTATTGCTAACAAAGGTATAAAAACATGGAATAACATGAAATTGAATGGACACAAATTTACCATCATAGTAAGATATAAATAGATAATTTCAACTGAGAGAGATAATAAAGGAGAGTGCCAGACTCGTCCTTACATGAAATGTTTAAGAGAGGAGTATATATTTTATATAAGGATCTCAGAATCTGAGAGGGTAAAAAAGTCATTATCTGAATCCAAGCCAGCGGGCTTTTGCATCATTGAAATTCCTTCCAATCTGGCTTGGCATTTGTAATTATGTTTCTCATACATTTCCTCAGATTTCCTTGTAGGCTCTCTATTACAGAAGTCAGAGATCTCAAATGCAACAAAGCTGAACCAAAGTAAGAAATAAAGTTGAGGGAGCAGGAAAGAGAAAAAATAATGATCATATAAGTAAGTTGCCAGGAAAGTAGTGCTTCCTATTTATTTCTATGGAAACTACAATAGGTATAAAGAACACAATAACACTAATTGATAGAGCAAATTCTCAGCCACAAAACACTATTTTTTGACACAGTCACCACCATTAGATATGCATTTTACCAACAATGAACAAAAGCCTGCATGCCACACTTATAATTATTTGCACCAATGCAGGTAACCTACTGTCCCTGTCGCTACTGCTGAAATGCCCCACTCACCACCTCACTGTGCTCAAATTTACTGGTTTGTCTCTACAGACATTCAGCAAATATAGATGAATGTCAGTGGGTACAAATTTTTCCTCAAGAAGTAAATCAATAACACACTTTTGTACACACATCCGTGTCAGATGCCATTCTGTCAGACTGCTCCTCTGTTGCCATCTATCACATGGCAGGAACATGTAATAGAATACAGGTGGGAAGGTTCAACCTCTACTGCCATACCACCAACATCTACCTCTGACACGAGCCAGCATAATAACATAGGAAGCCTTATATTCAGAGCACCCCTAGTGTGTGTTTTTTTGTGTATGAAGAAAATATTTGATGAAATAGCATTTGACATACAAAAATGATCTTGTTGATTACATATATGAATGCTTCTATATAAAGAACACTTTGGCTCATTTGGACAAGAAGTGCTTAGTAACTACAAGGCAAATTTTGATCCAAGAGGTACAGCTTATGTGACTGTGGAGTTCACATTAGACACTGTCACTAACTAAACGAATCAACAAGGGTCTCAGGTTCAGAATCTCAAAATACCGGGGATTAAAATCATTGGCAGCTGAGGTTTTCAGCCTCAAGAGTAACTTGTATCCTTACTAGCTTCACCTCAGTGAACTAAATCCAGCCACTGTATTTAACTAATACTGTCTCTATAAGATTCAAGAGAAGAAAGATTTTACACATTGTAATTAAAGACTGCATTTTAACAGCAGTGAACAAATGTTTGTCTTGCAGTAATTAAGCATTTACTATATGTACAAAACTAAATCCATATTTTAAGAAATCACCTACTCTTGTGCTCTAATACACACAAACATCAGGGACATCATCATTGCACTTCAAATAGAAAACTATTCAATAAAATATAAAAGAAATTTTTACTCAGTTGTTGGCCCCCAACCATTTCAATTTTATACAAGAAATTACGCTTTAACTTTTAGTGCTTGACCTCTTTTGAGCAATGAGGTTCTGTTCTGTTCTACTCATAAATTACTGTATAAACTCTAATCCTGCTGTATGATAACTTTAACATTCTGCTTAAGATTTTATATTTTCCAAATTTTTTGCTTCCCACAAGTTCAGAAATGCTTAACAACTTTTTCTTAGCTGTGGGAGGATAAGGAAGAATAAAGCAAAATAACTTTGTCTTATTTTCATCTGGGATAATTCATTTCCTTTGTCTCTTGTCATGTTGTGTTTTGGATTTTAGTTAAAATTATGGTGACAACACACCAATGTTTTAGTCGTTCTGGAGCACTTCTAGTACAGTCAAGGATTTTTCTGTCTCTTCTGGTACCTTGCCATCAAGGAGGGTGAGAATGCTCAAGAAGATGGGAGAGAATGAAGCCAGGTCAGCTGACCAAAACAGATCAAAACGATATTCCATGTCGTATGGTACCATGCTCAGCAATAAAAGCTGGAGGGAAGGAAGGATGAGAGGAGACATTCGAGGTGATGAGGTTTGTCTTCCCAGTAAACCATTATGTCTGATATTTCCTGGAAATGGCTGAATATCTGCCTGCCAACAGGAAGTACCAAATTAATATGCTTCGCATGAACAGCTTTTCCTTTATCTGTTAAACAGCTCTTATGTCAACCCATGAGTTTTCACATTTTTTTCTTCTGATTGCAATCCACACACTACTGCATGCGGGGTGAGCAAGTGACTGTGTGGTACTTAACTATCTACCAGAGTTGAAACACAACACATCAGAAAGAAAAGGATAAATATGGATACGGTTTTCTTCACACATAATTAACGTCTGTACAAAATAGAGCTAGGGCTGCATAAGGCTCCATCTCACTAACCTGTTGTTCCCTTTGTTATCTGTAAGCCCTTTGCAGACAAATTAAGGGGTTTGACAAAACAGTGAAAAGTGATGTTAATGTTGTGTCATTCTACCTTCATTTAATCATTCATAAGTCTTCCTCACGGTTCTGAAGAGCTATGTGTTGCCTTCATGTGAAGACACTGAAAACAAGGGAGTGAAGATACTTGTACTTTTCTTATGAGAAGCTTTTTTTTATTGTTATTATTCTTAAAATGCCTTCCTCTAAAATCATATTCAGACTATTCAGTTCTTGCTGGAATTTTCATCTGTTTTACATTTTATTTATAAGCAATAGCTAAGCTATAAAATCTATGTGCCATGAAAGTGATGCACATGATAAGACATAGCTAGACAGAATCTTCTGGGAGAATGAAAGTTTTTTGTTACTTTGTTTTTTTCTTCATCTCTCTTTTTTAAGTATGATTTCAGAATAATGTGATTTAGAAGCAGTGTGGCAGTGTATTACTATTAGAAGGCTGTAAAAATAATTCAGAAGACAGAATATAGGTGTAACATACCATGATCACATAACAACCAAGCCAGAATTTTGTTTTTATAAAGTTTTATATAATATAAAGAAAATATGCATTAAGCATATTACAGAAATTACTAATGTTAGAAATTGCACATGACAACAGAATAAGATGTATATTCAAAATTGTGGAAGGAAAAAATAATAAACCCAGATGACATAAAATGAATACAGAAAAGAGCAGAATTAACCTTTGTCACTGGAAAATTTCTCTTAATATCCTTTTTTCCTCATCCAGATGAATAAGTGGATGCGTCCTCAGTCTTTCCAGTAAGAGCCAAAGGCAATTCTCAGTCTGTGTGTCTGGATAGCACATATGATTCACTCTGTAATAATCAAAGAAAAATATCCCTATGCAAGCAGTCAGACATGTTATTGATTAGAGATACAGAAAATGTGCACATACTTCCTGCATCTGCATGGTCATGGACTCTGGCATCCTCATTTAAAATATGCTTGTCCTAAATGATGCATTTTTTGTTGCTGATGCACAATCATCATTAAATTAATTTCTAGATTGGCTTATTTATACTTTACATGAAGCTTGACTTTTTGCCACATGCTTATTTGCAAGCTGAGCTTCTACATCATGATTGTGCTAGGAACTTCAGGAGTAATGTTCTGTATAGAATAAGAAAGAAACATGGATCTGGATATGCACTGTACCCCAACTCAGCTGTACTTACAGATCTGCAGTTTAATTCCCAGAAGTACTGTGTCTGGACAATGGTAATTCCCAGAAACATATTTCAAAGCAAGGCAATCTGATGACATGATGGCTGAAATCTAATTTTAAGTATTTGAGTGTAGTATAGAATCAGAGCTCTATGTACAGGTATAATACAATACAACAATACTAATAATTTAGTACAGAAAGCAAACGGTGGCATAAACATTAAAATTAAATATGAAATCTACCTTCCATTTTTACAGCTTTCTTAATCTAGCCTTTATATTTTGGATACCTGATATCCCATTCATTACAATTAAATTATTCGAAAATGTTTTTTTTTTTCAGCTCATGAGCTTCTATATTAAAGGTTAGGTAGACATGATCTGAATGTACCAGAACATTAATCATTTTTCTGAAATTACATTTAAAAAATCACATTTTTCAATCATAATTGCCGTTGTGTATCCTCCAAAAAAAAAAAAAAAAAATTATATTAACAGGATAATAGTCATGCAGTGTATTTTCTGACACTGTAGAAATTATCCGCGGTTAATCAGGAAACTTATCTATATCCAACATCTACAAATTAATTTCTATAGTCATTTTTCTTCTAAACTAGAAGTCCCTTTTTACCTCAAATTACTCCTGGAATGAAAATTGATACTTCAACCATGCCATCCTAGTACAATAAAAGTCAGGGTCATTAAAATACTACAGAGGAAAAATTGCATTTTCTTTTCAAATTGATCTGCAAGTAAACTTGCACAAGACTGTTTTTAAACTAAGGTGTTATCTATTGGAAAGCAATTTTAGAGTAATTAGAATTTTGAAAAGCATTTAACAACCTCAAACAAATTTTATAACACTATAATTATATCCTTGTTCAGTTTTATCACGTTCTCCATTTTAGAAAATATTTTGATCTCCTGTATTCATTCATATAATTTTTTTGTGTTGGAAAGAAGCTCAGCATCTTTATACCAGGAAGAATTATAATGACATGACTGTGGGTTTTTATTATACAAAATAAATTCTTTATACAAATAAAATCATGCTTTCAAGAAACTCTGAAACTCTCTTTATCTATTCCCCTAGGGATATTTTCAGTGTTACACAGTGACATTTCTAGAGATTGAATTTTCTCCACTTCTCATTTTGTTTCAGGTTTATCTTCAAAATACAAATGCTCTTATCAGAAACACTGCATAGTGATATTTTAGATCCAGTATTCTACCATGTCTAGAAGTCTCACCAGGTTTATTTAGTAAGGAATAGGCTCAGAAAACAAATACTTTAAGGCAACAGGAATACCTAGACATGAGGACCAGCAAATATTTTTAAATGGTTTGTCTGTAGTGCCAGAGAAGAATTATCTTCTGCCTGTTTTTATCTCGGATGATCTAAAGAATGCTGGAGTAAGAATTATCCACCAACAAATAGGCATAAACAATTTAAAGTGCATGCAAAGTATGATTATCATTTAGTATCATACCAGTGGATGCCAATAGTACGAACAATTCTGCAAGGCCTTGAGGAAAACTTGACTCCCAAAAAGCAGGTAAACAATTCAGACATGTTATAGAAAACAGTCCTGTTTTGTACAAAGAAATAATCCTTTCCTTTTAGCCTTTGGGTGTAGTTGAAAGAAAATAAGACCAATGAAACAAATGTTGAGCATTCAGAAAATAAACTACTCTTCATGCAGTAATATAAGGAAATTGTTCTATCCAGAAGATTTATCTCCATGTCACACTTACAAAGATATATATATATTTATCAGAAATCATCAATTTCAAAACTATTGTAAGGACAAAAACTAGAGCAAGACAGAAGTTTGCAGCAGTAATACCTCATACTCGCAACAGCTATTATTGATAGTAGCTATCAAACATTGATAGTATTAGTACTATTTGTTAAAAAGTGACAGTCAGAGAGCTAAACTGATATGAGGGTCAAATTGTTCCACAGAATGTCTAAAATATGCATTCAAAATGCAACTCAGAGGATTTTTAAAATATCAGTCAAGAAAAGCACATAAGCCAGAGAAACTGAATAACTTATCTCCTACATTTCAGGCAAAACTTCTGCTCAAGGCTAGAAGAAAGTTCTGAAGTTCTGCTTAGCAAGCTGTGGACTTGCTACTAAGCCTTAGACATATCATGAATTCTCTGAAACAAAGTTTTTCTTTAGTTTTTAAACAAAGAAAATAATTTTGAGTCTTCCTTTTTTTTTTCTTCTCATTTTAGTGGTAAGAAGGGAAGCAGAGGAACAATGAACAGCGTGATTTAATAAAAATATCCAGAGAGTGATTAAAATATTCTTTTTGCTCAGAAAAAAATAATTTATTTCACTATATAAAGTCTGGAGTAGATGAAAAAAGAATAGTATATCCAGTATATTTTTTATTTATTTCTGAGATAGACATTCAAAGATTTTAATTTAGAACATATTTAAATTATATGACTTTGCTGATGACATTATTTTGCTGAGTCAAGGGACAAAGGAATTTGATTAATTTGATACATAGTTATTAATTGATTCATTTTCCACAATATTTTTAGTTTAAGAAAATTATAAAGATTAACATCTAATCTATCTCTATGGACTTTTAAATTTATGTTCTGTTTGTCATAGTGTACCATAATGTAAGCTAATGAATGATACCACACAATTGTGCAGAGATGAGGGTCTAAACGCCCATGAACTGATGATTTTGCTGTACTTTCTGAAAATGTTAAAGATGTCTACAGGAAGGGCCATTATAATGCTGCCATTTTATTTAATGGAAGCACAACAAAATCTTAGACAAAAGCTTTCAAATTATCATCTTACAGGAGTCTCTTAATGCTATTTTAATTTTCTTACATTGATTTTAAATGGTAAGGTGAAAGATAAATAAAATAGAACAATAATGTGTCTTCATTGTAAGAGTTTCTGTTCCTCCATCACAGAAGTAATTTTCTGGCTGTAACTTTGCATATTAAAAGTGGTGGACTGGATTAAATATACACTGTAAAATTCCAGCCACACATTCATTTAATAATGTTTCTCTAAGATAAATATCAGGAACACAATGTATTTCTCCTAGCTTAAAGGGTTCTTCACAGTGAATATATTAATTTTGAAAGAATTTTGATGAAAACTTTCACTTTCACTGTCTCAGTAAAATATGTTTGTTCAAATAATGTCCTTATTACTATATTCAAACAAAATTCTAGTTGTCCTAAGACACTATTTAATAAACTATAGTATAATACTAAAAAAAAATTAAAATATATAAACTTTTATAGACATTTCAGCATCACTAACTCATAATGTATTAAGTGTCATGGTTTTGTGATTTTTGGTTTTCGGTATTCCACATCATAACATCATGTGGGGCACTGGGAGTTTTATTTTTAATGCTCAGTGCTGCCTGGGTACCTGCCCAGAAGCGAACTACATTCTGCAGGGGACATTGCTGTCATGGAGAGGAGATAGAACTCCTGGCAAGGTCACCTGATGTGCTCTTTTTCATCCATTCTTCTTCGTGGGCTCACCCTCCCATCTCTCGGCTGCTCAACTGGACTGTCCATCTCATCTCAGCTTTATGATGAGGCCTCTCCACCTTTCAGACATTCTGTTTCTCATTATATTTGATTTATCAGAATTGATTTCAATTCTGATTACATTGTATTATAGTGTGTTACCTTGCATTCCGATACCATGTTTAGTAAATTAGTTTGTTTCTCCTTAGATTGCTGCTGCTGTTTTTAATTATTTTGGGGTCCGCTGTTCCCTTTTTTTCCGGAGGCGTGGATCCGTGAATCCCTCTGCCCCACTGGTCACGGAACCTGGCCGAGCCAGCCCGTAAAACGTTGATAATTAAGTTACAGCATATCAAATAATCATTTCAAAAAGGAACTCAAATATTTCAAAAATTCCTTTCCATATGGTTACCCATGTATTAAAATGTGTCCTCAGTTGCCCTCAAGATTCTCATAAAACATATCTTTTGTTCCTGAACAGCTGAAATAAGATCCATATGTGAAAATAGTATTGATACTATTCAGAATTCAGCACTTAAATGAATATTAGTATAAATAAGAAGAGACCATTATACCTGAAAGATCTATCCCATACAGAAATATTTCAAAATAGTTATTCTTTAACAAAAGTGTAACAATATTTCAGTTTAACAAAGATGATAAGAGCAAGTACAATATGATAAGAAATCCTTTTCTCCACTCTGATTCATATTTAATAGATCTTTTAATGTCATTCATGCATGCTTAACAATTAATTTGCTTAGCTAACCGAATAGAGTAGACTAGACCAGACTAGACTAGACTAGACTAGACTAGACTAGACTAGACTAGAATAGTAGAATAATAGAATCATAGAAGCATAGAATGGCTTGGGTTGAAAGGGACTTCTAATATCATCAAGTTCCAGACTACCCTGCCACAGGCAGGGCCTCCAAACACTAGATTAAGTACTAGACCAGATTGCCCCGAGCCCTATCCAACCTCGCCTTAAACATCTCTAGGGATGGAGTATACACAGTCTTTCTGGGCAGTCTGTTCCAGCACCTCAT
This sequence comes from Centrocercus urophasianus, assembly GCF_019232065.1. NCBI lineage: Eukaryota > Metazoa > Chordata > Aves > Galliformes > Phasianidae > Centrocercus > Centrocercus urophasianus. The sequence continues at coordinate 22,290,511 of NW_024884697.1, read as the reverse complement.
CACTCTCTCACTAAAAATCTTTCCTCTATCATCCAGTCTCCATTCCTTTAGTTTAAAACCATTTCCCTTTGTCCTGTCACTATTTGCAGATTTAAAAAGTTGATTTCCCTCATGTTTACAAACTCACTTTAAATATTTGAAGGCCACAATGAGGTCTCCTGCAGCCTTCTCTTTTTCAGACTGAACAAGTTCCTTCAGCCTGTCTTCATAGGAGAGGTGCTCCAGCCCTAGGATCATTTTTGTGGCCATCTGCAAAAGCTCCACATCTTTCCTGTGTTGGAAGCCCCAGACCTGGACACAGTACTCCAGATGGGGTCTCACAAGGGCAGAGTAGAGAGGGGCAAGTCACCTCCCCTGCCCTGCTGGCCATCCTTCTTCTGATGGAACCCAGGATACCACTGGCCATCTGGGCTGCAAGTACATACTGTTGGTTAAATTTTTGTCACCCACAACCCCTGAGTCCTTCTTAGCAGGGCAGCAGCTTTTGAAATGGTTATTTCTTGTCAAAAATTACATGATCTGGGTACTCTTAAGAAGCATAAAAACAAAGAAAAAGAACTTCACTTAATGCTGACCTAGAAATTCATGTGTATTCAAATACACACTTAAAAAAATTCCCACAAAAACTGATCAGTAATCATACAGCTGCTACATATTATTTTCTCTCATTGCATTCAAGGTTTTGAAGATATTCCACTTGAAATTTCAGCTGGTCAAAACCACAGATAAAGTGAACAATTGTCAGTATTTGACCTGCTTCTGGATTACACCATTTATTGTTGAGGAATTAGTCCTTCACAGCATTAACATGTTATAAAAGAAGACTCTTCAGCCACAATAGTTACCTAGAGAGCATCTTCCTGTTACTTCTGGATGAATAATTTCTAGCACATAAACTGATGAGATGTAGACAAAGTAAAGTGATAATAGTGACTCAATACAGAAATGTTCCAGGGGTAATTTGCGTATCAGTGTACCATCTTAAACTTATTTAATCAGACATTGTTAGCATATGCTGGATCTTGGTATTTAATTCAGCTGCCCTTTGTCTGCCACAACCCATTACCAGTACAATTTGTAATATAGCACAATAGAAATGTATTTTGTTTCTCTTGAGTAGCCATTCAAAACCTTTGATTTCACACCCTATCAGGCTTAAATCAGATAAATTTCCTGAAGTAGGGGACTGCCTTTTTGACAGATAACTCTTGCCTTGGAAAGTCTTCATTCCTAAATCAAATTTTGACAGCTGGGCTCCAGCCAGTTCTTTTGTTGTTGTTGTTGTTTACTATGTTTTTTACTGGAAGAAATTCAGAGTCACTTGTCAAACTGTAATTTCTTAGGGCAAAAGGGAGTCTGACTACAAGGTTTCTGCTGTAAAAGAACTATTTAAGTCCAACTAATATTGACGCTTGGGAGAATACACTGAACAGATATGTTGGATGTCTGCTAGAGGAAAACTAAAAATAAAGCAAGAGTTTCTTGCCATTACACCGAATGCAACTGTAAATATGTAAGTCATTCTGAAAGTGGCTACAACAACCTCAGGCAATCCTACAGGCTTGGGGCAGAGTGGCTGGAAGACTGCGTAGAGGAAATGGACCTGGGAGTATTGATTGATGCTTGGATGAACACGAGCCAGCAGTGCCCAGGTGGCCAAGAAGGCCAATGACATCCTGGCTTGCATCAGGAATGGTGTTGCCAGCAGGAACAGGGCAGTGATTGTCCCCCTGTACTCAGCTCTGGTGAGGCCACACCTCGAGTACTGTGTCCAGTTTTGGGCCCCTCACTGCAAGAAAGACATTGAGGCCCTGGAGCGGGTTCAAAGAAGAGCAACAAAGCTGGTGAGGGATCTGGAGCACAGGGCTTATGAGGAGCGGCTGAAGGAGCTGGGAATGTTCAGCCTGGAGGAGACGAGGCTCAGGGGAGACCTTATTGCTCTCCATAACTACCTGAAGGGAGGTTGTAGTGAGCTGGGGGTTGGCCTCTTCTCTCATGTAACTGTGATAGGACTAGAGGGAATGGCTTCAAGCTGTGCCAGAGGAGATTTAGGCTGGACATTTGGAAATACTACTTCTCTGAAAGAGCGGTCAGGCACTGGAATGGGCTGTCCAGAGAGGTGGTGGAGTCACCGACCCTGTAGATGTTCAAGGAATATTTGGACGTTGTGTTGAGGGATATGGTTTAATGAGAACTATTGGTGATAGGTGGATGGTTGGACTGGATGATCCTGTAGGTCTTTTCCAACCTCAGTGATTCTGTGATTTTGTGAAAGCCTCCTATTTATTTCTGTGGAAACTAGAACAAAGAGTACAATAAGACCAGTAGAGCAAATTCTCAGCCATAAAGCACTGTTTTTCAGCATAGCCAGCATGATTAGCTACACATTTTGGCCAGCATGCTTCACTTATTAAAATCTACACCAGAGGAAGTGATCCACTGTCACCGTCACCACTGCTGAAAATCACCACTCACTGTGCTCAGATCCACTACATGGGCTCCATAAACATTTGGTAAGCATCAATGAAGCATCAAAGAGAAATGAAAATCAAGAGACAACATGATTACATCTTTCAAAGGAATAAAAGGCTTCTGGAAAGAGGTAAAGAACCATGAAGATGAAGAACAGATTGCTTGACAAGTCTCTCATACTGTTGTGAAGGCAGTGTGCTTTGAAAGGTACTAAGCAGATGCAGGTCATGTAATGGAGAGAAGCGAAATAGATAACACAAGTAGAGCAGGATGTCTTGGAGAGAAGCAGAATGGGACTACTTGCTGAAGTTCCTAACTGAGAGAGATAAGGTCTGGTGTACATATGATGACGTTATTCTTGCTATCTCAGAAAAACAAAACAAAAGAAATAACAATAGAAACGCAAAAAACAGCAACAACCAAAAAGAATTTGACAAGTGCAGGGTGCAATCCCAGGTATTTATACAAACTGGGGGAAGATCTCCTTGAGAGCAGCCCTGCGGAAAAGGGGTCCTGGTGGAAGCTGGACATGAGACAGCAGTGTGTGCTTGCAGCCCAGAAGGCCAAATGTGTTCTGGACTGCATCAAAAAAGGGGTAGCCAGCAGGGAGAGGGAGGTGATTGTTCACCTCTACTTAGCTCTTGTGAATCTCCATCTGCAGTACTGCATCCAGGCCTGGGGCCACCAGTACAGCAAGGACGTGGAGCTCTTAGAGTGAGTCCAGAGGAGAGCCGCTAAGATCAGAGGGCTGGAGCACCTCTGCTATGAGGAAAGGTTGAGGGAATTGGACTTGTTTATCTTGGAGAAGAGGGGAGACCTTATTGCGGCCTTTCAGTACTTGAAGGAAGCATATAAACAGGAAGGAGAATGAACTTTTTACTTGGGTGGATAGTGATAGGATAAGGGGGAATGGTCTTAAACTGAGACATGGGAGGTTTGGGTTAGATATTAGGAGGAAGTTTTTCACACAGTTGGTGGTGACGCAGTGGAACAGGTTGCCCTAGGAGGCTGTGGATGCCCCATCCCTGGAGGCATTCAAGGCCAGGCTGGATGTGGCTCTGGGCAGCCTCGTCTGGTGGTTGGCAACCCTGTACATAGCAGGGGGTTGAAACTCAATGATCATTGTGGTTCTTTTCAACCCAGGACCTTCTATGATTCTGTGATTCTATGATGAAATTGTACCATGATATGAAAATACGTAAGACAGTTTATAACCTGGATGCAGCAAGCACGAGACAAGATGAGGAAAAGGAGAGTGGTTAAAATTTCCCAAATCTTAACACCAAGTCCTTCCTAACACAAATCAGATAATTATTTATCAGCAACAACATCTCCATAGTTGATCCTGTCTTTGATAGTGAAAAATCATAGATCAATTTTGGACAACCCTACCAGAATTCGTGCTATCATCAGGAGCAATTCCGATCTCATAGCAATAAGATCAAATTGAAAAGTCTATTGACGCTGAAGACTCTTCAGTGCTGCATCTTAGACCTCCTTGCAATAGGTTCTAATAATATAGTATCCTTACAAAAATGAAACACGTTGAATTAGTTTCTAACTAATATTTTTAGGTAATATGATGTTAAATTTTTGTAAGTAGCTAATCAAAGGGTCTATGCTCAGTTATTGATTGCAAGCAATGTGAACCATATTCTTACTCTTAAATGCAGAAAGGTGCTGCTGGTAGGAACTTCAGTATTTCTCCCAAGACAACATCTTCTAAGAAATCATGGAAAGGCTGAAGGTATGCGATCTAGTGCTGAAATATAACTTCAGCCGAAGTATTTTAATAGAATGAACCAGTCAAACTCAGTCTGTGTTCACCACGTGTCTGTAATATTACAAATGCATACACAGTAAGACACAATAATTAATATTAAATATATTTTCCCATATTCATAAAGAGGAAGTAAAAATTATTTTAGACTATCATGTTTCTGAAAAAAAACATGATTAATTTCTGCATATTTATTTTGTTAAGCCTATTTTATATGAAAAAAGTCAATTTGAGCAAATTAATGGAAATCTTTCAAGACATTTAAAAAGTAAATTAATAACACTTTATTCATGAACTACACAATTAAAAATAATTGAAAATTGAAAGATCTCCAAAGGGACTTCATTTTATTTGACTTAATCTATGTAAAAAATCTCAGTAACATGAGAACAACAGATAAAAAAACCAACTGTTTTTTATTTGTTTCTTATATGTTAATATGTTGAAAGTGCAGTTCTGTATTCAGACAGGTCAGAAATTCCTTTGTTGATTTTCTTTTATTTTTAACTGATTTAAAATTGCATGTTCTTGAACATTGCAACTCTATCCTTAGACAGAGATCATTAGTATATTTTCCTGTATTAAACACTGCAAAGCTTTCTAACACACAATGGTTCAGAAGATAAGTATCACAGTTAACACTGGAATGCTCTTCTTCTACATGCTTTCAAGTGAAAAAAACCCCTATTTCTATTTCTACAAGAAAGCCAGCCATTACTAAGCTTTTCTTTGAAATACGTTAATGCACTTTCTCTGCCTCCTCATAAAAACTTGCAAAACTATTACTTTATAAAGTCACTCATAAAAATTCTGATATTTAGACTGATATTCTTTTTTCCTTTGTGAAGGCAATTTCAAAAGTTCTTCAAATAAAAGAGCTCCATTTATTAGCACTGTCTTGGAATCTCAAATCCTTAAATAGCAAAATTGAGATCAAATGCTTTTGTCTTCATCCCCATTTTATTACTATCAATATATTCCCAAAGGAAAAGGTATACTAGTGGTATAAATTTTACCTTTTAATGGACAAAGTGCATTACAGCATACATTTTATAGGCTATACTGAAAAGTGGATCCTCTTCACAGACTTATGATCTTTTTGATCATCAGATTTCTGGAGTCTTCTTGGCTTCTGAAGGTGTGTCCCTGTATGATGCTTTTTCTTTACTTCTAGTATTGGACTCTCATCATCTCTTTCCTCACGTGAGGTAATGAGATAGTCACCATTGTATACAAAATCACTGCTAACCTGTATACTGAATTCTTCTGACTTTGATTAGGGTTTCTCTACCCTCATCAAAGAGTGTGCAGAGAAGTAATAGATACTGTCAAAAAGTTTACAAATTGTGAAGATGTACTACATTACATACAAAGTATATATACATATGTATTTTATATATATATATGTATTTTATAAAAGCTCGGATTGATGAAATATATCACTCAATATTTCTAATTCTCCTAAATAAAATGCTTCAGCAGAAGTGCTTCAATCACAGCGCAGATCAACTGTCACAGACTTTCAGTGGCTATATAAAAAACATAGGTAATCAATCACAGCCAACCTGTCACTGAAAATGCTTTATTAAAACTATTGAAGGAATAACTAAAAACAACAGTTTTCAAGTGAACTTTGCTGTCAATTCGCAGCTATTTTAGTAACAGTGAATGGTTATGACAGATATTAATTGAGCTTGACTAACTGTGTTATCAAAATTTTATTTCACTGAAGTTAGTTTCCTGAAGGATTCTTTTTATTCCCTTAAGAAGATATGATATGAAATTTTCTTGAAAGTCATCTGTAATAAACTGTGTAACAGTTTATCCTATTATTTCCAAGTGCTCTAATAGAAAACGGTTTGGCATCTCACCTGTAGATATGAAAATAACTGAACATTCCTAGTCCATAATTAACTATTAATTACATTTTCTGATTTAAAAACATTTTAATCAGGCTTGATTATTCCGTCACTGTTTTTAAACAGCTCATTTAATTTTCTTTCTGCTGGTATAAGATAATAACAGAACCAAACTCTGATTTTTGCTCCAAATCTCTTAACACATCTATTTTCTTCAGATCCTCTGATATATGTCCATACATATATACAGAAGTACATTTTCTTTTTCATTGTTAGTATTTGTAGTGCAGGACAAACAAAAATTTGTTCACACTGCTCTGTTTTCATAAAATTCCAAAAATATTCAGTACTTCAACACTTCCAGAATTTGAAATTTTAGTTTTTGTTAAGCTACTTGCCAGCATTTGAGAACAAAATAAGATAAATATTTATATACTCTTCACACATTGAATCAATAAAAATTCTTCTCAGATACAGAAAATGGAGCCACAGTTTAATTGCTAAGTGTTCATATGCCTTGTATCAGCAGAATGCAAATGCTACTTCACACCTGTTTGTCCCAGGCTAACCTGTTGTGGTGTCCTGCACCGACTTCTTGGTTCGATTCTCTTCTCATGTGTTGGGAGCACTCTGCTGCATATCCAGAGTCAGAAAGCTCTTGCTCTTAATCTACTTTGTATTCTAGTTAAGAAAGAGGGTGAAGACTGTGGTACTCAACCAGGATGCTGAGGATTTATGCGTTTCCATTGCATGTAAACTTCTGTTTAGCAGAAGAGTCATCATCAAAAGTATAGGTATCGCTAACAGCCAAACCTCAGAAGACAAGGTAACGTGGAATTCTTTGGAAACAAAATGTGATGAGAAAATCTTGTAGTCTCTGAGGAAAATTATGGTTTTGGCACTTGGTTTGTCTGACTCAGTGGGAAAAAGCACCTCATTCAATCTTTTCTGAAGTCATGCACACTGCAGGATGAATTACATTCAGTGCATGTGCATCACTGTTGTACCATTCAGAATTGCAGCAAAGTAAGTTTACTGGAAGCATAAATGTTATTCTATTCAGTAGTAAGATCTGGAGGCCCTCAAATTTGAGTTTGAGTCAACAATCCACTTCTTTTGTTCTGCAGAAGGCTTTTTTTTTTTTTTTTAATAAAAATAAAAAACAAAGAGAAAAAAAGGATATCAGAGATTTTCAATGATCAATAATTTTTGGATTGAGGCAACAAAGATGATAATGCAATTAGGAGTCACCACTGGTTTAAATGGGAAGAAGATAAACAGGAAGACTTATTTTACATTCACATTTTACGGATATAATAAATGTGTCTGAAAAAAAATCATGCAAATCTTGAGAGGTAGCAGCAACTGCATTTTTTGTAGAATTGCATTCATCAGTGTTTCTGACTAACTGAAATTTAGTTTAATTTAATTCATTCCTCCCTCCCTCCTTCCCTCCTTCCCTCCTTCCCTCCTTCCTCCCTCCCTCCCTCCCTCCCTCCCTCCCTCCCTCCCTTCCTTCCTTCCTTCCTCCCTTCCTTCCTTCCTTCCT
>NW_024884697.1:22230024-22282751 GCF_019232065.1 Centrocercus urophasianus | reverse complement strand
TGAATAGCTATTAAATGTCACGGGGAAATCATCTGCTTATGTTCACTTTGGTTTACAGTGTGTAGTATTGAGGATGCTTTTTAGAATGGGAAATTAGGAAGGTGTAGTATAGTTATACATACACTTTTTGTTCTTGTTGCTTTTTAGACACTGCTGTTGGAGTGTTGTAAATGAGCTTCATCTTGAACCAATGATTTCAACATCCTGGACAACATTAAATGTCAATTTATGACAAGTTCTGTTTCTTTTTAATTTTGTTTGTTTCTTATTTTGTCTTCCTTTGTTTATGTTATTTGCATAGTTACCATGAGTATTGTGAATGGATGTATTAATTCCTTTGTTCACTCAGTAAATTATTGTGTTTCTTTTATTCCAGATAAAAAGGATTAGGAAATATTTTCTATCATTTCTTCTAATTTAAATAGAAAGTCATGAGTTTTCCTAAAGCTTTCAATCTCAATTGCACATTTTTATTAAGAAAGAATGTAATAATTAATTCTTTTGCCTATTAAATACAAAGAGCAGGGCTGAATTAATACTAGCTTTGCTATATTCAGTGAAAGTACTAACAAATCAAACTCAAATATTTCTGTACATTTCTTCATAATTTAAGATGGTTATTACAATTACTTTGGTCAATAGCTTTCAGAAGCACTTAAAATATCTTGAATTATGCTTTTATTTACATAGCAGATCTTTTTTCAAATTTTGTATTTTTTCTTCTAGTCTATCTGGTTGTGTTTTTTTTTTTTTTTTTTTTTTTTTTTTTTTTTTTTTGTAGCAGTATTTTATCTTCTCTCTTATCTGCTTCCCTTGAATGCTTCTTTACTCAATGTAATGCTTACTCTAAATCTAGCTCTCAGATTTTATAGGAATATGTGGTAAATTTTCTAAACACTTAAAGCTGTAGAAATATTCACTGTATGTTGACAAATAGGAAAACTTACTTCACCTTTTAATAATTCAATTGAATTAAAATTTTCTAATTTTTTTCTACTTTGCAAATATTTTATTTTGGTAGTATACTTGTAGGTTAATATTCGTCTTTGAACTTAGTGAAGCGATGCAAAGTTTGTGGTTTGGAAGGATGTGGAGGTCAACTTGAGTGCTATTAAAATATAGGCAGTTGGGCTGTAGAAATAGTCTCTTGAAAATCTTGCACCATCTTATAAAAGACCTTATTTGATTATTTCATGAAGGCAGTTGCTACCTGGGCAAAAACAAGAAATAATTTATGAATTGATTGAGCTGTTGTTTGGAACACTATTAAATGCTTTTTGGTTAAAGAAAACGAGTACTAAAATTGCCTTACAATTTGGATGGATCTCAGTGATACAATTGTTCTTACGGCTGTAGCTGTTCATTTTATTTTATACAATAGTTACAAAGGAAAAGATGTTATTGACAGCACAGAGGGAACCTGCAATCATAAGAGAAACTTGTGCTGTGATGAAGCTGAAAGAAGCACAGCTGTATAGTTTATTATAATCACACAATGACTTAATCTCTTAATCTGTGTCATACTATAAATATGGTTATGTAAATTTTAAACAAATAGTTCTCAATGCTGATATTCACTTGGAAGACTGTGTATCTGCTTTGGAAGGCAAAGTAAACAATTAATAATTGTTCACAAAATAATTTTTTTTCAGGAATAATGCATACAATTGAAGAACTGAGAAGAGGGAGTACTCAAAGCAAGTAATTACTGTAGCAAATAACCACAAAATAATACACATGCTAATATTTTTCAAATAAAAGTTATGTGTAAAAACAAATACATAGTTTGGTACATCAATTAACTTTATCTTTAGGTCATTTGCAAACAATTACAATACAGCCTTTTTCTAAGTTGCAAGAAGGAGAATGTTTTAAAAATGGAGAAGATAAGTCTTCATTACGATATTTTATTTGATGATATCTACCTTGGCTTTGGATTTTTTGTGTTTTATTTTTCAGCTGCAGAGTAAAGAAGCAAAGTCACTGTTTTCCAGTTCCGATAGACATCTAATTAGTTGTCTGCAACATTCTACAATATTGTACAAAGAATACTTGCACAGGACTTGATCAAGAATATTAGGCAAGTGGAAGTCCATACCAAGATTACTCAGAATCTGTACCAACACTTCTGTTCAGTTCAAACCAAATCAAACAAACAAAAAACAACAACAAAATCCAAAGCATTCTTAGCCAATAGCAGATCACATTCTTCGAAAGCTTTGATATTGGGTACACTGTAGATAATTTATGTTTGTAATGTGTGGGTTTATGGTGCTATAAGTTTTGTCAGCACTGCAAGAAGTGTGCATTTGGGAATATTATTTGATTGCTTATATTTTTTATTCTATTGTGAATGTGACACTAGGACAGAGAGCAAACATCATTAAATGAGAATTTTACTTCAAATGTTAGTTCCTTTGCTCTAGGTCTGCAGGCGTTCCACCATACCTTCAGAGTGAGCAGTATTATAAAAAAAGAATGTAAAGGAAAATGTCATGACCTCTAAAGAAAATAATAAGAGATAATTTACAAAAGAGGTAACATCTACTATATTGCCTTTTCCTTTGTAGAAATTATTTGCACGAGGTGAATTTTTAAATGTTCCTGGACTCCAGAGAAAGCTTCCATGTCACTCATTCTTCTTCAGCCAGATTTTCATCTGGACTGTTTATTCCTCATGTATGGGATCATGCATTTAGTCTTTGCTATCTTTTATGATGCATCCTGAATCAAGGCTTCTATCTCTAGGATAATAACAACAATTATTCCATACATTTTGTTTTCTTTATTTCCTATTTGGAAGAGTAATTAACTCATCACTGCAATTTACACTGTGTTTCCCAGCTTTCTGGTCTGTTTTATGGCAGAAAAAGAACTAGCAACTAAACTAGCATCTCTAAACAATTTGTAGAACAAACAATGTGGCATTCATATACAGTTTGTTCCATGGTTGTCCATCATCAAAGGAAGCAATTAAATCAGACTAGTAAGGGAATATTTTACAAGTTACTATCCGTGTTACATACAGAACATGCAGAAAAGTTGTATAGTTTTATCAGTAAAATATGTTTAAATTTTTTGCTCTTATTCTGGAGAAAATATTTTTCCGTATGCCCATTATTCTATTGATTACTCTCCCTGTTATATGGAGAGGAGGTTCCCTGTCCTCTACTTCCTCTTTTCAATGCAACCACATGGACAGCCATAACTGTTATACCTGTGAGCAGTCTTGAATGTCTAGCTTACCCTAGAACATTCATTTCTTCCCTTAATTTTTTCTAGATTTTTGTATGGCCTTTGATGCAGCCCCTCACAGATTCTTTCTGGACTAACTGTCAACTATGAAATAAAGATGTTCAGCCTATGGTAGCTGATTAATTGGCTCAACAGTAGAGCTCAAGTACTGAGGTGGATGGGACTACAACTAAATGGTGGATGGTCACTAACAGTGTTCCCCAGGCTTCAGTTCTAGAGCCTTCTCTGTTTAACATTTTTATGAAATATCTGGATTCAGAAGTGGAACGCATAATTAGCAAATTTGCTGATGACACCAAACTGAGAGTACTGTTGGCTCTTTGGAGGGATGGGAGGCCTTGCAGAAAGATCTAGAAAGATTGGAGTATCAGAGATTAATTAATGGCATGAATTTCAACAAAAGAAAATGCCAGGTTCTGCACCTGTGATGGAATAATGCTGGATGCAGGTACAGACTGGGAGATAAGTGGCTGGAGAATAGCTCAACAGAAAGGGACCTGTGGGAGCTTGTCAACAGCAGGCTGAACACAATCCAGCAGGGTATCTAGCAGCCAACAGGGCAAGCTCCATTTCTGGGGTTGTCTTGCTTCAATTTATGGGAGAGAGATGAGGTTCTTTTAATATCTGTATACCCGGCGTGAGATTAAGAAACAACGGTTCAAATGTTGGTCTGGCCAGTTTATTACAAATCTTAATTAGGGAGATGGGGAAAGGGAGGATGGACACTATTATGAATTAGGGTAATGGGGAAGGGGAGGAGGGTGATAGAAAAGATAGAAAAGAAAAAGCAAGGAGTCTTTATGGGAAGCAAGAGGGACATAGTCACCACCATGGCTCCAGCGTGGTTCATAGTTCAGTTATTGATCTTCAGTAGTGGTGGGTCGTGGGGTGTTGTTCTGCTGACAGTGATGGTGACCATGGCGATGATGGGCACTTTTCAATGGTTCCAAAGTCGTCGAGTCAGCTCTTTTTGGAGTGACAGCTCAAATCCAAAGTGGTTGAGTCAGCTCTCCTTGGAGTGGCAGCTTCTGGCTCTGGGATCTCAGCAGAAACTCCTTTGTTCCCATCTTCCGGGCCTTGCCAGCAGATAAGAGGGAGCAGGGATTCCCACCTGCATCCTGTTTTTCAGAGGACACTATGGTATCATTCCCCAATTTTCCCACAATAAGCTGGAGCTAGCTGGACCATTGAAAAGTGGCCATCATTGCCACGGTCATTATCACAAGAAATACCGCAAGAAGCAAGCTTTGAGCCAAAAAAAACCAAAAAAAAACCAAAAAAAAACAAAGAAGGTTTCTCACAGGGGTGAACTAAATACAATGTATCAAGCTGGTCAAAAGAGGTGATTCTCCCACTATATTTAGTGCTGGTGCAGCCTTACTTTGAATACTGTTTATAGTTCTGGGTTTCAAAATATAAAAAAGAATATTATGATACTTACAAGCAACAAAGATATTAAAAGTGCAGGAAGGAGAAGAGGTTGAAGGCATTTATGTTATGTTTTCTGGATAAAAGAAGGCTGAGAAGTGATCATATTGCTTTCCACAACTTTCTCGAGTAGGGAAAGTGCAGTAGGAGGCACCAGTTAGCTCAGGGTAACAACTTCTATTGTACGGGAAATGGAAAATGTTCTTAAGAACAATGACAAATCATCTGGAGTTCATGTCACCTGAAGAATAAGGTAATTAGTATAGGCTCCACCCAGAGAATTGCAGGCTACAATTATGCTTTTCCTATTTCCAATGAGCTCAGTGAAATCTCTTCCTTCTTAGCACAATTTGAATCTAAATGCATGTTCTTGACAACACGATCTTCTTGTAGAACCCTCTTTTAAATAATTATTACTACCATGATCCAGGAAACACAGTATTGTAAAACACAGGTGATCAACTGCGCCAAGACTTACAGTCTACTTATATTCTGCTTAGAAAATGAAGTAAAAGTTATGGATATTTTCTATCTGGATTTTACTAAAATATTTGACACATCTCCCACAGTATTCTTCTGGAGAAACTGGCTGCTTGTGGCTTGGATGAGAACAGTTTGCTGGGTGAAGAACTGGATGGATGGCTGGGATCAAACTCTGTACAGAGTTCCTTTGAGTCTGCTACCAGTGCTGTTCCCCAAGGCTCAGTATCAGGACAATTTTTTTTTTAGAATTTTATCACTGATTGGGATGATGGAATAGAATGCACCCTCAGTAAGTTTGCAGGTGATAACAAGTTAGGCAGGACTATTGATCAGCTGGAGGGTAGGAAGGCTCAGCAGAGGGGTCTTGATAAGTCTTTCCATGATGGAAAGTCACCCATCAGAAAAAAACCTGAGTGTGCTCATTACTAGCCAAGTGAACATAAGCCACAACTATGCACAGGTGGCCAAGAAGAGATATGATGAATTTCTTCACAGAGAGGGATGTCAAGCACTGACTGGGCTGCCAAGGGTAGTAGTAGAATCTTCAACCCTAGGGGTATTTGTAGATGTGTGGAAATTACAATGAGGGACATGGTGTAGTGATGGTTTAGTAGGTCGTATTGACTGGTTGGAATTGATGAGCTTGAGGCTCTTCTCCAAACTAAACAGTTTTATGATTCTATGATTGATACTACAAATAGCCAGCAAGAAATTCACCTTTGTCTAGAGTGTAAAAGTCTAGACAGAACACAATTTAGAATCATATATAAGTAAGAAGTTAATCCTATATTCAAATAACTTATTCACATCAAAGTGATAAACCCCATAATATGTATGGTTTCCAAGAGGAAATATAATGAAACGATAGAAAATTCTTAATGGATGCTTTCCTCATAGCCAGCTAATGTGGTTTCAGTATTTTCAGTGTTTAAAAATACAACAAATTATGAGGTTGAATGTTTATTCTTATTATCAAAATATTTCTCATCAAAATATACAACAGATGATTTGTTAGGCAATATATACGGTTGATCAAAATTGAAAGGGAAAAAAATAGGATCTACTTATTAGTATTTTCATTTTCTTCTGGCTGTTTTTATTTCATGTGCCTAGATTACTTCAGGCATTTGTACTTATGCCTTAGCATAATCCTTTAGTGGATTACTGTGAAATGGTAAGCACAGCTCTTTGTTCAGTTTCATAAATACGTTAAATACCAGAGGTGCTTTTTATTTAATGTGGAACGAATATTGTTTCCACTGGAAGCTATTAGATACTCTCTATAGCACAGAGAAATGAAGGGCTGCAGTATATTTGAAATGTAAAGCACTTTTCTCAATAGAGGTATTGGTTTTGTGGAGAAATCCTAAATCCGACATTAAAAAATCTTTAAAATGTCTTTTCTATTAACCTATTAATTAAATTTTCTATTTATCATGTTAATGATAAATAGAATGACAAGGCAGCCAAATCTATACAGGATATCTTCATCAAATATAGTTCATTTCTGCTTCTATTTATATCAGGTATTCAGATGGATAAATTTAATTCCATTGAATTTATTGGAATTATTTTATATTCAAAGTGACTTTGAATTGAATTTGGCTTAGACGATGCACATATAATGTACAGCAGTAGCAGAATCTCATTCTGGAATGCTAGTGAAGATGTGATGCATTGATCATCTTTCCTTTTGCAAAAGAATATTCACAGAAGCTATTCCAGTGGCATCATGCTTCAGCATCTTGCAGCTTATAGTGCAACACATACCTTTGTGTCATACAGGAGAAGGTCAAAGACTAGAGCAAGATCAAACATTCACATATCTACCATGTATCCCAATTTGATATAAATGTTGGAATTAGCTAAGCACATCCAATGATGGGGTGAGAATCTTTAAAAGATACAACTGCTAACATAAACAGAATCTGGCATTGCTCTTTTTCTCTTCAGTTTTCTTCTGTATGCTCTTTTACAACATTGTTCAGAAGGATGCTTGTTGGAAATCCTACCAGAATTATGCATTTTTTCTTACTTGCCTTCTTTTCTTCTCTATGGAATAACAGAGACCAAAATACACAACGACCTTTGGGAAATATGTGAAGTATGGTGATATAACTGTCTGCCTAATAGATGAGGACTGAGATACCAGGCATCTCCAAGGGCCCAATCCAAGCAGAATATCATTATGCCCTACAAAAGTCCTTTCTTCCTCAGTCAACACTCCTACTATAAAATTACTTTAAAAAATCAATCAATCAATCAATTAATTAATTAAAAAGAGCAAGAGAGAGAGAATGTATGGCTGCAAATTTGCAAATTTGCAAGTATCTGGTTTTTGGCACTTTTCTGAAATTTTCTAGAATGTTCAAATCTTCTGTATTAGTATTTTTTTTGTGCAACTTTTTCTCCTGGACAGAAACAATGAATTAGTACATACTATTTTACCTGAACACTCTTCAGTAGCAGAGTAAAACAGTTAAGTTATGCTGCTGTACTCAGCTGTAATTTTTTTTTTTTATGTTCCATGCAATTATTTATATAACTAGAAATGATCTGTGTCTATGCTGTGTCTATAATGTTAATATGTGAGGTAAAGACAGACTGTAAAGCCTTTGAACTGTCTGTAATCAAAACAGATTAACTCCTACACATAGTTGTTGTTTTGCTTCTTCTACTTTTCTACCATGTTAATAGTGAAGTTGGAAATTTGAATGAGAAACTGTGGTCTTAAAAAGAGAAACTAAGTCTTCATGAAAACAGAAATTTGCAGTTTGGGGAAATTTTTTGTTTATATATTGATGTAATTCAGCATCATTGGGCACTACAATATGTATAAAAAGTTAGCTTGAAATATCTTGAATTTTAAGAGGTATTTGAAGGAACAAAAAAGTTTTATATTTTTTCCTTTAAAAACACGACGAATTTTCCTGACCACTCTCTGTCTATAACTTAATGATTTATAGACAAAAGAAATTTGAAAGTTTTTGCAGCTGCCAAATTTCTTTTTCTCTCTGAGAACTTGCTTAAGAAGTTCTTAGTTGACTGAATGCAGTGAGTCTTGCAACTTTAACATGTAGATGGTTATGCAGCAGATAGTACTACTTGTTTTGATATCAAGAAATCATCATTTTTCAGTGGAAAAATGCCATGTCAAAAATTTCTTGGCTGGCTTAGCAGGCATTTAGATGCACTGCGTAGCTGGCTGACTTCAGAATTCAGTTGAAATATGGGTAAAATAAAGAGGATTTCTGATAGTTGTTCCACCTTGTTACTGTGCACTTAGGCCAGTCTGTCACATGATAGAAGACTAAAACAGTGATTTTCAGCTCCCAGCTTCTAGTGCTACTTTTGCATCCAAGTACATCTTATATATTCTGTAAAAAAACTGACAGAAATAAGGAAGGCTACACAGTTAGAAATGTAATGGCCAGCATCTAACATTAAATATGGGCAAATAAAGCAGAATAAAAACACAAAGAAGCTCTGAGAGTTTTTGAATGCTATGTTTTCTATCATGTACTTTCTGCATTCTGAATGTGTGAAAGTAAAGAGATCATTCAGTTTTATAGTGATAACTTTTTTCTTTAATTTGTACAAGAATGTAAATAGAAAATTTATAGGAAAGATGATGGAAGGTCAAGAAATTATAACAATCATGGAAATCAGTAAAAACGCAGACATGATACGATCATAATATTAACTGGAAATATAATAAGCTTGCAAGAAGAGATCTAGTTATAATAACAGAAATATGATAAGAGAGAGATATTTTCTTAAGGATCTGGAAAATGAAAAGATGGACAATTTATGTCCAAAGGAATTGGAGCCAGAAAGAGGAAGGTAAAGCTGATGGCATGCATTTGGAAGCATTTGGATTGTGCAAGACAGGTGAGGACAGAAGAGGCCTTTAAGAGCTTTGAACTCTCCATTGCATCTCCCAGTTTGTAAGAAATCCCATGATGTAACAAATCTGTAGTTTGTTTGGCTGGGTACATTTTCTGAAAGTTGCCTAGATATAACTCTTCTGATAAAAGTATATGCACAGTAATGAGAGGTAGAATAGTTTCCCATCTTTCATCTTAAGATATTTCATCTCTCTTTCATTTTAATTTTTCTGAATTAATGGAATTATTTTATAAGCCCTGAAGCATAGAAGTCGAACACACATTCTCAAGATGTTATTTCCACAGTCATGGTGTAGGAAAATCTCACAATATACAACATTTATGCAGTAATTATAAAAGTTGTTGAATTCAAGAACTGTGGAAAAGAGTTTCAAAGTCTAACCACATAATGTGTGTAAAGTTTATTTAACTGTACAAGTCTTAAATCTCTTTCAATGTTCACTTTCCTTGTGTTATGAAACAGAGGGAATAAGTCAATTCTGACAGCCAGAACATACAAAGTGATGTCCATGTTCTTTTTCTTAGCTATTTTAAAAATTCTCTATTCTCTAAAATTGATGTTAGTAAATTGTGTTTCTACATAGATAATTTTTTTTTGGAGCAAGTACATTTTTTTTTCTTGTATTCTTTTTCATTTGACAAATGAAATTCTTTTTCCTAATACTTTTAAAGCTATTTCTGGTTTATCAGGCTCTACTGTTTCTGAATACCTAATTTTTTATTCCATACCTTAGTCTGTTTTCTTTTCCATGTCATCTGCAAATGCAACAAATAATGTAGGATTTTTATGGAAACTTGATTTACCAAAGGATGTGTATTATGCCATGATAAAAACTGAAACAAGATTTACACAGAAAGTAAATATCCACTATAAGTCCAACAGGAAAATGCAGTCATGCTTTCTGGCACACAAGACTGATTTGACAAAGCTTTAGGGAGCATATATCCTGTTTTATTTTTAAAATTTGTATATCTGGGTTTTTTTTTCCCTCTCCTCAGCTACATTGTTTGTTTTAATAAAATATATTACTTCTACCTCCACAGCTTGTATTGCTACTGCCCAAGAATCATAGAATGCCTTGGGTTGAAAGGGACTTGAAGGATATTCAAGTTCCAAACTCCTTGCCACAGGTAGGGTCGTCAACCTCCAGATGGAGCACTAGAACAGGCTGCCCAGGGCTCTATCCAACCTGGTCTTGAGCATCCACAGCTTCTCTGGGCAGCCTTTTCCAGCACCTCACCACTCTCTCTGTGAAGAACTTCCCCCTGACATCCAATCTAAACCTTCCCTCCTTGAGCTTGAAACCATTCCCCTTTGTCCTATCACTATCCACCTGAGTAAAAAGTTAATTCCCCTCCTTTTTATAATCCCCTTTTAAATAGTGGAAGGCTGCTGTGAGGTCATCTCACAGTCTTCTCTTCTCCAGGCTGAACAAGCCTAGCTCCCTCAGCCTGTCCTCATGGGAAGCGTGCTCCAGCTCTCAGATTATCCTCGTGGCCCTAATCTGGACCCTCTCCAACAGCTCCACATGTTACCTGTACTGAGGACCCCATACCTGGACACAGTACTCCGGGTGGGATCTCACAAGGACAGAGTAGAGAGGGACAATCACCTCTCTGTCCCTGCTGGCACCCCTCTTCTGATGGAGCCCAGAATACCATTGGCCTTCCGAGCTGCAAGAGCACACTGCTGGCTCATGTTTTTTATTTACCAGAACCCCCAGGTCCTTTCTGCAGGGACTTTCTCAGGACTGTTTCCTGGATAAATTACCAAACTGAAACCCAGAAGATTTACACTCTATTCTAAAACTTTCCTTCAACTTCCTGTAGCATGCACATTCTTTCTTCCCAGTAGTTGAAAGAAATAATTTATACAGTCTATGTTTACACTGTGTACTAAGTCTGGGCTTGTATGCTGGATTTTGGCATCTCTTCAGGGACATTTAGGATGAGATAAGAGCTGCTACATTATCTGAGTCCTCAGGGTCACTGGAGGCCTTAGAACTTGCTTCTTCCTCTCCTAACAGTTGTGATATCTGAGTTTAACCCCAGTTCGTGAGATCACATATTGTTATAATTTACATAACTATGAACCTATGACACTTATTAACAGGTTATCCTGTCAAGAGACTGGCAAATGGTAAATGATACAGGCAATTCATAAAGCAAGAAACTCAATATGAGACATGAACTTAAGGCAGAGGCTTGTGGTATGATCAGTGAACAAGGAGAACCTGGGTAACTAAACACACTTTTATTCTCTTCTGTATTGTTTTCAATATAGGGTGAAGAGAAACAAAATTAAATGTTTCCTACTCTGTATTCAGGCAAGGTAGGTATTCAGCCTTATAGGTCTGCAATAATTGTTTCACTTGCTTTTATAAATGTAATATACAGAACTTTTTATTCATGATTAGGTAAACCTTTGTTGCCAAGATAGCCAATAGGTAACCATTACAGCTTGTAAAATTAAAGAGTATTCACAAAAATAACATGATGCACTGTAGTGATTGAGAGTTTAAACACCCATGACAGAATGCTATGTGTTAACTTTCAGGAGAAAACTAGTGACAAATAGGTAAGAAAACCACATTTATTATTTCTTCAATTAAACTTTATTATATCTTCATATGAACGTTATACTATCAGAATTTTCCAACATGCAGTCTAGAAAGTGAAATGTGCTAATTAAGATGGCACTAAACAACATGCAGCCCAGGGTCCTGAAGCAACTGGAAAATGCAGTTGCTAAGTCACTCTTTATCATTTTCAAAAGTCATGGCTGCCAGGTGAAGTTCCTGGTAACTGGAAAAAAGGAATTGGCACTCCCATTTCTAAGAAAGGGAAAAAGGAAGATGCAAGGAACTACAGGCTGGTAAGACTCGCCTCTCTGCCTGGGAGGTGAATCCTTGTGGGAGCTATTTCAAGATACATACGAGACAAGGAGGTGATCCATGAAAGTGCACATCATGCCTGACCAATCTGGTGTACTTCTATGATGGAGTGATGGCATCAGTGAACATGGGAAGGACACCAGATGCCATCTACCTGGATTTGTGCAAAGCCTTTGACATGGTCCCACAATATATCCTTATATCTGATTTCAAAAGATGGATTTGAAGTCTGGACTATTAGTGGATAAAGAATTTGTTGGATGGCCACTGCCAAAAGTCTGTGGTCAGTGGCTCTGAGTCCAAATGGAACTGGGTGATAAGTGGTGCTCAGGGATCAGTCTTGGGACTGGTGTTCTTCAAGATCTTTATCAGTGACCTAGACAATGGGATCAAGTGCAGCCTCAGCAAGTTTGCTGATGACACTAAATTGACTGGTACAGTTGATACAATCAAAAGAAGGGGTGCCATCCAGAGGGACCTGGACCGGCTTGATAATTAGATCCACATGAACCTAGTAGGATTCAACACAGCTAAATGCAAGGAGTTGCACTTTGGTCAGGGCAATCCCAGATGTGTACACAAACTGAGAGAACAATGATTGGGAATTGTTTGGAATTGGGAATTGACTGGATTGGGAGCCAGAAATGTGTATTTGCAGTCTGGAAGGCCAAAAGTATCCTGGGTTGCTTCAAAAGAGGGTTGGCCAGCAAGGAGGAGATGATTGTTCTCCTCTGCTCTGCCCTTGTAAGCTTGTAAGATGTAGAGCCTTGAAGCAGGTGAAGAGAGGAGGGCCTGTAAGAGATTATTCTTTTACATTACTATCTCAAAGCTTGCTGGGGACACAGATGAACAAATCCAAGCAAGTCCTGGGCAACGGTTGAGAAATCCTTTGTCTGGAGAACTTTGATGGACAAGTCCTGGCAAGGGTTGTGAAATCCTTTGTCTGAGGAACACAGATGGACAAGGCCAGGGGCAACGAGAGAGAGATAAGCAGCAGCTTAATGGCTGTGAAGCAGTCTTTTGTGTGGACTTATCTCAAGGATGACGGCCATCTCAGGGTGTACTCACATTGCTCAAGTGCCCAGGGATGTCACTTAGGCAGGAGAAAATAGGATAAAAGAGGAATCGAAAACCACGAGGTTTAGGTTTTCTGGCAACAGATTCCTCATGAAGAAGAATGGAGGCTTTCTGGCAACAGATTTCTCATGAAGAAGAGGTTTCTGCCATGAGAAGCCTCATGACCTGCCTCTCTCCCTCCTGGACTTGCTCTGTGCTCTACCAAGATGCTGAAGAACAAAGGTGTCTGCCATCAAATTCCTCACTATGGAATTCCTGCATGCTGACGGACTCTCCTGGGCCTGCTATCTGAATGCTGCTGCTTCCTCCAGGATTGGCTCGGTGAATTCTTCTTGCTATCTGCTTGCTGCCCAAGGGCAGCCATGCTGCTGCTCTCCCCCCCTGCTGCTTCCGCTTCAGACCTTCAAAACACCATGCAACAGGACCACTGCTGGATCCTGGTGCTGACTATCCCTACTTTACGCGATTCTTGCTTCTTTCCTATCTATTCTATCGCCCTCCTTCCCTTCCCCGTCTCCCTCATTAGGATTTATAATAAACTGTTTGGACCAACATTTGAACCGTTGTTTCTTAATCTCACACTGGGCATACAGATATTAAAAGAACCTCATCTCCCTCCTATAAATTGGAATGAGACAAGGCCATAAAGATGAGGAGGCTGCAGCATTTCTCCTATAAAGATATGTTGAGGGAATTAGACTCATTTACTTTAGAGAAGAGAAGGCTTCAGGGAAATGTCACTGCAGGTTTCCAGTTCTTGAGAGAAGCTTATAAATAGAAGGGAGACCAACTTCTTACATGGCCCAATAGTGATATGACAAGGGAGAATGGTTTCAAACAAAAAAAGAGGGAATATTTATTTTACACATTAGGAAGAAATTATTTGTTCAGAGGGTGTGCACTGGCACAGACTGCTCAAAGAATTGGTGGATGCCCCAATCCTTGGAGGTGTTCAATGCCAGGGTAAACGTGGTCCTGGACAGCCTGGAGCTGGACGTAGGTGATCTTTCAGGTTCCTTTGTAATCCAAGCCATTCTACTATTCTATGGCAAAGAAAAGTTGTCATTCAGGTAAACCAGAACCTCCTTTCACTGAATGTCAGTATGAAAATAATTACCAGTCTCTTAATATGAACAGATAAATATTAACTGCAGTTGTCCAAGTACCTTCCTGGAAATAATCTGGTTTACTGCTCCAGGGATCATAGACATGAAGACAAATAGACTCCTAAACTGGCTCCAGACTCACTACAGAAACAGAAGCTAACGTCTAAAATATTTCAGGAGCAACTCACTGAACTACTTCATACATTTCAAATGGCATCCATTCATACAAAAATGTTGATTGGTAAGGGTGATTTACCTTTCATTTTTGAGATATGGTAAGTAAATAAATGAATTAAGTTATGATACTAAATTCCAGCTAGGCTTAATACACATTTTACATGTATTTAAAACACATTGCTTACCTAAAAATACTACAAAATATACAGTGCTTTTTCATTCTAGGTGATATATTGTCTACAAGAACCCTAGTAAACACAAATCTGCGAAAAGTTATGATACACTAATTCAGAAGAAAAGAGGTGAACATAAATCTACTCTTCCCATACGATAATATTTTGTTGGAAGCAACAATCATTTCGCAAGTGAGTTCCTTGTGTGAAAGTATTTACACCTGCATATGCTCAAGCAATCTAGGGCACAGGGCAAAAACAGTTTTTACCAACCTTCACAGTTTAGAAAAAAACTATTAAATTTAAATCTGCAGTTTTGATCTATGCTTTAAATTACAAAAATCTAACTCCAATGTAAGGTTATACATTTTAAAAATAAATGCATATTTAAAAATTTTTGATTCAATTTTTTCAAAAATTAGCTTCATAGTTCATAAATTCTGTTTTCTAATCCATTCACATTTTCTGGTGTCCTCTATGAAATCCAGGCCTACTGTCTCTCAGATAAATGCATTCACCCTAACTGTTTCCAGAGCCCTAAATATTTTGATGGTTTAGTTGAAATCATTTTTTTGCTTTTCATTTAATTTTAAAACAGTCTCTGTAAACATTTAAGTAGCAATGCCTCAAAATAAAGAAAATAAGCAAAAAGAACATGCATCTTTTTCCATATTCATTATTTAGTCATTCTTTTCGAGTTTTAAATGGCAATAAAATTAACAATTTTTTCTTTTCTGAAAGATAGAAAGATTGAATAGACAAAAGGATCTATAAACAAACCTACAAGAAGAAAAACTTACAGTGCTTTAACTGATTTGTCAAATGCCTTCTGGACTCTTAAGAAAATACATGGGATATATAATATTGAAACAAACGTAATAACAGCCCAAACACACAATATATGAACATTGTAAGGATCTTTAATGACATTATTCTGTAATTAGAGAATGAAAAGGTGTAATCGAACAATCAAAACCATACCAGAGTTCATTCTGAGATTACTACTGAGAGTAGGTCCTACTCATTCTATGCTGTTCTCTTTATTGTACTACAGATATCCCTCAAAATTACATAGTTGACACTGTGTTCACTGGCAATTACTTACATCAAATGTCGGTATTACTTCTAGGCGAGATGACACTAAGAACGAAAACCTCTCATATAGTCATATGCCATTCACTTGTGCCCCTATTTTGAATTGTTTGGTTATGGAGAAAGATCCTTTGTAGTCTCTCTTTATACATTTCTCATATCCATGACTTTCTGATTCCCAATGAGGTGGCAGTTCTGCTGTTTTGAAATGCCAGGCCTCATTCATCTTCTATACAGTGCTTGGCTGTATTCTGTCCTTCCCTATGAGGAGACTAGATCCAAAGATAGAGTAGCTCCACCTGCTGAAGTTATTGTAATCTAAAATAAGAATAACTGCACTGTGCAGAAAGAGTTGCAGCAGGGTAAGCTACTTAATCTCAAAGCTAAAGCTGAATGAGGTGCCCTTGCAAACAATGAGAGGGAACGGGCAAGTACTGCCCATCAGACAGAGAGATGCTAAATAATGAGGACTAAATTTGCCTCTCAGGATACTCCTCCATTATTACCGCAAACTCTTTGCTGAGTTTTAGGCCAAATCTCCCTAACATTCACATGCAGGCCTGCTATCCAGATTATTTTAAAATTTGTATTGGGCATCTAAGCTGAGATGTTGGTAGCAGGAGAATGCAAGACAGCGTCAGGTGCTGAGAGGTCAGAGCTGCCTTATGCTGGATACAGTGGGATCCAGCCAGCTCCAACAGCCTCACATGGGCCCAGCAGCCAAGATGGTGACACTGCTGGGAGACTGTGTTGGATAAAAGGCAAAATGATGAACATGCAGCATGTGGGAGTGAAATGAAGGGAAAAAAAAAAAGAAAAAGTGAGAGAAACAACCATGCAGACAAGGTCAGTGAAGGACAGAGAGGACATCCATCAGGTGTTGGAGGAAGTAGTTGTGTCCTAAAGGAAGGTGCAGCCCATGGAAAGCCTATAGAGGATCATGGCCTGAGAGATACTCATGCTGGAGCAGCCCATTACTGAAAGTCTGCACCCCGTGAAGAAGAGGGAGAGGACAGCTGAATGGATATCTGAGAGCCAGTCAAGGTCAGCTCACCAGAAACCTTTAGCAATGCATCTGGCTGGAACTGTAGGCTAGACACCAGTTTTGTTTTTTATTTCAATTTTACAGTAAGAGCTGAGATTAAATGAATCCACCAGCAATAATTGTGCAGTGCCTTTCCATCATTCCTAAAGGAGAATAGGTATCCATTTCTTTTAAAAAATGGCACAAAACTGTAAGAAAGCACTGTGCACTACCTGGGACCAGGAATTGGGATATCAAAACATAGGATCATAGAACAGTTTGAGTGAAAGAAACCTGGAACATCATCTTGCTCCAAACCCCATGCCATGGGCAGGGCTGCCACCCACCAGATAGGTTGCCCAAGGACCCCATTCTACCTGATTTAAAACACCTCCAGGGATGGGACATCCACAGCTTCTCTGGACAACCTGTTCCTATACCCCACCACCTTTGGAATTATGAACTGGACCCCAGAGACCTCCATTGTAAGCAGTTTCACAAGATTTAAAGGTTCCACTACATACTCTAACTCTCAACTTTACCAAATATAAACATCACTCTTGACTTATAATCTTCTGGATATTATTTCAGCTGATTCATCTTTGTTCTATGACAGAGACATAGATTCCAGTGATTCATTACTGTTATGTTCTCATTAGTTGAATATTCACTCACATGTGGGGCTTGTGTAATGACAGTCTACTGCAAGAAGAAAGCATTTCAGGTTATGCCAGGTTTTTTGCAAACATTTTATTTTGATACCAGACATGCACAAAAAAAAAAAAAAAAAAAAAAAAAAAAAAAAAAAAAAAAAAAAAAAAGTAAAAAAGGAGCACATCAGTTAAAGGATGAAACAGTAGATGAGAAACAGACCACAAATTAGGCTGGAGAATCAAGCAGTACCACAGACTGGTGTCACACAGGGCGTTCTGACTTAGTGATTTAGAAAGCAGGCAAGCAGGCACTGATCTGGTCAACAAGTACATAGCAGGCATTTTGGACTCATCAATACCTCATCCTCATCATCAGTCTGTAATGCACTTTCTCAAAAAAAGGCATTTCAGCCAGGGCTATGGAATTTAGAGACGCTATTTTTAATTTCCCTTTCCACCATGATAACTAGCAATATCTGGATTGACCAAGTTTGGTACCTGCATTTCCCAAGTCTGTTCTGTCTTTCTTCCAGATAGAATTAATTTAGCTCTGTTTGATCTGAATGATTCAGTTCATATCTGACCTAGTGAAATCATTCTACCATCTGGACTCCCTATATAACCAACAGAGAAAGTAGGAACTTTCTGTGTTCTTACTACGTCAGATGTTTTGTACTCCAAAACGAATTTATCTCCCTGACTTTATGGCAGCCCGTGCTTGTTAGTTCTGACTGCATAGCCAGTCCAGTTCATTAGCTCACTGAACTAGTTTGTACCAGATCCAAGCCTTTGGCCTTAGCTTAAAATCTTAAGTACTTAAACCTACAGGAAATAAATTAATGCCTTCAGAGCAGAATACAGAAACAAACTACTAGCTAACTGATTCCTAAATTAGGACATTTCAGTGTCATCTAGAGAAGATTTTCTAGGACACCTAACTCTTCAGGTGCTTGTGCTCTTAAATAAGTTGACTTCAGTTATCAGTGTGAATAAATTCCTTCCAACTTCATTTCTTCAGACAACCTTTCTTCACAGTTTGTCAGATATTCTTGACATCTTTTATCATAAAGAATTATAGTAATTCCCCCCAAACAATGAATTTTTAATATTAGTATTATTACAAAGCATTTGTCCTGTCTAGACATGTGACACTAAACAGAATCAATCCCACTCAAAAGTTGTGATGGAAAGAACTAATTTTCAGCCTATTTCAGAATGATTTCCATCAGGCAACTACTCAAATTAAGATGAGGTATGAGGACTCAAAATGATAGCAGTCAATAGAAAAATCCATTTCTGAATGGCTGCAATAATAACTTAGATAATAGAGTTGTGATAAAGTCTCATGTTATTGTACTTCCTGCCAGCAGCTGAAGTTAAAAAGTTTATCTCCATACAAGTACATATATGTATCTCAGCAAGTTCTATTTCACAGAATCACAGAATGGCCCAGGTTGGAAGGGACCTCAAGGATCATGAACCTCCAACCCCTCTGCCACAGGCAGGGCCACCAACCTCCACATTTAATACTAGACCAGGCTGCCCATGGCCCCATCCAATCTGGCCTTGAACACCTCCAGGGACAGGGCATCCATAACCTCCCTGGGCAGCCTGTTCCAGTACCTTACCACTCTCTCTGTAAAGAACTTCCCCCTGACATCCAACCTAAATCTTCCCTCCTTCAACTTAAAACTATTTCCCCTTGTCCTGCAGTTATCTACCCTTTCAAAGAGTTGATTCCCCTCCTGTTTGTAGGCTCCCTTTAGGTACTGAAACGCTGCAATGAGGTCACCACAGAGCCTTCTTTTCTCCAGGCTGAACAAGCTCAGCTCCCTCAGCCTGTCTTCATAGGGGGAGGTGCTCCAGTCCCCGATCATCTTCATGGCTCTCCTCTGGACCCTCTCCAACAGCTTTCTCTCTTGTACTGGGGGCTCCAGACCTGGACACAGTATTCCGATGGGGCCTCACAAGAGCAGAGTAGAGGGGGACAATCACCTCCCTGTCCCTGCTGGCTACCCCTCTTCTGATGGAGCCCAGGGTACCATTTGCTCTGTGTAAGGGCACACTGCTGACTCACGTTAAGATTTTCATCCATCAGGATCCCCACGTTCTTCTCTGCAGAGCTGCTCTCAAAGACTGCTCCTTCCAGTCTGTATGGATGCCTGGCATTCCTCTGGTCCAAGTGCAAAACATTGCACTTTGCTGTGTTGAACCTCATTAGGTTCACCCGGGCCCACCTTTCAAGCCTGTTGAGGTTCCTCTGAATGGCATCTCTTCCTTCCACTGTGTCAACTGCACAACTCGGTGTCATATTTCAGTTTGATACACCAGAATAACTTTTCCTCCCCTCTCCATCAAATTTAACTTTAATCAAATACATTTACTTACTTTCAGGAGAATTAGATCATGTTAGTAATATTATTATTGTTTCTACTCTCTTTACCCCAAAACATTACAAGTGGAAATAAAAATGAGAGACTTTTCAGTAAAATCAGCCACACAGAATCATTTAGATTGGAAAGGACTGCTAAGATCATCTAGTCCAACCATCAACCATCACCATCATGCTCACTAGAACATATTCCTCAGTGCCACATCTACACATTCCTTGAAAACCTCCAGGGACTCCAGCACCTCCTTGGTGCTCCAGTACCTCACCACTGCAAAGTTCATTTTGAAAAATGCAGACTACATCACAAACTACATCACAGGTTTGTGGCGTTCCAAGTAATGTGTAGTAGTAAATTCACATTTAATAAACAATTGAAGAAGACATTTTTTCCACTTTATAACAACTTATTGGCACCATAATTCCTATTAAGTAGTTGTAAGCACAAAACCGCAATCTATAACAACTGTCAGGCTTTTGCAAGTTTTGAGGGCAGAAACTTCAGTTCTAAATCTTACGTGCACATTTTAACTAGCTGATAGTGCCAATAATATTGTTGACATTCTTAGGATCTCTCCTCCAGCACTGTTCTGTCATTGTTGCTTGAGTTTTTCTCACCATGATCAGTTATCATGATATTAGGGAAAGCATAGGCGATATCAATATATACAATCTTTGTTGCATAAAAAATTTTTGTTTACACAAAAGAGAATCAAAGGGTTCAATCTCAAGGTAGAGTGAAAAAAGTTAACTTCATTATTTGTAGGAAAAATGCAAAGTTCCAGTCTGTATCATGAAGCCAGTTATCTGTAATTTCAGTTAATTATATGACCATAGAAGGAAAAATTACTTAAGCTGTTCCAAGTTAAAAATATAGGCTGCGCTTGGACAATATGTTTAAGTTTGTTCAATACTTAATCTGGAAACCATTACTGCTCACTTTTTTCCTCCCTCAGCCTTTTGTTAATTGCCATTCCTACCTCTGGGCATATGCTTAATGGAAGGATTCTGGAGACTTACAAAAGATCTTTGTGCCCTTAATACAGTTTGTCAGTGCCACTGCTGCAGCACTCCAAGAATGGGATTCATCTCACATAATCTCAGTAATCTAAGGATGGCAGATAATGCCAGGACCCTGTTGTAGTTAATAGGGAGAAATAGGCAATTAGATTCAGTACTTCTCACCTTTAAATAAGTACCTTTGGCCAGTTGTATTCCAAACATTTCTTTTATTCACAATAACAGAAAATGTGTCACTTGCTGAAATAGAAAAGAAGATGCCTTTTTCAAGTCAAAAGAATACCACAGAATCTGACAATATTTTGTGCATAACGGTAAGCTTACAGATACGTGAAGCAGGACAAATCGTCTAGTAATTAAACAACAAAGAAGATCATTCAATAATGACTTTAACAAACACATTATAACTAATGCAACCTCCTCTGGTGAACAGTCGTTACCCAGAAGATTAACAAATTGACATCTATTAATCTCCAAAAGGTGAAAATATTTTGATCATCATTTTCTCTTTTCCCCGTAAATCAGGTTATTTCATCAGATGAATCTCTACTGACCTTGCCTGCATAATGCTGCAAAACAGTCTTCTAAAGGAAATATTAAATCCCAGACCATTCTTAAAATGAAAACACTGATAATGATCAAGAGACTATAGAAAATATTTCTCTGATCTAGTTATGCTCAAATTTTTGAACTTTCTAGTTAAGGTTCCTGTATTTATCTGTCTACTGAAGCTGACATAAATGGCATGTCACATTCCATATTTCTTTTTGAAGGGACAACAAGGTTTAAATGCAGAGAAAGTGGATAACTGTACTTTGAAGAAAACTGTCCTCTCTTATTTCTTTAGGTAACTTGTAATAATGACTTACACTATACACATTTTACATTTTCAAATGTATATAAAATGCACACAGGTTTGTTTCCATCTGACGGGTTGTATTTAATAAGTTATATTTTTTCAACACATTTTTTATGGAATGTCACGAGACTGGGATTCTTATAAGCCTTGTTTTTAGAAAGATGAATACGCCATGTATCTTTAAGTGAATCTTTTTTGAAGAATTTAGTACCCCATACTGGTCTAGTCCACTAGGTTTTTACAGAGTGATATCTTTTCCAGATAAGCATAATTTGTACATGTATATAAGCACAAATTAACTGCCTACAAAGTAACAACTACTTAAGATTTTTCTTCACGTAACTGTGTATTTACTCACCATGCTAAAGGCTTAGCAGAAATACCACAATCTGTTAACATTATAACTTAATTTTAGTTCCAAGAAGTTCCTTTATAGGTAAGTATCTTAAAAGCTAAGCTCCCTTTAATTTCACAATATACAAGTTCTTTATTATTTACAGAACATTCTCAGAATCTTACCATACATTCAGAACTTACCTTACATTTATGTGTTTTAGAGTGCATATTATACTACATATGAACATACATTTTAGGATGCCAGCATATTACTATGATAATTTATCAGACTATTTTACCTAAAAATTTTAAACAGTACATACATCATATTACAGTTTTTTCCCCTTATTTGCAGAAGATCAATAATTCATCCCAAGAAGTATTTGATCGATCATATTAGTGTGTAAAAAATTGACAAAGGTGAACTTGCATTAATTTGTTGTCCAAAACTGATGTTTATAGAAAATTTATATAAAAAGTATGTCACGTGTTAAAAGTAAAGCCTTTTTCCTCTAATTTCATCAAAACAAAGGCTTTCTTATTTGGAAATGAGCAGGCAAGAGAGAGGAAGAAAAAGATCCTGAAAATCTGGTTTTGCTTGGATTTAATGCATCTGAGTAGGACTTTAAAAGTTTAGTGCTATAATTATCTTTAATTGTTGGCTCAATATTTTAAAACTAATTTGTTTTGCTTAAAAAAAGTCTACTTATTCTTGCATAGAAAATACTTGAGATTAATTTATCTTTTTGAACTTCTGATTGCATCACAGACTATTTCATGTAAAATCTTAGGAGGGTTTTCCATCTTGACTTAGATTTTTGAAATTACTGTAATTTGTATGGGTTCTCTTTTCTTCACATAGAAGTGAAGTGTCTTGTTGTATAAAATGCTGTCACTTCCATTCAAATAAAAATTTTCTAATTTTCTCCTCCTTTTGCCTTCCCTTCCTTCCCAATAACTGTCAAGAGATATGTTCCTATGTTTCTAATTTTATTTAGGAGAAGGTAAAGGTCAATATAATTTGGTTTCTAATACTTAAGCTAATAGTTTGGTATAAAGGTTGCATGACTGTAGTTACATTAGGCCAGTTTAGGTTGTAGATTTAAAGTCTTCCCACATGAAATGAACAAAGTCCCCACATAAAATAATACACAATTGATGAATACGGGGTCTCCTTCACACAGACAGAAATTCGGTGGTTGTATTCCTATACATATTGTAGGTGTTGTATACCCTCATGTCTCCTTTTTAAACCTACTAATTTTTTTAGACAGCATCTTCTTGAGTGAGCATTGAAAGCGTAAAGAAATTTATACAGTCTTTTCTGTTGTTCCAATCAGCTTTACAACTAGCAAAATAGGCTAATTTGGTTTTGCACTTCTGTTTCCAGCACTCCTCAGAAATCACAAGGGCACGTGACTTTTCTGTTATTTGATTAAAATAAACAACCAAAGAGTGACCATTCCAGTAGTCCATCTCTTTTTGTTCCATCTCTTTTTGTGTACTTGTTTAATTCACTGGTTCTATAGTTTTCAGATCCAGTTCTTGACAAACCTATTACTGACTGTAGTGTTAAATCTGCTATAACCTTGTTGAAAGACAAACAGATCAGGCATCCAGCTCACTGCCACAGTAATAGATGTAATAGATTTTACTGATGTAAAAATTACAAACACTCAGATAGTTTGGAGTTTGGCCAGCTAATAAGCATATTTGTACTGAAAGTGAGTGGCTAAATATTATTGCACTGGTGCCAAAGTATTTTCACCCCTTGGCAGTTGCTAACTAAAGGTCATTCCTCTATTCCTATTCCTAAGACTAGAAGGTGTCTCTTTCCAGATGTCTATTGCAGCTAATGTTAAGTATTTATTTCATGCACTGGGCACATAGATGAAGTCATTTTCCATGGCTATACTGAAAATTTTAGTCAAATTTAACTTCGGCCATTTTCGGTTTTCCTTAACTAAAAACATATGCAAGCCATTAAAAACATCAAATCAAAATATACTTCCAGAATATTTTCTCTTTTTTATGTTGGAACAAAGAAGAATTTTGAAGAGCTGAATGTACTAATCTGAAATGGGAATATTCAAAGAAACGATGTGATCATTCAAGTAGGTACTATGCAGTAACTAGTTGGTTACTTCTAAAGTATCTAGCCACAAAAACATATTTAGAAGGTAAAATATTTACAAAGGTTCCTGTCTCCACAGAGTTCAGGAAATTTATGTTTCTGAACAGTATGCTCTAAAGTCTTTCTTCGGCTCCTCAAAGATGCTTCTATATAAGACTTTTTGTTCTCAGACTAAGGACTCCTGCCCCTTTTCTTCATGTAAACACCAGATAAGAAGAAAGTAATCTTCTGTTCAGCTCACAAATAAGCAAAATTGCATCTGATGTTTACTTAGTAATACCATACAAAGTATACAGAGACAAGCCAATAGTCACACACATAGAGAAAGATGAACTCACTCAGCAGGTTAAGAGGATCCCTAGCAATACAGCATTTTCACACAGAAAGCATACTAGGTCCAAGAAAGACTTTTTCTTCAGTGGCTGGCCCTTATATACACCTGTAGTAGCTCCACCCTGGGGGATGGGGAGAGAGAGGAGGGCTCCTTGTGCAAACAATTAGCCTGTAACTCTTGGGCCAGTAACACCCCTTCACCAGGCACTCAATCACCAGTTCAAGCTGTGACCAAACAGTTCCCCAACATTTTCATTGCTTTTTTAGCAAACTCTGGGCTGTAAATGGTGTAGTTGAAGAACAATATACTGCTTTACATCTTCTTCAGAGCTTTCTGGAGAAGAGGAGGCTTAGGGTACAGCTTTTTGCTCCCTACAATTACCTAAAAAATGGTTGTGGTGAGGTAGACTTCGGCCTCTTATCCTGTGTAACTAGTGACAGAGGATTAGAGGGAATGGCCTCCCCCTGTGCTAGGGGCGATTCATATTGGGAGGAAAAATTTATTCCCTGAAAGAGTTGTTAGGTGCTGAAAGAGGCTGCTCAGAGAGGTGGTGGAGCTACCGTCCCTGGAGGCATTCAAGAAATATTTGTATGTTATACTGAGGGATGTTGTATAGTGGAAAAATGATGATGGCAGGTGGATGTGAGAATCCTTCTTTCTTTTTTTTTTTTTCCTCAAAGCTTGCTTCCTGAGGTATTTCTTGTGATAAGACCCTGATTGATTTATTGAGGAGGCAAGTGATGGGTGCTACCGTGCGACAATCGACATCACTTTGTGGACATTTGAAAGCCCGTTCTTCCAGAGCTGCTTCCCTCCGGAAGAGAGTGCTCAGGAGCGTTTAATGGCAGAAGATCTGACCTGTATCTAAATAGCTCCAGCTTATTATGGGAAAATTGGGGAATGATACCATAGTGTCCTCTGAAAAACAGGATGCAGGTGGGAATCCCTGCTCCCTCTTATCTGCTGGCAAGGCCCGGAAGATGGGAACAAAGGAGTTTCTGCTGAGATCCCAGAGCCAGAAGCTGCCACTCCAAGGAGAGCTGACTCAACCACTTTGGACTTGTAAATAATTTGGTACTACCATTGAAAAGTTCCCATCATCGCTGTGGTCACCGTCTTTGTCAACAGAACAACAATACCCAAATACCCACCACCCCACCACTACTGAAGATCAATAACTGAACTATGAACCACGCTGGAGCCATGGTGGTGACTATCTTCATCTTGCTTCCCATAAAGACTCCTTGCTTTTTCTTTCCTATCTTTTCTATCGCCCTCCTCCCCTTCCCCATTACCCTAATTCATAATAGTATCCGTCCTCCCCTATCCTATCTCCATGATTAAGATTTGTAATAAACTATTCTGACCAACACTTGAACCATTGTTTCTTAATCTCATGCCAGGTATACATGTATTAAAAAGAACCTCCTTTTCCTCCTATAAATTGGAGTGAGACAGTGGACAGTCAGTCTGAATGATCTTGAAGGACTTTTCAAACCTTGGTGATTCTGTGACATTCTCCCACAGGCAACCTCAATTGGTAGCCATGGAAACAGCTTCCTAAGTAGCTGTCCTGGAGCTGCAAGGTCTTAGTTGAAAGAAGTTTTTCAGAGATAGCCAATTTCTGAAAAATTTTCATTTGTTGAAGAATTTAATATTTGTATCACCAGAGGAATCCACATGTTCCTAGGATACGTCTTACACCTAAAAAATCAGCAACATAAAAATATAGAAATCTCACACTACAATGTCCTCATCCAACCTCAGCAGCTCCTGAAAGCTACAAAGTATGAATTGCTTGGCCAAAAAATATCCTGTGCATTACCATATAGGCTCTTATCCGGAGACTTCACTGTGTCAGAGTCTGATATGTTGCAGACAGTAGCCAAATATATCCTTTGTATTTCTGACTGTACAGTTACTTGTTTTTTTAATAGTAGGGGTAGTATATCTTGTCAGGAAGTTAGAAAGGTATAACTGAACCATTTCTGGCTAACACTGGAAGTGAACATTAATGACCTGTTTTTGAGAAGAGTGTTTGCTTGTTTTTTGTTTTTTGTTTTGTTTTGTTTTGTTTTTTACAAAAGAAGGACCCAATGGCTACTTTCCTGGTTTTAAAAATGGTGAGCCTTGCTCAGTTAGATACCTGTTCATCTTGGCTTTTGAGTGGTCCAAGAGCTTTATGTTCAAGCCCAGAGTTGGTTACCAGAATTGGAGGGAAGCTTTGGAGGTATCAGTCTACATTTTGTACCTGCTGTAAGTATTTTCCTGAGGACTGAAATAAGAAGTCACTCTATTAAGCGCGCTCAAGTTATGTGGTTAGCATAACAAAACAGAGAAACAAACTGAAGGAAAAAAATGAAGGATTTAATTCCTTGAAATATAACTCCCATGAAAACTGTCAAAATCCTTGAAAGGCTGGAACACTTACACAGAACTTGCTAGAGAAATATCACTAACATAAGGGAATATTATATTTCAGTGAAGAAAATAAGTAAATGGGAAGGTAAATAATTCCAAAACACTGAAACACAAAATTGTTAACTTTAGTCCAAAAGACTGATGATGGGATGTCAAATAAATACAAATCCTGAAATGAGCAAAAATAACATGTATAATTTCTTTGTACTCAGAATGAGAATGTAATGAAATGATTCACTTATCTGTGTTTCATGATAATAGACAACAGAATTATGTCTTTTCCTCTTTTTTTTTTTTTCAAGGGCTGTCATCAAGACGACATCAAGATCATGTCATCAAGATCAAAAAGGATCTTTTTTTATACCTTTTTTTAGCAGTAGAGAAAGATCAAATTCCAAGGTTTGCAATGCCAGCTCTGAAGTTTGCTCCTTGGTGGGCAGGTGCTATGCTTGGTGTCATGATAAAGAGAGCATGTATTAATGTTTCAAATGACTCATGAAAGGAAAACAAGTGAGACTCTTAAAATCATCTCTACTCCCTTTTTCCTTCTAACATCTGAGCTCTCCTGAGTGGTTTGCATTTGCTCCTTTTTCAGGTCATTTAGTTTCTTTTTTTAGCTATCATTCATTAAATATTAAATTTGAAGCATTTGATCAGGACACTCACAGCTGGCAATGAGTCTGATCTAAACATTTTATCCTACCAATTTTCTCTATCAATGTAATTTCTCTTTTGCTGCTAAATGAATTATAGGAGATCACCATAATGGACTAAAGACCCTCTAAAACTAATCCAGTTTACATTTTAGTTTAATTTACAGATCAAATATCCTCCATAGATTCAAAAACAGTAGAATTATCACATCCATTTGCAAATTCAGGACGGAGAGAACCCATACATTTCAATTTAATAGCTATAATATCACAGCCGAGTTCAGAATCTATTGCCACCATTTTGTATTCCAGACTGCTTCTCTTTTTCTAGATTTTCCAGAATTTATGTTAGAAGAAAAATTTATGAAAGCTGGAATGACTGGGAAAACCAAACTGGGAGAACAGTCTTTTGCTCCTCCTTTCACACTGCAGAGGGGGAAGGAGGTTTGGAACTAGGTTAGATAACAACTTAACAGCTAGGACTCTTAAATGTCAGACAGTTTAAACAGAGCCACAAGAAATATCCCCACTGCATCTTTTGTGATAATCACTACCATAAGACACTCGCTGATGAAATGTACCACAATGAGCTGCAGCTGTATGATTTATAAACTGTTCTGCTACTTACATCTACTAATAATTTCCATTTGCTTCTAATTCAGTCCTGTTCTATGACTGTGTATAATGCTATCATTGCATTTTTGTTTCCATTTTCTTCTTCTGTCTTAACAAATAGTTTTGTGTTTTGTTTTTAATCCCAACCCACAAGTTCTATTTTGTTTCCAGTTCCTTCATTGCATGTGAAGGGGGCAGTGAATGAATGGCTGTGTGGTGAGTAGTTGCTGCTGGGTTAAAGCGTAACTCTGTACCCTTTCTCTGCATGCCTCAGTTTGAATATTGTTTAAGAGTAAGCACAGCTATTCTGTCTCATACCTGAATTAATCATTGACATAATTCCAACCAATTTTACTGGAATAACCTGAGAACTGATAAAGGATCAATGCCTATGTTAAAGTATATTCAATTTAAAATTCCATATGTGCAAAGAAGTGCTTTATGGAAGACTTACCTGTATTTACAATCCAAATAAAGTTCAATATCTTACTATGTGTTCTTGTCTGAGGTTTTTCATAGGAATTAGAATAACAGTACTTACTCTCTAATGTGGCCACAGAATTTCTTATTATGGGCATAGCTCAGAATAAAAGGCATACTACAGAGGTGCTTTACTCATTGAATCAGTTGATCTTACTTTTAAGGACAGAGTTATGTACTTCTAAAAAGACATCGGGTTAATAATATTGATCTAATGCGTGCTTTTGAGGCTGTTTCTAGTGAAAAACAAAGTTGGTAAGACTGTTACACTCAGTCTGACACATTCATTCTAATTGCCATTAATTCAGAGAAATAGTTCTGTGCCAGCCCTTAGGGTATTTAATAACCATACTTTTGGAATAATTCAAAAAGTTCGTGGTTTTATATATCTTCAGGCTCTATATCAATTACATTTCCTGCATCAGACTGCAACAAATTAGTCCCTGCCCTAAATGGATATTTCAGTTCAGTTTTAATGCATAATAAATGGAAACACTGTTTCTTATTAATAAAACAAGAAAGATCTATTTTTTTTTTCTTATTGGTTCCAAGTTACTAGCATGTGTCCATATTGGAATGTATAGGAAATGGCTTCAATTGCCTAATACTATTAAAATTACTGTTATTCATCAGCTATCAAATGTGAGGCATGAGTTGTGCCCGCAAAAGTATCTGCCATTAACACAACTGTTCTGTACTTAAGTAAAAATTCAGAGGAATGTCCCTCAATGTTAATGTTCAGAATGAAAGAGGAAGATTTACAGATCCGTAAGTAGAGATCACAGCATGGCAGCCATTTTAGCAACATTATTTAGGAAGAATAAATCAGTCCTTATTGAATTTCTTTGTGCTGAGTACTTGTAAGTCACCCATGTCTCTATTCCCCCAAAGAAACAAAACATTTTAATGTCAGTACTCTAATGAGCTGTGTAATAATATCACTAATAGAGCAGGGTTTTTCCAAATTTGAATCTTGTTTGATTCATTCTTCAAGGGAGTTACATTAAAATCTCTTTTCTGTCTGATATATACTTATTATGCACTCCAGCATAACAATTTGATAATGAAATGGAAGGTGAAGTAATTAGCAGACTGGTATCAGAAGTTGTTAATGGAAAAACATGGATACTCTTACTCCAGTCTTCTAGCTTTGTTGTTCCATACGTTTGTTTGTTTGCTCATTTATTGGTTTTCCTTTTTACTAGCGCTTTAGAGGGCTAATTATCTGAAGGAAATTTCTTCCTGCATAGACAGTGAATTATTTCAAAACAATGAGTTCTCAGAGGATGGGGAAAAAAAGTCACAGACTACGTTCTATCTTAAGATTTCCTTTTGTCAGAAAAGACCAACAAAATAGGTAAATGGGCTGCTGAATTGTACCTCCTAGGTGAATAAGCAGGATAAGCAGGGTCAGGTGAGGTAAAAATTGCTGCTGGACTCCAGCTAAATCTCATCTGAATCCTGATTATGGTGGTTTGTTTTTTTGTTGTTGTTGTTGTTTGTTTGTTTGTTTGTTTTAATTCTTGGAGTTCTTTATTGCTTGGTTAAAAGAAGACATTAAAATGTTAAGTCTTTCTGGAGTCTTCCATTAGAAATCAGTCTTTCTTGAACAGCTGAAAGTTTAATGGGGGGAAATTCAGGCAAGTCTGAAATGTCCCTGTTATCATCCTGTAGCACGTACATACCAGATCCTATGATACAATCATGTTTGCAGAATTGCACTGTCACCCACCTTGTCTTCTTCCATTTCAGAGCGCTCATAGGACTGTTTGTAGGCTCACAGATAAATTTTGAACAAGAAAAGTAAGGCGTCTACTTAAATGTTAGCATGCATTGATTTCCAACTGAAACAAACATAAAAACAAACAAACAAGCCTACCGTTAAAGGGAATTTGTTCTGTGTCGTTATACAATTTTAAAAATATACTTTTAATAAAGAATTAAAATGGAACATCTTGAGTCATTTGCCTTCTTACATTAGACATCATTTTATTTCCTGATATAGATGTGCTAACCATGCACAAAAATGGCTGCTAAAGTATTCATTTAATACTATGAATTGAAACCTGTAGATATAGAGTCAACCCTATAGACACTCTACTAATTATTTTAATTAAAATATCATCATTTATCATGAAGTGTTCATGTGCACATATGTGAGGTATTAAACTTCTGGCAAATAGTCATTTTGCTGAGCACAGTTATAACAATATCTCATGATGAAATATATTAATAAAAACTTAATAGATAAAAAGACATCAGGCCACTGAAATTGTAGAGGGACTATCTATACCAGTTAAATGTTCTTAAGTCCATGGGATTCACCTCAGAGTACTTAAAGAGTCAGATGTCATAGACAGCACTTCTCAACAATTTATCAAAGGTCTTGGAGTTCTGGGGAGGTCTCCATTGACTGATAGCTACCCAACATTATGCCGATCTACAAGAATAGCATGAGAAAAGACCCTGGAAACTGCAAACCCGTTAGTCTAGCTTCAATCTTTAGAAAGTTATGAAGAAGTAATTGAAATTATCCTGGGTTCAGTTGAAAAGCTTTTAAGAAACAGCTATTTCTAGACAGAGTCAGCATAGGTTCACAAATGGAAAGAGAGGCCTTAGTAATTTTATACCCTTCTACAATAAGATCACCAATTTAGCAGAGGAAAGGAAGACAGTGAATGTAATGTTTCTGGATTTT
This sequence comes from Centrocercus urophasianus, assembly GCF_019232065.1. NCBI lineage: Eukaryota > Metazoa > Chordata > Aves > Galliformes > Phasianidae > Centrocercus > Centrocercus urophasianus. The sequence goes on along the minus strand of NW_024884697.1, from coordinate 22,251,542 downwards.
ATTAAGTAATTTGATACTATCCCTCACAGTAACCTTCTAGACAAACTGTGAGATGAACGTCCTGTGTTGTGTGATGAACTGGCTGAGCAGCTAAGTTCAAAGGCTTGCAGTTGATGATACTGCATCTGACTGGTGGCCAGTCACTAGTGATGCTCCTCAGAGTTCAATTCTAGAACCAATTCTGTTCAACAGTCAACTAGGATATAGAGTTGAATGCATACTTAGCAAGTTCATCGACAGTTGTAAGCTGGGAACAGCTGTCGGCTGTTGGGACAAAAGGCATTGCAGGGGGATCTAGATAGGTTACAGCACTGAACAATCAGCAGTGGCATGAAATTTAAAAAGTGTAAATGCTGTGCTTTGCATCTGGGACAGAGTAATACTGGACACAGGTACAGACTAGGAGACAAGTGTGTGGAGAGCAGCTTAACAGAAAGGAACTGGTGACATTAGGTTCAGTATAAGCCAGCAGTGTGCCGTGGTAGTCAAGAAGGCAAACAACTTTTTAGGTTGCAATAAGCAAAGCTCAGCCAGCTGGTTAAAAGAGGTAATTCTTTCATTATAATTAACATTGTGGTGGACTCACCTTGAATGCTGTGGTCATTTCTGGGCTCCAAAATATAAAAAACATATTAAGTTCCTCAGATGTGTTCAGAGAAGGGCAGCAAAGCTGGTAATAGGGGTCTTCAGGGCTGGTAAAAGGGCTGGGGATGCTTGTCTAGTCTGGAAAAAATAAAGCTGAGAGGCAGTCTCATTGCTCTCTACACCCTCCTGACATGGGAAAGTGAAGGGGAAGATGACCCCAGCAAGGAGTTGCTACCACAATACCATCCAAGACTCTGAGGAATAATACACATCAATTTGTTAAGAGCGTTCTTAACAACTAATGCTCAACTTGGAGGTAAAATTTGCTAATTTTCTAATTGTTATTAATAAGAATTACAGGTAAGACAATATTAGGCAAAACCTACTACAAAGAGTAAAAGAATAAAAGAAGATAAAGAGAAAAGACGAGGAAAGAGGGATAGACAGACAGATGTACAAACACGGCAAAGCAATGTGGTTCACCACACCTTGATCCAGCAATGTCTTGGAATCAGACAATATCTTGGCTGATCTTCGGTAGCAGTGGTTTGTCCAAAGTTGTGCTGTTCAGTTGTTGATGACGATGATAGTACAAACTCTTGCTCGTAGTCCAAAGTGTCAAGTCAGCCCTTTTGCAGTGATGATTTCTGGCTTTGGGATCTCTGCAGGAACTGTTTTTCCCATCTTCTAGGCCTTGCAAATTTAAGTCAGCAGATAAGAGAAAGTAGGGAGACTGCCAGCCTGTATCTTGCTTTCACAGGATACTCTTAATTTCTGTGGACTTCGTGAATGTATCATGTGAAAATGTGTAAAAGATACGCAGGGATAGAGTTCTCACATAGCAAGTGTCAGTACATTCTATAGGTGTAAATCAGGTGAAAAAACAGTAAGTGATGGAAGTGAAAATCACTGAAGACAAAAAGCAAGAAGTATTTCATCTGATAAACTTAATGGCAATGTAGTTGTGCAATTTCAATTGTTTGGCATTTGATCATGTGATCCTCACTTTTGGAAGCTAAAAACATCTCCAAAGACAGTCATGTTCAACCTCTTGCTTCCTGCTTCCCAAAGCAGGGAACAGAATGCACAGTGGCTTATGAGCATTTTTAATAAATTACGACATATTTTCTGGATCTCCATACTGTGGTCTTTGTTTTTTTTTTTCTTGCTGATTAATTCATTTGCTGAAACAATGCATTTTTAGCTGCTACTCCACAATATGAAAGGTTAATAAATGCTAATTCCTTAATCATTCCCATTAATGCCACAAATCTCCAATTCCAAGACACCAGTCTTAGAATTAGAAAATGCACAATTTCTATTTCTGTTTCGAAGTTGTTTGTTTGTTTTTGTTTTTTAATTTAAAAATACACAAACTGCTTTAACAAAAAGTTACATTCACACAACCACAGGAAATACTTTCCTGTAAATAAGTATGTTTGACAAAATACTGATGGTGGAAGGAGGTGCATTTTTCACATAAAAATATAACTACAAAATAATTTATTAGCTATGAAATATAATTATTTTATTCTTGTATTTCCATACCTATGGGTTGTAATGCTCTGCTTGAAATAGTGAATAGTAAACAATAAATCATGTCAGAAGACACAAAGGCAAATTAAGGGTAAAGACTAAAACTGTTACGTGTGCCTCTGATTATGCAAGATAAAGTAACTATCTACATATTTAAAATATATAAAAATAAAAATGTTCAGCTTCTATCAGACTGAGTCAGCAGCTGAAAAAAAAAGGAAAAAATCGAGTGAATTAGAGTGCTTTGCGACCAGTAAACATTTGTTCTCTTATAAATCATTTCTTGTTTCTGTTTCATCAGAAACTGTGAGTTATATAGTCAAAGAGATTACATTATCCCTTTAAAATGGTGGATAATCAAACTTCAAAACAAGGCATAACAGAGCAGTGGGTAATGTCAGTACAGTGAGTAATGTCAGCCAAGCTGGGATTATGAGGAACCAACTCAGTCCTGTAGCACTTAGATCAAGTACAGTTCTCAAGCTGAGAACTGAAGATAAAGCAAAATAGTTATATTTTTATGGCCTAGACTCTAACCTAATAAACTCTATCAAAATTGATTTGGCACAGAGGAAACCAGCTCAGATACTGGTATATTCAGTTCTCATTTGTTCAAGAAGAGTACCACATGGTCATAGCAGACTTCATCTATCTGGTTTTCTAATATTGTGCCAAATCTGTTAACCTCACCAGCAACCAGATACAGTGAGGTTTGTTGCAGGGCCTCTTAAACCGACTCCATGATCTCCAGTTTAGATTCAGACCCTGAAGTACAGGGCACACATACAATTCAAGTTTATTGAGGCCAAATCATGAATATATAAGCATTCAATTTCTGTTAAGCAAAGTCCCTGGCACTAAAGAGTGTGTACATATATATATATATAAAACAGAATATAAAAGATGGTAGGAGAAAAACCTATAATATATGGTAAGTGTGAGTAGGAGAGATGCCAGTCAGATAAGCTACATCCTGTGCCTAAATTCATGGGAACAACAAACTACTTAAATACAGAAGATGAACATTTGATTTACATTTTTAATTCAGAAATATATATCAATTTTATGCAACTGTTTTTAATGTGGTAATTACATTGAATTCAAAATCGCATAGGAACTAAATTATATAACTTGCCTACTCTCAGGAATTTTTTAAATAGAACTTTTATTTAAAACATACATATATATATTTTCCTGTTTTCCTGTTTGTCCATTACCTTGATAGTACTTCAGTTCTAAAACAATTAAATTCATTTACTGGTTATGTTATACAAAATGCATTTAGGCAAGATGAGTGAGAAGAGCTCAGACTAGAAGAAGTCCAGTACTCTAATTGAGCATATTCTCATAATATACAGATAATATACAGAAATTCTGGTAATATAGCAGAAGAATTTAAATTTGTGTATTGTAAGTAATGCTGAGATACACAGTAAAACTTGTTACTTTATCTTATGTACTCTTGAATTGATTTCATTTGTTTATCTGTTTTTGAAAAGAAAAACAAAACCATCAAAAACAACAAAAAAATACTGAAAATATTTGCTGAATTTGACCCAAAGTTCACCAATTCTTTCATATCAACCAAAATTATATTTTTTACTGACTACATTATTTTCTGAATAAAATCTGGCAGTGCCATTGACCCTTTTAAACTGATATGAACTGTCAAGAGTCATTATATCAAACATCCTAAAACTGTGTGAATGCAATTTTAAATGGTTTGTGTAAATTGATCCCTCTCTGAATGATTTTTTTTTCTCATTCTTTCTGACTATAGAATAGATTACTACATACCTGTTTAAACAATGTGTTTCTGAGCAATTTCCTTCCAGAAGTTATGACTCACTCTCAGTATGAATGCTAGCCTTATGGTTTTCACAATAAATATGTTAGATTTTCAAAAATAATTTAAACCTTAGTTTTTAGGCGAATTATTCTGGGCTGATTTCTAATAATGGATATATCTTTTAAGTTCCAAACAAATGCTGTTTACATCAATGCTGTTTTCATTGTGCAAAGTCTTTCAAATATGAGAAGCATCCCATTCAAATTATGCTTTCCTTTCATTTTTAAATTATTCCCTTTTAAAGATGCAGTTTATATAACCCACCTTACTTGGCAAGAGAGAAAAATATAATACTGATATGGATAAAACAGAAATAATTTGTATTATAGATCTGAAAAGTGTTGCTATTACGCATGTAACTTACATTCATTATTGAGCTTTTATCATGATTTGTTTTTGAGAAGTTGCATCTTTGTTTTCTGACTTCTCACTTAGAAATATAGTACATATTTATTTATGAATGGATTTGCTTTTTCTATTTGGAAAAAAGTGAATTAATTCTTTCTTCTTTCATTGAAGATGGTGTCAGTTTTGAGAAACCTGGCATCTTGGTTCCCCTGTCTGGATACATACAACAGAAATCATGTTCCAAATCTGTAGAGCAGCAATTTCAGGGAATGTTGTCCCATTTCCTCTAGTCTTATGCCCTGATCTTTTCTGGAGCAAAATCCATATATCAGAGGATCAGAAGAGCCTCTGACAGTTAAGGGACCATGGCTGTGGAATATTCTTATCACACATGGTAAACCGCAGTATAAATAATATATTTGAGACTATCTGGAGACTAAATTTTTAATCTGCCTGAACTGAAAACATTGGAAACTGATCCATATGTGACATTGGAATTCCATCTACTCTTCTAAAGCAGAACTGGGTTAGAAGTTAAATGCAGTTCCTAATTTCATAGGCAGTACCTGTTGTGAGTATATGAGAATATATTCACAGTCTGAACTCTGAAATATCAGGAGCTTGGAATCTCTTTGAGAATATGTATGTGTTTACAAAAAATGTGTAACTGACTTAGCTCCATGTTACTTTCCCCTGAAGCAGGTCCATCTCTCTATATATAAAGGTCATCTCTCTCTATATATAGGTCATCTCTCTATATATAAATAAATTATATTTATAATTTATAATGTAAAGAGTCTCCTTAATTTCCAGATATGACTATGTTTGAAAAGAGACTGATAAAACATAGAAGTTTCTATAGATATTGTGAAATATGCAATTCATTGTGGAACTGAAAGCTCAATTAAACTTGAAAAAAAAAAAATCTAAAATTAACTGGAATTGCTAATGCATCTGACTGTAATGGAACTTCTTGCCCATCACCTGCACAAAGGTACAGATGGACTTCTTGAAAAGAAAAGACTCTTTCCTTGTAAGTCCATGACTGCTTTGGTAGTTTACGTTATCAGATTTGAATGTCAATTTCTGATTTGAAGCACATTGCTCACTAAAGAGTTTTCAGGATGGTAGTCCAATGGATGGATCCTAGTATTTTATTTAAGTCATATGTGTTCCAAGACTCTGAAGGTTGAATCCCAGAAGTGAAGCTAAGTGAGCTTCTAGAAAGTGCACACTTAAGCAAAATTGTTTTCCAAGATTTAAGATGTCCAAAGAGTATTTTTGGAAGCAATACATGCTAGTAATTGCACTTAATAATTCAAAGATCAATAATAAATTCAAGTGCATATGCACAAAAAAGCATTTATTGCATGAGTCATTAGTGACAGAAATAACATTGTATCTATTTATAGTCTGAGAGCTTATTTGATGTTCCATTTTGGAAGAAAATGTGTAAACTCTCATTCAAATGTTCTGCATCATGACCCTGTGTTTCAGCTTATCATCAGTTCATTAGTTCCATTAGTTCACTGCACACTAGAACACCAGCATATTGGTTCAATTTCTAGACATAATATGTAACACATCTGCTAGTAAGAACATGGTAAATTTATGGTAGTTTACTTTGTTTTATTTTTGCAGTTTTCCTTACGTAGAAGAATGAATAGTTGCATCTTCCTTGCTCTATAATAGGCAGGAAGCCTATGATGAAGGTAATACAGAGCCTGACTGAACTGGATGGTCAGAAGTCAGCAGGGATTTCTCACCATCTTTGAAAATATAGCTGGGTCAGTACTCTATACTGCATCATTTTGTATGCTCCAAAGCAGTGAGGTTCTATGACTTACTTTAACCTTAACACTTACAGACTCATTGTGTTTTAGACTAAATATCAGATCCTACCGAAATGAAAATTAGGTACAAAAAAACAAGGATAAGATTCAGCTCAAAATTCAGTGTTTGTGTTTCTGCTGCAAATGTAACCCAAGTTTCCAACACAATCCACAGAAATCAAGTCAAGATCCTAAGTGGAGCCAAGAGGGGGATTCAGAAACAAAAGCAGTTCAGGCACAATTCATGTTTTTTAAGCACGCATATCTAATTGCCATTTGAGGTACTTTGAAACATAATTCCTTTTCTCCTGTTTCTGATGTGGAAAAGAATGATTATCCTGCAGGTCCTGGGTCATACCTGCTAGTCCTGTGAGGACAACTCAGGTACGCTAAGGCTTCTCCAGTGACACTAGATTCCTGTTTAGATCCTGAATCCTCCCTCCATTGTCAGTAAGAAGAATCTAGCTAGTCGATATTCACATACAGACACCTAAATTTAGGTTATTTGATCTTGATACTTATACATCCTATCATAAGATAGAATGGATCCCTGATACATCAACAAACTCCACTGCCTGGCCATTAAATTGGTTACAGAGACTGAAGCAGCATTGTTTATTTATCCTGAAGAAAACAAGAGTGTCTAAACAGGGATCCAACTTCCATTATCTAGAGGGGAGTTATAAGTAAGACAGAGCTGGACTCTTCTCTTAGATTACTCACAGCAAAAGGTCAGGAGTCAGTAACTACAAACTGCAAAAAGCAAAATTCTCATTGGATAAATTATTCACTGTGGCAGTGGTCAAGCACTGGAAGAATCTGCAGAGAGATGCAGTAAAATTTCCCTCCCTGGAGATTTCTGAAATTCCAGTTTGGGCCAGCCTGCTTTCAGCAGTATGTTGAGTGCGCCTAGGCCGTTTGCTCTCCTCCAGTTAACTCCTTAGGGTAAAAGGAAAATAACTAACAAACTTTTACAGGAAAAACCACAAAGACAATTTTACAGTAGTCTTTCTCTCACTTAATTTATATTTATGCTTATTTGAAAGCTGAATGTCTTCAGAAAACTTTCTGTCCAGTGGTGAGACAGTCTCATGCATTCTCAAATCTTGAATAGGTAGCAAATGCCAGCTTTCAAAATACTCTCTATGAGTCCAAATGCAGTTCTCAAATTACAGAACTACCACTGAAGAGATATGTATAAAATAGAAGAGCAACTACAATCAGAAAGACATCCTACTATCAAACAAAATGTTTTTAAGCCTCCTCAAAATATTTCAATGTAGAAAAGAAAGAGAATGATGCTTTAATATTTTTTCAAACTTTTAAAAAATGTCAGACAATAGATTAATTCTCTTCTTGTTATTTTTATTTCATTTTATTTATATTTTTATATTATTTATTTTTTCCTTGCTGGAGAAAAGAGATTCAGTTTATGGTAGAGGGCAAGCAAATGAATAGTGATATTTATATTTAACACAGCAAGCTAAATCTTTAACATGCTACTGAGGGTTTTCAGAACAACTATTTCAGCTTCTTTGATTATATGATGACATTAATATTCAGCCCACATTGGAAGAAATCAGAAAGAGCCATGTTACAGTTTTCACTCTGCTTGTTTGTGAACTGAAGCGTATGCTGACATCCTGTAGTAGACAGAGGATTGCAAACACCTCAGTTCATAAACCTGCTTTTCTCAGATTTCACTATGTGAGAATATAAATGCTTGAGACATTTTACTCAATAGGACTGTCTTCTCTTGTTTTGCCTTCAAGAAAAAGACAACTGACCTAAAAATAATTGCAGTATTACATTAATTTTGAAGCAGTTATTTTACAGTTATAGTGCTTGATGAAGAACAGCATAAACAGATGTATACAGCATGTTAGAAATTGCAAATCTCAAACGGTAAGTTTGGTTGTGCTATTTGCGTTGGTTGTAAGAAATGAAAGTTTAAATCCTGCTACTTTCAGATAGTTTTAGAAGGGGGATTTGAACCTTGATGTTCTTAATAATTCCTAATCACCTCATCACTTGTGAACATTTTTCCCCTTTCTTTTCCATTGAGATGGAATATTTTCCATTATATTATCAGAATATTTTCTGTCAGATAGAAATAGAAGATAGCAAAGAGATTTTTTTCCTAATATCCAGTTTGAACTTTGCCTGGTGCAGCTTTGTTCCATTCCCATGCATCCTGTCGCTGGTGACCAGAGAGAAGAGACCAGCACCTCCCTTGCTCTTTTTCCACTCCGCAAAAAATTGTAGCAATTAAGGCGGTTACTTCTCAGCCCTCTTTTCTCCACGCTAGATAAACAAAGTGTCATTAGCCTGTCCTCATATGACATGTCTTCCAGTGCTTTTGCCTGCTTTGTCGTCCTCCTCTTAATATCCTTTCAATATTACATATTTTCACTGTTCATCTACTTCACAACCAGTGTCTTCAAGGAAAGAAAGTATTTAGGCAAACCAGGTACTTCCAGACTTCTGCATCATGGCTCAAGAACAGCTATCATGGAATAAGCAGCCCTGGTGGGACAGGCCAGTACATCCTTCGTACACATGACAGGGAGGAGACATCATGTATTTCTTCAATTCATGCTCACCTCAGTTATACTGGTTCAAGCTGTACTTTGCCCTTGCTTTGAAACCTCCATCACACAAATTCTTTAGCAGAGACTTTTGATGTTTGCAAAAGATTATTTATAAACTCAAAACAGCCAGCAGTGATTCTAGAAGTGAGGGTTTTGGTTTTTTTTTCCTTTATATTTTTAAATAGAGCACTTTTGTGGGGGAAAAAAAAAATTAAATCTATCAATAACCTGCAGTAGCATTGCACTGCTCAGACAGAGGACAATACCACTACATACCTACCCCACCCATATCTGAAATCCAGTCTTGTCTTGTCAGAAGAGAACCCTAAACTGCACCTCAGAAGAGTTTGTGACACAGCTCACTCCCAGTATTTCCAGCTCTTGTTATTCAATTTTCTATGATATAAGTATCTACTAGACCAGGAAAATACTTACTTTGAAAAACAATAGTAGTATGCATCTACGTGAAATAATTCAAGTTAAATCCATGCTCCAAATCAATACTTAAATTGTTATATGTGGTGAGCCAGAAGAATATTTTGTGCAAGGATCACCCATATTCCAGGCATTCCAAGACCACGTAAGTATGCTTACTACCTTCTATGCAGTCACTGAATTTTAGAATAGAGTTCACATCTGTCAAGCATGGATGGAGATAAGCTTGTATCGCCAGCTAAGTCTTATAGCCAGACGCTCCCCTCCCTGAGGGATTTCCTACTGGTTGTGTTAAATGATTCCAGACATCATTGGAAGCACCTGCAATTAGAAAAATATTCTGAAAAAGAAAAATCAGCAGGCTATCAAATGGAACACAAACTTCTAAGTAAACAAATCAGGTGAAATGACAATAATTACAACAATTACAAGATATTAGTATTAAAAGTACTGGAATTTAGTTGTAAGCAACCATACTTGTTTGCACTTATTTACTGAAGAAGCTGACATTTAAGTAGGGTGTGTGTGTCCTCTTCTATTTTACAAATCAGCACAATAGCAAAGTGAACTCTGAATTTTTTAACTATCTGCATAACTAAAACAGAAGCAATTATATTGAAGAGCAGTTGGGTGCCTGAGGATGACTAGAATGACTAATAATAATGACTAGGACCTACTAGTTTGTAGAGATGCTATATTGGAGGTTGCTGAATAAAGAAGAGGTTTGTTATCTCATTTATATAACCAGTACACACTTAAACCCAGATAATAAATCTCTGATATTTTTAACAAATTCTAATTCTAAATAAATCAAAGTATTTTGTGATTAGAGCAGTCATGCCCACTCAGATTGTTGCCCAAAACTATGCCTCAGAATCTTCTAGAAAAGGGCCAGTAAACACAAAACTATTACAACTAAGGCAGTGTGAACAGCCAGTAGTCTAACCCTGAAGCATACTCCTTGAATCTGTTTTTCTTCTAGATGCATGCATTGGATCATTGAAATCATATGCTTAATACTTGTAAGTGAAGTTACTTTTCACTGATTTTTTTTCCACTGTTTTAAAAGACAGTATTAATGGCTGCCTATTCTTGGTTTGCCAGGGTGCAGTGGATTGATCCCAGTTGGCCTCTAAGACTCCATACACTCTCACTCACTCTTGTGCAATGAGTGAAAAAAAGATAGAAAACTTGTAAGTCAAGATACAGACAGTTTAATTATACATTGCATGGAATATTCCTTTTGCCAGTTGGGGTCAGCTATCCTGCCTGTATTCTCTCCCAGTTTCTTGTCCACCCCTAGGCTACTTGTTGAGAGGCAAAGTGAGAAATGAAGGTCTTGATACTGCACAAGAACTGTTCAGCAGTAGCTAAAACATTTGTGTGCTATCAACACTGTTTTGGTCACCATTCTAAAACACAGAACTACATGGATTGCTGTGAAGAAAATTAATCCTGTTCCAAACAAACTCAATACATTTGGTATTCATTGTGTTTGCTGGAGTTTTTTTCACTTTCATTTACTTCCAAGTTATTGTCCAGACAGCCAAAATATATGGTAGTGGTACAGATTAACATAGCTATCATTAATTTTGCACTTTTCACCTTCTAAAATAATTTGTTCCTTACATCTCTATTCATTTTCTCTACTGATTTAACCAATGAGAAATTTGAATTCTAAAATCACTCTTAGAGACTCCTTATATTGACATGAGTCAAGATATGCATAGTTAGATAAGATAGAGAACTGATAAGCTTCCCCTGCCTAGAGAAATTTCAGTCTTACAAAAAGGAACACATTGCTCAAAAACATAATGTAAACCAGCAAAAATTTTTTAGAACTTAGGGAGTTAATTCCTCTTGTTAGTGATACTTTTGAAAACAAAACAAGACAAATCTTTGCAAATGTTGTAAAGGAAAATTGCTTTTCTTTGCCTTTTCTTTGCCTCACTGCTGAAAGTGACTTACCTATTATACTATTTACTGAGCAGGTCTCTTGGAAATTGTACTAACACTATTTTTATTAGTGCTAAATGTAATACAGTGAATTAACTGTTAATATCTGCATGGTAATTTTCAAAATATTCTTTTTTTTTCTTCAACATTATGGCTGTTTAGGAACATCACATCCTCGTTAAAAAATCATATGTAAGTGTATACCACTGCAGGAGATAAAGTATAGTATAACGTTTTATTGATTCTGGATAATCATATGCTTCCTGAGCAAGAACTGAAACAGAGGTAATATTTTTCAGTGATCTACAGCTTTAGCTATTACTCTCAGTTCAATGAATCAGGTAAATAATACTTCAAACATTTTGAAATGGTATTTAGATTGTTACCTTAATAAAAGAATTGAAGTGTCTCACTAAAAGTGCTCTTTATACTCTTGGATACAGCAGCTGGAAATTCTATTTCATTTTTCTACAGCAAGATCCAGTCCTGCAGCTTTGTATGTAAAGCAAAGCACTCAACCCATGCATATGTTCGTTAAGATCTGACAACTCCATAAAGACACAGGATTCTTGCTTAAGAAATCTGATTGCAAAGACAAAATGATAGTTGTCTCTTAGCCATGCTACATTTGGAATCTTGTTCTAAATCAACATGATTAAATTAATATTTCACATTTCAGGCTAACAGAAAACTATATATGTAACTATAGTAAAAGACAAAAGAGTATTTAAAATCATTTAATCATTTAAATTTTTTTTTTTTTTTTCTTTTTAATTTCTGTTATTTCCTGGAAATTGCCCTCTTCCTGAGAATAGCTGCCTATTGAAATCAGAACTTCAACTATTGTTCCATTCTTAAAGCAAAAAAAGTTTTTTATTCAGCAGTACCATATAACTATAGGCTTATTACTCAATTATCTCTGTTGTTAAGTCACAGAAGGAAGTTTTTTAATTACTTGCAATATTTTGTGAAGAAATCTTAGCGTGACTTGGAAAAGTAAAGGACAAAAGTACAGTACAAACTTTATGTTCTTCCTAACTCAGTAATAATGCCTTTTATCTTAACAAAATGGGGCAAAAGTTAATAGAGCTTTTAATGATACAAAGTGTTTTGCATAGGTCAATGAAAATTTCAGCAGAGATGCAATTGGTTAGTTGAAATAGAATAGTGGACATTTAAGCTCAGACCTTCCAATTTGCCACTGACATCCATGTCTCTACGAAGTATTACTAATTTCATTGATTTTTTATAATGTTTAATTGTATTAGAAATTAAGCAATCTCTGCTCCTGCTTGCAGAATTTCACGGGTATGTTTGAAGTGAGTGGTGATAGATGAAGAGAACACCACCAGTGTTCAAGAACAATTCCTCAAGGCATCCGTAGTTTTAAAGGCTGATAGATTTATCAGACCGCAGATATCAAATGCAAGATCATGAGACCTTTAAAAAAAAGGTATGGCTTTGATTAATAAATGAATCAAACTAAGTGATGCTTTATGACGTTTAATCACTATTCAGAGAGAGTTAATACTGTTGGCTGACAATAAGCCAGTCTTTTCTGTAATGGCAGCTATTAAATCCATGAGAAATCAAGTCATTATCCATTCCATATCAATTAATTAGATACCTTGGCTAAGCAGAACTAATATCCTACTTTGTTACTGGGACCCATAATAAAACGTAACAGCTGTGATATGGGTCAGTTTAGTAGTACAACCATTATCTTTGTGTTCTACCTTAGTGTTAATTGAAAATAATTTTTGTGTTCTGATAATTATGACGGTTAAAAAAAGGAAAAATGTAGTACTGTACAGCAGCTCACATTACTAAAGATGATATCATGAAGAGAATGTTATATGACAGATGCTTTGGAAATAAAACCTCTCTTGAGGAGGAAATGTTTAACAACAATTGCTTCATAATGAATTTCTTTGTCACTTCAAGGCTAATATGTAGATTATGCTGATATGTTTCTGAAGGAGGAAAGACTATTTCAGTGAGGGGGAAATAAAGTTGAAGATTCTAGCCAGTAAACCAAAGTGTTACATGACATCCTAGGGCAATTAACTTGACTCTGCCAAAGATTCTCTATTTGAAATACTTGTTAAAAGATCTTCTATCATTTAGTGTAAAAATTTTTTACAAGGAAGGTTATTCAAAGTCATCCCAGAAACTTAGTCAAATTTGCAGTGAAGAATAAATATGTCCTGGTTTGGGCTGGGATAGAGTTAATTTTCTTATGAGAAGCATGTATGGTTCTGACAGTGCTAATAAACCACCAATACTTTAGTTGCTGTTGAGCAGTGCTTACACTGAGTCAAGGGTGTTTCAGCTTCTCACACGTGACTGAGAATGCACAAGGTGAGTGAATGGGGAATGCACAAGGATCTGGGAGTGGACACAGCCAAAAAAAAGTCACCTAAAATGTTCAGCTTGAACATGAAACTAGAGCATAAAACAAAAGATACTGTAAAATTGGAAGTATTTTTGCAATGTTTGGGAAATATTAGCAACAAAATTGCATTATATTGGTTATTTTTAGTAATGGCAAAGCACACAAGAAATGTCCCAAAGTGCAAAAATAATGTAATGTAAACATGTGATTAGATTCTTTTAAAACTAAACTACATTTCCCCTAAACCAAATAGTATTAATATTTGTAAGCCACTCAGATATCCCACAGGAAAAAAGAAACTATAAAAATGTAAATTATTACACTTGTCACAATACTGGTTAATATAAATATTGTGTAGAATGCTACTTCTAAGGCATATTTAATGCAAATGTATTACTTTTTTTTTCCAAATAAATTATTATTCACAGTCAATTTTGGACAAAACAACTATTACATGTAAAATGTGTACTTTAGAATGCACAGTAAATCTTTCAACTAGTGATCCATTAGAGGGGAAATGCATAGAACTCTCTGAAGCCACAACGTGAGGACAGCTCCACAGCTACAGTGTGCCATTTGATTGCACATTGAGTCCTTCATAGTGTTACTGAAGTGACATTTTATCTTTCTTAAAAAAATATTCTCTATTTTCCGTCTCAGAAATCTGGACCTGTATCAGTAATTCCTTTCAACTCATTCTTTCTCCAGTAGTGATGTTTTAAACAGATGCCCACGATTCTTCATTTGCCATCTGTACGCCCGCATTAAGTCTTGACTCACTCCAGTCTTTTAGTTTTACTTCAGTTCACTTTAAAATGGTCTTAAAGTTGATTAACATGCTATACTGACTTGATAAGTACAGATGTAGTGGTACATAAAGGTTCACTCAGTCTCGGTTACCATTATCTAACCGTATGTGATCTAAGTATATCAGGTAGAAACAGCCAGAGTACACAAAATATACTATATCTTGTTCCTAAACCTCTGCACTTAATAAGACTAAATGCTTTACTAGTGAAATTGAATTGGAAGGCTAAGCTTCAGTGCAAATGTAAAACCAAAACAAACAAACAAAAGATTTTCAGGATGTTAAGATGAGTTATAAACCTATGGAAGTATAGAATTACAATAGAAATGCTGATGCAATCTTAATCGTAGTTATGTGAAAACAGCAAACTGTAATTACTTCTATTATTAAAGATTTGAACTGACTGTGCATTTTGCAGGATTGATTTTGCAATCTGGTTGTAGCTTGTTTTTCAAGAATTGTCCCAAATTGTGTATTATGGTACAAAAAGATTATTTGTGATTTTTTTTATATATATCTAGCAGTCATGTATTTTTTATGGTACTGCTTGCAGTTATTTCATTGCTAATATTACAAACCACTACCTCTTCTCTTTGACAATACAACTGCTTAATTTCCTGAATAAGTTTATCTCCTCTCATGCCTGAATTTCTCATTTCTTGGTTACTTCTAGCTCAGACACATTTGATGTCTAACTTTTTCATCTAATAAGGGATATAAGAGATTATACACACCTCCTTTCCTTCCCAGCACCTGCTTTTTATAACATGAGCACCTAAGTGGAGGAAAAATAGTCATTCCAAAACCATAACCTCTTTCATATATGCAAATATCTAGAGAGATTAAGAAAAGGGATAGGAATGGGCAGATGGAATGTTAACTCCAGCTCAGGGTATGTGATGCTCTTTTGAGCAATCTTTTTAGCCAACTCTAGGGCAACAACAGGTAATTTCTTCCCTCTTTCCGCAGTAGTGAGAAAATAGTTGTTGTACGCAAGAATTATAATCTGCTTCCTTTTTTGCATATGAAGAAACAGCTATGTACAAATTGGGATTCTGGCAGAGTCAGAATTATCTCCTTAATGTGTGGAAATATGAGCTCTTTGATTTGTGAAATATCTGAGATGACATATCTAGGATGACCTTTTTCCTACATCAGTGAACACCCACTTAAGAGTGTCCTATGAGTGTCCATGAAGATGAGATTGTTTATCCATCTTGTTGAAGCAGTAGCTTCTGCATTTTACTTTAGCCCAAAATAAAAATAACATGTTCTTCTTTTTCAAGTATTAGTGTTAAATCATTCTTGGGAGCATTTTAGTAACATTTTAGACATAGCTCTCAATATTTTCCTTTCCTGTTTCTGATAGAGAGTTGATCCAACAGCCATGATACTTGATGGGTATCTGCCAGATTTGAGTTGATTCAAAACTATAAACAGCAGTTCTGGTCACTTCTGTAAAGCACCATCATATGCAAGAAATAATTTTCATTTGGACAGGAGAGTTGGTTGACATTCAAGCACCATTTCCTCCAAGCTCAAGATTGGTGCATCCCTAAGAGTAAGAAATCAGACAAAGGTGGCAGAAGACCCACATGGATGAGCAGGGAACTCATGGAAAGCTCAAATGGAAGAAGAAATAATATAAAACCTGGAAAAAAGTTCCGGCCTCTTGGGAGGAATAGGGAAACACCGTCAAGGTTTTCAGGGGTGTGACAAGGAAGGTTAAGGTCTACTTATAATTAAATCTAGTGAGGGAGGTCAAGGACAAGAAAGGCTTCTTTAAGTATGTCAACAGAAAAATGAAGACCAGGCTCACTGCAGATTGAGCAGGATAATAAGAGAGGACACAGAGAAGGCAGATTTACCAACTGCCTTCTTTGCTTCCAGTTTTTACTGCTCAGACTACTGCTTGGGAACTCCAGACCTGGAGGCAAGAGAGAGAGTCAGAGGAAAGGAGGATTTCCGTTTGGTCAGGGAGGATCTGGTCAGAGATATCTAGGCAAATTTGATGAAATACATGGGCTTGATGGAATGCACCCATGAGTGCTGAGAGACGTGGAAGAAGTGACTGCCAAACCACTTTCTAGCATCTTTCAGAGATCATGAAAAAATGGTAGAGGTGCCTGAAAACTGGGAAAAAAAAAGCCAGTTTCACTCCAGTATTCAAAAAGAGCAAGAAAGTGGAGCCAGGAAACTAGGTCAATCAGCTTCACCTCTGCCCTGAGAAGGTGATGGAACAATTTATTCTAGGAGTCATCAACAAGCAAGTGGATAAAGAAGAAAGTTATCAGGAGTTTTCAGGATGGATTCACCAAGAAGAAATCCTGCTCAGCCAACTGGTAGTCTTTTGTGGTGTCATGACCAGGTGGATAAATGAAGGGAGAGCAGTGGTTGTCGTGTACCTTGACTTCAGAAAGACTTTTGACACCTTCTCCCATAAGAACCTCATAGGTATGCTTGTGAAGTGTAGAGTAGAAAAGTGGACAATGAGGTGAATTAAGAACTGGCTATCTGGCAGAGTGCAGAGTATTGTCATCAGTGATGCAGAGTCTGTTTGGAGGCCTGTAGCTAGCTGTGCTCCCCTGGAGTGGCTACTCACTCAGTGAGTAGGTCAGTGTTGTTCAACATTTTTGCCAATGACCTGGATGAAGAAAGACAGCACATCCTTCTGCAACTAAGCTGAGAGGAGGGCTTGACACACTGGAAGGCTGTGCTACCATTCAACAAGACTTAGACAGACTGGAGTTGGGCAGGGGGGACCCTGATGAGGTCCAACAACAGGAAGTATAGAGTCCTTGCACCGGGGGAGGAGTTACTGCTTGCATCAGTACAGATTAGTGGATGATCTGCTGGAGATGAGCTCTGCAGAGAAGGACCTGGGGATAACGGGTTGGCCATGAGCCCGCAGTGTGCCTTTGTGGCCAAGAAGGCCAATGGTATCCTGGGGTGCATTAAAAAGAGTATGGACAGCAGTTTGAGGGAGGTGATCCTCCCCCTCAACTCTGCCTTGGTAAGGCCACATTTAGAATATTGTATCCAGTTCTGGGCTCCTCATTTTAAAAAAGACAGGAATCTCCTAGGAGTCCAGCGGAGGGCCACAGAGATGATAAAGACCTGGAGCATCTCCCATATGAGGAAAGATGAAGCACAGGAACTGTTTCCCAAAGAGGTTATGGAGTCTTCTTCTATGGAGATATTCAAGACCTGTCTGGACAGGTCTTCTGCTTCAGCAGAGGGGTTGGACTCCATGACCTCTTAAGGTCTCTTCCAACTGCTGTGATTCTGAGATTCTGTGAAGATGCTTATCATTCCATGGTGTGATAGGTGTGCATGGCCACCTGGAACATGGCTGGTCTTTTGTACTGCTTTTGCCACTGCTGAAACACACCATCCACCATCTCACTGTGCTCATATCTGCTGTTTTGGTCTCCACAAACATTCAGCAAGCATCAGTGAATGTCAATGAGTACAATTTTTATCTCATGGAGGAATTCCACATCTTTGCTTCATTCGCACTACTATGTCATACACCATTTTGTCAGATTGTTTTGTTGCACAGCAGCAAAATATAATACAAAATTATAGGGAAGCAAAAGGAAAGAGTCAAAAACAAATCATACATATCATCCTATGACTGCAAGTCATACAATTAAGATCATAGAGGAAGAGACCATCCTTGGAAGGATAAATCTAGAACTGCTGCGGATCAAATGCCTTTCAATTAGCCAAAGAAATAAAAGAAGAAAAGGAAAATAAAAAAACAATTTAAAAAGTGGGTCTAAAAGCTGCATAAAAAGGAAACTAAATAGAGGTCAAATAATTGGAAAAGAGAAAAAAAAATTGCAAAAATTTTGTATTTTTCTATATTATGAGAGAATACTCCAAGCTGTTGTAAAAATGCTTTCATACTGGTTTTCAAGAGCAGTTTAGAAAAATGTTTGTTGGGATGGTTTCACTGTGAGGTGATGATACAGGTGATTTTTCAAGGTCATTTCTAATCTTACAGTTATGCAATTTTGCTTCTTTTTAATTCTGTGTTAGCATAAGTGGAGTGTATTTTGTGTATTGAATACAATAGACAATATCGGGTGTGTTTATGCAATATATTTTATGCCATTGTTAACATCTCGTTAGCAGATATCTACTGTAGAAAAACAATGCATAAAAATCAATTTTCAAAATAGATAAGTGGAGCGTCTTTTCATGAAACAATAATTACAAATTTATACAGAAAAAATGTATCCAGATTTATAAAAAGTGTCTCAACTATGTACTATCTAAACATAAGCAATTAATTGTTACCAATTACTGTTTAATTTGCAGTGCAATTAAATTCAGAAATATTCTGCATGGTAATTGTTTCACTCTGATCATGAAGACGACACCTTTTTGTACAGTGCACTAGATAACACTCCAAGAAATTTCTTTTTGAGTTAATTATGTTAGGCACTGTTGTCAGATATTCAAATGTATAATTGTATAAAGCAACCAAACAACTGAGTGTTTAACTCTGGGGCCTCTATGAAGACTGTGCACAGACTTCTAAAATTCTGAACTACTCCAACAATGCATCATGTGATATATTTTCCTCTATAATTACAAATCAACACTTTCCTAGTGCTAAGCCAAATATAAAAATCAAACTCCAGTGCATTTTTGTCTTTAAACAAGTGGTTTTAGTGCCTCTATAAGCATAGGCTTAAATTTTTGACATAGACCATTTATCTATATCATTTGGATTATCTTCCCAATTAAAAGGAAAAGAAGAAGAGCAGAGTATTTTTGGAAATTTAGTTAATTGATTAAATTGCTGGCTGCTGAAACAGTCTTACTCAGCTCCCTCCAGTAAAACTATCAACATTTAATCACAACTCATTTGTCTGAACAGTTAATATGCAACTATCTAATGCTATTCTGTGTAACTGATTTAACTGCAGGACAAGTGAAAATGGTTTTAAGTTGAGGGAGGGAAGATTTAGATTGGATGTCAGGGGGAAGTTCTTTACAGAGAGAGTGGTGAGGTGCTGGAACAGGCTGCCCAGAGAGGTTGTGGATGCCCTGTCCCTACAGGTGTTCAAGGCCAGCTTGGATGGGTTCCTGGGCAGCCTGGTCTAGTATTAAATGGGGAGGTTGGTAGCCCTGCACGTGGCAGGGGGGTTGGAGGTTCATGATCCTTGAGGTCCCTTCCAACCCTGGCCATTCTGTCATTCTGTGATTCTATTAACCACTCCTTAAAAATGGTAGAAATTTGGGAGAAAGTGGATTTTTAAAAAGGCAATGCATATCCTAAGTAGTTGTTACACAACATGAATTAACTGCCCTTGAACAGCCATGTCAAGCAGAGAACTGAAGATGCTCTATTTGACTTCTTATATTAAAAAAGGATTTGGAAATTTAACAAGCTCTTTTCTCTTTTTGGATGTAACAGTTTCTTGTATTTTTTAAAGATAAATAATAAATGGCTATCTTCGAATAAACAGGTATTGGACTATATTTTTGCTATATTTTTTAAATTATTTTAAAATATTACGTATAAAAATTGTTTAATCAAAAAGTTCATAAAAGTCTTCATAAAATTTTAAAAATTTCCATTGAAAACATTAAAGTAAACTGATCAGTTTTACAAAGTTGTCTACCTGATTTATTTACAAGTCCTACTACTCGGACATGAAGAACTGTTAGAGTACATTTCAGAACTCTTTAAGAACAATAGCTATTTCATAGATTTAAGAGAGAATATAAAATATCATGGACATATTCATTGCTTTGTTTTGTAAACTGAGTGGGGACTTAGCAGTAAAAGGAAGCTGGGTAGTTTATGATCATAAGAAAGTATTTTACTGAAAGATCAATCATTAAAATAACTTTCCGTAGACATTACATGTATTCAGGACCAACACTTTAAGTACGAGATCTCCTGATACTGAGGAATTTCAAACTTTCCCATCTTTCATGAAAGATTCAGCTTTAGGAACACTGTTTAAAAGACAAACACAATTGTGTCTATGCTTAAATCCTTTTTGAGGATATTGAATGAGATCTCTATTCATTTCTGCATTTGAGTTTTACCTGAAAAACTGAGCTACTTCTTTACACAGTGATATGAACACGAACAATTGTCAGGACAAAGAATAATTGATGCTGACTGATATTAAGTGGTGCATTCTGGATTGTCCTTACTTTTTAGGAGAACTATCCCTTTTTGTCTGTGTAAAGAGCAGCCACTATATGCAATGATAAATGATCATTGCCAATTTAGGAGAAAAACTTCAAGAAGCTGAGAGGTTCCAGCTTATTTAGAGTAATGCTTATTTCAAAGAGACTGCTGACATCATGTTTACAACTTGGATCAAAGATGCTGGCAGCTCTTTCTTGCACATGGAGCTATGAATATTCTATGCCAGAGAAGGTGGTAGGTCTTGCTGTGCCTACATGCAGAGATTCTCCATCTTCTCAATGTGTGGCTGCAAACCTCAGAACACTATCCTCAAGCTTCCCTTCAGTATTCAAGTACTGGAAATCAATCACAGGGACATTTATCTTGGCGAATAGAGAATTTTCCATCACTTCAGCAAATATGAATAAGGACAATAATTAGTAATAGTACTGAACGATTTGTAGTGTAATCGTGTAATCTTGTGAACGAAAAAAAGTGTTATCATTCAAATTTATGCAGAATTGCTGAAAAAAATTACGTTTACATTTATATGTCACTGTGTGTCTTAATGTCTCAAAACATGAAGAATATAAAGATGAAAAAGATCAGAAACAACACAAAGTACTTTGAATAAGAATTTAATATTTAATTCAAATGTCTTCCTTATTTCTCCCCAAAAATCTTTTTAATCAGTTTCCTGATTTCATCTTCCATGTAGTATATTTGTACAGCTTACATCAAACTTTAAAAATTTTAGTAAATAAAACATAGAAGTCTTGCATGTCAGTTTGAGTTAATGGGGTTTTAGAAGTTAAGAAAAGAATTGCCAATGTATTCCATTAAGTAATGAGATTATCACAGCTGGGCATCACCAAAGCTGTCCTGAGAATGAAACAATTTCTCCCCCTTCAGGCCCGCATGCACTACTGAACCATTCCTATCATCATCCCTCCATTAACTTGCTTTCCTTGAAACTGTACATAAAGTAAGAAATTCCCGAACATTATCTTTTTACTTAGTAAA
>NW_024884697.1:22206043-22229924 GCF_019232065.1 Centrocercus urophasianus | reverse complement strand
CCTTTTTTTTTTTTTTTTTTTTTTTTTTTTTTTTTTGTGCCATAGCCTTTGTAAAATCTGAAGACTTACTTTCTGGCAAATCAATGTACATATTTATTTCCTTCACCTGAAAGTTAAAAAAACTACTTTTGAAGCATTAAGCTGTTACAATCAAGGCAGTCTCAAATCAAAGATCTTGATTACTGTACTTAATACTTCTTTTCATTTGCTCCACTTTATCTTGTACATCCTGTTATGTGTGATTAAATAATCTTGATCACTCATGAGCTCATGCTGAGCCATATCATCTCACACAAAGCCTCATAGGGTAAAGCTATTCAGGATAGACACACAGAAAGCACTTGCCACAAATTCACCTTTTTTTGTTATATATTGAACTCTGTAGTCAACAAGTGTTCAAATCAAGATAGATTTGAACTAGTACTAGCAATTTATAGAAACAAGCACAATGTCCATGCCAAAAATAGTTTGTCAAATGTCAGGAGGAGAAGTTCAACCATCTTTTGTAGATGAAAAGTTGTATTCTTCAACTTCTCACTTGCCATAATTCTTTTTTAGTGAGATAGAAGGTCAAGAAGCAATATATTCACAGGAGAAGGTAGAGGATTTTGTTAAAAATATACTTTAAAGGGGATCTTAGTTTATTGTATGAAGTGAAAAACAAAGCTCCTGTTGTGTGGATTTTTTGTTCATTTGTTTTACATTTTTTAAACAAGACTACCTTTTTTTGAATGTCTCGTATATTTATACATCTCATGTCAAGCTGAAGTGGGATGGAAGTGGACCAAGACCTGGAGCTTAGAGCGACCTCCAGCCAATATTTCTGTTCACCTGTGGCTGGCACTGTGGCTTCTATAGTTTTCATAGGGAACAGGACAGCTTTCTCATCAGGATACAAAGAACCAGCTTCCTTCTCTGAGAGAGGCTTCTCCGCGCCTGGAGGTGTCATCTGGATTCACAGGGTGCTGAGGAGCTTCTTGCCTCCTAGTGTGTGTCACCTGCCAAATTACCAAGCAGGCTGTGACCAGCAGTTCTTCTTCTCTCCCTGCAACCATGAATGAATGAGTCTGGTGTTATTGCTCTGCTTGGGAGTACACTGCTTCAGGTAGAAAAGTGCCCCAATACTGGACTGTTGCATGAGAACGTATCTTTCCAGATCACAATGCTTTTGCCATGTTTTCTACACCTTAGGATATTACACTAGGGATTTTCCTACTCCTTTGGCTTGTCGGAGAATCTGCTTTATAGATTTCTTCCTCAGATATGTTTCAATACTACCTAAGACTCATTTTAGGAAGTGTTTGTGTTGCCTGGAACAATTTAATGGAGCTGTAAAGGAGAAGTGAACACAGTACTTTGTAACCTTATTCATTTAGACCACAGACTCCTTAGGGGAGACACACTGACATTCTAAAAGTGAGCATAAGAAAGGCCAATAAATATTGTCTAGATTTGGTACGTTACTGATTTCATCTGGTTCCCATGCTACAATTGAATTTATGGTGACTGCTGCTAACAATTTTTTGGTTCAGCAAATCAGCTGCTGTTCAAATTTTTATGCCAGCTTGTACCATATGATTTTCCCAGAAGTCTGAATTGTTTTCCCAGTTTTCTGGACAGAGCAAATTTTGCTTAAATGATTACATTTCTTAGACTTCATTATAATTTCTTCTGAGTGACCACTTTTTTTCCATACAGTGAAAGCAAAATTTATAGCTAAAATTATAAAAGAAGCACCAACTTATTTTACTGCTACACAACTGCTTTCACTGGAGCTGAAAGAAGAAAATATTCTTGCATATTTGTTTCCATCTTAGGATCTGAAGTGTTTATGTAGAGTAGTCAATATTTGCTCCATGAATCATCTTTCCTAAGCAGAAATCTTTTTATAGCTTGCTTAGACCCACTGTAACAGTAATTTTAAAAAATTTCATTCTCTATCACCACCTGCATGAAATGAGATACCTGCTCTCCATATATATTTCCATTCCTCTTCATTATTTTTTCCTACATGTCTTAATTACAGTATTACCGAAAAATATTTTCAGCATCAAAAGTTCTCAAATAAAAGTCAAATATAAACCTGTTTTAATTGTTGAAGAACTTATAAATTTTCCTTAGAGAAAAATACATCTTTAAAAGGTTCATTTTTACTTTGTGATACATATTTCTTTAGTAAATACTGCAAATATTGCATTGAAAACTATTTATCTTCATTTATTCTCTGATTCAACACCAATTTTGAGTATATTTGTAAATGCCCCATTTTTTCTCCAACTTCTAGTTTCACTAATTTAGGATTAAAATCTTCAATTCCCTTTGCTGGTAAATAATGAGAAACGAAACAGATGTTTTCTCTTTAAGATGAAACCTCATTAACTTATCGTGAGTGAACCTTGTAGTGAATTGATGGTATAGCATTAACAACCTTTTTGATTTGCTTTGGGGTTTTTTGGTTTTGTTTTGTTTTGGTTTGGTTTGGTTTTTGTTTTGGTTTGTTTTTTTCGTCCAGATAAATTTCTTATTGTTACAACTGAAACAGCAATATTTCAGTGGCCATCTAATGCTCTTTACTATTACTTGGTGCCAATAAGAGCCAATAACCTGATAACCTGATCAAATACTAGAAAGATCACAATAATGTGATTTAGATACAGATTTCCAATGCAATCTGTATCTTATATTTATCATGGATCTGAAAATTCCGATCTTAGGTGAGACCTACATTCCATGTTTACATTTAGCAAATTAATTTTTCAAACATTTGAAAACTATTATTTATGTCAAACCTATCGTCAAACATGTGTCAAACATTTCAATCTCAGTTATTTAAATTGACCTTCAGTATCCCCTCTTTGAAAGTTAATTTGTTTCACTTCAAAGTGAGTAGGTGAGATGAAAATTCCAATTTCGTTCGGATAAAACTGAACATAAAATCATTGTTTCCAATCCATAGATATTTTTAAACTGTACACTAGTATCATTGGCGTTGATTTGCGAGGTCATAATAAGTTCAGACTTCAGTACAGCCTCAGCCTGCACTGATGTTGCAAAAATGCAAAATGCTTAACAGAAATTGTCTAATGCCAGAGAATGTGCATATGCATTAAAACTACTGTAGATTTAAGAGCATTTCAAACTTCACCTGAATTAAATATGCAAAAATGTATAGTGATATTAGTAAGCAATTCGCAAATGCCCTTTTTGGGTTGACTCCAACACATTCTGTAATCTACACAATAGGTTGGAGACAACCTGTTTTTCTGCAAAAGGATTGCTAGATATATCCCAAGAATAAAAACAATCCAGTTTACAATCAGCTGACATTTTAGTCACAACTTAGATATATCGTTCATATACATATAGTTCATGTAACCTGGGAGTTGAACAACAAATCATAAGTTTGGTTTATTTTTTCCTCAGTCTTCAATTTCAGATATCATTTTTCCAGCTTAGTTGGATGGATTCTGCTGACAAGGGGGAATAGGAATTACATGTAATACATCTCAGTGGAGTCTTACACGAACAGATTGCATTTAGAACAATGCATCTATTTGGGATATTAACAAAAAAATTAAACTTAAAACTCTGAAAATCCTTATGTGTAAAACCTGACTTTCTACAATATTATATATGGAACTTGGTAAAGCTCTTTCATGCCTGTAATCCGAGTTTCTGAGACAAGTGTGTAACGTTCATTAAAAAGAATGTTCCATGGAGAAAAATATTTACACTCATTTATTTGGGTTTATTCATTAATATGTTTCCATATTAATATAGAGACAGGTAGATATTTAAAGAGACCATTTGTAGTGAAAATTCTCAATTTTTGCCTCTTCTGTTCTAGCTATGTGGCAGCATGGTAAAGAAAAAAAGATGAAGTAGTGATTAATTAAAAAAGAATGATAATAAAAAAAAAAAGTTCTGTTTATGTAGAAGAAGGAGAAAATGTGAATTGAATTAGGGTAAAAATTTATGAATGAAAGATAGATATTTCAGATTAGTGGACACTGCTAGAAGAAGAATGCTCTACACATTGTAAGCATAATAGTAATGCTAAATATATGCTTTTGTTTGAGTACCAATATATTCTTACTAAGATCAACAGTTTAGACATTACATAAGAACACACACAAAAAATATTTTACTAGTCTGTGCTAAAAAATGTTTTTAAACAACATGTTTTTGGCTAAATGTAATCACTTTTCATGTTATGAAGCCATCCCCAGAGAAAACGAACACTAGAATCCAAAAATAAAAGACTAAATACTGACATCATCTATCTAGTTTCCAAACTGGCAGAGATGAAAAGAAATACACAAAGAAAAATCCCCTAAAGATTGTTTTTCAATGTGAAAAGTAATACAGATTGCAATTCCGTTGTAAATACAAAGCTTTAAAAATCTCTTAGTGGAAGTTGTTATGAACATAGATATTGAAATTAATAAGATTCTTGCTTCGTAATCCTATGGTTTGCAACTCTTCATCCAGTGATCCTCTTAATGTAATAGAATTTTTACCCCAGCTCTAAGTTCCTTTTTTTTGTCCCCTTTTTTTCTGTTTTAGACACTGAGTTGTGATTTCTGTGGCTTCCTCAGCCTTTCTGTTGAATATAGCCAAAAATATTTCAGTTCAGAATGCAGCAGTACATGCACAATCACGGTGTGAAGATGCTTCCTTCTCTACCTTTCCTACCCTATTCATCTATTCCATTTCTTCAGGATTGTCTCAGTACACATTTTTTAATCTCAACTTTTTCTATAGTGGAATGATCTCTTCGTGTTATTTAACTGGTCATTTAGTTTCCAATTAGAGAATGGAGAAAACAGGCAAAGAATTCTTAAAAATGCCGCAGACTTTCATCTTAACACGTCCCCTCAATTTCTAAAACACAGCCCATATCCTTTGCTTTATATCTCATATCTAATCAGTAAAATAAATAATTCCCCTCGGCAGAACCCACACTGCTTTTCTTTCTTCTATCTACACCCTATATTTGACCATTCATTGTGTCGCTTTTTATTTCAACTGTCTGCATCATATAACAGTCGTGGACATTACACAGCCATCATTCTGATAAACAATTACACATAGGATATCACCTCTGCTTGTATACATTAGCTCCTACAATGAAAGATGAGGTGATCTGCGGCAAGGTCACATCCTCTGCAATGTCTGGAAGCCTCACTACTGCACAGCTCTGCCAAATCTCACCAGTATCATCCTGAGAATTAGAACTGAGTAATTGCTAAGCCAAGCTGCAATGCCAGTAGTCAAACTGTTTATTCTCAGATGTTTATAAGCCATGCACTGGCAGAAGCGTGCATTGCCTTACCATGCCCTTCTCATCGTATCATATGGGCAGAGAAAAAAATCTCACTGATTCATCCTTACTCATTTATTCATCCTCACTTGAATTGCTAAATCTAAAATATTATAGTACTGTAAATAAGAAAAAAAAAAATCATGAAAACCCCAAAAATATATTAGAACAGTATCGACAAGCCAAATATAGAGGCTTAGCTAATATTGTTGTTGATTTTTTTATTGCTTTCCTACTTTACTTTTTTAACTGAAAATTTTCCCTAATTTATCAAGTTAGTGGAAATCTAAAAATATGACTGTTAGATTATCAGTCTTTATTGTCTAATTTATCCACAAGATAAATATCCAATACTTTCTAGCTTTACTGATTCAGTCTCATACATACGATTAAAAACTGATGCACAGCATTAGGTGGCAAACAGTGTATACAGTAATTACTCCACACCATGGTTTCTTCTGTGCTCAAACAATCATGTTTGATTCCTTTCTGTTTTGAGAAAATATGTCCATTGTTACATTCATTGCTTTACTGCCTTGTGTTTAGATCTCTGAGTTTACAAAGGATACTTAGTAAACTTCTCGTTTAAACTCATAAAACTGACAAGCTAACTCCTCTTTGTGGGGATGGATGCCAGCAACCTTGATACTAGGCTTTTTATTGAGAATATGGAACTTAAAAATTTGCATCCTATTACATCTTTAAAGTCCTTGACACATTCTTTACACAGGAAAGCTGTTTTGTTTTGTTTTGTTTTTTTATGTCAGAAATTTGCCTGAGAACACTTGATTGAAAACTTCCCAAGGCAGTGAACAATTTCCAGTTAACAGGCTCTTGTAAATGAACGAAATTTTTTCCGCTGCCTTCAATAGGATTTTGAGCAGACCTGGGCGCTTGGTATCAGTGTAATCTTTATATCCATTTTGAAATCCTTACTGCCACTTTCCCACACTGCTGAGAAACGTCAGGACAAACTGAAGGATACTGAGACTGCTTTGCCGAGCTTGGACAGCACATAATTTAATTTATAACACATTTCCTTCATTTGTGGTTACAGGACGCATGAGGTTAAATGCGTTATAACTCAGAGCCCTGTGTATCCCTGTGCTTACGCATCTCGTGAACACGGTGCAAATAAAATCTCCGTGCAATTAAGATAAGAGAAACAAACCACAACAACAAAAATAACGTAGCTCATCTGGAGATTCTCTCTGCGTCTACTGCCTAGTTTCCAAAAGTATGTTTAAATTCAGCATTTCTAGGGTTTTAGTTGAAAATCTTTTCTTTTGGAAATTTGTTCTTGCTGTTCTGACAGAAATGTGTGCATGTAGTGTAATCCTGTACAAAATTGTTAATGACTTAGTGGATCAGAACCTCATCTCAAATACTTTCAGTGTGAATTACTAACCTATCTTCCAAGATGTTTTTTCCTCTTCTCATTCTCTATTACTATTATGACCAAGGACATGATAAATGAAAAGAAAAACAAAGTATATTGCAATTAACAATGAAATTATAAAAATGTTGAAGTGGGAATGGATGGGAAAACGATAGTGGTCTAGGTCATGATCATATCATTTCTTGCTTACCACCACAGTTAACTTTATTAACTCATTTGGGATCAGAATATATTTTTTATGCTGTACACTGCTTGAACAATTGCTTTGTTTTCTTTTCATTCTCCCAAAACATAGAGTAGAGGTCATTTTTAACATCAACTACATACTTCCAGTGGGACCAATTTCTAGAAAGTGAAGGGCCTGGGTGCTGTCTCTTTCCTAAATGTCAAATAGTTAATAGCAGCTTTCTTCTCTGAGTCAGAAAGTTCTTAAGCTTTTCCTAACTTTACAGCTGGCTCTACACTTTCCTGCTGTCAGAGAAATTAAGTTCTCTAGAGGAAGGCAAAAATATCCTTTGCTGTTTTTTATTATTATGATTATTATGTAGGTGTTTAGAAACAGTAATAGCAGCTTACTGCTGTTGAAAGACTCTTCAGAGCCAAGAGAAAAAAAAAAAAGGATAGTTTGCTCTAGATGCACAACAGAGCCAAATTAAAGACCAATAGTCTGCCTGAGAACCACACATTCTTTATGATAGTTTGAGAGGTTTTATAGTTCTTAAGGTTCCCCTGTTAGTCACAAATGCTTAATCTGACACTTTGGGCCCAATTTATTCCTGTGGATGTCAGTTCAGAAATATTAGTGCCTTGACTTAAAAGTTGGTTGCACTGGAGTTGTTTCATAGCCTTGCAGTCACCACAAAAATATATGCTAACATAAATGTGTTACTGTGGAAAACCTTATATTGTTCTTGCAAACAGTGATATATGCTTCCTTCCCACATTCTTCTCAGCAATTAGCGAGACTTGCAGTATGCTGGAACACCCTATTGCACAAAGAGAGCTGTGCACTTAGCTACATTTTAAATCTCAAAAGTTTTATCTTTCGGAGTTCTTAGATTATCCTCATTTTGATAATTAAATTTCAGTAGCAAGAATGAATTTGCCATCAAATATTTCTTGATAATATAGAGGAAGTTGAACTAAAAAAATAAGGATGTGATATTGGAGCATTTGAGGCATGGACTCAGATGTGAATGATCCAAATCATTTATTACAGGTTCTAACACCCCTTACATACATTCTAAAGTTTTCTCTTTCAGCTGTCACACCTGCCTTTATTTGTCAACAACACATTCCACAAACACTCCTTAGCCATGCACGCAAGCACTTATCCAATCAGAGTCATGAGTCATTCCTAGCAATGTGCTCTTCCTCCAACCAGGGTCATTATCAGGCAGCCATCACACAGCTTAGTTGACTTTGTTTTTTCCTTTTCTGGAGGTGTACTTTATTCTCAGCATTGCTTTCTCATACTGTTTATCTTGCTTCACAACTTGTGCTTTGAATATTCTTTCTTGTATTCCCACGATATACTACAAAACTGTACAATACAATATTTTACTAAGATTACAAAACTATGCCTGTTTTCATTATAACAGGGCTAACAGCATCCTGGGCTACACTAGGAGGAGCATTACCTGCAGATTGAGAGAAGGGGATCCTTCCTCTCCACTAAGCATGGACTGGAGGCATGGAACTGCAGCAGCCTTGTCTCCATTGGGTTGCCAGATTCATCTCAATTCTCTGACACTTTTCTAATGCTATGTTATGAACAGTTTCTGGGTGCAATAATTTTTATTTGGTTTATTACTTGGCCCATACATACAACCTGAGAGCATTTAATTTTACCAGTGAGAAAATGAGTTCTGATTAAGAAAACATTTGTGACAAGAATGTAAAGTATTCTAGAAATAGGTGTTCTTAGCCTCATTCACTGGTGTTTTTTCTAAATTTCAGGTCTTATTGAAATCTGTACATAAAAAAGGCTTAAAGTGCCATGTTAAAACTCCTAATGAAATGAGAAGTTGTCTCGTACTTAACTATTCTGAACTGGAATTCCCTTTCCCCTAAATATTTTAAATGCTTTTCTCCATAAATAAAAATCCACTTTTCAGTAGGATTCAATAATGTTATGAAAAATAAATCAGATTCTAAACTTCAAGCTTCTTCCTTTGATTTAGATTTATTTATAATTGACAAATATATCATATGTGAACTCAGCCCTCTTTGTCCTTTTGCCATGTTTGCTTATTCTTTCTACAGCGACTCCTTTTCAGTAACATCAAGATAAAAAATTTCATTTATAGATTTGTCTCCACTGTTTGCATTTAAGTTCGTCAAAGGAGCATGTTTTTTGACCCTGATGAACTTACAATCTTGTCTCTCTTCCTATTAGGAAAATCCATCCTTCCATTTAATTATATTTGTTTAATTTTGCATCAACTCAGCAACAGGGGGAGAAAAATAATGAGAAGATGTATTTCAAAGCTGAGAAAATGGCAATTCTGTCTCCAGTGAGGAGAGTGGAAAAGAACCATGTCTTTTACAGAGGCAAGATGTCACCTCAGGTTGCTCTGAAAATATCCAGATGGTTTCCTTTGCCTTTCTTCTTTATTACTTTCCATCAGGTCATCCTCAAATAGATTCACTGCTCTATTTTTAGCTCATTCATTATTCCTCTTCTTCTCCCACTGTGATGATAAAGGGACAGGTCTGGTGTCAGTGGAAGCAATTTGAAATGAATAGATGTGCTAGCTGACCTCTTCACGGCCACACGACAAGACAACATTTAGTGCCACTATTTATGTTCTACACAGAGGAATCAAGCTCTTAAATGACTTCAAGACAAAACTTGGAGGTTACTGCTGCAGATTGTTGTACACTGCTGTTCTTGAGGCTGTAAGGTTGTTTGTTGCAAAAAAATGTGGATTTTGGTTTTCGGTGATTGCCAATCACAAAGAGAAGTAAGATTTTCAAGGATAACTAACAACAGCAAAGACTTCAGTGCAACATATTGTCACAAATTGCTTAGAGAAACAAAATAATTCTAACAGGCATCATCCTCGCTTTGATAGCCAAACATTTTATACAGTGTAATCTAATTAGATTTATATGAGAAAAAAAAATGAAAAAATATGTGATGTTACATATTTAGAGAAACAAAACAAAACAAACTATTGTTTTCAGTAATTCCACTATGACCAGGTCTGCCATTCACCCACATTCAACAAGAGATAAAAGCAAAAATTTGCAAAAGCTCTAAATGCAATGCAGATCTGTTAACCCATTGCCCTCAGAGCACACATTCAGTGACTTCTTCCTGCATTATAGAGTTTAATATTTAGTTAAGCTTTGGCCTACTTCTACTGCATTAAAAAAAGAAAAAAAAAAAAATCCTGATTGCCTGTTTCTGTACATTTTTCAAATTGTTTCTATTTTCTCATAATTCCACAAAGTTTGTTTGACTTGATTATTTTCTATACTTTTCCTGTAAAGGGTTTAGAATGCGTATATTAGGTAAGACTTGTAACCTTCTCATTCTTGCTAAATAGCTCAGCCGCAATCTGAATCAACAATAACAATCAGACAAGCAATTGAAGTGTGGCCAAAAAGAAGCTGATAAAGAATGGGAAGTTGCATTGTAATTTGACAAGGTGAATTTGATAGAGAGCTTCAGTATACCAACAACTATAGCAGAAAACCTAACAGATGAAATGAAGACATGGAGACAGAAGAGGCAAAAGTGCTCATAGTTTTAAGTATATCAAAATCAGTAAACTCCAGTTGTATGATTTTCTAGGCTTAAGGCCTAGTCTGTAAAAGAACACACATCATTAAAATGTGATTCTGCCTACTTTATTTGGCAACGATACGCATAGGTTGCTCTGAAAATAATTAGACCTATTTATTTTTGTTGAAATAACAACAGCTACAGAGAGCAAAATAGCACTATTTGATAGAGAAAATTATCAGCTACAAAATAA
The DNA here is from genome assembly GCF_019232065.1 of Centrocercus urophasianus. Classification (NCBI taxonomy): domain Eukaryota; kingdom Metazoa; phylum Chordata; class Aves; order Galliformes; family Phasianidae; genus Centrocercus; species Centrocercus urophasianus. Next base: position 22,219,216 of record NW_024884697.1, on the reverse strand, counting down.
TATTCTTCAACATAGTCACAACCTGGTTCATGTCGCTGAGCTGCTCTAGACACTCTTCATTTTGTGGAGACTCTGAATTCAAGAGACTGTAATAGAAAAATGCTAGAAAAGAATCACATTACAACAAGCTGTCCCTACTTCCTGGGCTCTGCTGTATCTTTGTGGAAATGACAAATCACACGTCTGCAGGATTGATGCTAACAAATATGTATGAATGAATGACATTAAGCTGGCCTTTTTTCCTCATCAGATTCTAAAAGTTGATGACCGTATTCAAAAGTCAAGAAAAATATTTCAGAAGGTTAAATGTTTGCCATTTTTCCCAAGAATAACTGTCAATTAACGTGTTCTGTAGTAAAAACTATCCAAACCCTAAGATATCACAGTATTGGAAAAATTGTAATTACTACTGTCTTCCCCCTGACATCCAACCTAAATCTTCCCTCCCTCAACTTCAAACCATTTCCCCTTGTCCTACAGTTATCTACCCTTTCACAGAGTTGATTCCCCTCCTGTTTGTAGGCTCCCTTTAGGTACTGAAAGGCTGCAATGAGGTTACCTCGCAGCCTTCTTTTCTCCAGGCTGAACAAGCCCAGCTCCCTCAGCCTGTGTTCGTAGGGGAGGTGCTCCAGTCCTCTGATCATCTTTGTGGCTCTCTGGACCTTCTCCAACAGCTCTCTGTCTTTCTGTACTGTTTTGTTGTTGTTTGTTTTACAATATTATTTCTGCCATTGTTTATATGAGTTTATATATGTGTATAAACCCCTGTTAAATAGACATGTGGCTGTATTTATTCCCTTTAATGTGAACAGCTTACTTAAATCATGGGTTTCTCAGATTTTTCCATTTTAATCATAAGTTACTGCTAACATTTTTATGAAGTCAGCTTCCCATTATGTGATGTGAAAAGGGCTTATAAGTAGGAAATCCTTGCTTGCCATTATTCCAGTAGTGATATATGTAATAGATAGACCATCTCTTGTCTGAGTAGGATGGCACTTCTCATCATGTCATGAATGCCATGTAATGCTCTCCTTCAGTCTGGGAAAGGAAGGAGTCAGGTTGGGTCTGTCAAGCTGTGTCACACAAATGCAACATTGCTGTTTCAGACTGAGATAATTTTCAAAGCTAGACATCCCACCAGTAGAGTGCTAGGCTAATCAAATATGTCTGAGCAAATCAAATGAAACACTTCTTTACCTGAGAAATATCAATTCATGAGAACAGTTTCTACTTGTCATGTCTTTCCAGAGTCTTCCTTCTATCCAGGAGGCCGCTCCTGTGATGATATCTACCAGTGTATTAACTATTACTCCCAGAAAAACAATTATACAATCCATTTACTATCCACTGCTCCTTTATTTAATATTTTCAATAGTGCTGTCCTGCAGTGCACTTTCTCTCCTTTCTTAAAAAAAAAAATAAAAAAAATAATAATAATAATTTGGGAATTTTTTCCGTTATGTAAAATTGAGAGGTACAACGTAACGTTGAAGAGGGATCATATCTAGCTGTGCTTTAAATGTTACACAAATACTCATACTTTGGAGTCCTTCCTGCTCAGTTAATACAAACACACACACACACAAAAGCACATGGGGCAGAACACCTAAAGACAACACTACAAGAATGAAGTATAAACTCATAAAACAGCAACAGGATGCAACATCAATTATTAGAAAAACATACTCAAGCAATGTCATAATGTATGACAATTAACAGAATGCAACAATTTCATTAAGCCGTGTTATCATCAATCCAACCCCATCCTTATTGTAATAGAGAAAAATCATGAAATTTATGGAAGATGTTAAGAAAGTCTTAACAAGAAAATGTTGATTTTGGTTCCCTTTTTTCTTAAATAAATTCTTACTTTTGCTAGCAAAGAGGTGAGATTATATAACAACCACCTGAAAAACCAAACAATGTTATATTTGTACATATAAACATGACTAGATGATCAGACTATGTTCTTTTTCATGGCACTGATCTGTAACGAATCAAAGCTGCTATTTTCTTTTGCATTTACAGAATTACTGACACATATTCTGATCTTTGCCATCAATCAAGAAAGAGTGTCTGTCTCAGGTGACCTTTTAGTTAATTAAAGTCAAAACTGCTTTGCACTCTGTGTGACTATAAGCATCTGCAAAGTACATTTTGAACACTATTTTAACCATGATCTTTTTGCTTCTATTTGTAATTACCAGTATTTTTCTTTCTTTGTATGTCATTTAAAAAATCATTTTCTTTTATTTCTTTTTCCTAACATTCAAAAATGCCACCCTGGAGGATGAACTTTCTGATTCTTAAATAAATTGGAGAAAGAAAGTATGGTGCCTTTTATGTCCCATTAAAAAAAAATTCCTATAATTAATCTGAGTTGTTACATTTCACTGCATGGCATTATCAGTTTTCAAAATCAGCCTGCCTTGCATTGCAGTGCTTTCAGTGATCTGCCTAAAGAACAGAAAGATGAATTCCTATGTTCTTTTTAAGCAAAACTCATAAGACAGTTTTTGGTTAGCTTAAAACTGGAATTTACATCTGCTGACTCAACAATAAAATCTTTATTTATAGAAAAAAACAACAGCTGGAATAAAAACAACATTTTCTAAGAGTGAATTGTGGTTAATTAATCATGTTTTCTTAAATAAAATAAAAGAAAAGAAAAGAAATAAAGGAGAAAAACTATATATTCTAAGCTGGTTGCCATAGCTGCCCTATAAAATCAGTGGAAAATGAGAGAGTTTGTCAAAAATGCATTTGTGGCTCTTTAATCCCACTGAAACCAATGCAAAGGTAGAGACTCCTCCAAATCTTAACTTGGATGCTCTGATCATTTTCTGGAAGAGTCTTTAGCTCTTCACTGAGAGCTGTGAGATCTGCTGGGATATTGCTCTCATTACAGACTATACCCTGGGGCACACCTATTGATCATGCTCACAGCTCTCTTAAAGCTCTGTTTTAAGACAGAATTAATTATCTGCTGAGGTGCCTCTATCTTTTCTGTGAGCTTAGATTGATCTGAGGGCAGCTACCTTTTCCAAGAGTCCTGCCTTTTTAGGGAAATATATTTGGAAAGATCAGCCTCACTCCACATTCATTAGTCTGTATGCGGTAAAGAAAATCATGACTGGAGATGCATTTAAGTTCAACGTCACAGCAGATCTAATTTGTGACTTTTTATCAGAAATAAAAAGACAAAGCCTCTTTGATACCTTTTTGATCTATAGCAGTATAGTTTATACTGGAGAAGAATTTTTGCAAACATTATCTTAGCTTTCTCTCTCAAAACTGCCAACAAAGAGAGAATGAAACCTGTTTATTAAAGACCTGTATTTAAAGAATGGTTTGTGAACAGCATTAGAAAAAAAACTTCAAGCAATAAACTATGCTCATGACTCTATAAAAAGAATGGACTTAGTGAGTATGTGTAGAGTGTACTTTTCTGTAAACATTTTATAGTACCCAGATTTCTGTATTGTCCTGAGTAAAACTCCAAACAAATTCAAGTTAAAAGGCAACATAACATTGTAGTTAATTTTAATGGCGAAGATACAATTTATAAATGCTGCAAAATATTCATGTACATTTAAAAATAATTTGTCTTACTTCTTTTCAAAGAGCCCAGCTTGTAAGTGTTATTCAGACCTTTGGGGCTTATTTAATTCAATAATTTATCTGCTTTTATAGCAGAAAGCATTAGAAAAATTGGTGCAAATGTTTTCAAGTGAGATCTTATTTTGTTTTCTTTACTTAATTACTTTCTTTAATTTACATGTAATAATTTCTGTCTTATTGAACTAATGGATCTCTAATGATGATACCTTAAAACGTGTATCAGCACAATTCATTCATTGTATTTTTGGTATCTCTGGTCCATTAAAAAGCTTATTCAGTAAGATAAGTCTGTCTTTTTACTATTACACATCTTGACTGCCTTTGCAGATTCTTGTTAATTCCAAATACATAGGTCACTCTGACTGTAATGTCTCTTATTTATTTCCGTGGAAATTACAACAGATACAAAGAGCACAATAACACTAGTTGACAGATAAAATTCTCAGCTACAAAATCCTAGCTTTCAACATAGTCATGACTGTTAGCTAATTCACATGGACGATCAGATCGAGATATTAATCATTTCATGATGTGAAAGATGTGCATGACCATTCAGAACATTCAGTCTTTCACATTGCTGTCACCACTGCCAAAATGTACGACTCACCCTCACTCTACTCACATTCACTGATTGGTCTTCATAGAAGTTCAGCAAACATCAGTGAATGTCAATGGGTGTAAATTTTTCCACATGAAGGAATTCAATTCCATACTTCTACTTTTTACACACTTCCATGTCAGACACCGTTTAGTAAGACTGCAACAAAATGTAAAGGAAATATTGGCAAGAATGTTCAGCCTCTCCTGCTATCCCATCAACAACCTCCTCTGATGTTGTGGGTCAATTTAATAAAATAGAAGGCATTAGTTTTGGACCAACACTTGAATATGAAAAGAAGTGATATTCTTTTTTTTTTTTCAGGTTCTATTGACAACTCTATCTTAATGTAGACTTAGTGCCCTCTTAGAATGTGCACTTCAAACCATCATTTTTATCTTTTTATTAAAAAAAAAAGATTATACATATTGGTTTACTTTGTATGTAAAGCAAAGGTGATAAATACTCGTATGGCTACAAAAATGCATCAATAGGTCAGAATGAAAACAAAGTTAGACATTTAAAAGGAAAAATACATCAGGATGCATCTATGGAGAAGGAAAGAACTATTCATTGAAGGAATCTATGATGTGGTCCTACTGTGACAGAAGTACTGCAGGTCTTACAGTTATGAATAGATTAGATTAGATTAAACTAGATGATAATACATGAAATAATGACTTGGATGCCTCTATCAGTGTGCTGCTACAAGGGAATATAAACTTGTGCTATGTTTTATTGTTTTTTTTTTTTTACATTTTTACTTCTCATACTATCTTACTTAAGTACTAAATAATTGTCAAAAAGAAACTGGTTACCCTACTGATGTCTGTTCTAGAACCTGTCATGCAGAACTGTTATTCACTGCCCTCCATTCAAATGGAAAGTACTTTCACAATTCAGTGAAATTAAAAGTATTGCAAAATAAAAATATTTTCCTATTTGTTATAGAATGAGGACATTTATCTTTGCCAACATGCCATATAAATTATTGAGCTGTAATTAATTGTCTTTTATATTTATTTCAAAGCATTAAATCTGCACAGTATGACAATTAAGTACAATGCCTACCATGTTAATGCTTTTTTCTCACTGTTCCCAAAGAACTGCACACCACTTCAGCAAGTACCTGATGTTGTACTAAGGTGAGAGCAATGAAAAATTAATTCATATTTGACACTCATTACAGCTTCTGACAATGATTCAGTTACAGTCTTTTAGAAGGGCAGAGGAGTATAGCTACGTGGTTGCAATCATTGCAGTATTGTGAAAAAAAGTTAGATGAAGTACTATGTCTTTGATTTTGCTTCTGTTATAAACTATATAATAACTCCAACAGTGAGAAACAAACAAACAAACAAACAAACAAACAAAAAAGGGAAGAAAAAAGGTGTTTTGGTTTGTTTTGTTGTTGTTGTTGTTGTTTTCCTAAATGTAACAGTTCATTTTGCACATAATGCTTATGGTTCTTTCAGAAGTAACATCTTGTTTTGTTTAATGGCTTATAAAATGGTGCTTGTGATCTTGCCCCCTTAACACCATTGGCTCAGGGGATCATCTGAAATGAACTGAGAACAGCAGATGTATTCCAGACAGGTTACAAATGCACTTCCATATCAGCAGAGGATGTGTTGTACATCTCCAGATTAGACGTAGAAAAAAAAAAAGAAATCTTGTTCCTCACCAAAGTACAACTATCTAAATACTTGACCAGGTTACTTAATGGGATGAAATGACACTGACGTGTTTACACATCTAGATACCACTGGAGAATGCAGAGCATTAATGGAGATAAGGGCAACACTGGAACTATCCCTCCTCTTTGTTCTGTCCTCATATTCCCATATATCTTAATTGAAGGAAAATTCATTGTGGTGTGGTACATGAGGATTTTCTGCCTCAACACATGGTAAGAATGGAATGTTATTCATTGACATTTAAGCTGGCCAGTTATTCCAATTCCTGGATTTTTTTATTTTTTTTTTTTACACTGCCTAATAAAGGGAGAAAGCAAACATAATTTTATTTTTTGAAATAAAAAAAAAGAGGTTTTTTTTTTTGTTTGTTTGTTTTTTTTTGTTTGTTTGTTTGTTTAAAACCTACTTCTCAATTAAGAGCATAGATTGTCATAGAATGTACATCGTCCTCTATGGCTTCTTGACTAAGAGACAATGCCTTTCAAAGCATAGGATTTTCTAGTCAGTGTTTCTCACTGAGATAAAAGAAGAGGAAGAAGTATTTAAGATACTTTTTTTCCCTGTAAAGAAGAAGATTAAAAGACTACTTAGATAAAATCTTCCCCTTTTTCTGTCTTTGCCTCTTTTTTTTTTTTTTGGCAGAAAAAAACAATCATGTTATCTCGACTTCAAATGTAGAACAATCCTTTAAATCCTCATTATTCTTAAGATTACGGAGATTACAAGTCTATACAGTATTTCCTGAAACAGATGCAAGGAATTCACAAGAACTTATCTAAATAAGAGGCCAAAAATTATTTCTTTCAAACACTGAAAGAAAATAAGGAAAAGTCACATAGGACTTTCTCTATTCTGCCCTCGAAGAAGTATGGTAAGGATAAATATGAATAAGAGGACTTCAAGTAGATGACTTCATAGAAAATATGCTTATCTATACATAACAAACTGAGCTGCACTTTCAAGGGTACCCCCATACTGGGAAGATACAAACCAAAGCGCAGGCTGCTTTTTGAAGTTCAGGCTTTATATTCCAAATATTCATCTCCTTTAAAATTCTGGCTTTTGCAGTTTTCGTTACTGCAGTTTATGATCATGTGAATTCAGAATCTGCTTTTCTTTCTTACGGAGATCTTGGCAATAAAGTTACTACAGCAACGTGTAGTTGTTGTAGAGGACTATTTACCCCTTTTTTAAAACTGTTTCCAAAATTTGCTTTGAAAAGTGTTCTAACAGTCAATTCTAACAATGTTTTCATTTGTCAAATGTGCTGCTTTTATTGGAGTAGTTTGCATCAGTATTCCATTCAGGGAGTACTAATCACATGATAGCTGAAAGCTGAGTTTAGTTCTTTACTCAAACTATCTTTAGAAGAAAGTGAATTGAAAGCATAGATGAAATGGGCGTTGATTTTAGAACTAATGTTTACTTTCCAACAAAGTAGTCAGAAATGGCCAGGCATCATCTGAAAATACTCTGCTTATGGAACATCAGGATGCTTTCCATTGTGACAAAGAGCAGAGAATGGCACTGCAGAGGGTTTTTTTTTTCAGTTGGTTGGTACTTGTTTTTTTATTGTTGTTGTAGTCTTGTGGGGCTCTTTTGTTTATTTTTTAATAAAAGAAATTCATTTATATAGGAAGAAGTATAAAAGACCAATACTTTTTGTTATTTTTTAGAAATAGCAAATTATTGCTTTCGTTTTTCCTTTTTTACCTTTTTTTTTTTCTTTTCTTTTTGGTTCAGTTTAGATTCTTGATCAACTGTAAGATGATATTTTAAGGAAGAAGAAACATGGAGAGAAGATGAAGTATATTTGGGTTGCTCTGCCTATGTATCTGCCTGTATAAGTTAACTGTGCAACTTCTAAACAAACCTAGAGGTAGAAATTATAAAAACACAAAATTCTGACCATTTTTGTGAATTTTGAAAACAAACAAACAAACAAACGAAAAAACAACAGTGTGGTAGGAGTCCTGAAAACTGGTAAAATTAATGCATTTTCTATTACGTAAACATATGGCTGTTTCTTGTCTATGGAGCTATCTGATATTTCACTGTGCTTGCTGAGTACTTTTTATGCATAAATTGTTATCATTTGTGGTCTAAATGGATTTATACCTATGCTTTTTTTGAGTATTTACTTTGTAATTTTTCATTGGAGTTAGCATAGATTATTAGCAGAGTGCTAATAACAGGACACTGTGGTTACCTTTGAAATGGCAGCCCCTTGTCTCAATGACTAAGCTGAAAGCTGAAGAATGAGTTTTCTCAGGGAAAATTACAAGGAAGCAATAGAATACCCACTGAAAGATTTGAAGTCTTTGAAAATAATTAGTTGACTAAGAAATCCAGACTTTTACAAATGGAAATCCTTAACAACGAAGCTTGTAAAAAGAAAAAAGAAAGCACAAGGAAGAGCTCTGCACAGGCCTTAAGATTTTGAAATGAATGAAAAAAAATCTCTAAAAAAAAATTTGAGGCTTGTTGAGATTGAGTTTTTCAGTAAAGCTTTTTTACTTTTTCAGAAATCTATTTGCCACCTGGCTTTGCCTGAATTATCTGTGGTTGTTTAGAAATTCTTGGAGATCTCTGATCTCGGAACATGACTCTAATCCTATACTGATTTCATCTTTGTTTTGCTCCACAAAACAAAAACAAAAACAAAAACAAAAACAAAAACAAACAAACAAAAAAAAAAGTAGCTTTCAGAGTCACCATTTTTGGTGGAAGTCTGGAAGCAAGGGCGTTCTACTTCCCACTTCCTGGGAGAGATGGCATGAGAGAGGAGTATCAAGATGCAGATGGCTGACATGCAGAGTTCCATCCCTTTGAGCAAGGGCAGTTGACAGTGGTCCCACAGCCCAGGATGATGTTTACATGTGCACAGACCCCTAGATGAAGTAAAAACACATGGGATTCTGTGATCAAATTTTCACATGCTGATGAGGTATACACCGAGATAGCTTAATACAGTATTATAATACTGAGCATTTATAATACGTAAAATTAATTTACTTAGTAGTGTTTAGTAAAACCACTCTACGTTGAATAAAATGCCTGTATTTACTGACTAAGCAAATATTCTCCAAGTAATCATGTTTCTTTCTACTTCTTAAAACCACATAAAGCCATGATTTATTGATACATCTGAATCCAGGACTTAATTCCAGCTAACGCTGCTTTTTGTTGGAGTAACAGAGCTACTGTCTGTGTGTATTCCAGAGAAATGGTCTGGTCAATTGGATTTTTATTTCTTATTTAAATGTATCATAACTCCATGCTCTGCACAGATGGATTAAGATGGTTAACTTTAATTTTCAACTTATATTTAACTTTTCTTATTTAAATGGAACACTGATTTGTTTTTAGGAGGATATCCAGAACACATCCCTCTCAAACACGTCAAAAATACTTACAGAAGCAAAATGTAGAAAAGCGGTGAGTAACAGACTAAATGATGACCATTACAAAAATAAGTGAAAAAAAAACCACCACAATGTCTCAAGTTGGCAGCAGGGAACTGGTTTTGTCTGCTTATGAGTAAATCATAACTACCAGGCAATATTTCTTTAAACTTTTGTTACCTTTGTTAGGCCTGGCTTTTTCCTCTGCTCTAAGAAAACTAGCTCTTTCTCTACTGAAACTGATGATACCATTTCCCATGTACTCCAAAAGCTTTAAGTTCAGATCTCAAACTGGATCTAACAGCACGCTAATTACTGTTCAGTACTACATCTATATGTCAAAGCCTCTGTTTTTCAAAAAGTATGAGGACTAGAAACTCGACAGTTTGAGATTATTAAGTCAAGTCTTGGTACTTACGCTTATTGAGAGTAATTTTAATACTTCATAGCACTGTGCTTTGAATAGTGACTAAATTATAATAGAGGAAGTACATTTCCTTAAAAACAAACAAACAAAGTCTGGATCTTGCAAGATGGAGTAGAAGAGTAAGTAAAATCACACTGATAATGAATAGTTTGTGTAAGGCCACATTTAGCATGGCTGTGAATAGAAAACATTTCTGGACGACAAATATACTATTCTTTATTTTTCTCACTGAAGGCACTCAGCTGTTATAGAGTACGAGTGACTTCCTTGGGAGCTACATACTAGCTAAGAGTAACTGAGAGTAATGTAAAGCAAAAGAAAAAAACAATTCACATTTTTCACCAATCTCTGAAGCAAAAATCATGTGTTTCAATTATTTTTGAAAGCAAATGAAAAGAGTAAATTTTTTTGTATTAATTTTCAATAGTATTAAATTATACATTTGAATTAAACAAACATGTTACAATCTAGCAAAATAAATAAATTCCAGGTACATGAGGTACAAACACTGTGCCAAGCTCCGTACAGACTCTATGAACAGCCATTTCTCCCTTTCTCTTAACTCTTCACGTAGATGGTTCTGATATATGTTTTATCTCATAAACCATTACAATTCTTATTTCTAAGGGAATATAATTAGGGTTGCATGAAGAATTTGTATTTTAATTTTGCCTAATTTAAGCATGCAATTTTTTATTATTTCTGATTACATGTAGTCTTATGTACCTTTAGATTCTCATTAATACCTCCAATCATACAGATTGTTATGAGACCAGCATGCAGGCTCTTCTTGTTCCTTGATGGCACAAATGAACGCTGATGACTATGTTGAAAAATAGCGTTTCATACTTGAGAATTTGCTCTGTGAAACTCTGTTATGGCGCTTTGTACCTGTTGCAGTTTCCAAGGAAATAAATAGCAAGCATTACTTCAGAATAACCTACATATTTTACATTCCCAAGACAATTCCTCAACGCAGCCCAGGCAAGCCAAAAGGTTGGACATCCTTTACTACGCCCTAATTTTTTTCCTTGACTGTTTTCCAACATAATTTATAACTTATTAAATGAAAATTATTTGCAAAATTTTCAGGAAGGTAAACCTGCTCAGTCAGTTTCCTGATTCCATGAAACTGTCGGATCTAAGATGATATAGGAAGCCAATTGTCCACCAGCATTTAAAGTAGTTTGGATTGGAAATTTTTTTTCCATTTCCTCATCTATACAGAGCTGAAGAGCTGAAGATGAGGAGTGGAAATTAATGTTCAAGCTGTTCTCATATGTCCAACTGATGATTATTTTCAACTGACTTGATATTTTGATGAAGTTGTACCTCAGTAGACATTGAAACAACTAAAATGTTTACTTGGTTATGCGTGCTCTCCTCAATTTCTAGTGTTGAGACTAGGATACAAAAACTTACTTACACCAGCTACCCTCTAACAGATCTTTAGTAATACATGCAACATGTTGACTGAAAGGAATAATCTTTTTCCCTTGAGAGGTCACTGGAAGCAGCTTTTCAAGAGTACTTCCTACAGAGATATACTGGTAGAAAAATAAAAGACAAAAATTCAGCCACAATAATTTCCAAGTTAGCAAGAAGTAAAGAAAAAGCTAGATCAAAGTCCGTCGCTGTAATTAGGTATCTTGCTAGATTCAGCAGGCTTTGGATTAGACTGTAAAAGTGACTGCACTGGAGAAGATAAATTAAAGTCAATAACATGAGTAAGCTGTCTCTTCCAGATTATGAAAACCAGTCACAGTCAATAGACTGGGAAAAGGAAAATCCAAGTCAATCTTTTCAGACTGTTTTCTCTCACAAATTATTAGACAAACTTATGAGTGCTCTATATAAATTATAAATTCTATTTATTTAATAAGACTGTCAATTGGGCAGTCTTAAGATCATTTAATGTATTCCAACTTGGGACTTTAATAATAAATTTTACTTTGCAGTGATAATATACATCATATAAAGCTATAGATACTTCTTTTTGTTAATTTGGCATAGTTTTTTTCTGAGAAACATATCCATTTTGATCAGCCAATTTCACACTAGGATATACAGAATGACTTCCTGTACTATTCACCCTTTTCATTCTTGGTTTCAAGGGCCTAATATCATTCATTTTATCATTTCACTTTTAATCAACTCACAATCATATTTCTCCTAGTCATTGGAGTTAACTTACTCCAAAAGAATTCTCAGTCACCTCTGCAAAACTGTTATTTGGAAGGCACCATAGTTGTCAAATAAAGGAGTAAATAAAACCAGTTAAAAAGTTTTGGAAGGGACTCAAACAACTGTTTCTGTTCCAAACAGAGAATGCATATTTTCACTCTGGAGAAAAATCTAAGTTAAGGGTTTTTTTATTTGTTTGTTTGTGTTAGTCTTTACTAGAAGCAGACAATTTAACTTTTAGTGCCCCATACTTCAGTGAGTCCTCATCACTTCCCTTTTTCCTTCCAGCTGGTTGCACTAACTGAATACCAACTGCTCAGTAGTGATCACTCATATGTACATGAACATCTGCCTGTGTGCAGCAGCTGGTACACTGAATTACATTCCTGAAAGGCACAATAAGACACAGCGGGGTATAAAAACCTGCAGCCCTAAAGTGAGCTTCATTTGAAAGACAAATACAGTACAGGGAGCATTGGACTAGGGAGATAGAAGCATGGGAATGTGGTCAAAACTGAATCATGATCATTAGAAGAAGTACACTAAGAGGATATGGACACCAAAAATATTGAGCTGAGATCCTGTTTAGAGGAAATGAAGACAGAGGAGAAGGAGGAAGGCAAGCAGGTGCAGTGGATATAGAAAGCTGTAAGTGAAACAGAAGATGAACTTTCAAGCACAGCAGTACAATGCACAATGTCATGTATGAGATGTAGATATATATATGTCACACTGTTGTCACATCAAGTGACAGGCATGATGGTGACATGTTGATGGTTAGAGTAGATGATCTTAGTGATCTTTCTCAATCCTATTGATGCTGTGATTCTATGAAATTGAAATATCTCTACTCAGTTTTGGATTGCCGGTTCAAGAAGAATACATATAATCTGGAGATAGCCCAAAGGAGGGATATCAGTATAATCAGGAGACTACAGTACATGAGCCATGAAAAGAGTTTAGGCTGAATTTCTTTCTTGTGGCAAAGGGGATGTAATGATACTGTGCAATCACTAGAAAGGAAGTTACAGATGTTGTAAAAACAAACTCTTGGTAGTACCAGATGATGAGCAGGGAGAAATGGCTAGGAATAGAAAGCTGAGAGGTTCAGATTGCACAAACAAGAATGGGAGAGTAATGGGAGCTGAGTAACTGTTGTAGACATGCTGTGCAATTCATGGTGGTTTTCAAAAACTATTCAAAAATCCACAGTCAGCTATATCTAATGTGATAATAGAT
>NW_024884697.1:22179192-22205816 GCF_019232065.1 Centrocercus urophasianus | reverse complement strand
AAAGAGAAAGAGAAAGAGAAAGAGAAAGAGGAAAAGAGAAAGAGAAAAAGAGAAAGAGAGAGAAAGAGAAAGAGAAAAATTAGTTTATGTCCCTCCAACCTTGTAGCTATTGTAAAAAGGTGCACTTTCCATGAAACTCAGTGAAACTTATGCTATGACAGAATGTATTTACTACTCATAGACTAGTAAATCTAGATGAATTACACTTATTTAGCAAATCCAACAGCAATCATATTTGTGTAAGATATTTCACTAGTTTACATATACTTACTTCATTGTTCAAGTTACTACTGAACTTGAAGCTGCATATAGCATCTTTTTTCTTTAACACACTTTCCAAAGAAGCTGCCTTTCAGATGTGATTCAAGTCAATATTAAGTTAGACAAAAGCTTCATAGAAACATAAATAAATGTACAGCAAACCTGGTGAATTACTGTATTCCTTTGCAACTCTAAAATACATCACTGTCAGAGACGTTACTTACCTTTATTTCATTGAGAGTCTAGTGAGCTGTTTTGAAGAAGCTGTTGAAAATTTACATACTAAAATATTCAAAAGGATGATATAGAATGCCTGAGAAACTTGCATTTACCTTGGACTGTTTTGAACGAAATATAAAATAGCCATTAAAATCACAATGATTTGCACTCTATGTTATGACATTTGTAACGATTCCAATATTCCAAGAATCATTAAACTAAGCCAAGGTGCCTTTCTGAGAAAAAAATGTGAACATGAAACATTTTGGTAGGATAGCAATAAAAAGTTATTTATATCTAGCCTGAGAAATCAAAAATGTGTACCTTTAAAATTCCGAAAACAATAAATATGAAGTTTTCTTTCAGCAAATTTTCATTGAGGATAAACCTAAACTTCTGGGACACATTTGCCTTTGTAGTATGTTATTTCAACACATACCACATACTGACAGTTTGGAGGGTTTGGCAAATTAGTTTTTGAATAAAAATGATGCACGGGCTTTCAAAGATGCCTCGTTCCAAAAGCTGACCATGGAAATTATTTTTGTGCAGTGCCACTCTTCCCCCCACTATCACTTCCATAGTCATATCACCCACTTTCTGACACTGAAGACAGCTAGGTTAGATTTCCGGTGAGAAAAGATTTTTCAGTGTTCTAATAAGGGCACCTAAGAATGGAGGGAGTAGAAGGCCCATAAAGGCATGCAAATTCTGCAGCCTAGACTTGTTGCTTTCCCAACTCACTTGCAGTAATTGTCCTCGTAATTTCTTGTTTGGGCATATAACTTCATGCACTGGTGCAGTGGTCTAGCAGCCAAACTCCCTTCCATCTGTTTGCTCGTTCTCTCTCCCAGTGGGACTGGGGGAGAAAATTGGAAGAACAGGAATCAGAAAATTCATGGGTCAAGACAAAACAGGGAAATCAATTACCAATTACTGTTGCAGGCAAAACAGACTCAACTTGGGAAAATTAACTTAATTTATTCTCAATTAACTTAAATATTTAATTACTGATTCAAGTAATGGGAAACAAAAACAAAAACAAAAACAAAACAAAACAAAAAAAAAAGTAAAAGAAAAAAAAACACCCAAACATTAAAACAAGCCCATTCCTCCCTGCACACATGCACACACAGGTTCAACTTCACTCCTTTGCTCCATACTGCTCCTTTTATCACCACTTTAAATCAGCTGGTTCAAAAAGGAAAAAGGTAAGCAGGTTGTACAACAGTATACAGCAAATTCTTTCTGCCAGTTCCTTCTATACACAGATTCCCTCTGATTCAGCAGGAACTATTCCATGAACTGCAGTAATTCTGGCAGATTAGAAAGTCAATGTCATTTTTTTTTCCTTTGTTTGCTTGCTTCTTTTAAATGCACGAGTTAAACAAACAAACAAACAAACAAACAAAAGAACAAAGGCAAACAAACAAACAAAACCTATTTTGACACAGATTTACTGTGTTTTATTTGCAGATAAAACACACTGTGAGGAACAACAAAAGGAAGACTTTATTACGGCTGTGTGTAACATTCCTTGACCTGACAACAGAAATTAGACAATAGAAAGATTTTTTGCCTATGCTCATTTTCTCTCTATAAAAGCCATTATTTACTAATAATACAGAGATAATAAACAGAAATAGAGTCCTTGACGACATTGGACTCTCAGATAATGTGTCTACAATGTAGACTGATAATAAATCTAGTGAGGGGAACTATGGGCTGATTTGAAACAATCTGTTATGGTTCTAGGATCATATGTACACACTACACATGCACTAGCAATGGTATTTGTGCTTTAGCCAACCTCTGGCAGACTTGGGATTCACTTGGAATTCTGCTGAGTGGCCTCCCCTCTGATTTTACCAAGCTAGAAACCATTTGGAGAAAAGTGATTTTATTAAGTTGCAGCACTTCAGTATAGACATAAGGAAACCATGTACATGGAAATGAAACTAGCATACTGAACCAGAACATAGATTCATCTTCTGCTGCATGCAGCAGAAAACAGAAGGTTTTTCTGTTGCAATTCTCTGTCGTCTGAATTTCGTGAACTAGTGAGCTCAGAACATGATGATGAAGCTCACAGGAGCTTCACTTCTCAGAAGTGAATTAAATTATGCCATTAAATTATGAATAGGAACATGCCTTGTTTGAAAACAGAAGTAAAAATTAATCCTTTTATCTATCCCTATCCCTTTACCTATCCCCATCCTTTTTCCTCTTTTGTCCCTTCAGTTCCTTTTATCCTTTTTCTCTGCCTTTCATTTTTTGCTCTTTGTTTTCTTTCAGTCATTGATTTGCTAGTGAGGGTATTTGTGCTGATTCTTATCTCACAGGTACTTGATGCCCATAAAATCACCTTCTGCTAAATAAAATTATATTTTGAAAGTTCAGAGCAAAAATCACAATGTGTGATTTTCACACTGAAAAAAAAACTATTTGCAGAAAGAGAGAATAAAATTATTTAGCATTGTTTAAGCCTATGATAAAAGAGTGGCCATTCAGTCATCAGGGACGATGAAGTAGCCAGTGGTCTACAGCCAACATTACACTTATAACATTATTAAGTGATGTCTGGATTTTATTCCCTCTCTCAATTATTCCAATCTCAACTACTGTAATACAAGGTCTACCACTAACTCCTGTTGACTAGCTTACCTTCTAAACAGACCATATACACAGAAAGAAAAAAAAAACAGTAATAATCCATAATAACTTGCTTTAGAAAATGCTTATGATAAAGTGAGGTGAAAGGCTACCTAAGAGCACTTCCATAGGCAGGAGTTGGTTCATCAACTAGGCTGTGTAAAAAAAGGTCTTTTTTAAGTAGGCTATTGCTGACACTTAAAAATTTATTTCCCAGGGGTACTTTGTACTGAGTCAAGATTGGCATTTCCAGCCTACCTCAATGGTTATGTTAGCAAAGAAACTAGAAATCCTTGGAGGCCATTATGTTTCTGAATCTGTCAAAAGCTTTTACCAATAGGTTGCAGAAGGAGACAAGAAACACAGGGACGGTTTTATGAACTCCATTCCCATAAATTCTCAGTTCCCTCAGACTATTGAGACATCACCAGCCCTTGTTCATTCAGCTCTGTGATGGTGTCTCAGAGAAGCAGACACCAAATTTTATATGAATGTAACAGATACTGTACTGTAATAATACACTACTATTCCTTGAGCTCTTTTATAGCAATCATTCTCTTGGGCTTTCAAATGGTTGGTGACATCGTTGTGATCTGAGTTTGCTCAGGGGACTCCATGCACCCTCTGCTCTTGTCATATAATCTATTGTGATCACAGCATGGACAAATAGAAATGGTGGAATGAATGATTAAAGTGGCTTACAATGTTTCAGTTGAAGTATGATGTATAATAAAGAATATTTCTTCATCTACTGAAAAGAATTATATTCAACCAAATAATACACATGCTTTCAACAACAATATATTTCAAAGTAAGAGAAACAGACCAGCAGACTTTTACTTGAATTCTATCCATTCCATACAGTATTAAACAAATGAGCATGGAAAATTAAATAAAATATTCCATTAGTGTAGTTTGAAGAAAGAAAAAGATGTTGATTTTCTCATTCAATTTGAATAAAGAAATAAATAAATAACAGTAAGTCAAACAAACTCATTCTGATTAAAAAAAAAAAAAAAAAAAAAAATGAAGGAGTATTTCTTTCCCTTTGCTACAAAGACACAGACAATATTTAAGATGGGCTTTCAAGAAACAGATGATATATTATCTTGGGTGTCAAGTACTACTTGGTCCCAAAATTTCTGGTCTGGAGAAATAAGGAACAACAACAACAACAAAAAATAACTGCTCTCTGTTAATGCAAATCTAAGAACAATTCTCCATTATTACAGCTACATTAGGTTCTTTTCTTTGCCTTAGGGGACACCACGGTTAGATGAGCAATATAACAGCAATTAACTAACTTATTAAAAAGAAAAACAATTTAAATAAAGAAGCAATAAACATAATTTCATTACAGAGTTGTTGGGTTTTTTTTTTTTTTTGGATGGTTTTTGTTTTGTCTTTTTTTTGCTTGTTTGTTTTCAGAGAACTTTTCAGGGGAGTTTCAGCTTTGCAGAGAAAGGATGCAAACACTCAGATGCACCCAGTAATAAAGCTGTAGATGTATTGTCAGCAGGCAATCAAATACAGACCACAAAAATATATCAAATATATAAAATTTTTGCTACACCTGTCACAGAGAAACAAGAGTACTCACAGAAACACAACGAGCATTATTAGCCTCACCTTGCTCCCTTCCCTGGCTGGACAAGATGGAGATCTACTAGTGAGAATACGTATATACCTAAGTACAACATGGATCCCTCCAGGAACTGACCTCACAGAATCACAGAATCACAGAACGGCCTGGGTTGGAAGGGACCTCAAGGATCATGAAGCTCCAACCCCCCTGCCACGTGCAGGGCCACCAACCTCCACATTTAATATCAGACCAGGCTGCCCAGGAACCCATCCAAGCTGGCCTTGAATACCTCCAGGGACAGGGCATCCACAACCTCTCTGGGCAGCCTGTTCCAGCACCTCACCACTCTCATAGTAAAGAACGTCCCCCTGACATCCAACCTAAATCTTCCCTCCTTCAACTTAAAACTATTTCCTCTTGTCCTGCAGTTATCTACTCTTTCAAAGAGTTGATTCCCCTCCTGTTTGTAGGCTCCCTTTAAGTACTGAAAGGCTGCAATGCGGTCACCCTGCAGCCTTCTTTTCTCCAGGCTGAATAAGTCCAGCTCCCTCAGCCTGTGTTCGTAGGGGAGGTGCTCCAGTCCTCTGATCATCTTCGTGGCTCTCCTCTGGACCTTCTCCAACAGCTCTCTGTCTTTCTTGTTCTGGGGGCTCCAGACTTGGACACAGAACTCCAGATGGGGCCTCACAAGAACAGAGTAGAGAGGGACAATCACCTCCCTGTCCCTGCTGGCCACCTCTCTTCTGATGGAGCCCAGGATGCCATTTGCTTTCCGAGCTGCAAGAGCACACTGCTGACTCATGTTAAGATTTTCATCCATCAGGGTCCCCATGTTCTTCTCTGCAGAGCTGCTCTCAAAGACTGCTCCTTCCAGTCTGTATGGATGCCTGGCATTCCTCTAGCCCAAGTGCAAAACCTTGTACTTTGCTGTGTTGAACCTCATTAGGTTCACCTGGGCCCACCTTTCAAGCCTGTTGAGGTCCCTCCGAATGGCATCCCTTCCTTCCACCTTCAACCGCACCACTCAGCTTGGTGTCGTCAGCAAACTCACACTTGATTCCGTCATCGATGTCATTGATAAAGATGTTAAAGAGCACCGGTCCCAAGACAGACCCCTGGGGAACGTCGCTCATTACTGGCCTCCACCTGGACTTAGAGCCATTGATGACCTCTGCAGCCTTTCAACCAGTGTCTTATCCATCGAGTGGTCCACCCATCAAATCCACATTCCTCCAATTTGGAGATAAGGATGCAGGGAGGAACCATGTCAAAGGCCTTGCTCAAGTCCAGGTAAATGACATCAGTCAACCTCATATAGTCTTCTTAGTAGCTGTTCCCGAATCCCAGTTTCACCTGTTGCTGATATCAAGAAATAAGGGCCTCTGAGGCCACAGTCTTGCTCCCAGCTGCAAACATAGACCATTGCAGAGACATGTGCTCAGCTGGCCAGGAAACTTCAGGCTCCATAGCCAAGCCCTTGTGCTCTCACTCCTGGAGATACACTGGTGCTCTCATATTGGAGCTAGCCTTAGGATACCCACTCACCCTTTTGCACCCAGGCACTTCACTCATTCAAAAGCTGTCCTGGCTGGTTGTTCTCTGGCAATCACAAATGTGCTTGCCCTTGTTCTTGCTCCAGTCACTGGTACCATGGAGACACGATTGTACTCTACCCCATAGTTTGGCTCCAGCTGCTATGCTCACTCTCTGTGTATGTGTGCCAGAATGGAAGCCCTTGCCCAGGATGGATTTAAGAAACTAATAAGAAAACAGGATGAACTACAGTGACCAGGAGCAGGGCATGGTCAGATAAGCATACCAAGCAGTAAACTAGTTATATGTGACTGGTCTGTTTCTATCTCTGGAAACCCTTTATTTCCCTTGACTCATTTCTCCCAAAAATCATCTAAACCCTTCTTTTCTCCCCATATTTTGTTCCTCCTCTAATCTTCCTATAATAAGTTCTGTACAATTGTGAAGAACTTTTCCCCTACAACCCACAATATACTCCTGATCAGCAACTCACTCCAGTCTGCAAAATCATCTGAAGAGCTGGTCCCAATAATCCATCTTGATGGGCTCCCCAGCTCTATGTAAAGGGGCTGATGGTATTTCAGAAATACCTGAGGGTGGTTTTAGGCAAGGAGTTGGCTCCTCTGGGAGTCTTTAACTTGGGTTTCTTATGCCTGCAATGTGTAACTCTGTGCCCCAATATGCTTGCAGAGATGGACCTTTGGTGGCATAAGGGTCCCTGTGATAGGCCTGGAAGTAGTATGCGAGGATGTCTAGGATCTCCTTCTTGCCACTGTGAGTCTGGACTCCCTTGGGGGTGTGCAGATTAGTTTTTATCACATAACAAGGAGAATACTGTCTTTGGAGGAGATGATGCTTATCCAGAGCTAGATATATATTAAGAGAGACTATAGTCAAACTCAGGAGGAATTGTACGGTTAAATAGTTGGTGATAAAAACCTGATAACATGATGTCTACACTATCTGTATTTTGGAGTGTAAGAATTTCTCTAAGCAATTACTGCCAGTGCTTTCCATAAAATAATTGTATGGCATCAGCATCTCATAGATCCCTGTAGCTAGTTCATCCTCTCAGGAAATAGCAAACAGTTTTTCCTCTCAAGAAAGAAAATTCAAAGTCCAGTTCTGTCCTATGGTCATTTAAAGGATTAAACATCAGTTGTTTGCAATTTCATGAAGAAATAGATGAATTTAAAATTTGTTGACCTAGAGATAGTATGTGTTAGTAAACAACTAGTTAATGTCTTGCAAAGAGATAGTGAATACTGGTCCTATATCCAACTGCATTCATAAATTTTATCCAGTGACTAGTTACCATAATGTTGGGGCTAGTTACCATACATAATGTTAGGGCTGAAAGGTGCATTTTAGCTGTCTAAAAGTCTTCATTATACCACATTGTTAGTTCTCTGAATATAAACTTTCCAAGGACTGTTTTGAGACAAGAATATGGAGAAATTTCAGAAGGTTCTTGATTCTGCTATTTTTCTACCATCATAAATTTCCATTTGTGTTGTAACACTATCAGTGTGTTTTCCAGTGATTACAGCTGTTGTTGACCAACTTGTCATGTACCATACTGCGCTAAGCTTAGCTAATTCACCATCACCTATGTAAATAAATATGACAGTCATATGGCTGTCAAATTTCCTGTCCATTTTTCATGACTACTCAGAATCTTGTGATTAATGATCTATAACATACCTTTATACACTATTCATTATTTTAAACGTAAGAATATTGTTTTTATATTGCCTAACCTGAGGTACTGCTTAAATTTCAAATTTGGACAACAGCTTTTAAGATTTTTTAAATCCTGTGCTGACATAGTTAATACTTTCATTTTTAGAGGTGCACTGCTTCCATCATGCGCATATAAAATGCTGGCATCCATTTTGAAAAAATGTTCTACTGCAAAATTCTCAATACTAGTTTTGAGAAAATAATGAACATTTTGCTGTACATCTCTCATTTTTGGAACCTTTGTTCTTCAGTAAATTAATCTGCCTTTTTTTTTTTTTTTTTGGTCATTTCTCTTTCACTATCCAATGTCATCAGGGAAATAGTTTTGCATTGGGTTCTCAAGTGTATCTGTTCTAGGTGCTGGTTTATTTCATTACTGTCACTAAAGATGAAATAGAAACTGTATTTAATGACTCTGCGGTTTTCAATAGTCATGTGAGAGGCAAAAATATAACGTACTATTAAATATGAAAATACGGTAGGGGGTTGGAAACCCCCTCTTTTGCCTGCAAAACAAATAAGAAGAACTGTAACTCAGGAGATTAACTTTTAACCTGCACCACATGCACAACTTCAGGGATCAAAACAAAAAAAAACAAGCCTTCACAGAAATACAAATAACATATAATGCCTATAAATTAAATTAGGTTGTAAATTATAACACTTCTAATCATCAGAGGAGTGGCATTTGTGGGGATAAAGCTTCAAAACTAATAAGCTGATTAAGATTTATCTGGGATCTAGTTACAGGCATTATGGTGATACAGTTGCCTGCTGTAGCACCTGGAGCTGGCTTTCATGATTCAGGAAAGCTCTTTTGGTGCCAAATCAAATTCATTTTTAATCTAAACTCAAAGCATACAATAGCTATTGATATACATCATTTAGTAGTATGCCCCTGTAATTCTTCAGCAATATAAATCTACATACCCTGTCATTCACTGGCACTTCACTGTTTTGCCATGGGGGACAACATCCCATGACACTGTTCCACAACCTCTGTGCTAACTTTAGCAACCTTGACCAGCAGCTCCAGGCTTCTTTGTGCCCTATCCCATGCAAATCCCCATATTAATTGCTTTGATTTTGTTTGCATGTCCTAATTACAGCATTCCTGATCACTTGTAGTCCCTGTGCTGGTGTTAAATAGAAAGCCAGACATGACTTGGCTGGATCTACCTGTGAGATTTCCTGCTCAGCAGGGAGCTTCTCACCTTATATTTTGGTTCCTGGTTGCAGCTGATCTGTCTACCTGTCACTCTTTCCTCTCATGAAGCACGACAAACGTGCCTGAGTGTGCCCTGCCAGTGTGCCTGCCAGTGTGCCCTGTGTGACTAAATTACTCTCCATGGAGACCTGTGCTACTGCAGTTTAGAGAGTATTTAGAGAGTAGAATAGACAGATTAAAGGTGAGGAAGTGAGGGATGTGAAGTGATGGATGTCATAAATAGTTATCTGCTCCTTGATGTGATCTGATCTTGCAAGTTAATATTTCTGCTATGGAGTTGGCTGAACAGCTAACATTTGAGAGGGCTAGAAAAAGCCATGCTGTTGCAATTAAAGAAGAGAATTCCTGTTCCTTCACCTCAGGAATTTTCAATCAGAAGTTGTGTGTTGTTTTTTTTTAATTTTGAGACAGAATTTTAACGAAGATTATGGAAAATTGAAGATTTTTTATGGTTTCTGTGTCTCCATTTATGCATTATTCTTTCATACAATCAAGCAATCAAGGTGATTTACCATTTTTTTCCATGTAATATAACTTACAGGAATGAAAAAGTATGTACATATATATGCACATGTATGTATATATGCATATGTACAAGGGCTTCTCCAAAAGTCTTGATCAGCTCATCCACATGAATTGGCTAATGGTGATGACTATGTTGAAAAACAGTATTTTGTAGCTGAGAATTTGCTCAATTAACTAATGCTATTGTGTTCTTTGTATATGCTCTAGTTTCCATGGAAATAAATAGGAGGCGTTAATTTTAGAGTGACCTACTTCTCTAAAACTATAGCATAAGTTGAAATGCTAAATAACATTTAAAGAAATGATTTAATGAATCTGGATTTCTGAGTTTCTACAGATAGGGATTATTTTTCCTATTTTTCCTATATATATGTCCTGAGACTCTGCCATATTGATAGAAAAGCCTCAAAAAATACCTTCAGTTAGATGACAGTTTTAGATAGGTAAATAATAAACAAGAATAATTATTAGAGCTGTCATATTCTTCCAGAAGCACGCTTGTGTATGGATGAAGACAGAGAGAGCTCTCTTAAAAATGTTGGTAAAGACCAAGCGAGAGTTGCAATATGTAACATTTTAGAACACTAGATGAATCACATAATCACCAAATTGCAGGGGTTGGAAGGGATATCTGGAAATAATATAGCCAAACCCCCTGCTAAAGCAGGTTCCCTTCAGTAGGTTGCACAATAAAAACCTAAATTTTCCACGTTAAATTTATTCTCTAAATATATGTTAAACAGTGTAAATGCATTCTATGGCTCAGTTATGAATTCTCAGCATTTCTAGAGAAGGAACAGAGATGCTTTTTAACCTTTTCTATACACTTTCCTTAGTGCAAAAAGAAATATCTATATGGCATGGAACAAATAAGAACACTGGTAGAATACATGCTGTATAAATGGAGTAGAAATAATACCAACCTTCTTTTTAAACCTTTGGTAACTAAAGATGCTGTTGTTAACCTGCCCTTGTTCAATTAGTATACACTTTGTGTCCATTAGCTAATAGAAAACACTTAGGAACTGATTCTTTTCTCAGACATGCTGGTAGAAACCAAGAGTTATTCTGTTTTACGCACTGGAGGTATAGCTTGTGAAATATGTGTGAGAGGAGATTAAAGCCCAAAATGGCACAAAAGGACAGGGTGTAAATGTGAGATACTGCACATTTTGAACAGGTAGTACATTTTCAAAGACAGATGCTTTAAAAAAAAAAAAAAAAAAAAAAACCTGTGCTTTGAAAAATTATTTGATTCTCAAAAAGTTTATGCTCTTAAATTTTTTCCTGTCTGGAATCAGCTCTTCCTGGAGTCAGTGGTAAACTTCCCATTGATTCATCAGGTTTTTGAAAATCCTATGCAGAATAGTATCCCATGTATTACTGGTAGGAGCTACCTAATCCAGGAGCCCAGCAGAGGGAAGCTGCTGCAGTTCCTTGCTACCAAGTTCAAATTTCCCTTAGGCACCCGTGCACACAACACATGCACACATGTACACTGCTAGCCACACAAATCAGCAGAGAAAACACAGTATTTGTGTAAACATAAACAGCACTCACCTGTTCTCCTCTCTAGCTGATCAGGATGAAATCCTGTAAATGTAAAATGAATATATTTAACATAGATCACTGTAGAAGGCTTGAACACTCAGGATGCCCAATCCCTAGACACCAGCATTCTCAGTTGCTGGCACATGGATATAGAGCCCTGAAGGCTGTAACTCCACATTTCTCTTTAAAATACTGAACATTTAAAAATTTGAAAGTTAGGGAAGCTGGTAGTATAAGGGACAATAATGGATGAAAAGGGAAAGTGGTGTTATATCAGAAGCTATGAGCAAAACTCATGTCATTAACAGAAAAGAAAAGGTAAAGAGTACCAAAATTCCTGAACAAGCATGTTGAAGGTATTTAAGGCAGAGAATCTGTGTGAATAATGCAAACAGATCTGGAGGAAAGATGATAAGGAGGACAAAGAACAAGCAAAGAGGATGTGGAAAAGCTTTGGGAGGAGGAAGGCTAAGTGAGCAAAAAGGACAAAATCAGAACACTTCGATGTTATTTCAAATATATCCATGAAATGCAAAGAAGAAAAGAACACAGAAATTAAGTTGAAAGTATTGCAATGATTTATTCACATAATACTAGAATCTGACAAGGAAATCAAAAAGAACTTCTATGTGGAAGGTACTAAAATAGATATATAGCCAAATATAGATACATCAAAGCCTATTTTTTTGTTTATGTTAAGGTACAACAGGATAACAAAAGTAAAGATAACACCACAAAGAAGAGGGAGAAAATGAAGTGAAATGGGAAAATAACAAGCTTACATGATAAAATCCATCCAGTGTTATTACACAGCACTCTACAAATTATTTCCATGGCAGTAGGTGTGCTTTGGGCCATACCAGGAATACTTGCACCTATAATGGAGATGAAACATTTTGTAGACTACAGAAAGAGAATAAGCCTTCCAAAATATTGTTGGTATAGAACACGTAGGACTTACATGCTCAGCTACAGGAACTACAGTCCAACACTGTAATAAACAATTACAGTGTAATTGTATACTTAGTACAATAGTACAATTACAACTGTAAGAAACAATTTGACAATTAGTGCATATTTTTTAGATGGAGGAGTTAGTCTAGGCAGTGATTCCATCTCTACATACAGGCAGTATGTTTTCAAGACAGACAGATCTTTTGTCTGATGACATAATCAATTAACCATTGTCTGTGGCAGGTCAAAAATCCCAATTTTCTTCTGTTCTTTCTAAAAAATAAAGCTGTTCCTCAATAATAGCAGAAAGGAAATGGACTTTTGAGCAAAGGAAAGATTCAGCCAAAGGTGCTAAACTGCTTAAAGTTGACAGAGCACTGCACATACACTTTTCACGTGTGAAACTGTAAGAGAAACAATGAATTAGCTTAACATTCAGTGCACTGAATGTTAAGAAGACTATTGTAGAAAACTGGTCACAAAGCATAGTGATTAAGGTACAGTTGTAAGGTAGTTTCTAGTGTTGAATAAGCTTGCTTAAAAAAAAAAAAACCACAATAATATATACAAACAGAAAGTAAATTTAAAATTAAATTAATTGAAGTTTACAGTAGTATTCATTCTAAAGTGGCTGCACTGGAGCAACCTTGAAGAATTTTTTTTAAGGGAGAAGTCACTTTTCTAGTTCAGACTCCGCTGGCATTCTCTGTATTAACATTCCTTTGAACAACATTAGTATTTCTGTAGTTTCAGACTTCATGAGAATGAAATTTAGCTTTCCGGTTGAGAGGATTTAAATAGCTCTATTTATCTATTTGTCATTTTCATTTAATAATTGGCAAAATATTAGTTTTTTGAGATTTCATGGACTTTTATAGCATCTTAATCTTGAAAAGTAAAATTCAGTAGACAGACTGTAAAGCTTTCGTTGTTTTTCTTAATTGTATTACTTTTCTAACCATGCACATGTACAAGAGGTTTGAAAAAAGACCTTGAAAAAGCAGCTGAAACTGCTTAGCATAATGTTTGTCCATTGTATGTATGGATCATCATTATTGTGCTTAAATCCTAATAGGCAGAATATGTATTTTAATAAATACTGGTTTCTTTTGTGCCAGTCTAAAATGATTACATAGCACTGGAACATTTTGATAGGTTCATATGAGGTAAATGTTGGAGCTGTTGTTAAAACTCTCTCCATGTTAAGCCAGTGTGTGACATCAATGCTGTTGTATTATTCTGTGCAGAATGACCTGATTGGTTTGGCTCTGGCAAACAGATGAGAAGAAGTGGATATAGATGCTATAATTTCTGTTAATTTTTTTTTTTCTGTGTACAAGTACCAGTACAGCTTATCGTGGGAACAAAGTGAAGTACTTTTTTCACCATGCTGTCAACTTGATTCAAGAGCAGACACTAAGCAGTTCAAGTGCTTCCCATGATATATGTATTTCCTTTCTGAGCAGCTTTGCCCAAGTCTGTACAGAGGGTTATCTTTAAGAGGCTTTCATGAACATTGCGCAGCATTGCTTATTTTGTTGTGTAGTTTCTAACACGACAGGGTCAAATTTTTCAGAATTGACTACTGATTTTAAAAAGTTCACCTTCTAAAGAATGCAAACCTCCATCAGGCCTCATGTTTCTGAGACGTTCCTGAACACTGTCTATCAATAAGTGTGAACAAGAGAGAAAAAAGGCAGAAGCTTAAGGCCTTGTCAGTGCAGCAACAGTAGCAGTCTACAGTGAATTTAGATTTAGCTTGTGGAGGAGTATTATGCTTGGTGAAATCTGAATGAAGAAGCAATCAGCAGTTCTTTGAAACAGAAAATCACAAATTTAAGTTTTGCAAAGAACAAAATCCTACAGCACATTTATGTCTCTAGCAATCAAGAATGAAGCAAAACCCTGCCTTGTGTTCCTGCTGTAATTCTAAGTCAGACAATAAATATTCTGTGAAGGAATATTCTTCATATATTTGCACGTTGAGGAAAAGAACATTATGGGATGCCATAAAGGAGAAAACTGTGAATTACAGAGGAAAGGCAGCAATGCCTGATGCCCGGGGTCCCCATTATCTTCATTCAGTCATAGGCCCTGAAGTAGATACTGGGAAAAATAATTCTTCAGGCATTAACTGCGGTAGAAATGTTCCCAATTTCAATGGCCTGTGAACTAAATTACCTTGCTATTGAGTTACTTTAACACTGTTTTGCAATGTCAAAGAAGTAACACAAGCCAGGTCCTTTTAAAATAGATTCATGATATGTTAGGTTTTGAATAAATGTAACAGATCACCTGCAGCATGAAATTATTATAGATTCACCATTACTGTTATCTCACGTCCTCCCTACTCCTTCTCTTTTTTTACTTTTTTCATCTCATTCTATTATCTCCCCCTATGACTTAAAATCTGAGGTTGTTAATGAACAGTTAGAGTGGGCACTTCGTCATCTTTTATTAAGACTGTTAGAAGTACCTTTTTATGTAATTGTGAAAAGGATAGTATATTCCATAGTGCTGGGCCTAAAAAGTAAGATTCTTGCAATGGAGAAGTTGCTGGAATGGCCTTTGTGAGAAGAAGTGAAGGGATGTGCCATGCCAGACATAGCTGTCTTCAGCAAACAAGCCACAGAATGCAGCTGAGTCAATCAGTGAAGCTGGTGGCTCCTTTATGAAAAGAGATTTAGAAAAGGAGAAAAAATACTGAGAAAAAGGAAAAACTTAGCCAGAGAGGTAGGAGATAGCCCACAGTGGAGCTGGTAACACCTCCAGAGGGACTGTGGCCCATGGGTAAGCCCATGCTGGTGCAGATACTACAATCTGTGAAGTACTCATGCCAGAGCAAAGGTAATAAGGAAGGCGCAGCTAAACAGCATGGTGAGTAATGACAAGCGGTGAAAACAAACCTCACTGTTTTGACCCCAGTCTCACCCCACCCATCACCTCATTAAAGTGATTGACTGTAACCTGCAGTAAAAACAGAGAGAGTGGAAACAAGAAGGGGGAAGGAGAGCTGTCTGGAGTGAAAAAAAAAAAAAAAGCCTGAGAAAAAGGGAGGGAATGTTTACATGGTTGGGTTTTTTTTTCCCTTTTTTTTTTTTTTTTTTATTTAAAAAAATAAAACAGTAAAAATTTTTGCTAAATTAAAATAGATTAAGCCAAATTTCCCAAGCTTAATCTTTTTTTTTTTTTTTTTTGCCCATGACAGAAATAGATGAATGTTTTGCCTTCTTCATCTTGACCCACAGTCTTTCTTGCTTCTGTTCCTCCTATTTTCTCCCCCATCTGAGGGGAAGTGAGGAGGAGAGAACAAGTGTGGGTACCTGGCTGCAGATGTCAATGAACCACAAGTAAATTGTAGTTTTGCCAATTCTCATATGCTTTCTTTATTCACTTTCTGGCTTCATTATATTCTGTATAAATTATAAGAATCCATTTTAACTACCTCATTCTTGGAAAAATCCATGACTATTATATAGAAGGGGTTAAAACCAAGTGCATTATAAATGTTTATGTTTTCCTCAACTCCAATTTTTTCTTCACAACTAATGTTCCAGTGTAATTTTGAACTCCTTAAGCTTTCTGTTGAGCTGTATCACTGTCACTACGCAAGTAAATCTGTCCAAAAGAAGAAGAAAAAGAAATTGAAGAGTTAAATTTATTAGAAATCTTCTAACGTACAATTTTAAAGGAAAACAGGAACCTCTAAGATTTGGGTTCTGAGCACGTACTCTGAAATTACCCACATGTTTTACAAAAGGGCCCATCATAATTAAGGACTAATGTTCTTACTATGATTGCAAAAAAATTGGATTGATAGCTACATGCTTGAATGAAGATATGTTTGGGAACAAATAACACAGATGCAAAGAATAGGTCCAAGCAGTTCTCTATTTTTCTGCTACAGCAGAAATACCTGGCTCTAAAAGTAATGAAAAGCATATTTTTAACATTAAAAATTATTGCAGTATGCAATGTCACTGATGACTTCTGGTCATTTTCAGTGCACATCTTTTTCTAAGGGTGTTTCTTAACTAAATCAATAATGTTCATGCAATTTAAAATAGCAAGTGAATAGTGTGGTATTCTGGAGGTGTTTCTGTCTCTTTCTCTTTTTATAATGTCAATCATTCTCCTCTTGATACCATATATATAACAATCTGAGTCAGAGATATTCAATTTATAGAAAAAGTTTCTCTTCCAGTGTTACTCTCTTTTCTCGATTGGATCCTCTGCCCTTCTCTGTTCCTGTGAGGTTCAATCTTTATTAGAAAACTGGGGGAATGAAAAAAGCCAAATGTCCTGTAAAAGTGTATTTATGCAGATGAAAGAACATCAGACTAATATTTCTGAACTTAAACCCTGGCAACTTGGTGCTTAATGAGATAACTGGGCTCAAAGATTTTCACTCATGCTGTGAGGAAAGTTTTCTGGGTTAGATCCAAAAAAAAAGACATGAAGTGGGGCTTGGTGAGATTTAATGATGAAGTCTAAAGCAGTCACTGAAAAAGCCACCGGCTTTTGGCCTGTTGTATAACCACCAAGGATTTGTGAATTTCTCTAAGAACTTGCTTTCTCAGGGGTCCTTCTGGCCACAAGAGAGATGGACTCCTTCTAGAAGGGAGTCGGAACTCTCAACAGTAATTCTCCACCCTGAATTGTCTCTGAAGGAAACTCTCTTTGCATTGTATTCTCTTCATTATTTGTAAAGTATTTGTTATTTTTCTCTATTATTTTCAAAGCAATTGGCTATCTATAAACTTCACTGATGTCATAGACAAGGCAGCTCTGTGAAGTTAGCAGGAGCTCACTCCAGATTTTACTATGTCAGTGGCATTTCTCAATGTTTCTCTAGAAGAAATAGTAACAGGGTAAGAAGACGTATTCCAGGGTTATGAGCGTTTGTCAGGATTTTTTGTTTTCTCTTTGGTTTTCCTGGAGTAACAGTCAATGTCATTTCCAGTGACAAATTCGACAATTAATTTGCTGTTACAGAGGAACTTAATCTCAAATACTGAGTACCCCAAATGAAGCGTAAGCATTATTTATATACTGAATGTGTGGGAAGTAATGTCAAATGACAGAATCAGTACTACTTCGAGCTATAACAACCCATAACAAAACTCCAGTTAAATAATCTGTTTCTTCCTTACTATGCTATATGTTCTTCTATTACTGAACAGTATTTTAGAAACACTTAGAGAAGGATACTAAATTCACAGCTGGGATAGTGTCACCAAGCTGGTTGATTTACGGTAGGGGTAAGGTTTTTTCTAGATCTACTAAGAATATCATGTAGAAAATCTGTATCAAAAACAAAATAAAAAAAGTTTTCAGTGTCAGCAGTCTGAGTTTTAAACCTAGCATCATAACTTCTTTCCATTTCATGGCTATTTTAAGTTTTTAATTTATTTAATCTTTGTTTTAACAGTATTTTAAGCTGTTGACCCATAACCTTAATAAAGGAATCATGAACATTGTATGAATGCATGGAAAGAGGTAAGTCTCTAGTTTCGGTCATCTAATCACTAGAAGAATATGTTGCATTTTTTTCAAGACTAGTATTACTACTCCATTAGAACATGCTGTTTATATTCCTTTTATGGTCCTTTTGCTCGTAACTGATTAAAGTTTTTAATCATACTGTCTCATAGTTTTCTGTATTATAAATGCAATGATAGTAACTGAAGCTTTCATTGTGTATTGAGACTGGGGTTTTGGATAGAATAACCAGTTTGTTCCATGCTAAATTTAATTTAAATATTTGATGTGGTATTTGTAAAGTCTTCACATATAGCAGTTAAAAGTAGCAGATAAAGTCTTCAGTATAGCAGCCAGCTTATCAGTGCACAGACCCATCCACTGTGTAACATAAGTAGAGAGAGAATTTAGCAGTGGCTCTTAGGTCCATAGGCAGAGCCTGGTAGGTGGATTCATGAAACTAATATTTACCAGGGAAGGGATTTTTTCCTAGATGCCTCCATAGTCAGCAAATAAGGCAGGATCCCTTCAGGAGAAATTTCAGGGTGGGTGTCTATTGTAAATATTCGGAGACATCTTGCAAAATTCATCACTTGTCATTTACTGTGGATGGAACCCAGGGAAAGACAGTGGATAAAGATATAGATGTTTAACTTGCTTATATGCAGTTTACTGTTTCTTATGTAATTTCAAAAAACCTGTGGGCAGTTGAAGAAAAGGTTGGATTTATCTTGCCGTAGAGAGCTAATCAGGCTCTTTTGGGGAGGGACTGTTTGCTTGGCTGGTAAAGCAGCAGACATCAGGTTTACAGACTGCTCTTAATAGCTAAGAAAAGAAATGGTGTAGTCCATCCAAGCAGGCAGAAAAGACTGCTTAACTAGGGAAGTTACTGAAAGTTACGAATTAAAAAGCCAGTCTGGAAGAAAACTCATGACTTTGCTGCTGTAGCAGGCAGGAAATAGACATTTCCAGGAGGTATGTGTTTTTTCATTGTGATTCTTTGATCATAACTTTAGAGACTATTGCAGTAGTCTTTCTGTGTTTCCATTACGGAGGAGGTTTAAATTTTATTGTTTAAAACCAGCCCAGCTGGATACCTATTAATGATACCTAGGCACCTATTTTCTTTGCTAGAACCCAACATTTTGGAGACATCAAGTCATAATCTTGCTATTTATTTATTATTTACTTACTTATTTTGCAATTTTTAGCTTGTTTTCATGCAGATGGGTTCTCCTGCATGGATATTCATTTTCTATGACTGCATATAGTTTCAAATTTTGCTAATACTTTCCTGAGATACAATTAACTGATGATTGGATTATTTTTTTTTCCCATTTTTGTTTTGTGTCCTAGAGGAAGCAGCAAAACCTGAAATGCAAATTCACATACAAATTTAACATCTTTCTTTTTAATTAATTACTCCTATGAAGTTTGGTAATGTTTGTTTTAAATTTGCATTCTCTTTTCCAAATTATAATTCTCCACCAATATTTTGGTCTTCCCTGTTTTTCTAGGCAAACAATGTAATTGAAAAGCTATTGACTACACTATGTAGTTTATAGTATACAGTTTCCTGAGGTATTTAGCAAAAGAGAATAGAAACTGATAGTAGAGAGTAGAAAAGAAAGCACATTTTGGGGGGCTAGTAAGCTACTGTTTGTGAATTAACAATGAACAGTGAATTTAGAAAGCTGAGATTTTTCTTCTTTCCTTTTATATTTTTATGAGTAAATGGGAGTTCTTAACGCTCAGGCATATATTTATTAAATGACAATGAACTTTACATGTACTTCCTGGAACTGTTCTTATTAAAGAAAATGAAAATAGTATTAACCTTCAAATAATTTTAAATGAATTTGATACTTCTAACACCATGTAGGAAATAAAT
Organism: Centrocercus urophasianus; assembly: GCF_019232065.1. NCBI lineage: Eukaryota > Metazoa > Chordata > Aves > Galliformes > Phasianidae > Centrocercus > Centrocercus urophasianus. The sequence continues at coordinate 22,186,193 of NW_024884697.1, read as the reverse complement.
ATAATTAAGATTCCAAAAAATAAGTATTTTTATAATATTAAATATAACAAATACACATAATCTTTGAAAGTTTTTTGGTCTTTTTAGTGTGTTCCTGTTGTTTCCTGTTGCTGCCATACCATAAGACCCAGGATTTGAAGGAGGAGAAAAAAAGTAAATAAGATTTTATATTCTTGTATAATCATAGGTGCCTACTAAATCTGACAGGTAATTAGTTTGTTCCTCTCACAAATCAACTGCAAACGTCATGTAAGTTATGATTGAAAAACTTGAATAGTTTATCTGTTTATTTTGGCTCCTGTCCAAAATTACATTTGTTACTTTAATCATATATAGAATCTTGTATCTAAAGATCACAACATAATTTTAAGGCTTAAAAGTGACCTCAAATCTTCTTGACATTTTCTAGTCAACTGGCATTCGAAAACAAAACAAAACGTGATGTTGGAATCTAGCAGTTACAGCACTGTCATTAATAAGAGCTGGTCAACCAAGTGTACTCTAGACATTTTTTTTTAGAGTTCCTTTTCTATGATTTTATTCTCTTGTCTTATCCCATATATAACTGTCCCATCAAAGATCTGTCCTTCTTATCCTGTTTTTCAGGTATTTAAACCTTACTCTCAGCTCTATAGTTCCAACTGGTAAAGCATTCAGTCCCCTAATACTGTCGTCTTGTTAGTCCTCTTCTTCTTTCACTGTCACTTTGACAGCTCAAAGACATTTGATTGGCTGTATGCTTATGGCAATGATAGAACTTCTACTAAAGCACTGTGCTTTTTCTCATCCAAGTTTTCAAAAAAAAAAAAAAAAAAGAAGAAAAAAAAAAGGTCTTGATTGCTAAAGGAGTCAGAAATTTTCAATCTAAACTCATGGTTTAGTAAGTATTATTGGCGATAGGTGGATGGTTGGGCTGGATGATCTTGAAGGTCTTTTCCAACCTTGGTGATTCTGTGATTCTGTGTAATAGTACCCAAACTAGCAATTTCTTGTGTGTGGTTTTTGTTTAAACTGTGTTAGAAATCTTCCTTAACTTAAAAATAAGAAAGGTCTTAATTGCTACAAATTTTATACTACATCCATTATGGTACAAGTATGAAGCATTTATGGTCTAATTTTGACAGCAATTTCCTTCGATAATTAGAAATGAGTTAGCTGTACCTAACTTCATCTATCCAATTTTGTATATTTAGCTGGACTGCCCAAGTTGGGAGCCTATTCACCTTAGTTTCCCTCATTACAAAAAGGTATTAATTTACAAAAAATGAGTCAGCTTCAGTAAGATATGAATCATTCTGTCAAGATGTCTACAGCGCTCCATAAGAGAAGCATTTAGTAACTAGACTTCTAATTAATTGCCTCAGTGAAGTACCAAATGGAAGGTGAGATGAACTCAGGTCATTTGTTGTGGATCTTTAGCAAAGAAATTGAGAATATATCACACTCCTTGCATGTCTAGGCCTTATTTGAACAGGAAAATAAGTACGTTTTAGGATTTCTGACAGTATCTAGCTCTCCTTAATTCTCTGATTTTCAGTAGCTTAAACTCCTACATCAGTCTGACACTGTAGAAAATGCTATCACTTTTACTTTGTTTATGGATAAAGCCTGCAAAATGTATGTGATTTTGTCCTGTTTTGCATAAAAGGCTGTGTCTAAGGCATTTGATTGTTCAGCCTCTGCATGGGATAGAAAAAAAAGAAGTGGTTTAGTAGCTCTTTAGGAAACTAATTTTATGGCAAGATAGATAATCAATATTAACATCTATCTAGAAACTCAATTCTATATTCATTCTATATTCTCTGTATCAGTCATATTAAAACTTCTGTCTCAAAATACTTACCTTACTGCTGACAGGTCTCAGCTGCATTATCAGGCAGTGATCCTAACTTCTTGTCATCACAAACTTTCTTATTTGTTCTATAAACAATACAGATTTACATGGGATAGTGGACGATATCTCTAAAATAACAATCTGCTCTAAAACAGCTCAGAGCAAAGCCATCAGGGAGCAATATATCCAAGCCTTTTTCTTTCCCTCTCCTGTGGTTGCCAGGCCCTGCTCTTTACAAGTAATTAAAGATTTGTGCCATCATGGGATTTGAACCTGTCCTCCTTTCCGGACTGTTGACAATTTAAACAGATCAGATTTTGCCAGAGTAAAAGAGACATTGTTATAGCTAGTAGTCTTGCGGAAGCAGTGCTCTGAAGCCATACATTAACACAGTTAATTTAACTACCAATTTCTTCATTTACTCTGAGTTGTTGTGAGGCAGAGGAACCTTATACATCAATATAATTGTATTTTAAACGGAGTAATTGGGCCACTCAACATTCTGGATTGTTAGAATTTCTTGAGGTAAAAAAAATTCAGAAGCAGAAAAACTCCCCTGAAAATGTATTTCAAATCTCTGAAATTAATTTCCTATAACTTCAACTGAAAACACTTTTTCTCAATTCCTTTGAAATTAAATTGTCAAGATTAATCCATTTTCAAAATGTTAAGTTCGATTTGCAGGACTGTTCCACTACAATTCTAAACTTTTCTGTAAGCAGATAATTTTAAAATTGGAAAGCGAAGATCAATTTACAGTTTTTGCAGATTATGTTTTCTTTACCACAGAACATTATTTGATATCCAAAGTGGTTTTATGTACAGAGACAAATGCTATCTGTCACTACTCAAATTATTTCTCTGTGCTTTTGAACATTTCTATTTTGCAAAGTATCATATTATTAAGTCATTATGGTAAACTCTAGGGAAAGCATGTTTCATTTAATGTGGAAAATATGTTCTTAGTTGCATTCGGACATTCATCAAAAATGGTTTGCTTTAATACTGAGGTATACGTGAAGTCATGTCTTTTCCTTTTTTTTAGTTTTTTTCACATGAATTGTTCTTCCTTACATACAGCAGACAGACCTATGATCCTGAATATGGCCTCTCTATGAAGAAATCATAAATGTCTAGGAAATAAAATCTTGTAAGAAATCTAATATCCAAATAAACGATCCATGAAATAATTATTCCAGAAAACAACACAGATTGAGCTTAAAACAAATCTCTAGTCCTCTAGTCTCTCATTCTTCCTGTTAGTCTAGAGTTCTGGCATTTTCACTGAAGTCCTGCAGTAAATTCAAATCGTCTCTCAGCTAAATAAAGTATGATTAATAGGGGTTTATAGCAAGCACAGTAAACGCTGAGTTTTGATTTCCAGATTTATCTAATGACTACTGTGATCTATTTGTCTTTGACTATTAGCTTTATTATAGTTCCTGATACTGTTTATATTTTCAATGATTTTAATGCCAGCATTTCTCAGCTTTAAATATTACGTTATTCTAATGTAATTAGAATTTCTAATTTCACAATTTCACAATTACTAATTTCACAATTTCCTCAAGTATGCATGCTCTGCCTTTCAGAAATTAGTCATCATAACTTTTTTTGAACTACTAATACGAAGGTTTTAGACTGCCACCATCAGAGTTGAATACCAATACCCTTTCTAGGGCAACATGCAGTAGCTAGAAGTACTTCTCAGGTTCTACCATTTTCAGTAATGCTGGATACAGTCCAAAAGACATGAAAGAGCAAGAACAGGGTTAAAGGTAAGCAAATATAGAAAAAGAAAAGCAAATGAGAAGATAAGAGAGATGTCCTGAGAAATAACTTTGTGAAGTTGGTAGTATTTGAAAAAATTTGAGCACCAAAGTTAGAAATATGAGATGATGAGGAGAAATTTAGAAGAACCCATCCAAATACAGAAGGTGTGAGATATTTGGGGAGATAATTTCTCAGGAGAAAAAGGAAATTGGTAGAGTTGCTGGTTGATTAACATGTGAGCATGTGAAAAGATGAGATTTAGATCTGATGTGACATTCCCACAAGTGAATATTGTCAAAAGTATAAATGTAGTTGAAATTCAGCAGGTTCTGAGTATGACACTGCTTTTGTCTTTGGGGAAAAAAACTAACACAATTTTAAACACTATTCTACAAGTTAGTACAGAACTTATATTTGTACATTCTGTTTACATAGCTGCATACCATTTAAACTCTACTGACCTCAGGAGATTCATTTTTATTTTTACCGTAATGTCACTGAAGAAACAACCAGGAGTGACATTTTTATCAAATGATTTGTGAGAAATGTACTTAATTCTCCTTAATATCAGCCTTTTTCTTGGTGATTAGATTTGAGGATTAGTAGATGGGATTTTAATGCACTACTGGAAACATTTTTGGAATTAGGAATTTACTACTGACATTCACACAGGAAAGAAAGACATAAATCACAACAGTTTCCCATAGTGTGCATATGCTGCAGAAGTATCACGAACTCCAAAAGAGACAAAACGTGTAATAAGCAAAATGAAAAGAAATGATGGATGATACACAATAAATGCTTTACAGTCAAGTTTCCACGCTGTGAAAAAGACTTAAGTTGCTGCTATTAAAAGAAAAAAAAAAATCTATCACCAGTGCTGTTGTGAAATTTTACATCTGAAGCACATTAGTAATAAGAGAGCAACTGATGTTTATTGTCTGCAGAAACAGAGAAAATGTGATTATTTATGTTGTATGTTGTGTATTGCAATCCTTGAATATTTGTTCTTTCAATTTTGTCTTGCTGTTTTAACACCTTTAGATATTGCATTTTGTAGTTGTTTTCTATTTACATGCCTCTCACTTTTCTTTAAATATGTTTTTCAGTTTACTCTGGTTACTCTGTATATACTCAACAGGCAAAGAACAGTCTGTGTTCAAGAAAAATGGAGTGTGAGTGATCTGCCAGAAGCTAGGTGAACACCTTTGCTGAAAATGATGCAAATGAAACAAGAGTTTTCTGTGTCCAAAACATGAATTTCCAGGCTAAGACCTTCAAGCCATTCAAGAATACAACAGAAGTTCTTCTTTATACTTCTGGTCACTAGATTTTGACCAGCTTTGAAAATGGGTTTATTAAAATGCTTCTATTAGAAACCATTTGGAATATCTTACACTTTTTCAAGAAATTTGAGTTTTCCTACTCCATTTGTATGATCACAGACAAATGATCTGTGGCAAAACTGCTAAAGTAGTTTTGGCTCCAGAGTTTTCAATTTTTTTGTATTTTCTGGCTGATCTGGCATGGCTATGACTACACATCCTGACCTCCTCCTGCCCTGCCCAAGACCAGTGACCTAAATGAAAGACATAGGTCATGTTTTCCGTAGGTCTGGACCCATCCATGCCCATACCCATAAAATCACTCGTGTGACCGATATAAACTTTGCCACATGCACATACCTAGTGATATTATTGTTATCAAGCCAGTGATTAGAAAACTTTCTGAGAAATGGGATGAAATTCAGTGGATGTACTGAGTGTATAGAAAGTAGGAAGGTTGCCCTTTTACTGAAAAAGTTTATTTATAGTTGCGGTAATGCTAAGTTACTTTTCCAAAACAGAACTGCATAATTGGTGATACAGCTGGTAAATGCAACCAAAAAGCCTATGGCTTTCACCTATAAAGACTCGTCTTTCTGTTTCTGTGTCTACAGTGGAGCATTTCATGTAGAGTTAGTACCTAGACTAAAGCTTTCAATAACTTTGAGGAACTGCCAAGAAAAGAGTATGTTCTGATGTCATTTTCATTTATGAATATACTCCAAAGAATTTATTCTTCTAAGCACATTCTATCAATCTGTTGGTGATAATGGAGGCAAGAAAAGACAACTTGTTTAGATAACTGCTTGTAATGGGAATACACCATTCATTGCACTGCTTTTTTCACATATTGTTTAACTAAGACACATGGGCCAATAAAATCACAGCTACTGTTGAAGCTTGGAACTAGCAGAGTGCTAAATGTTGTGAAATGAATGGTCTAAAATAAAGATGTATTTAGTCACTTGCATGTAACTTATTGTAATGCAACACACACTAGTTTGGAATAAACTATATCTAGCACACGACTGAATACCATGGGGCTCCTTGCAAATCATAATGTCATTTGAACAATTGAATATGCTATTTTTATTGAGATAATTTTGCCAAGTGTCTGTTATAGATAGTAATAGTTACATAATAGTTATAGATATATAATATAATATATATACAATATAAAATATATATAGTTATACAATAGTTATAGATAGTAATGTATTCTTAAGCCAGTGTCTGTGAGAGTAAAATACCTAAAGTGGAAGGCTGTCCAATTATGCACCTTTCTTACAAACTAAGAGGCAGTGCTAGACTGATATTCGTAGATACATGATCATTTCCCTATGGAAATTCTGAGCCAGACACATAGGATGTGTTGAATTATGTAGAACTACAATAATATATGTCGGCTGCTGATCTAGACTAGTAACTTTAGTGTTCTCTAAAACTTGTTATTCAAGATTGTCTGACAGGCTAGTGCACAACTAGTACAATTTTTAAACATAAAGTGAAGTAATGCACGCAACTGATTATAGGAGGTAAAATGAAAACTATGATTAAGGTGTTTTACTTTCAGAGCTTTCTTTCCCCTCAAAAAAATTGTCTTGAGTACAATAATTTTCCTAGTGAAAATTTTTGTATGTAATGGATAGTTGTCATTGTAATAATCTTTCCATTCTCTTGAATATTTTTAAACCTCATTTTGGTTGTTTAGTTCTGAAATTATTCCCAATGGTGCTGTTACGCAGCTCCTAAATAGTTCATTGGATTCAGGTTGCTCTTTCACTCATCCACATATTATAACTTCTAATGAGATTTCATTTTGGAATTTTATTATTTCATTTGGGAGCTACTTAGTCCTATTTGAATATATAAATCAATAATCATTGGCAAACAAAACACGTTAAGAATTAGTTCATCATTAAAAAAGTATCTGAAATAGAAAATCTGTAATATGATTAAGCATTTTCCATGGTGAATTTGGGCTTATAGGATTTAAGATAATATCTACGATATAAATATGTGATGTTTTCTGACCAAAATTTTCTGGAAGAAATTCACAAATAACTACA
>NW_024884697.1:22151701-22179092 GCF_019232065.1 Centrocercus urophasianus | reverse complement strand
AAGTACTCCCAATGCATTGAAAGCTTGCTGTATTTACCAGGTTTCACTGGGACATTCAAGTGCTCCTTACTGTGAAGTATTTTGTTATTGCAGTACCAAGCAATTTAGATGAGCATGATAAATGACAGCAGGTTGGTTTTGTTAAGGTTAATGACTTGATGATTTACAAGTGAAGGCATATTAGAGTCAAAATTATTGCATTAATTGTTTCATTACACAATGTGAACTTTGTATAAACTGTTTCGGATGCCCTGCAGAGGTGTCATTACTATTGTATTAATCGTGACATAGCATGTATTTCAGATGTGCTAACAATTTAGAAAAATATGAGTATTGCTGCTTAGGGCTGCCTAGTAACTTAAAGGTTACCATTTCCCATCAGCTACTGATAGCCAGGAACAAACTGAAAATTAGCTCAGACAAAAAGCAAAGAAGTTTAACAGCAGCATGGACTGTTGAACTTCCTGTGTCATTGAGCAGTGTCAAAGCCTGGGGTGACTGACAGGTTTGGAGGCAGTTGCCTTCTATCTGTGAGCCACAGTAGCGTTACCAATGGTCTGTTGCCATCTTGTCCCTCTTGGTTTCAGTCCAATCAGAACTGCTCCTTACGGAAACCCCAGCTGTGATTTGTTGGGTTGCAACCAGATAAAAGAAGAATTAACAAAGCCGTGGGAAGATCATCTGCATTTTATGAGATCTGAAATGTTTTCTAAGCAAAATTGATTCCCTAGTGGCAATGTTAATTATAGGAAAGCCTTACTGCTATAATTAATTCTCAGAGAGTAGAATGGGCATTAAGAAGTAGCTTCTGGTATGAAGACTATTATTTTAGCAGTTGTTGATTGCACCTTAGAATTTAACTATTACGTATCAGTAATTCTAAAGGGGTGATACTATGAAATCATTATCTTAGTTGGGAATCGTATCTTATTTGCTATTATTGTTCCTTTTTAATAATAAAACACTACAGTGAAGTTAGCTAATGAATGTTTTCAGTTATTGTTCTTCCATTAATAAAAGCAAAGGTGCCCAATTCAGCCTTGTTAGCATTAAGTTGGCCAGTCTTCAGGACACTGCACCTTTTTCCATCCTGGTAAAGTTGATCAGATCTTCATTTTTTTAGCACACAGCTCCCTTTTCTTCCTATATGTGCTGACAGATGATTCTGCTGGCCATTTTCTGGAAAGATGTGAGACTAATTGTGACAAGTAAAGCAAGAAATAGCAATCAAATTAGCTTACGGGTTAATAAACAATTTACTGAGTGATTACAAGGCTCAACATTACAGCAACCACAACATCAACCAGCAATATTTCTAGCTGTAGTTCTCTTACTCAGTCCTTCCAATTTGCCTTTGTTTTCAGCAGTAACACAACTGAATATTTATCATTAATTGGTATTTATGATTTCCTATGTTTCTCTAAGTAATCATAATTTTCCAACAGGATAGCAGTTTCTTAGGTGTTAGACATAATTTCTTGATGAGAAATGTTTAATGATATTCAGTAGTGCTTATTCATGGCTCATATGAACTGAAAACTGATTATCTTATATTAAACACTTTTTCAGTTTTCTTACTGACTCATGTAATTCAGTTGCAGTTTTATTAACTATCTTCCTTTTTGTTTCAGTGCACAAGCAAACATACACATCTAACATATACTAGCAGAAGTTCTAAGTCATAGCTTGAAACAGTGATTGAGAAGGGTGGGAAGGCAGAGCCAACCCAGTGAGCTCAAGTGCATGCAATGTACCTGAGTGACTGGAAGGGATAAAACCAGGAGCAACCCCTTTCCAGACCTCACTTATGGGTTGGTAGGGGTGGCAGTGGTATCTTAGTGAAGATCTCTGTGTAGCTGATTCCTTCCTAGGGTGAGCAGATTTTTTTCTTTATCTCTATGGCTGTTGCACTGAGGAAATCCTTACTTGCTGCTGTTTAGGACCTTGCTGTTCTGCTGTCATTGCTGTGCTTTCTGTTGCATTATAGCATTACAAGTATAAAGAGTGAATACTCAGATTCAATGCATTTAAGATGTAGGCAATGGAATCGTGATTCAGTATGCTGGAATATTCAGCTATTCTCTTATTTTATTTCCGTGACTAACTGGCAAATAAATGTTGGTACTGTTTATTACCTGAGTGTAATTCTGAGGTTAATAACTATCTGACACAGCAAGTAAAACAATTTCTTTTTTTTATGCTATATATTATTTTGATTTCAATGCAACACATTGAAATTGGTTAAAAATTACTAGAAAGGATTCCATCCTGTCAACAACATATGGAAATTTTATGTTAACTGGTATCTTTCATAAATGTGGCAGGAGAAGCATATGTAGAAACATTTGCTTGTAGAGGGGAATAAAACATATTTTGCTGAAAATAAGACTTCAGGAATTGTCACAGTGTATCTTACGGTTTACAGAGTGGGTTTGCAAATTATGTGGTGAAAATTGGAGACTGAACACAAGTCATCAAATGCTCAAGCACAGAGTAAAAAAAGAGATGTAAACTGAACTGGGTTTTGTTTTTCTATGATAACACCTAGTTCTGTCTGTAGTCACCAAAATTAGCTTTATTGCAGAGTGGCCATCTAAAAATCTGTAGCACATGAAAAGTCACTGTTTCCTCTTTCACTGATTTTTAACAAAATAAGTCATTATTTCACACTTAATATCTATTAAGTAAAACACTGTCTGAAAATGAGGTGCAAAATTCCCATGTAGGGAATGCTGTTTTATAAGAAGATAGTAAGATGATGATGCTTTACTGATATATATATATATATATATATATATATTTATATTCCAGAAGACACCCTGAAATGACGTACATCTGTTCATGAGGAAAACATTCTTCAGAACAAGGAGGCAGATCATTAAACTAAAGGTTGGTAGTTGTTGCAAGCAGCAAATAGGATACCTGTTAGAAAAGCATAAGAATAGATTACATTGAAATATTAATATTTTTTTGCCACGCATTGAAAAGAATAGTTTTATACTAGGAAACAAACCTATGATGAAAGTGAATGTATCTATAAATGTATTTAAACATGTAAAAATTATGGACAGGTAACTTGTCTAAAACATCCACTTAGGAAAAATGGGTTCTTCCTTCAGTTCTTGTTACCTCTGTTGTTTTTCATCACTTACTGAAAAGTCCACTTCAAAAGGATGAAGAAGAGTACATCCAGTCAAATATTCAAATACTTGTTCAAAACTTCAAGATATTCTGCTTGAATTTTGTAAAACTGATGTGGAAATGACATTATGAGAATAATCTTTTAGCAAAGTTTCCAGCATGTAGACACTCAGACCAGCCAGACTTATTGCAGTTTCATAATTTTTTTAGTTGTTCCACCATTTACTGATCCAAATAAAAAATGATAATTCAGGTTAAGACATAAATTCATTTAATTTTTTAAAACAATATTCAAATGTTCACTCAAACTCATGCAGAAGATTTTATTTTATGAAATTCCTTTTGTCAGTGTTACCATTTCTCTATTATAAATGAAGTGGCATATTTGGTAAAAATGCAAATCTAAGGCTGTCTTTGGAGTTTTGACATCAATGACTTTTTACAGTACACTTTTTCAATTAGCATAAGGGCCTGTGCCTGTGTGTGAAAGATGGGAGGCTAGTTGCAAGCAATATGAAGAATTAAACTTTGGAAGATGCACCTGATATATTTGAAAAGAGATAATAGTGGAATACAGGGGGCTACCTTAGTGAACAGAGAAAAGCAAGAGAGACTCGCTTTTCACAAGGCAAAAGCACTTCTGCAAATGCACCACTTGTGCCTGTTCCTCTCCTGATTTAAAATAGGTTACTGCCTTTCATTTCTATCAGAATTTCACCATGGAGCATGGGAATCTAATACCTCATTTCTGCTGTTGCATAACAGCACACTATACATTAGACATAGCTCTAAAAAAACTGCACTGTGCTCTTAGACTGGTTAATATTAATGTCTTTAATGATGTAAAGTTTCCACCAATAAAACTTTATGAAGAGACTACTATCCTTATATGCAGTTTCTAGGAGAAGCAAAAAATGAATTGAACTTTCTGCAAATACTTTAACATTTCCCATAATTTTATGCCAGTAAATATATAATGGTGTAGAAGCTCACTTCAATAGATTTAGCAACATGTCTAATCACAGGCTCAGGTTTTTTTTTTTTTCATTTTGAAATGCTGAAAGCATGCTCTGTCATTTTTCTGACCTGTAGCTTTCATCATAGCAGCTCAAAAATTCTAGTGAACAGCCCACTCCTGTTACCTGTTGATGATTCCAAATATATCCTAGGGATAAATTTAGACATCAGGAATAACATTCAAATGAGACATAGAATCAGCAGCTTGTTAGCAGAAGAATCTTTCATCTTTCCTCTCCAGTGGCATATCCAGTTTTTTTTTGTTGTTGTTGTTCAGCTGTGAAACTGAGGCTGTTGGCCTCTTATGCATTCCCTATATATCAGTAAGAACATGAATAGTATAGGGATGTAATTTGAACTCAAAATGTTTTTGCAGTGCATTTTGATGAGGTAGAAGGATTAGATAAGTTATCTCATCTATTGCTTATCTTCATGAGTATTTAGGGAGATAATAAATGAAAATTAGACAGAATTATTTGTTATGCAGGGTATTTAGATTTCAAATTTCATGCGGTATTGACATTATGAGTAGTGCTAATGGATTTCATTAGTTTAATTTGAGTTCCATGATTACGGAAAAAAAAGTAAACTTTTTTTTTCTTTTTTTTTTTTTTTAGAAAAAGAAGGCTACTACATCTGGGTAGGTGCTTCTATAATCTGTGTTTTATAAAGGTAAATAAAACTTTCTCATTATATCAGCTGCATATTACCTTGCTGGCATTCTGTGGTAAAATTATACTTCTGAAAAAACATCCGAGTTGTTGAAGCTTACACAGTTTAGCTTTTAGAAAATGTATGTATTTAAAAAAAAAAAAAAAAAAAAAAAAAAAGGACAGCAGGATTATGAATATTGTGCTAAAGCACCTTAAGGATTCTGGCTTCAAAGGTTAGAGTCTCTGATTTCCTATCACTCAGAGTTATTTCTACATTGTTACTTGTGAAATAGTTGTCCATGTGCTTTCAAGAGTGCCTCTGGACTACCTAGACCTCTGGACTTGCCTAGATGTGCAAAAGGATTTGCAGTATTGCAACCAGCCTAAGCTTTGAGTTAAGTGCCCGAATACAAGGCATAGCAAGGAAAATGTACACAAGATGGGCATTCAGTGAAATGATCAAGATGAACAAGAAACCAAGAAGAGCAATACTAGAGAGAAACAATACAATTAACATCTCATACAAGATGTAATGCATGTAATTATGTTACATGTTCTTCCAAGAAAGTATGTTGTAGAAACTTCATGTTGAATCTAATCTATTTTGTATAAAGAAGCATTTATTTGGAGCAAAGTCTTCAGCTGGATTCAACAGATCCACATAGTTATCCTGTTCATTGAAATTCAGAGGGACTGTCTTACTAATACAAATAAAGAACATTTCTAAACATTCAAGACTCTTCAATAGTGACAATGCAAAGACATTCACACCAGGACAAACAGTGGCACTGTGGTCAGAAGGTATGTGCTAGTATGCAGGTTATTTTCATGTTGCAAACTGGTGACTTAAAAATGAGCATAGATTTTAAGTGGAGTTTTCCATGTGCAGGGATAATAATCTAACCATTGATGAGGATACGCATCACTATACTTTTTTTTTCTCTTTGTGGCCTTATGTGTAGGTTGAGATTTTTTTAAGTGTGCAACTTCAAATAACGTAATTCAAGGAGTGCCTACTCAGAAGATTCTGTCAAACACGAAGCACTTCAATGGCATTACTGATTTTCAAGAAAATCTTTCACATTCCCATTGAAACACTGAAAGAATAAGAACTTTTCTCATTATAAATATTCAGGAGGTGCGGGAAAAATAGTCCATGAATAACACTGGTGCTTGAAGTAGATTGTGCCATTTCTTGATGATATGCTTCTCCAGATTTTTCTTAGTTTCAAAGAAGAGAGTTTTCATGTCTTGTTGATAAAATATTATGCAGTATGTTGAATTTTTTTTGATAATTAGATTTATACCTAAAAGCTTTCCTAAGGGAAATAACCATTTAGAGAAACAGAAGAATGTACTGTGATGTCCTTTGGTCTGAAGGCATTGCAGTTGTGCCTCAGTTTTGGAACAGGATAGGGTCTGGGAATATACTACTGTTGTAATCTTCCTTTCCTCTATACAAACAACACTGACGTGACCAGGCTGAGAGCAAATGGCAATGTGGCCCAATAACCTTTTTGATATAGATAATAGTGACTACAGACTATGTACACCTTGAGAAAGATGCTATACTTTTATTAATGTAGTCTGATTTTTCATGTAAGAAGCTCTTCCATAATCACTTAGTACTAGGAGAAAGCTTTCTCCTGGAAGTTGTCCCCACTTGGCCTCAAAAAGACCATGGAAACATTCTCTTCAGTATATTCTCTCAGGCTAATTATATAAATTAATTTCTGTAACAAACATTTTAGGCTAGAGATCAGTTGCATCTGACTTTCTGCAGATGGTTTCCTTCATTCAGAAATGACTACAAAATCAAGCACTCTGTCTGCTCTTGAGGGTACTCTCATTATCACCTGTATGAGAATCAATTTCTATTCAGTGTGTTAAAATTTTCTTTATTCTCTCTGTTCATATTCACTTCTCTGAAGAACTTTTTAAGATATTTATGATTTCAGTCACATCCATATAGATTGTCTGGAATTCAATGGCATATGTGCCAAAGTAGGAAACATATTCTGTGAAAGTTCTCTAAAATACAGTCTACTCCTTTAATATGCCATAATTTTTCATTTTATAAAGTTTGCTCATATAAAGTAATGCCTCATATTTTATTTTATTTGCCCACGACATCAGAGGCAGATGGTGGTATGATAGTAGAGGCGAAGCCTACCCACCAATGTTCTATTACTTTTTGTTGTTGTGCAACAAATGGTAGCCATGGGGCTGTCTGACAAATGGTATCTGACGTGGAAGTGCAAGTGAAGCACAGGTGTGTCAATGAATTCCTCCATGTAGAAAAATTTCATCAATGCTTGCTGAACATTTGTGGAGATCAAACAATGGATTTGAGTACAGTGAGGCAGTGGATGGTGTGTTTCAGTGGTGGTGATAGCATTGTGAAATACAAGCCGTGTTCCAGACAGCCACATGCAGCTTTCACACCATGAAATGAAGAGCATCTCGATCAACTCATTTATCTGAGTGTGTGGATTACAACCAGGAAGCTGAGTTGAATATTTTCATCAATGATTTGGAAACAATAGTGGCAACATTGGATTATCACAAAGTTTGCAGCAGGTAGGTCCCACAAATGTTCACACAGAAATAGGAACACTCTATGCAAGTTTGTAAGGGACTATTGAACCAATACAAGGCTGAAGGTGACAGTTTCCTTGATCTCTTCATTACTGGTGAGGAGACATGGTGTCGTCACTCTAAGCCAAAGTCAAAATGGCATTCCATGGTGATAATATATGAATTCCCCATTGAGGATGTACTTCAGGATGCAGTCTTCAGTGGGTAAAGTGATGAACACTGTCTTCTGAGCTAGGGAAGGGCTGATCCTTTCAGACATCTCGGAAGTTGGCCAAACCATCAAGTCTGACCACTATATCACAGTGTTATCTAAACTGAATGCTCAAACTTGCAGTCAGGCCAGAGAAGAAAAATTTTATCTTGAAACTTAATGAAGCTGGCCCCATTTCAGCTTCAAGACCATGAAGCACACTGCCAGCCTTGGCTGGACTTTCCTAACATACCCACCATACAGTCTGGATTTGATGCCTTATGTCTTTCATCTCTTTGGGCCAATAAAAGACAGGCTGCATGGGCAACATTTTCCTAGCAATGACAGTGTCATAACATCTGTGAAACACTGGATCATCTCTGCGGGTGCAGATTTTTATGAATGTGTCATGCAGGCTCTTTTTCATCATAAATGAAAATGCATTGCTAATGGGGTTGACTATATAGAAAAGTAGTTTTGTAGCTAAGAATTTGCTCTATCAAACTCTGATATTGTGCTCTCTGTTATAATTTCCATGGAAGTAAGTAGGAAGTGTTACTTCCTACTTGGAGCCTCCTATGTAGATGCTGTTTTGACTAGCCAATATACTATTTGATAAAAAATCTTATTTCAAAATATAGAAAGAATATGAAGCTAAAGCCAATATATATATGAGTCTGAGGAAGTAGTATTAGATAAGAAGGAGTCAATGTTTTGATATATTTTTGGCAATAAACTCTAAAATCCAGATCGTGAGTGCTAAAGAGCTTGTCAGTTTGGAAGCTAATCCATATGACAAGGAAGCATTAAACAAATATTTATTTATATTTATATTTATTTATCACTTTAGGAAACAACCAAATATGAACAAAACTTCTGCAAGGAAATCAAGCTCAACTACTGGTAATTGTAAGATGAAATTTTAAATCACTTTTGACAAGGTGGAAAAGCGGACAGGGTCATAGTGTAACTGCAGTGTTATGTGCCTGATTAACTTACTGTGGATCATTTTCCTCACAGCAGGATTTTGTACAGGCAGTACTGTAGAAATAAATGATCACTCAGAGAAAACATGTAACTCAAGGGACAGAGGCGTGCAGAAAAAAATAAATAAAACAGCCAGTGTGCAAGCACTGATTTCATTTTCTAATCACAAACCTTGGCAGTGGGCTCTACAGTTTTGTATTTCCTCTTAATGCCATGCTTCAGTCTTCTCTACTGGAAAATAAGTAGGAGATCAAGCACACTGGTTAACACTAATCTTTTCTCCTCTATGTGGATGGTATATTTCTTTGAGCCTCTAATAGAATGTTATATATAGATCTCCTTAAGTTTTTAGATCAGACTGAATTCTTCACTTCTACCAGTGAATGATTTAGTTTTTAGCATATCTGAAACCCAGATCAACAAAGGAAGAGAGAGCCACCTCCCCTTCAGTTGCTTTCAGGTTTTTTTTTAATGCAAAGTTAAATCAGTGCATTGAGAAGTAATATTCTACAGGGACGGATGCAGAATTAGCCCTGCAGTGTTAGCAGAGTTTAATGGGTGGCCTGATGCTTACAGAATCAGTTTGTGCCATCTGTTCATAAGGGGACTACTGGCTGTTCAGTGAGACCCTTTGTTAGTCACGCTGAAAGAAATTTGGATGGCTAAAATTGAATTTTGTAAATAATCAGCATCCAGGAAAAACATCACTTTATTAAATAACACAAAAACAAAAATTAGAGAAATAGAATTATTTAAATCTTAAAGAAGTAGTTTAGTTTTCTCACTTCTTTTGATTCAATGAACTACGTGCCAAGGACTGAAGTAGAGAAACTGTACTAATTACAGAGACATTGTTCAATAACTTTAGACACAACTGTATGAACACCAATCCTGATTTCACAAATGTTATTATTATTTTTTTATTATTATTTCAGAAGCAGTCTAAGCAACATATGTATAGTTTGAAGAAGCACAGCAATTAGGCTGTTTAGACACGTTTTACACAATTTGTTCTGTCTAATTCTAATATATAGTTTTTTATACTATTCCTGATGCCAAATAAAATGGGGATGGTTATAATACAAAACAAAATGAAAAAACAAAAACAAAAACAAAAAACAAAAAAAACCCTAAAAGTGCATATTTATGTATATATATAAACGTCTATATACCTGTATAAAAACATATTAAGGAAAAAATGTGTAAGAGTGAAAAAAATAGTTGTTTGAAAATTTAAAAAAGCATAATTTGGATTAAAGAAAATTGTTCTTTTAAATTTAAAGAAATATTTGTAAGTTATTGCAATATTTGCCTGGCTACAAATTTGTAGAAATGTAGAGAGGAAAGTTTTGTGGGAAATAAATATAAACATGAAAAACAAAAAAGAGAATTAAAGCTAATCAAAACCTAAACATAATAAAAATGAGGGATATTTAGACAGATTGTTAATTATCCGACTGTTCAAACGCAAACTCCCTGATGAGCAGTCAGCATTAAAGACATCCCTGAGAAATGTGTCTACAGGAGGGAAAGGCTTTTTACTCTAGTAGTGTTTATTTGGTTCTTCTAATTAGCCATTTAAGCATACTTTAGTTTGAAAGCAGATACAAATTATTTTTCAACAACAACCTGCATTGCTTCCATTTTTTATTTTCTAATTAGAATCTGGGGAAACATTTACCCTAGACTTGTTTCCAGATTAGTACTGAAGAAAAGTTAAACTGTGTTCAGTTCTCTTAACAAGAGCTCACACAAACTCTAGGCTACTGCCTTGCTCCCCATTTCCTTTTTATTGATGCCATATTTAATTCCAGCTTATCTGGTCTTCCAGCAATTAAGAATTATATTAAGAATAGGAAGTGCAATCAGTGCAATCATTGTCAGTGCAACTGGAATTTTATCTACAGATGCAATCTTCTTGCCACACAGATAACAGTGAAACAAATCCTTAGCAATAGTGTGAATGATGAGATCAAAATATTACTCATCTCTTCAAACCCATATAGAGACTGAGGCAGGGATTTTTAAAAATCCAGGAATTTGAAATGCCTATTAAAGTTAGTTATTAAGAAATGGTTTTAGTCTAAAATAAGTACTTTAATGTCCATGGCAAATTTGAAAATTTTAATGAAAAGCCAACAGAAAAAAAAAACCACTATACATTTGTATATATTTGTTTGCATTTGACAAAAGAAAAAAAGGGCAAAGACTACTGCTCTGATATAGAGATAAGAAGTATATGTTGATTGTTCATAACTCTGTTACATTTCAGTGGACAGGCAAAGTTTATATTATATAATTAAATGTTAGATGTAAAGCAAGTCAGCAGTATTAGCTATAGATTTAAAATTTATCATGTCATAACAATATGCATTTTTACTTTTCATGCCAGCTTTTCCAAATATTCAAGAACAGTGTTTTACTTTCCCAAAGCCAGTTTTATAAGATCCTTAATCACTGTTATTAGAGTGCTTCTTTTCTTTTGATGCTTCATTTGCTTTGTAAAAGTGTCATTACAGCTTCAACACTTAACTGTAGTAAACGTCAGTTTGCATTTTGAGTATCAGAAGCTGATTGTGGTTTACAATAAGATCAACTGAAGAGAAGTTCCAGTATTATAGCATGATAGAAATATAATTAACTTTCTTTCTTTCCTATTAGCAAAAACTTTAAGAATGGATATCTGCTCTGGCTTTTCATTACTAGCATAAATCTTTCTGTCAAGATTGACTAAACTTGCATCTTGAGTGCAATTTGAACTGAAAGGTCAATGTGCCAATGAGAGGTTTTTTAAAATAAACAAATAAGCAAACAAAAGCCTCTACAACAGTAATTTATTTTACAACAATAGTGGTAGTTATAACAATAAACCCCCAAATACTTCAAAAAGGGAACAAATTCTTAAACTTTTTTATTTCAAGTGTTGCTGATTAGGAATTTTCCCTTCTAGAGTTCAGTAATAGAAATAACTTACCATATTTTTTAACCTTTTCAAAATAGCATTCACTAATTAGATTTCTTGTCCCTTTGACTGTCTACTGTCTTTATACTGTACAGTCACAAAGCAAAGTGATCACTTAGCCGTTTCCAAATCTCAGTATTATTTGTTTTTATGAACAGGGAAAAAAAAAAAAAAAAAAAAAAAAAAAAGCTTTTTACTCATCAGAGGTGAAGAATATTTCTGAGTTATTTGAAGTGGCAATTTCGATTCTAGTATAGTTTTTAAGACTCCTTTATTTCTGTTTACTACCATTCTGTTGGTGACTCTCTGCTTCCTGCTGTTTCTGCAAATAACATATCCTTTATAGCTCATCTGATAATATTAATTAAGGGAAAACATACAATTTTCTTGACCATTATTCTATTTTCTAGATCTCAGAAAAATTTTCAATTGTTAGTACCCACTTCAGTACCCTAGAAGGTTCTCAGCGTTGAATATTCAAAAGTTCATTTCACCGTGCATCTGTCTAGTTCTTGTATTTACAATCATCTAGTGATCCATAGGGGAAGACAAAAGGATCATAAATGAAGAAATAATAGTAAGAGCTCTGCTGTGAGTAAAATTGTCAAGGACAGACTTTTGGATAATCTGTGAGTCCAATAGATGTATTGATGATCTGACACCTGAGTAACACTTTATCTATTTGCAATACTTATATATGTTAGCAATAGTCAATGTAATTTAACCTTATTTTTCTAGGTAGTTTTTTCTCATTCTCTTTTATCTTGGCTTTACAGCACTCAGGTGAATAACCCCCAGTACAATCCCCAAAAAACTATCTAACCATCTGAAATGTGTTAGCTTTTAAGTGGAAGAGAAAATGATAATTTTGGCTAATAATATTATTAAGTAGGTCTGTTACTCTGCATTTCCAGTAAGGCAGAAAAAATAAACTGTATGTAATGGTTCTTTCTCTTTATTGGATATGAATTTTGTCAGTGAATTTTGTCTTTACTGCAGTTCATTCTACATTCTTCTGCAGTTCATTCTTCATTCAGTCAGAATTTAGTTTTCTTAGTGTTGTTGAAAAGAAACCTGTAAACTAACTTATCCTTATATTGACTGTGTATCTTACAGATTGAGTACAAGATTTTGAACCTGGTTCTTTGTCCCACAGTATGATAATTTGAAAAGCTGTGAATTCCTTTGATGAGTTCATGATACTAGGATATACTTCAGAACCAAGGAGTTCTGATGATGCTCTCTGAGAGCTTAGATTCTATTAAGGTGACAAAATTCTAGCACATTAAGAAAATATACAGGTATGTTAATGTCATGTTCTCATTAGCTTTACCCCACTGAGAGCAGCACTTTTATGAAAATTGTACAACAGCTTACAAAGAATGCATAATGCAAGCAGTGTTCAACGATCTAACTAGATATGTTAAGAATGTACAAAACATCAGGGTCCAGTCTAGATATATCCTTAAGAAGCCATGAAGAATTTCTAATTATTTGGAATCTATGCACTAATCTATGCACTGCAATGAAGACAGAAAGAGCTATAAATTTTTCAGTATGCTTTTCAGTGCTCACAAACTCAGATTTACTCAATAATTTCATTTGGGAGGTTTTATATGGATGATTCTCATTCAGTCATTTGGTCTTTCTTGGTTTTAATTACATGATGGTATGTGGGACCTCTGGGATTCCTGAGGTCATGTTCCTGACTCTCCCCATAGATAGTGGAGCTGGATGTAGCAAGAAATCCATGTGCCAAAAAATCGACAATCTGTTATGTTCATACTTAAAACTGTATGCTTTCTACATTAGACATTTGTGATTATCTCTGGCAGTGTGAGACTGTGTATTTCCATGGGCTGACCTTAATATGCAGGGGTAAGAGCAACATGCAATTTATTGAAGGCCAGGGCAAGAAACATTAAACACTGTCTTTGACGAATGTTGCAAAGGTTTTACTGGGATCATCCGATTGCCTCTTTTTTTTTTTTTTTTAACAGAAAACTGTCAAAAGTACATTTTCCAGTTTGATCATTTCTGCCATTAGGATTGTATAATTTATGCATTTTACAAGTGGACATTGTTACAGCGAGGTGAGAACAGCAAGAAATAGCAAGTAAAACTAAACTTTTTTTTTTTTTTTTTCAGAGCAGTAAACCAGAAGACATAGAACACAATTTAGATAAAAATATTATAAGAAATTTTATTGTCTCATATTCATATCCATTGCCCTGAAAACCACAAAGATCAAATCTTCTCCCAGATCCCTACTTGGAAAATGGGAACAAGCCATTCCTCTCTTGATTAGTGTAGCAATGTAGTCCAAACATTTTAGATGGTTCCTGCAACCTCTCTAGATTCTGCTGCATGAGAGAAGATAGCTTAGAATTTCTTGGTCATATCTAAGATGTTTATAATCTGCAATCTATGTATGGTACCTGAAATAATACTTTTTCCCCATCTTCTAGAGTGATACTTCATAACTAATTTTTTTCTCTTACGAGTCTAGTAGAGGTTCATCATTTAAAATGACACGTATTTAATCTTAAAAAAAAAAAAAAAAAAAAAAAAAATGAAAGAAAGATAATATCTGTATCTCAAATCCTTAAAAAATCTGTATTCTTCCAACACCAGAAAGATGAAAAAGCAGTATTCTTAACATGGTTATCCCCCGATCTTCTGCTAATAAATACACGTTCTGCTCTTAAAATTGTTGTCATTGAACTTTATTCATAATGACTGTGAAGGTAGCCTGCAACTGAAGAGCTGAAGAATAGCCAAAGTTACTCCAAGAAAAATTTATTATAGGTTGAGCTTTTCACATTAAGTGCCTTTTACTAAGACTGCTCAACACTTACCATTATAAGGCTTTGCTTTCAGTTGCTTACAGGGTTACTAAACATAAATTGTATTAGTTAATTTTTTTTTCATATTGAGCATCTGCTTCAGGCTAAATTCAATTTTGTTTGACATGCAAAAATGTGGGCACCCTTTTCTACAAGAAACATAAACCATGGAATCAAGCACCAGGAATGTGAAAGTGAGGATGTGGATGCTGTTTGTTCTTACAAGAATTTTCACAATTGTGTTACCAATGTCTCACTTGGTAATTTTCAGGTGTATTTTTATAGTGGCTTATTAAATTGTCAGAGATTTTATATTCACTGACATTTATCTTCTATCCCATCTAAGTATCTTATATTTTACTATCTACTATCTCTCTTTTGCTTTTGATAACTGTTTAATTAATCGTGGTCAATGGCAAAATGTCTGGATGGAGTGTCCCCCACAGGGACACCTCATCATCAGTGACACTGACTGTGGGAGTAAGTGTACATTCAGAAAGTTTGCAGATGACACCAAGCTGTGTGGAGTAGTCAACACACCTGAAGGACAGGATGCCATCTAGATCTAGACTGATTTGAGCTGTGGGCTCAGGTGTGCTTTATGAGGTTCAACAGATACCAGTGCAAGAACTTAAACTTGGGTCAAGGCAACGCCCTCTATCAGTACAAGCTGCAGGATGTAAGGATGGAGCACAGTTCTGCTGACAAGGACTTGGGGGTACTGGTGGATGGTAAGCTGAACATGAGCCAGCAATGTACCCTCGCAGGCCAGAAAGCCAACTGTATCCTGGGCTCCATGAAAAGAAATTTGGTCAGTGGGTTGAGGGAGGTGATCCTGCCCCTCTACTCTTCAATGGTGGAGCCTCATTTGGAGTACTACATCCAGATGTGGAGTCCTCAGCACAGAAGAGATACGGATCTGTTGGAGCACATCCAGACAAGAGCCACAAAAATGATCCAAGGGATGGAACATCTGCCTTATGAGGACAGGCTGAGAGGGGGCTCTTCAACCTGAAGAAGAGAAGGCACTGAGGAGACCTGATCAGCCTTTAAAGAGGGGCCATAAGAAAGAAGGGAACAGATTCTTCAGCAGGGTCTGTTGTGATAGGACAGGGCAAAGTGATTTCAAACTAAAAAATGGGGAGATTCAAATTGGATAGAAGAAAAATGTCTGTTATGATTAGAGTAGTGAAGGACTGTAAGAGGTTGCCCAGAGAATTGATTAAAAACTCCATCCCTGGAGATATTCAAGATCAGGCTTAACTAGGCTCTGAGTACTGATCTAGCTGTAGATGTCCCTGCTCATTGCATGGAATTTGGACTGGATGACCTTTAAAGGTCCCTTCCAACTCAAAAGACTTCATGATTCTATAATTTTATGATTACAGAAAAGGAATTTTCTGAGTGATTATAATAAGGAAATATATATGTGACAAGAACTAAAACACAGAACAGGAAATAAATGGCATTGAAAGAAAAATTGGAGATAAAAGAGGTAGAGTTGAGGAAGACTACCTGTAGATATTCACTAACGAGAACTAGAAAACTAGTGAGGAAGACAAAAGAAAGGAAAACTAAGAGAGAAGAATCACTGGGATCACAAGAAGGGGTTAGGGACAAGGAAGATTCAATTTTACTTGATCAAGGCAAATACAATTAAGAAAAATTAATAATGGAAGACAACATGGAAGACAGCAGGAATTCTATTTTAGAGAGATAAAAGCATGCACCGGAAAGGTGAAAAAACTGGTTAAGAATCAAAGAGAAGAGGAATGCAGATGACGAGGAGCTCAGGTATTTGCAGCCAGACTTATGGTGCCTGAATCCAATAAATGTGGATAAAACAGATAAACAAACCTGAAGAAATTGGGGTTTTGTGCAAAAAAAGATTGATAGCTAGGTTAAAAGCCAAGGAATAGATCTGGAAAATTTGATGAGAAGGAGATTGAAGTGGATGAAAATTTTAGGATTCAGATCTGCTGAGTAAGATCATACAGAGATGAATGGCAGCAATGAGGAGAAACAGCCAGAAGTAGGTTGATGATCTGTCCAACTAGCAGCACATTTTTTCCATACAAGTTAAATTAGAGATCATATTTCTTCAATTTTAAATCTTTGCTCTGGAAAAATATATTCAGAATCAGACCATCAAAGAAGGATGAATGTGGCTACTTACTGCTTTGCTTGATGACAGAATCATGGATGTAAACCCAAGTTGATCAGGAGGGCCTCTTCCCCATGCCTGGCTACATATTAATCCTGAATTATTCTATAGATGTAAATTCAACATTTTAATTACTCATATTGCAGTAACTCTCCCCAGTGTACTGCCTATAATATTTAATTTCCCAAAGGGTTCTCTTCCCTCAGCATCTCCTTTTATCTTCAAATGTCTGCTACATTCCCCAGTGCCCATTCTCAGAGTTTGTTAACTTCTAATGTTTGTATCTTTTAGCTATTCTTGATTGCATTTCTCAGTTTTTCTGACTTCTTTTGACTCCTGGTGTCACATCTCAGAGTCATCTCTCCAGATTTCACTCATTTTCATTGGTCAAGAATTTAAACATTCTCTTCTTTCAGCTGCAAACCTCCAATGTTCTTGTCTTATTCTAAAAGCAATTGCTAGGTCCATATCTGTTTCTGTTCACTCTCTCAGAAGCCAGCTCTCCAGACAGCAGCAATGAAATAATAAGCCCTAGTTTCAAAGGCTTTACGGAAGCTATGTGTGCCAGAAACACATCTCCATGACCACAATTGTACCTACTGAACTACCTTCTGTCCTGTAAAAAGCACAGACAAATGTGATCTGGGAGACACAACATCTCCAAAGCACATCTCCCTCTCTGTTTCTCCCTGGCTCCATAGCAACAAATATTATGGGAGCCATAGCTGCCTGTGGGTGCTGCTAAGATCACTGTCTGTTTTAGATGAGATAATGTTTGTCCCACTTGCCTTGTTGATCATGACAAGAACTAAAATGAAGCCAAAGCTCTGCCCATTCCTTCCTTCTCCTGCACTGACTCTCTAATTTCTGATCACTTATGAAGTGGAATAAGGTTGAGAACCACATTAGTACCTACTTTTTTTCTAGGTCAGCCAGCCATCTGGAAAACAGTCCTTGTGAAACATCCACCTAGATACTCTAAAATACTTCAAAAAATTATTTTCATTAAATTATTAGTAAATTTAGAAGGGAGGAAAGTTGGGTAGCTAATGAAGTATTTAACATGATGTGTATCTCTGATGTGTAACTGAATTATGTTACAATCAAGAGATAATCTGGTACAGTTTAAAAGCAATTAGCTGCTACATTGTTGTCTAAGTTTAATTGTATTATTGAGAAAATAGTACATACATTTTTTACAGACACTGCGGAAAGCCTCTGCAATTTTGTGCTGTATTCACTGAAAGTAACCAACGAAACAAGGAAACACAAAGAGTTTTTCCAACTATGACTAAGAAATAAGCCAAAGAACCTTCCAGAAAAAAAACAAACAAGCAAACAAACATGGGAACACGACTTCTGATATCCTTATGTTCGCTAATTATTTTGGAATTGGCTCAGTCTAGTTGCTGTTCTAGAGCCTTTCAGTAAATACTTCCTCCATAAAAATCTTCATTAAAAAAAAAAAAAGAGGAGGATTATTTACAAAATAACAAGAGAAATTAACAGTGTTGTACCTTATAGATAGATTCTTGAATTATGCTCATAGTCATCCAGAATAAAAGTTCATCATCCTTCAGTAAATTCAATTTCACCAAATTCTTAAAGTAGCAAAATTCAGTAACACTGCTGAAGATGTGACATGCTCAAAAGTTTTGCTGAACAGTTTTATTCAATATTTTTTTTGCCTTGAGCAAAATAAACACCTTCAACACTTCATTCATTGCTAGCTTCTGATATTTCTAGTTTCTGCCCCATCAGTCTCTACAGCTGTGTACACTTCTCATACGGACATTTTCCCTTGAAAACTAATTTAGAAATGTTAGCTGATGATGTAGTAGCTGCAAGCATGACTTGGAATGTGACTCCTGGAAGAAGTTCATTGTGTGATTTAGGGCTGACATTCAAGAGATGACAACAGGCAGAACAATCATAAAATACTGTTATGTGCTATAATTTCCTTATTCTGTCCTTTACCAGACTTATAAAAGCTGTTCAGTTCTCACATTCAGATGGTTTACATGTAAAAACATTTGTACATACTTTATAGTATCACGTATTCACTTTTTTTCCTTATCATTGTGCACCATTAATTCATTTTTCTGAAATTTTTGCATTACGATAGCTTTCATATTTCACTAAACATGCAACTTTTCATTCACCATCTTCTCAAAAACTGTTCCTAGTGTTAGATGAACACTAGTGAAAATTACACATACGCTTAGTGATTTTATTTTCACCCCTATTCTGCTCCTGACTCCAGTAGGTCAGTAAACTCCTATAACTTTAAATGTTGCTGACAGCATTCAAGAATTTGACCCATTTTGACATGCTTATTATCAAATATGCCTGTAAGCAACACTCAAAAAGCGTCATCTGTTTTAAGACAAGTCTTCTTTTCTTCATTTGACATAGAGGGTGGAAAACACAAGTCACAGATAATCCAATTGTAGTATGGGTTGAAGAATAATATTCATGTATTGCCTGTGCCAAGTTGTGAAACTGTTCATCAACTGGAATTTCAAGAATTATGAAGGTGATAGACCTGTGTACTCTCTTCTGCTGCTATAAAAAGTTTGTTGTCTAGTATTTGTTCTTTTTTCCTTATAATTTATAAGTATTTAAGTGAAGACAGGAGAGGTTAGGAAAGAGGTTAGCAAAATCTAGAGCTCTGTGCTATTGGATATTTTGACGTTTATGTATTTTACTGTGAGTCTGGATGTCTGTATTTCGTCTGGAGACAGTGGAAAACTAGGAAGCATTGCTAACATAATATATCTGCGGCTGATATAAAGCATTCTGTGTTAGACTCAAACACTTTGGATCCACACTGCCACTGTTTCTGGCATCCAAGCATGTTTTTCTTCTTACATTCTTTCTAATGGTTCGGCACTTGAGGCCAGGAGACTTTAGCCTTCCATGGCCTGAACGTTTTGGAATGTGCATAGGCTCCTCCATATTTATGGCTCTTTTAATAAACAGGATATAAAGGATACTTGTTAACATTCCTTTAAAGAATAGTTTTGTTATCTGTTCTGTTTCGGTCTTTTTTTGGTTGACATTGTCGTGTATGACATATATTAAAAAGGGAACAATACTTGTCTTGCATAATAGTTAACTTTGGTCATACTGATAATCTGTAGGTATACTTTCATCATGGAGAATAACATCTCAGTGGCAGACAGTGAGGTTGAAATATCAGATGGCACACAAACCATGTAGATATCCTCCTCAGCATAAAACACTTAGCAAATTCTCTTTCTAATAGGAAAATAGAGACTGGAGGCTGACTGTCACTTCAGGTATCAGCACAACCAAAGCAGTGTTTAATTCTCAAAGCAGTATGTTGATCTGAAACTCAAAGAAATATATAATTTTTATGGCACTTTTAAATCTACGTATATGTATCTAGGTTTATGCATATATTTAGTTGCTGTGATATGTCACTTGTGAGTCCTGCATGGAGAAAAAAAAACTCTTCCCACTATTTCAGCTATCTTCTTCCTGTTTAAGGTACAGTCATCAAAAGATGGCCGAGGGAAACTGCAGCTGTGCACTTTAGCCAGAGTGGGTTTCAGGCCCCTAATGGAAAAGATGTTGCTGTTGATTCTGACTGATCACACTGAAAAGCAAATCTCTGTCTCTCTAAACCTTGGTCTTGAAGATTTTTTCTCAAAATACATCAGGCACTCAATATTCTGGACATGCACCACGAGGTGGACTTAAAATGCACATCAAGCATGCATCAATAAACCTTAAGTTTCCCAGAGGTGTGTTTAATAGTAATTCTGTGACTGCTGAGTTAGAAAGTAAGGGAATTCTTGTGATGATTTAGATGATCAGTCTGCTGTTTCATAAGTCTGGAAGGCAAAGGTTTGCTGACTAGTGGGGAATTCTGCAAGTTTTAATGTCTGTCCTTTTCCCCTAACTGTTCGCCACCTTTTAAGACAGAGGTCAGAAGTACTCTTTTATTCATCCTGGAATACCAAATGGTATTGATGCAATTCCTTCAAGGCCTTTGGTAATTTTTGTTTGCTCAGTGAATTGCAGTTTCCATGAAGTGAAAAGGGAATGAGCACATTCCCTAATGCACTTGTGGGATTCACTGAAGACACAGGCAGAGTACATCAGGGAATTTTTAGGATTTGCGATATGCAACCAAGTGCTTTTCCTAATAGAGTATATGCACTAAACCCTGGTTTTTAAATTGTACCTCAAAACTCTCTTAAGAAACAGATATCTTCTTAATTCCTTACTTCTTTATATAGTGCTTTCCAAGTTTTGAGGGCCATAACTTACTGTCTTTGAGACTCTGGTGTAGGCTAGCAAATTATCCCATGTAGCCTGTATTATACACAGCTAGTTCTTGAGTGTTCTAGAGTGCTACACTGAGCAGAAGGATACCTTCACATAACCAGCAATGTAACTACAGCAGTTTTATTTATCGGAACAGAATTTTTTTTTCTCTCACATAATTTAGAGACAGCTCTATCAAAAGATGATTCAAAGATGAAGTACTGTTTTCATTTAAGAACACAGGTTTGCAAAATGAAAACAAATTGAAAATGGTAAAACCACATTGCATTGGGAAGTGATAGATGAAGATCCCTCAGGATTATATAAACTAACTTCCATGTTTTCTTCATCTGAATTAAGACAGAAAAACCTCTTTCCAGTTTCAGATGCAACCAATTTTGCTTCTTTGAGTAACACAGGGGAACACTTTCTCCAGGGACGGAAGAATGACACAAAGCAATCTCTCTAAACCAACTTTGTTCCAATTCTAATAAATCTTTTCCCACTTGTCTTTCAAATAATATTGTGAATGTTTTTCCAATGTTTCAATATTGTGACATCTTAGGTAGAAATACTCTAATTTCTCTTTTGATATCATCATATCATAGAATCATAGAATAGCCTGTGTTGAAAAAGACCTCAAATATAATCTATTTTTAACCCCCCTTCCACGGGCAGGGTCACCAACCGCTCTAATATCTTTGTATATATATTTGATTTAACTTCCCCTTGACATCAGTGGAGGAACAGAGGCAGCTTAAGGTACCATTTCTCCACTTTATTTTAGACATCTATATTCTGTGATTCTATGATTCCATCATCAGGAAGAGTCGAATTTGCTCTAGAAGAATCTGCTTGCCCTCATGAGTTATGGTGTCTAAACTACCAGCTTAAATGTAGATATTTGCTCAGAAAACATCTGTACTTAGCCAGATGAATTCAACCTTGATTTTCTTTCCTCTTTCTCTTTCAATTAAACTGTTAATTAGCAATTTCCTGCCTCTAAGATGTTTTTCTATCAGAAGAAACATTGTTAACATGTATATGTAGTGATATAAAACAGTCAAACACACGGTGTTTTACTTGAATCATAATTATTTTCTTTGAGTGAAAGTGAAAAGATTAAATATGACATCATAGTACTCAAACTGAGTCACTACTTCTATGTTCTTTGTGCTTTGTTTTATTCAGAGTGCTCCTGGACAGTCTTGCACTTATCTAACTGAAATATACACAAGAAGTTTCTAAGTAGAGCATCATGCAGACGGCTGTAAAGCTGCAGAGACTTGGCTTGGAGGCAGGTCACTGCTTGGGAATTGGCTGGGTGTCAGTCAGCGGATGGTGAGACATTGCATTGCTAGCAGTCAGAGGGCAGCTGAATTGTTAGCTGGGCCCTGGTTGATGGGTGGCATGTAATTGTACTGGGGACACACACACATGTATATCTATATACTTACTATTGTATTTTTGTTTCCTTTTTCCTTTTTTGTCTTAGAAAATAGTTTTTATCTCAACCCTTGAATTCTATTTTGCTTCCAGTTCTCTCACTCATCCCACCGGGAGAAGAGTGAGCAAACAGCTGTCTGCTACCCAGCTGCCTGCCAGGTTAAAGCACACCAAAGGCAAAGCAGATTTTTTCCACGTGAAAGGATAGAAGATAGCTCTTTGATAAATACATAGAGTATTTTAATTTATTTTTCCTGTATGAACTGCTTTTTATTTCAGATTTTAGAATCCCTAGAGAACATTATTTAAGTCATGATATATGTCATTTGAAGATAAGAAGCTAAGATTGAGGGTTCTGATGTAGCTTGACATTATTGCAAAATTTAGGGAACAAACAGGGAGTAAAAGCTCATTAAAAATGTTAACTCGCTGCCTTTCTTAATCTCTCCCTCTCTTTCTTCTGATTTCTCTCCTCTAATCCTTCCTATCTTCTTTCCTCGCTTCTCTCTCTCTTTTATCTGTACTCTCTTACAGCTTAAAACAGCTTTACAGCTAAAATCTGTATGTTCCTGTCAGCAATAATCTACCATAATTTAAAGGTGATAAAAATAATGCAAGTGAACAAATACCTAACCATCTCACATGCAGAAATGTCAGAAGGGATACTCTCAAGAAAATTGCATGCAACATATAAAATGCAAATGTAATATATAACATCCCATGTGGAAAATGAAAATGGTGAGCTCAATTCTTGCCCTTTACTTGCCTTTTACTTTGACTGCTACTGCTGAAGAACTTAGCCATAAACTCTCCCGCACCTCATCTCTCCTTCACAACTTGGATAATGGTAAAGAGGGTGCTCTCAGAACTGAGACAAAATGAAACTTCCTAATGACTTATTTTATCATGCCCACTTATTTTGCAAATGTTTTAGTGTGCCCATATTGGTAAAAAAAAAAAAAAAAAAAAAACAACTTCTTAAGCTTTCTCCAGTTATTAATATCTTTTAACCCTATCAACTGCTGCTCCTGCAACAAAACATCAACATTGTGAACTCGAAGTCTTCTACTTTTCTTCTGAGAGTGTTTATTCCTTCTGTTCCTGCTATTAGATTATGTTGCTTCCCACCTCCAATCTGCTATTTTATTATTAATGGCACAAAGTTCTTAATAATATCTGGGGCTTTTGCTTTTTGGTTTTCTGAGTAAAGGAGGGAACTGGTAAAGGGATATACTTTTACAGCTTCTGGAAAATTCTCATTGGTGTGCCACATTCTCAGTTGTATCATAACTTAGATGTTGTATGGTTTAGACCAACTTCCTTTAAATGTCCTGAGTGTTTACCTCAAAACTAACTGATTCTGGTTTTGTTTGCTAGGTTATTCAGAGCACTTCAGTTATTTCAGAAATCTGTAGATCTTAGTCCTGAACAGCTTTAGTACTTTGTGGTTTGGCAGAAAGCTTGGAATTGGCAGAGGAGCTGCAGTGTGTCAGAAGACTGCTTTTTATACATCATGAAAATCTGTTTTGCTGCATCTATTGAAGAATTGCCAGTGCAGGAATTGTGGGTGATAATTAGAAGTAACCTATGATTTTTTTCCTCCTGAGCATAGCCTGATCAAACTAGAAAGCAATATCTACAATGGTATGTTATTTCTATCATAGCAGTTCAGCAGAAAAAGTAAGATTTGTTAGGGCTGGCCATTGAGAGCAACAGTGGGGAAGTGGGAAGTATACAAGGCACATTTGTGAGAATCCTTCATGACCAACATAAAGGATCCTCTTGTAGGATAGAGCTGTCAAAATGGAAGGTGGAAAGGAGAAAAGCCAGAATACAGATGGAAAAAAGAATGGACTTAGTAATCCTAAGTTAAGAGTACAGCTGCAAAAAATGAGATAAAACATGGGAAATAATTTTAACTCTGGTAGTCAGCCATGAGATACAGGGGAGTTTTCAATGGCCAAGGACACGAGGCAGGGAAGATAGTTTGAAAAGCACACACAGTAATGTCAGGAAGCTGGATTTCATCGAACAAATCAGACCAGTTATAGAATTATGTGAGGGTTAAAAAAAAGACCATAACAGGGAGAGAGTAAGGAGCAAAAGAGTCATTAATGAGAAGAGCAGACGCATTGATGGTATGGCTAAAACCACCAGAGGGAGGGGCCTGAAGGATGACAAGTGTAAACACATATATGTGCAAAAGAAATGGCGCACCAGGAACAGTCGGCAGCTTGAATGGCTTCCTGCATACTATGGCAGCTGGCACAGACTTCTTTCCTCAGCAATCTTATCATGCCTGTATGTTGCATAGAGAGCTCAGAGACTTAACCTCAGAGCTGCGGATTGCATTTGGCATTAGGATGTTCAAACATTAGTCTCTGCAATGATCTTCCTCCAGCCTTCCCACCAGCACAACTGTCTATTTTGCTTCTTCCCATATTCACATCCCCCATATCAGTGAAACCATCTGGTGAGCTGGAAAGTCAGTGTATTATAATGGACAAATCTGGATTTACCACAGAATAAGAACTGAGTGCTTATTTTCAGAATAACAGTTTTCAGTTCACCTTGTTTGATATTGAGAAAGGAAAGGCAGTGTTAGTCTGAAGTGGTAAGAGAATCTATACACAGATTTCATTTGAATTATTCATATTTTTTTTTTTTACACAATAGGAAAAAAAAGTTTCTTGGATTGGAATTCACCATCTAACTGAAAATAACTACAGTACATTAAATCATAAAGCTTTGTTGCTTTTCAAAACCAGAAAGTACGGCCAAGTTTAAGCAGAAGGTGTCAATGAAGTATCCTTTTCTAAAGATGCAGCTTCCAGTGACTTGTCAGTTGTGAGCTGGATTTTCAGTATGCAGTAGCTTGAAGAGAAATATGCTTATGTTAATCAGCTGGAATTGTTAAAAATAAATAAATAAATAAATACCTAGAAATCTTATTTTTATTCTTGATGTGGTCCAATTATAGCTCTGTAATATTTGAAAGGCACAGCTCTCAGCTACTGACTGTTTATTTTAATTTTCCTTACAATCAAAAAAGGCAGTAGCCTTAATGAAAACATCCCACTGGATGGAACAAGTCTCACAGCTGTCAGCTGACCCTTCTAATTATGTAGCCAGGGTAAATTCACCTCCCTCTTTGGATTTAGCCTTAAATTCCTTATTTCACATTTCTGCTGGGTTTTAGAGAGGTCTTTTAAAGCAAATGTAGTTAATATTTTTAAAAAGAGGAGCGTGTATACTTCGTTGATGTGAATATATCTGAAGTATCATTACAACTTCAAAAACATAAATATTTGGACACAGAATAATATGGAAAGTTTTCCCTAAAAGGGACTATTTGAACTATTATGCAGGTATGAAAATTAGAAGTGATATTCAAAACAATATTGCATTCTTAACTATTGTATTTGTTACCATGGTACAGAGATGCAAAGATAATGGATTCTAATTTGGTACGTCTTACTGAACTATTAGGCACTTCAGCTAATCCCTGATGTTTAATGTAGAGAATTTCCACATAAGAAAGAAGGAAAAGGTCCTTGTGTATTCATAGTCCTTTCTTTTTTTTTTTTTTTTTCTCTAACACAACACTTCTCTTATTTACTTCTAATACAATATAGCTGAAACATTTGGCAATAATGTCATATTTATGAGGAAAGGATTGCAATTTTTAATAGAACCTCATTTCACATAGTGACTCTAGTAAGGAAAAGTGATTACTTTCTTACACCTTGTACATTATGAACATCTCAACTCTTTAAAAGCAAGTCACCAATAAACATTCATCCATGTACTGAAGAACGGTACAAAACACACTACTAATGATCACACTATTTTAATTAAACAAAAATTTGGCCTGATTAGGAATTGTTTATTATAGCATTCCAGGTAAAGTATGGTTATCAGCATTCAAAGTCATGTTAAAACCTCTAATGTCTATAGCCAGCAAAATTAATTCTCTTTAAAAGAGTGTTATTAAAAAAAAATTATTATAATTATAATTATTTTTATGAATAGAACTATATTTGTCTCAAATACAGTTCATCCACATTTAGTAAAATAAAACTCTTTTAAGCAATGCATTTTTAGTAGCACAATTCTAAATTGTGCATTTTAAAGCCTAGAAAGTTACTGTTATTTCCCTGACAGGGAGAGCTTCCCAATACCAGTGTGACATAGGCTATAACCTGAACAACTTGTTTCTGCAGTGTTGTTGTTGCTATGGGAACAGATGTGAAAAGCCTACTGCTCTACTATAACACAATTAAAAGTATTATGGCCTCTTTAATTGCATTCTTTAGAAGCCACCACAAACAAAGACAAAATAACGGGCTGAATGGTCTCTTGCTCACTCTCAAATGGCAATTTTTGAATGAATATAGCAGCATACACTTTCATCTATTTAAACTGCTTCTTTCTCCCACAGTTTTCATGCCAAAAGAAAATATATCTTCTAAAGATATCCAACATATGACTACATTTGAAAGATGGAAAGACAGAAAGTTGGATTTAAGGGCTTTCTGAGCCAACAGATTTTATTTAGTAAATCTTTCCAATTCTAGGCTGGTAGTTAATGACAGTGGAAAATTCTTGAACAAGAAGATGCCAGTTCCTCCTACAACATGAACAAGTTTTTTAAATAGCTGGGAAGAGGTGAGGATAAGTCTAGATGTAAATATTTCTTATAAGTTGTAGTTTGTATCATGAAACATTTGCTTTCCTTCCTGATATATATATACATATTTTCCTAATATGGGCTCTCCTTTCTGGTTTACATACTACCTAATGAATTACTGAGCTGCTGTCTCAAACTGAAGCTCTGTTTTGATGAAGAGGAAATAAACCACACACAACACTACAATGCAAAGCTTCATAACAGAAGCATTGTGAAGAGACAAAAGAATGTGGAGAATTTCCAAGGCTTCGTTAAATCTAAATTATTGTACTATATTTTAAGTACTGCTAATTTGTCACTGTCTGTGACATAATTCTGTCCTTAATCTGTTACTTTTATTACCTAGCTTTTCTCACAGTTCTGTAACAGAATTTTAGCTGCAGAGCAAGAATTGTATGGGA